>NW_026126571.1:8800000-9400000 GCF_943737965.1 Phodopus roborovskii | reverse complement strand
GAAACAAAGGGCAGGAGAGACTAAGATTCAAGGGTCTTGCTCTGCCATGAGAGAGACAAACTGGTGGGAAGGTTTTAGGGCAAGGCTCCCTAACTTCCGGATTTTTCCCGGCTTCCTTCTATGGGCTGTCCATCAGGGAATTGGAATGAGACAAATTGAGCATTGGGTGTTCAGAGCCCTATGGTCTGGGACCCTCTGGGACTCTCCAGCCAAACCCACTAGGACTTATGAAGGGATATTAAGAGTATTGCTTTAGGCTGGGGATGTTGCTCATAAGGTAAAGTGCGTGCACAAATCTCTGGGTTCAATTCCCAGCACTGTCATAAAACTGGGGTAAGGTAGCCTTAAGCATGTAATCCCAGAATTCAGGCGGTGGAGGCAGTAGGATTAGAAATTCAGGGTCATCCGTGACGGTACAATGAGGTCAAGGCCATGTGGGCCACAGGAGACCCTGTCTTAAAATAGAAAGTGTCTTTTAGAGAGAGGAGGCTGCTTAGGGCTGGGGCATGTGCAGGGGACAGCAGTTGAAGCTCTAGAAGGAGGGTGCAGGATGACAGGGTTGTGTCACATGGAGCGTTGGCCCAATAGCTACCTATTCATGGATTTAGCCTAAATCAAACCCATGCATAGAAAACCTGAGAGGGGCAAGGATTAGCTTACCATGGAGCATTTACACACTCCCCCCCCCCCCCGTGATGGAGGAAGAGTAATCCTAGATTGTCCTAGATCACCAGGGTTGGTCAGGGTCAGGCCATTGATGGCCACAGTCCCCCAGCTCCTAGAAACCCTGTTCGTGCAACAAACCACAACCTTTCCCTCGACACTTTCTTCAGGGGAGGCATCAGTACCTGTGAGAAATCCTTGGGGGAAGAAGAACCCGGAGATCCAGAAGGACTTGGGCTGTCCTCTTTTGAGCCACAGCTAGGGGAGAGACATGATTTTATGAGGTGGAATGTGCCATCTAAATCAGAGCTGTGTTGGGAGGGGAGGGTGGCGTCTGATCGAATCCCGAGTTACCCCCTGCCCCTTGTATTACTTCCTGCTGGTCCGTTCCCCTTCTCGCCTACCAGCCCTGACTACAAACCTGGAAGCACAGGGGATAAGAGGCTGGAGAAGTCAAGGCACATTTGGCTGAGTGCAGCCCTGCCTGCCGTGTTTCGCATCTTACAGTGGGGCTATGCACTGCAGCTAAAACTGCAAGAATGGCCTGAGGCTGAAGACCAATGTATAGATAAGAGCCTAGGGAGGATGGCATTATAATCTACGTAAGACTTTCAAAGCGAAGCCATGCTGGAAGGCTCTGTTTCTCTGGAATCAAATGACTCCTAGCAGTCGCTACTCAGAACTCCCTCAGGAGTTTAGGGCCAGCCATGCTGTCAAACCCGTCAAACCCACGCAGGTGACATCTCCCGTACATCCACGAATGCAGTTCTCAGGATAAGGTCTTTGACCCATGATCCCAGTGGCTTCAGGGATGGGTAGGCTGTGTTAGACCAGAGAGAGGGAACCTGGTTGTTGAGGAAACTCTGATACACTTTTTCCATTTCTTCAGACATCACCACGAGTCCAGCAATGGCTTTGTTGAGTGTTTCTAGAGAAATCTGAGAGGACAAAAGAGATGGATGCACGTTGTAGGCATAATTATCGGGGAGTGGACAATGGCTCTCACAGTTTGTATGTGTGTGACTGAGCATGGGCGCATGCTTGCTTGCATGCACGTGGCAAAAGACAACGGCAGGTGTCCATTTGTTTTATTATCTTACGTGCTTAAGTGTTTTGCCTGTGCATATGTATGTGTGCCACATGTGTGCCCGTGGAGGCCAGAAAAGGCCATCTGATTCCCTGGGTCTGATGTCACAGTGGCTGTGAGCTGCCATGTGGGTGCTGGGAATTGAACCCAGCTCCTCTGGAAGAACAAAAATTGCTCTTAACTGCCGAGCTATAGCTCTTTAGCCCTAATTATTATTTTTTTTTCTGATAAGTTTTTTCACTGGCCTAGAACTTACCAAGCAGGCTAAACCAGCTGACCAAAAAAAAAAAAATCCCCCAAGCACCCACTTTTCTTTATTTCCCAGAGAGGGGATTACACATGCATGCCACTGCCCAAGGCTTTTTTGTTTTTCCCGTGGGTTCTGGGGCTTGGACTTTGGTCATTGTGCTTGTACTGACTCAACTATTTCCTTAACCCCAACACACTCTTAACTGAGTGTTGAGGTCCTGGAGAATTTCAGTGAGTTGACAGTAATTCTAATGACTTATTATTTTTACTTATTTTACTTATTATATTTACTTATTTTTACTTATGTGCATTGGTGTTTTGCCTGCGTGTATGTCTGTGTGAGGGTGTTAGATCCCCTGAAGGTGGAGTTACAGACAGTTGTGAGCTGCCATGTGGGTCCTGGGAATCGAACCCGGGTCCTCTGGAAGAACAGCCAGTGCTCTTGACCACTGAGCCATCTCTCCAGCCCCCAACAGTAATTCCAAAGATATAAGGCAGGCCACTGAGGAACTTGAGGGTTTGTAATGTCACACACTCACACAGCCACTGCTAGAATAAGGGAAACACTGATTCAACCGTACACAGCCTGGGTCTGAGGAGTCAGTACAGCCAAACACAAGCCTAGAAATGATAGGACCAAGATTCCAAGCACACTCTTGTTCTTATATGGCTCTCTACCCGGCCTGGCTACCCAGTAGCAATAATGGAGGTAAGCTTTCATACGTGTATTAACTTCAGCAGGTTGTTGAACCGGTCCACTTCCTGTCCAAGGACGGTGGTCAGAGAGTTCAGGCGGCCCTGGGGGTCTTTGACAAAAAGGCTGTCGGAAGCTCCCTCCATTCTCAGGGCTTCTGAAACACAACAGCTGGCTTCTCAGAACAGACATCCATCCTTGATTCCCGTCCTCATAACCCTGCGACCATCATGCGCTTCTCCTTTAAGTTGTATTTATTATTGTTGTGTTTTCCTGTGATATGTGATGCAGGCGCAGGCATGCCGTGACATGCGTGCCTGTGGGGGTCAAAGGGCAACTCTGAGGCATCAGATCTCTTCTGCTTCCACCTTGTGTGAGTTCCGGGATTAACAGAGGTCCTCAGACATGCCGGAGGAGCTCTCTATCCACTGAGCCTTCGCACTGGGCCTGGCTTCTTGTTATGTGTTTCCCCCCTAAAGCTAATTTCTCTCATTACTTAAGACAAGAACTTAAATTTGGCAACATTTTTTTTTTAATTTATAAGACTTTGATTACCCACCTGTGTTTACATAGAAGTAGTCACAAAATAATAAGGCTTAAATTAATGGAAATCATGGGAAAATGTGCCTCCATCCCAGAGAGAGAGAGAGAGAGAGAGAGAGAGAGAGCATTCATCTTCTGTGCGAGTCTGAACATTGGCTTGGGCACAGGCAGTAGGGCACAAGAGACACTGACTGGGATAGTGTGGAAGGAAGGCATACTTGTACCCAAGTAAAGGGCAGCCCGCTCCCTTTCTGGGTAACCGTGGGGGAGGAGCAGGGGAGGAGCTGAGGGGGAGCGAGCGAAGCAGAAGTCAGTGCCACTGTGTGGGATCTGGAGGTCTGAGTGAGGGGATGCTGTGGTCAGAGTGTGGTCAGAGGCGTGTCAGGGAGGCACAAGAAAACACATTTGGGGTTGGGAGATGGGTCAGTGGGTAATGGTGCCTGCTGCTAAACCTGCTAACTCGAGTTCAATCCCCGAGTCCCACCCAGTTAAAGGGAGAGAACTGACTCCTACAAGTCATCCTCTGACCTTACACAAAATACATTTTGCTTTGGCAAAACACTGGGGTCAAACCGGAGGGAGAACGATATGTCCTTCCTACCCCAGTCCTACAAAACGAGGTCCAGATGAGCCGCATGGGCTAGGACCAAGGAAGGGATTGTGTTCTTGAATGTCTGCGGCTAGTGTGAGCACTTACGGTGTTAAGATACACCACACACACACACTGGATTTCTTCCTAAGCACTCACAGTTTGGCTGCTGGAGGAAGTCACTCGGCAGGGTGTGGGTCAGCCTGCTCTCTCTGGACCACAGAGCCGGGGTCCTTCCGGGAGCCTTCTATTCCCCACAAGGGGCACTTCAAGCCCCCAAGTTCTTCGGTGGAGCTGCTTCCCATTTCACAGTGTTAAGTGTGAGCTTTACCGAGCATGGAGGCAAAATCTCCCCACCTCAATGGGAGAAAATGCAGTCTCTGCCGCTGCCCCTCAGCTTTTATTCCTACTCTGCCCCGCCTCTGCGCCCCCCCCCCCCCATTCTCTGTATTTAGAAGAAACTGCTCCCGAGTTTAACTGACAGTCTTCTTCAGCGCTGACAGAACCCACTGTCCCTTGTGTGTTGGGGAGGGGGTGACACGATTATTCTTGGGTCACATGGCTCATGGCTCCCTTTCACCTGGAGGCCTTTAGAGTACTGTCCTGCGTTCTTTTTCTCTGTCTCAGTTTTCTTTCTGTTGTTATGGTAACACTTCCGACCATGAACAATCGATCTAGGGATGTGAATATTTTGTCAGTCTCAGGGGAGTGGGACAGTAGCTAGCTCTCTAGGGGTCCTCCAGGAAAGCTCCATAAATCACCAGCAAGTCAGGTGAAGGTAACACAGCCATTTCTCCCGAATGAAGAAAATACCGAGGTGGATTCTAGAACAGGATTCTAATAAAGCTTTAAGCCATGATGGAAACGGGCCCATCCACGCTGTCCAAGACACACGCACTTAAAATGCTTAGGGCAACCAGGGACTCAATGTCAAAAATTCAAGGTTAACAAGCTGCCACACGTGACCAGCAGCTACTGTCTTGGACGCCACAGGTCCAGAGACCTTAGAATCAGGGCTCAGAGCAAAGGCTGCCTGAAGTTGTGTGGGCTGTAAAGACATGTGGCCCCTCCTGGTCCTTGCGGGTGGGCTGCTGGGGTGCAATAGATTTCTAGACATAAACAGAGAACTCCACGCCAGGCGAGCTCTCCAGGGGGGAGAAAAATCTATGACTCAGATTAAGCCTCCACATCTGCTTCCCATTTAGTTCTCCTCAAGCTCCCGTTGCCGGTGGGCGCCAGCAAGCGTTTATTACCTGGGACTCTGGTGCGAATTGAAGACACGAGCTCCTGGACAATTTCATCATTGCTTTTCCCCTCGCCACCGGAGGAGGACCTTGGCTGGACCTCGAGGATGGTGGTAATCAGGGTGTTGGTCTCCTTGTACTGCAGTGGTGGTAAGACACAGGACAGGGAGGATGGGAAAATGGGAGTCAAGGTGAATGAAGCCTGTCATGAGAAGCGTTCACATACGGGAATAAACCAAGCTCTCAAAAACAAAGGTATTAATTCAGCAGCGGTTAGAAGACAATGCAAGGGTTGCTCTCTTAACCGAATCAATTGTTTTTTTTTTTTACACTAAGAAGGTGGTGTGTGCATGTGCACATGTATGCCGTGGAAGCGGAGGTCAGAGGAGGACTTGTAGGAGTCCACCTTGAGCGTGTTAGCGTGGTAGCGATTGGACGCATGCCATTAGGTTTGGTGGCAGCTGCCTTGATGCACTGAGTTGCGGCACCAGCTCGCTCTCCATCAGAATTTGAGCGTATAGTACCATTGGCTCCATACAGAGTGCTGCTTGTCAGCTCTCTGGACCTACTCATTTTTCCTGACCAAACCCTAATGCCCACTGGTTAGGAAGGAAGGGTGAACAGTGCTTCCCCATCAATCGTCACCTCATTGAGTTTGCCCAGCACAGGCACAGTCGGTGACCTTGGTCTACAATTCTAGCTTGGGCTTTGCAAGCTTAGCGGCACATTTCAGCTCCTTCTTCCCTGGCCTCTGAGACACGATGACACGTGGCCTCCCATGGAGCTCGGGACACAACACCGGAGTGGGCATCCCTGAGCTTGGACTGGGAGCATCTTCCTCTTTTCAGAGTATGGAGCCAGAAGGATTCTGGCCATGATGGGAAGCGAGTCTCATTAAAGACTCCAGGATGAATTGAAGCCATTGCTGAAAGAAAGGTTAGCCAGTCTCTTACTTCTTCCCTGAAGGCATTGCAGCTCACGAGCTGTGAGGGCAGGAGTAATACCTTGAGTTTATATAAACAATATAAATATGTATTTTAAGTGACATGCCTGGAAAACGAGGTTGGCATTTTCATGCATTCCAAAAATTTCTGGATCATCTATCAAAGGTAGATCTTCAATGTAGTCTTTAAATTCTTGGAGACTGTCAGCCAAAGGGGAAAAATAGATGCCTGTCAAGAAAAAGCACAGAGGACAAATGTATATGAATTGGATCAGCAATTGCCTGGTTCTTACATTAATTAAAAAATCATCTGTATGTGTGTGTCTTCCCATGGGTATGCACATGTGAGTCCATGTGCCCGTGAGGGCCAGAGAGAGGGTGCTGGATTTCCTGAAGCCGGAGTTACAGGTGATTGTGAGCCACCCACCCGGTGCTGGGGACAGAATGCATGTCCTCTCCAAGAGCTGTCCGTGCTCTTAGCCATTCAGCCTTGTTTTAGCTCCATAGTCACATTCATTTTTTTTCCCCGAGGCCTTGAGCATCAGCGATGAGCATCATGGTTTTTTCAGAGCATGAAGCCCAAAAGGGTTCTGGCCACTCTCGGAAGTGAGTCTCATTAGGGGATCCAAATTTATGCTCATGTTAGAAACTGTCTTTGTACTGATTTGATAAATAGATTTCTGCTTCATCAAATCAATGGCTGCATTTGCAAAATGTTGAAATCTAGCATCACTGCCCTTTCCCTAATGATGGCAAGACATACTGGTGACTTGAAGCAGTGTCTAGCAACTTAACCATAGGAGCTTTTGTGAGCTTGCACTGTAGTATTCAGATTCCTTCCTCCAAGGAACTGACATCCAAGGCCATTGATCTGCTTCCTGTCTGACCCCAAATGAGTTACCTCCAATTCATACGTCTTCGGTGCTCAACATTTGGTCATGGAAGTGTTCTCTACTTATATTAAAAATACATTATTCCATATCTCTGAAAACATGCATTCAGATATAATACGGTCAAATTTAATAGCAAACAAGTTCACCGGCGGTTGCTATATAATATACAATACTGTGTTCTCGACACCAAACCAGCTTCGACAGTGGGATGGGTTAAAGCTGTGAAGACGACAGGGCACCTTGCTGGAAAACGGAAGGATGCTGTCTGAAGCTTCTGGGGAAGGGGCTTTTTGCATAAAGGTCACTTACCCGATTCAGAGTATCTATAATTAGCTTTCAGGGTCTCAGGAGAGAAAAATCTTTTCAAGACGGTTCGAAGGCATCTCTGATCCCAGGTGTCTGTCACTCTTCCACCGTAGGTGATCTCACCTGGGAGGGAGCGTGCATTTTAAAATGCATTACTGTTTACTTTTTCCATTAGTAGACATTTTCTACAGGTTTATTTATGCGAACATTTAGTTGGTATTGAAAGTGGTGGCTTTACAAATCCACCTGTATTTATTTACTTTTCATTAGTTTAAACTGGGAAGGGCACAGCATCACACAGATTCTGTGTCCAATGGCCTTTGCAGGAAGGTTGCCACTGTTTCCACGAGCTTGAGTTGTTTGCCTCCAGGAGTCACTGGGCTACTTTTGGCTTTATTCACATAAGTATATCTCTGGCCCAAGCAGAATTCAGTTTCATCTCGGGCATAAACACCTTCAATTTTCAGAAGAGCCGTGTGCTCTCTATGGTTCTGGAGACCCCGCTTATAATCAGCAAAAATGGCCTTGCACCAAAGCCTTCCAGGCATGTTTGCCTTTTAGAAATCCTGTTCCCAGCAGGCCTCCACAGCTGCCAAGATAGCGGACAGAGCAGTTGCTATGTCCCTATAATAAACCCATTTTTAAAAAGCAGAAAGGAATCTAACATGCATGCTCTCCTAATTATCTTTCTTTAGTTTTTAAAGATTATATGTGTATGTATGTGATCTTGTAGGAGTTTAGATGCAGAATGAGCATGCAGGAGTCTATGGAGTCTGGAAGGGGGCATCAGATCACTTGGAACTGGAGTTAAAGGTGTTGGTGCTTGGAACAGAACTTGAGTCCTCTGCAAGAGCAGTGAGTGCTCTTAACCACTGAACCATCTCTTCAGTCCCACAATTTTATTTATTTATTTATTTGTTTTCGATTTTTCGAGACAGGGTTTCTCTGTATTGTTTTGGCACTTGCTCTGTAGACCAGGCTGGCCTAGAACTCGCAGAGATCTGCCTGCCAAGTGCTGGGATTAAAGGCGTGCACCACCAATGCCCAGCTTCACAATTTGATTTTTGTCAAATAAGAGAAACTAAAGCTACTAGGTTCTACTGAAGGATTTCTTCCCTTTCCTTTCTTTTAGAATGTTCTTGAGTGTTGACACCCCCCCCCCCCCCCGCCGGCCCATTGGCTGTCAGATTCCGTGAGACATTGCTCTTGCTTGAGCTCACTAAGAAGACGGACCTCACATTTGGAGAAAGGTAGACGATCTGCACACACCTCACCTCATAAATCTTTGCTATCAAGCCAGGAAGGAGGTGGATCTGAAGTGAAATAAAGAGTTTGTCTGTCACAGATTAAATCAGGGGCGTTTAAATTCATGGTTGCCTGTCTCAGCATGCTTCAGTGTTGCTCCAAAAACATGAGCAGGAAGGGACCACATAATGCCTTGGGAAAATTCTAGATCCATTGGCACGATCTACTATTTATCACTGTAGTGTTCCAGAATGATTTCATGTATGATACAGCATTGTCAAGGTTGACTTGAGACTTTAACATACTGACTCATCTTAATATGTGAAGTCGTGCCTGGGGCTAAGGAGAAGGATGTCAGTAAAGTGCCTGCTGGACCAGCATGAGAAGCAGAGTCTGGATCCCCAGCTCCCAGTCAGTACCAGGGGTGGGGGCAGAGACAGGTGGGTCCCTGGAGCTCACTGGCCAGTCAACCTAGCCAAATAGTAAGCTCCAGTGAGAGACCCTGCCTCAAAAAGTAAGGTGGAAATCTTCCAGTGGTCACAGCCCCAAAGAGAAATGGCTCTCCCTTTGTCTAGGGGGCGTGGGAGAGGGAAGAAGGGAGACAGGTTTGATTAAGATGCACTGGGTAAGTATATGAATTTTCAAGGAAAAAAAAATTGTTTCATCAGCATACTGAATGTTTACCTCTATATTTTACATGTATACACATGTACATTCACACGCATGCACACACACAGGCATACACAAGACACACACACACACACACACACACACACACACACGATGTCTGGTATTATTGCTGCTGGGGGGAAATGTCTCCCCAATTTTCTATGTGCAAATACTCTCATGACATGCTTATCACTGTTGTAAGTTCGCAGAGGGGACATCCGTTGCCATTGCCAACTTTAAACACTGGGGGGGGGGGGAGGAAGGCACACACGTTCTTCTCAGGGGCCAGGCAGGTGTACAACAATAGCTCTGCTCCACAGCCAGATGCCGGGAGCCCTGTGCACACACTGACCTGTAATGTAAATTAGCGCATCCCAGGGGATCTTTCCTTCGTGACAGTAAAGGTTGAGGTTCAGTAAGGCACATTCTCTATCACTGTCATTAAATTCATAGCAGATATTCCAGCCAAGGGGGCCAAACTTCTTTCTCTCCTAGAATGGAAGAGGAAAACATTCAGAGATACAGCTGATGAGGTTGATTTTCAGTATTGAAAAATAAAAGTTTTCATCATTGGTGGGCATTCCCATGCTGCAATCAGTTAAAAACATCTGGTTCAGCTTCAGTCAGGGTTTTACCAAACACGCCAAGGGCATCTATCTTCATTCAATGTTCTCCATGCTTCTAAAAGAAAATCTCTTACAGGCAAAATGAAATATTTAAAAAATAAGGCGACCTTGAAGACTGGCAAAATATGTGTGGGTGAACAAAGAATAAAAGTATTCTTGGAGTTTTTATTGTAGGGACCACCAGTTTTGGGCCTGGATTCTGGAGGGGAGCAGATTTGGAGTATGAGGCAGAGTTGAGCCGTTGAACTGGATCTCATGCATTCACCTGGGCGATGGTACCCTCTAGGCGGATCAGGATAGAGGCAAGAGCTGGGCTGTGAGATGCTGAGACAAGGGAGGGATAGAGATTGATGGATGAGCGAAATCAACTTTGGTTCCAACACAGAATGGACCCGTAGAGTTTCAAAATGCCATTTTCAAGTTTTCACTTACGTCTTAGCTATTTACATATTTCTAACAGAGTTTATTGCTGTTAAAAAGCAGAATCCAAGTCTAGAGGGAGATGCGCAGTGATGTAAGAGCGATTGCTGCCCCTCCAGAGGACCCAAGTTGGGTTCCTGCATCCATGTCAGGTGGGTCCTGACTGTAACTGCAGAACCAGAGGGCCCAAGCACCCACACATATGTGGCATACCCTCACTCACCCTCTCCCCCCCAACACATTCACTCACACATATACACACACATTCACTCACACACATACACACACACACACACACATACACAGAAATAACTAGAAATAAGCAAATCTTTTGAAAAAGCAGAATGGAGTATACCTGAATAATTGCATGGAAGAAACAAATGCCAAATATTAGTTGTCTCCATTTCCTTCCAAGGATATTTTCTTCAAAAAATGAAGGTGTCATCTCAGTAAAGGCTCTCCTGATATTTGCACGCAAGCCCTTTGGAGGCTCATTGGTCACCTGGATTTAGAGAACACACACGGCATGGAGTGGGATTTTATAGGGCTGCATTACTTCTGGATAGCACGCATATACTGGAACCACCGGCACACGGATAACTGATGCCCACGGGGACACTTTTGGGATGGGGAGGCCTTCTTTGTGTCTTGCGTGCATTTATGTGTGTACGTGTGTATATGTGTGTTTATGTGCACACCCACGTGTGCTCAGGGGTTAGAGGAGGATGTCAGGGGTTCTAGTCTATCATTCTCTATCTTGTTTGAGACAGTCTCTCACTGGCCCTAGAGAGAGGCTAGAGACTGGCAAACCCCAGTAATTTTCTTAACTCTGCCCTCATAGCACTGGGGTTATAGGCATTTATGTTATGCCTGGCTTTTTGTATGAGTGCTGGGGATTTGAACTCAGGTTCTCATGTTTGCACAGCAAGTTCTGTTACTCACTGAGCCGTCTCCCACTACTTTTTTGTCTCGTGTAGCCACAGTCCATGGAGAACAGAGTCCAGTGGGGTTCTCAGAGCCACCATGGTTGAACCACCATCACAAGAACCCCAGACATTTCCACTTGGAGTCCTTCCCCCGTTAAACATAAGACAGAAAGCCCAGCAAATCTCCGTTGGATCTCTTGGTCATCTCAAAACACAGAACTATCCTGTATATGTTGTCCCACCATGGCATGAGGGAAGGATGGCAAGAGGCATCTCTTGTTTCCCATATGCAAAGTTTCCCTCATATTGGAAACTTACTGCCCTGAAACCTGAAGGTCTCCCTGTCTGTCCAATGGGGAGACAGCCCTTTAGCTCTAGGAGGGGCCCATTCTCATTACTGGGCGTGTAGCCCTGCCTTGCAGAGGGGAGAGTCGGAAGAGCTGAATGGCCAGGGCATGGAAAAATGAGAGCTGTCTTGGAAATCACTTCCCTGCTTGCCTTCAGAGTCCTCTAGGTGGACCTCTGCAAGCTCTGTGACCCCTGGGTCTCCGGGTGGATACACATGAGACCAGTTCTCCCACATTCTAGCTGCATACGTGCGTGCGTGCGTTACCTTGACAGAGTTCTGAAGGACTGTCACAGGAAATGTTGGACTAGGCATGGAGCTTAGAAAAAGCCGGAAGGTCTCCTTGATCGCCTGATCTGTTAGAAGAAAAACAAAACAATGGAAGGAAAACGTGCAGCTTGGAGGAGCCCTTTTCTGCGAGGCACAGTTATTCTAGGGAGCGAATACAATGCTCCGAGAGAATATCACAGACTGGATGAGGGTGAAAGCAGAGGTCCTGTCTTGGGACTTCCTGCCATGGGGGCTTGCAGCCTAGAAGCTGGCATGCTTCAATAAAGAAATCAGACACATCAATAAAGACATTCACCTTCGTTTAAGATATGTTTTGTTGGTTCTCTGAGAACTTTTGATCATTTCATCTTCTCCCTGAACTTCTCCCATACCCCTTTCACACAACTTGGAGTCTTTCCTTTTACATCTATCAAGTCCAATTTGTGCGCGCCTAAATGTTTTTAGATGTGTGGCCTTCCGGTGAAGCAGGCTCGCCTCACCGGGGCCAGCAGCTATCGATTGCTAATGTAGCTCCGGGGCTGCGGGGTGGGGGTGGGGGTGGAGGCACTTCACGCCCACCCCCTGTCAGTCTTCTAAGGCTGTTTGAAGAGCTGGCAAGGAGCCCACGGAGCCCTACTGCCAGGAAGTGCTTTTGTGATGCCGGACTCTGACCTGTACTTAAGACCCTGTCTTTTCTCACTGGGTGTGAGACCATTTCACCTGTCATAGTTTGTTTCTCATTTAAATGTGTAGGTATGGCGTTGGGGATGAGGGGCCTTTCAGGGAAGGTGTCTTAGTGACCAGGGCAGTTGGGTACCCTGTGAAGAGGCAGCTTGTTTCTTCAATAGGCAGCTGTGAATAAATGAGACAAGAGTCACATAGCTCTTACCGACTCTGAAAGCTTTCTGTAGTGGGTAAGGTCCCAGAGAAAGGGTCCTGGGCACCCAAGGACACCTGCTGCTTTTCCTGTGGCGTCCTGGCTCTGACTTTTTTCCTTTTTTTTTTGAGATGACACAGATCAGGCTTGCCTCGAGCTCACAGAGACCCAATTGCCCCTGACTCCAGAGTACTGGGATGTGAGCCACCACACCTCGTCCTGTACTTCTATTTCAATTCTGTTTTATTTTAGACAGCGTGCCCTGTAGCCCAGGCTGGTCTTGAACTTCCCTTGCTGCCAAAGAGGACTTTGCCCTCCCGGTCTTCTTGCCTTTACTTCTCCAGTGTAGGGATTCAAGGACTGCGCAGGCTCTGTGCTTTCCATTGCATAGGCTAAGATTTAATATTCCTCCTCCACCCAGGCTTGTTTTTCTTTTTGTTTTTAATCACACACCTTTACAGTGCCTTTCGAGTTCGAGTTCAGGTGGCTTCCCACAGAACACGACGTGGGACACACGATTTAGTGTGCCATCCCCTCACTTGGAGTTCAAAGGCCTGTTCAGTCCTGACTGTGGGCCTTAGCCAATTTCCCTATTGCTCTACTCTTTCCAATAAGAGGAAGGGAAGTGTGAGGTCACAATGGGGACTCATCGTTAGGCCGCGTGAGGGTGGCGCCATTACTCAGATGCAATGGGCACAACTTACTTGGGTCTGTGAAGGTTTTGATCAGCTCTTCCATCGCCAACATCCAGGAAACAGCCAGATGGCAGTTCTGCAGAAACACCCAGTTTCCGGATTTCATTGCATCTTTGATCATCTTCTCAGCAATGGGGCCTTGCCCCTGTCCCAGGGAAATGGACTGCACTCTGGGCGGAACAACAGCGGGAGATTTTCACGGTATTTTAAGCAATACAGATACTTTAATTAATTTATAAACTACATTTATTTATACTTCCTGCATGCGCGTGTGACACACGTGTGCATGGGTGCTTAGGTTTCATGGTGTGCGGACGGAAATCACAGGACGATTACAGGAGTGAGTTGGTTCTCGCCTTCTACCATGTGGGACCCAGGGACCGAACTTATGTCATTAAGCTTGGCTGCAGATGCCTTTGCTCAGTGGGTTTCAGACTCGCTGCGTGATTCAGCTTGGCCATGGGTGTGAAATTCTCTTCCACCACCTCCTGAATGTTAGGATTATGGGTATGCACAATGACACCTAGCGTGCCAAGCTTTTAAATGACCTCCTTTTCATGTTTCATTTGAGGAACATTTCCATACTTCAGATGATATTTCTTATATTACCCTCTATTTATTGCTTCAACTACCATGTTTCTATCTACCAGCTACCAGGATTGATTTACATGCACAAGTTCATTTCGTATGTGTGGCCCTGCTACTGACCCAGGACGACATATAAACGTGATTGGTTTTTCTTCATTGCTTTAGTATCACTTTCGTCATAAACGGTTTCCCAAATTAGGTGGGTGTATTTCTGATCTTTCTATTCTCTTTTGGCCATCTATTTATCTATTTGCTTTGACTGGACCACAATGTCTAAATGACTCTTTATAATAGGTTATAGTAAATCTTGACATGCATTAAAATATGTCGCCTTGTTTTGCTTCAGTGGTATTTATTCATCCCTTTTAGCCATTGTAAAGTGCGTAGTCCAGTGTCTTCCAGTGCATTTCCACTGCTGAATGGCCAGTGAGTGACTGCTCTTTTCAGAAATATTTTCACACCCCCATCCTGGGAAACCTCATACCCACGGTTAGAGTTCTTCAGAAAATCAGAACCAATAGGTCTCTCTCTCTCTCTCTCTCTCTCTCTCTCTCTCTCTCTCTCTCTCACACACACACACACACACACACACACACACACATCTTCCTTAAAAATGTATGCAAACACATTCTCAGCACAATTGTGTGTGTGTATGTTCATAGGAAAGCTATAAGGCGTATTGGCTCAAGTGATGGTGGAGACCAGGCCAACCCATAAGCCGAGCACGCAGAAAGCTGGTCATTTCCCTCAGTCTGAGCCCACAGGCTCTGTGACACGGTGTGAGTGCCAAGGACCGTGTCTTCAGCCACACCGTCTGCGCTTTTCTGTTTGCTCCCTGGGACTGTCTCATTTGCGCCTCTCAGGCTTCTGCTAAGTTTTCTTTCTGCTCTGAACAATGTCAGTTGACCCGTGTTCACACCCTCTGCATCTTTCCCCTTTCCCTTGCCCTCTCGCATGCGCATGCGTGTTGCATCCCGCATGGTCACACCCTCTGCGTCTTTTCCTTTCCCTTGCCCCCTCGCATGCGCATGCGTGTTGCATCCCTTCAGTGCTGCCTTCCCTTCGGTATTGTGTTTCCCATATCTACAATTTCTTTACGTAAATCCTGTTTATTGATATCCTTGTTTGGGTGAGACATCTTTTGTGTTTTCCTTCAGCCCCTTGTCTGTGCTTTTTAAAATTTAGCTGTTATGAGTAAAATGAAAACAGCCCAAGTTTTTGTTATTCAAATACTAAATATTCTTACTTATAATGTAGAAAATAAAAAAAGTTGATTTTTAGTTTTTGAGACAGGGTTGCTCTGTGTAACAGCCCTGGCTGTCCTGGAACTCGCTCTGTAGACCAGGTGGGCTTTGAACTTACAGATATCCGCCTGCATCTGCCTCCACAGTGCTGGGATTAAAGGTGTGTGTCACCACTGTCTGTCTAAAAAAGTTGAGCTTAAAACCATATAGAATAGGATCATGGTTCAAACTGACCCTGGGAAGGGGTTTGGAGAGGATAAAGGACAGTCAGCAGGTGCAGGGTGCAGGTGAGTAGGAAGATGATACTAACTGGTTGACAAGAGTTAACTTCCTATTTCAGAATTGCTGGTAGAGAGGATTTTGATGGACATGTCAGTCACACATATTTGATCCTAACACACGGCATGTACACATGTCTGATGACATGTAACTCATAGTTACTTTGTGTGTGTGTGTATAATGTATATATACTTATAACACAGTAACTCATAGTTATTATGGGTCAGCTAAAATGTATTTTAAAAGTTTCATTAAGTTCCATGTCTTAATTCTTCAAAGTAAGTTTTTAATTATTTCCCGTGAATGAACCATACTATCCCATTTTTCTTGTTCCTACGTTTTTGAAATGTAGACATTTTGAATATATAATGTGGCAACTATATGAGTGAGGTTGTCACCTGACTCTGATGTTTACTGTTACTACGTCTGTGGTTGCTATTTTTATTTAGTGACTTTCCTAGTGTTTGGGTTCTTTGCAATGTCGACACACCAATCCCTCTGGTTGGTTGGCTTAGGGGTCAGCTGGTGTGGTAGTGAAGCAGAGGTGTCACTCAATGTCTGGAGTGACCCCGAACTGCTCACATTTGCCTGTGGGCTCTGTATGTCTGCTTGCTCACCAGGAATGGAGAGAACTCAGTCTTCCTGGCTGTCAAACTGAGGCACGGTATTTTCTAGACCTCAGGTTCAGACCGCAGCAAAGGCCCTTCTTAGGTCTCAAGACATTGGCCTGGATCTTATCCCATCACCTGTCCTGGATCTCTGCCTCCCAGACTTAGACTGGGATTCTATATCATCTGCTCTTCAGAGCCTGCAAGGTGCCTACTGCGGAACTTGGACTGCTCAGACTCCATAATTATATGATCCAATTCCTTATATTTCTATAGACTTTAGTGTAAGGTTGATGTGAACAATATCATACATAATGCATATATGCACACACACACCGACATGTACAACTGTAACTTTGTGGTGTGACCTTACCGTTCTGCATACCCACTCTCCCGGGCAAACCTTTGAAAGGCGCCCATGGGATCAGAGCCTGTGCTCAAGATGAACACCAGAGGTGTGCTGCTGGACATGTCCTGATACAGGGTGGCCAGGTCTACTGGAGGCGTCTCGATAAACTGCTTGCCAAGATTCTCTATCACAAAGTCGGTAAGAGCAAAAACCACCTGAAAGTTGGAAAGAAAAAGAAGGTTGAAAGTAGTATGCTGGATGAGGACACCTTACATTCCTATCCAGGTTTTCTCTCTCTTAAGAAGGGGGGGGTCTGTGCATTGGTATCTAAAACACAACTTACTTTATTTTTAATTATGTGTATGTCTGCATGTGGGTATGTGCATGTGAGTGCAGGTACTGGTAGAGGCCAGAAGAGGGCGCTGAATCCCCTAGATCTGTGTATGCCATGTGTGTGCAAGTGACTAGATGTTTGCTGCCTGGGCTGCGTGCTGGGTGCTGGGTGCAGGACCTCTGAGTGAGTGCGTGCGTGCGTGCGTGCGTGCGTGCGTGCGTGTGTGTGTGTGTGTGTGTGTGTGTGTATGAAGGTCAGAAGACAACTTTTGAAGATCAGTTCTCTCTTTCCACCTTGGTGTCCGGGCACTGAACTCACATCACTGGGTTTGCACAGCAAGTGCTTTTACCCACCGAGCGTTCCTATGGCTCATTAAGGCCATAGAGGCCAGGAGAGGGGATACAATCCCCTGGAGCTGGGACTACAGGCAGGCAGTATATTCTCTGAACTGCTGAGCCAGCTTCCTTATATCACGGAGAGCCCAGCTATGTATCAGCAAAGGCCAGGAGTTACAGCTACAGACTTAAGACAAGACTGGATCTCGCCTCACGGATTTTTCTGCTCGCTCTTTCATTTCCCAGGGTTATTTCAGGGCAAGTCTCACAGGTCACACCATTTTACCTTTAAGGAATTCGGTATGCTTCTGTAGGACAGTCTTTTAACAGCATCACACAGCTGCTAATTACAATCCATTAATTTCAAGCATACAGCCAGTGTTCACCTTTATCTGACTGAATAGTAAATGTGCATGTATGCATGCTTAAGTAGCAATATGTTTAATGTAGAGCCAGAATAAAGCTTGTACATAAAGAATAGTTAGTTCATTTCTCTCACACGTCTATCCCTATTAACAACTTCTTTCGGAAAGCTAGAGATGAAAGCCAGGGATGAAAAGCATTTGCTGCTCTTGCAGAGGACCTGGGCTCACTTCTTAGCACCTATATGTTTCCAAAGGATCCAATGGCCTCTTGTGACCTTGGTAGGTACCAGGCACGCAAGTATGTATAGGCAAACCACTAATACACGTAAAAGAAATCTTTTTTTTTTTTTTTAAAACAAAGCTTCTTTTCCCCTTGAGAAACAAACATGCAGTCGCGTAAAACAGACGACACAGCTTGCCCCATTCCTCACGGTGGGGGGTCTTCTAACCACAGTGGCCTCTTCCCCAAAGCTCCTCTTGCTCTCTGGCCGCCCCTCACTTTGCCACCGTCCCATTTTTCTTTGAAGGCTTTCCATATGTTTCAGAGCCGTCATTACCAACGTGTTGCTGGGTCCCAGCCACTCTGCCATCACGCGAGGTGACACGAGCCAAGCTCAGGGTCAGCATGCATAATCAGTATCCAAACGCCAAGTCCCTTGTCCATCTCCATCTCACCTCAGATAGCTGTGGAGATGGCCAACCTGAGCTAACGACCATAGTTCACTGTCACCTGTTCACAATGAAGCCTCCTTCTTTACTATACTTCCTTTTCCTAGAAACCTCTTAGCCATGCTTTCCATGGCGCTGTGGCTGTTATACTTTCACTACAGACGTCTGCACCCCATGCCAACCCCATTTTCCTACAGAGATAGGGCAATACCGCATCAGTAGAAATGCTCTAGCCATTTCCAGCTAATTCCGGTTAGTTCTCCCCACAGTGTCCATCTCCTACCTCCGCCTCTCCTACAAGGAACAGCTTTGTGTTTCTATTTTGCGCCTCCTGAAACTCACTGTGAGGGTTCTTAGCGGGTGATTTTAATCCTTTATTGCCAGCAGAAGTGGGATCACATCTGCACATATGAAAAGGACCCGTCAGCATCCACTGTCACTTTGTCATGATGAAACTACAAGCCTTACTCTTTCCCACGATGCATCCCTTCCTGCTTTTGTGACTACTCAGAGCCTTCCTCAGAGGCGGGGCTCATCTGAGTATCATCCTCTGCCCCGTGAGTGAGCTTCTGTTCTACTAAGTGTTACTCTCCCAGTCACAATATCCTTGGTGGCTTTACTTTCCAAGTGAACACCGATGAGTCCCTCATCTGAAGTCTAACACACATCTCTCTCGGGGTTCCCAGACAGCCATCCCACTCTGACAGCGGGCAGGCTTTGGCGGCTCACGGCCATCCTTCTCTACCGCACGCTTAACCTTCCCCTTTGGCTTAGTTTTTGGAACAAATAGCCCCACTGGCACCCAGGCAGAACCTGGGAGCCACCACACAGGTTCCCTCATCACATCCCTGTCTCTCGAAAATCTGCTGCTTCTGTCTTAACTCGGGTATCTGCGATCTCTCACACAGACTACCTCCATAGTTGTTAAACAGGGCTGGAGACTATGGTTTTGTGCCCATCAAATGCCTCCTCCCTGTTATTGCTAAGATCAATTCCCTGCCAAAACCTTCCAACAGACCCCAGTCCTATGTGAGAGAAGGCAGAGCTTCCCTAATAGTGCACAGCTGACCAGGTTCCCAGCCAGCTTTTCTCTCATCCTGCATGGAAAACATAACTCTCCTAAAACAGTCATTTTCCGTTCTAAAGCCTCTTCCTAGACGAGGCTGTTGTTAGCCGCAGTAAATGCAGGACTGCCAACCAGCTGATCCGCGGTGGAAACGCTACGGAGCTGTCCTTCGGTGTAGGAGTGGCAACTCACCTTCTCTTCTTTACAGCACTTTATGAGAATTAACTTGTGGAAAGAGCTGAAGTCTGTGCCCCAACTGCGGTCCTTCCCCTCTTCCTGTTTGGATTTAGGGTATCCTTCCCATTGCTGCGGGTTAATATAGGTCTCAAAAGATCCTGGAAAGACAATTTTAAAGGGTTTTTTTTTTTTTAAATACAAGCAGCTTTGGCTCTGAAATTAAATAAATACATGTTGCTAGTTAAAAAGAAGATACCTATGTTTGCTGCCAGTGTTCAAAAAACAAAACAAAACAAAATAAAACAGCAACTGTGAAAACATTAACCTCTCCCCTACTCAAACTAGTTAGAAAACAACAAGTTTGAAACGAGATCACAAAGCAGAATTCAACAGCAAAACACCAAAAACCATAATATCGAGAGGTTAAAAATAAAGGAATATATATACATACATATATATTAATTATGTTAAAGGTGAAATTGGAAATGATTACAGTAACATAAAGTAATCATAATCGAGGCAATAGGTCAAGTTCTATTAATCAAAATGTAAATTATACAACAAAAACATAACAAAGTAAAGACATAAATTAGATAAGAACATGAAATATGTCAAGCAGTGCCTGTTGGAGGTAGTAGGAAAAGCAGGGAAAAATACAATAGTTTTAAGAGATGGCATGCAGGGGGCTGGGGAAATGCTCAGAGGTTAAAAGCACTGGCTGTTCTTTCAGGGACCCAAGTTCAATCCCTAGCTTTTGTAGGGTGGCTCACAACTTCCCATAACTCCAGTTCCAGGGGATCCGATGCTTTCTTCTGAACTCTGTGGGCACACACATACACATGGTTCACGGTTCACAGTCACACAGGCAAGTAGAACACCGATAAACATAAAAATAAATACACCTAAAAAGAAAATTAGGGGGGGTGGGGTGGGATGGGAGGGTGGTCAGGGGGCATGGGAGGGAGGGAGGCAGGGAGAGATGAAGAGAGGGAGAGAAGGAGGGAGAGGGAACTGGGATTGATATGTAAAATAAGAAAAAAATAATTAAAAAGTTAAAAAAAAAAGAAAATTAGAAAAATAGCACACAGCTGTTAGCCTTCCACAGAAGAAATATTGACTCTGGTACATGGAATTTGATTGAGATATGTAATAGATGAATACACCTCCACTCTTCCTTCTATTTTTAAATTTTTATTTATGTGTATGTGTGTGTCTATATGTGAATTTATGCCTGATGCCTGTGTGTGCAGGTTTCCAAAGAGGTCATAAAGGGCTTCTCGCCCCCGGAGCTGGGGTTACAGGTGGCTCTGAGCTGCCTGATGTGGGTGCTGGGAAATGAACCCAGGTGTTCTGGAAGGCCAGGGAGCTCTCAAGCACTGAGCCATCTCTCCAGCCCTGCATATTCTAAGTAATCACTCTCAACTAATAGAATTTGTGGTACTTGAAAGTCATAAAAGGTGTACATGTTGATACGGTTATGAAGACGGGATTGAGTGGCAGTGATAAATGTCACCAGTGAAGACCTGAATCTCAGCTTTAGAGCATGAATCTTAGACACTTGTACAGTCTTGTAAAGTTTTAGTTCTGTGGAGTCTTCACCATCTTATCATTTTATCCTGAAGTAATGGGCTGCTCCCAGAACTGCCACCCTCTCAACCCAACTCCTATCTTCTTCCTGTGTCCACACTTGCCTCATCGAGTCTACCCCTAACTGTCCATGTTCCGGCTTCTCTGTTGAGTGGATTTCATGTAGGGTTCTGCCATAGCCTCTAGCTAGCTCACTAACTGATGTACTATACACAAGTGCAATTTATGTTTTATGCCCTCACTGAGTAGCATTTTTTGATAGTCTTTATTTGGAAGTCAAATGAGAATATTAGGATCCTAGAAATTCTGGTCCACGTAGACTCCACACTAGGACACTTTCTGGATGTGCTTAGCTAAAGAAACAGTGATGTTAGACGTATGAGTAATTACTGAGAAAAAGAGAAATAACTTCACGCCAGTAGGGGAGAAACTAAGATGATCTGTGGACAATCCATCTGAAGCCAAGAAGGGAAGAAGGAAATATCTGAAAGCCGAGACAGTAAAAGCAAACCCACATTGGCCAGCTCCTCAGGCTCACTAAAGCTGACCTTCTGGACCACCCAGGCTCACTAAAGCTGACCTTCTGGACCACTCAGGCTCACTAAAGCTGACCTTCTGGACCACTCAGGCTCACTAAAGCTGACCTTCTGGACCACTCAGGCTCACTAAAGCTGACCTTCTGGACCACTCAGGCTCACTAAAGCTGACCTTCTGGACCACTCAGGCTCACTAAAGCTGACCTTCTGGACCGGGTTCCTTCCTGTGGAGAGTTCCGAGCATTTTAAGGAGCTCAGATGCATTCTGGTTCTCTTCTCACCTGCAACACCACCCCAGTGGGACGGAGAAATTATCTCCAGACATTACCAAATATCCTCGGGGGGCGGGGAATTCTCCAGACATTACCAAATATCCTGGGGGGGGCGGGGAATTCTCCAGACATTACCAAATATCCTGGGGGGGGATTCTCCAGACATTACCAAATATCCTGGGGGGGATTCTCCAGACATTACCAAATATCCTGGGGGGGCGGGGAATTCTCCAGACATTACCAAATATCCTGGGGGGGCGGGAATTCTCCAGACATTACCAAATATTCTGGGGGGCGGGGAATTCTCCAGACATTACCAAATATCCTGGGGGGGGCGGGAATTCTCCAGACATTACCAAATATCCTCGGGGGCGGGGGGAATTCTCCAGACATTACCAAATATCCTCGGGGGGGGCGGGAATTCTCCAGACATTACCAAATATCCTGGGGGGGGCGGGGAATTCTCCAGACATTACCAAATATCCTGGGGGGGCGGGGAATTCTCCAGACATTACCAAATATCCTGGGGGGGGCGGGGAATTCTCCAGACATTACCAAATATCCTGGGGGGGGGCGGGGAATTCTCCAGACATTACCAAATAACCTGGGGGGGGGGCGGGGAATTCTCCAGACATTACCAAATATCCTCGGGGGGGAATTCTCCAGATATTACCAAATATCCTCGGGGGGGGATTCTCCAGACATTACCAAATATCCTCGGGGGGCGGGGAATTCTCCAGACATTACCAAATATCCTCGGGGGGGGGGATTCTCCAGACATTACCAAATATCCTCGGGGGGGGATTCTCCAGACATTACCAAATATCCTCGGGGGGGGGATTCTCCAGACATTACCAAATATCCTCGGGGGGGGGGCGGGGAATTCTCCAGACATTACCAAATATCCTCGGGGGGCGGGGAATTCTCCAGACATTACCAAATAACCTGGGGGGGCGGGGATTCTCCAGACATTACCAAATATCCTGGGGGGCGGGGAATTCTCCAGACATTACCAAATATCCTGGGGGGGCGGGGAATTCTCCAGACATTACCAAATATCCTGGGGGGGGCGGGGAATTCTCCAGACATTACCAAATATCCTGGGGGGGGGCGGGGAATTCTCCAGACATTACCAAATATCCTTGGGGGGGGGATTCTCCAGACATTACCAAATATCCTTGGGGGGGGATCTTCATCAGTTTGGAAAACAGAAATAGGTCAATATCTGAAATAAATACAACGGACTAAAACCTGACTGTTAATAGGGACTCTTGCGTGCCTCACAACAACAACACCCCACCAAAGATACACCTGAAACCAAAACAATGACACCCCATTACTTATATATCTTGCCTTCAATAAATGAGATGCGCAGAACATTTTCCAGAGACAGCACATGCATCAGGCTGCCAGAATGTCTAAGGAACCATAAAGAATCAACCTCATGCAAAGCACAAGGGTAATTTTCATTATATAACTCAACTTGATCCATAAGATAAGCCCCCCCCCCCGCCCCAAATATTAATTGCTTCTGAACTACAAGAGCTTTTAGTTTTAAAATGGAAAGAACACAAATGAAGTCAAACGGGGAAGAGAAAACCTTACAGTTGGGAGCTGTTGTTGCCTGTGGCCACGGGGAAAAGGCACCGTGGAGAGGTGGGAGGGATTCTGGGATGTTGGCACGGTCCCATTTCTCAGTGCAGTGGTGCTTTATAAGTGTGTGCGTGTGTGGCGTCAAGTTGTACTTCTGACTGCTCAGTGTGCACGTCATCCCTTAAAAAAGTTTAAAGATCGATGAAATGCGGTTACAGCTGCCTTAAAAGTGGTAGAGCAGGGCCTGGGAAGATGGGCAAGGGGCCTAATGGGAAGCATGAAGACCCGAGTTCAGATCCCCAGCACCCATGTAAAAGTCAGGTGTTATTGTTCTTGCCTGTAAGTTTAGTAATGGACAGTGGAGGCAGGTGGGTCTCTGGCCAGCCAGCCTGGTGGAGATGGCTAACTTCCGGCTCAGTGAGAGACCCTGTCTCAAAAAATAAAAGGTGGAGGGAGAAGTGATAGTAGAGAGACATCTGATGCCAGTTCCTGTCTCTCATCTCTCTCTCTCTCTCTCTCTCTCTCTCTCTCTCTCTCTCTCTCGCTCACTCACAAACACACAGCATGCAAAATGGCCTTGAAATATTCAAAATTCATGGACCGACCATTCAATTCAAGACATTGTAAAAGTGATTAACTTATAATTTTTTTTTTTTTTTGACAAAAAGTATAGACATTGGAGAAAGGGTGAATGCACGAATTAAAGTCAGGGTTCAGGAGCCTGTTCACCCTCTCCCCCTCAACAACAGTACTTTTTGTCATCTTACCTAAGCGCACAGCTATGGGATGTAGCAGTATATATTTCGTAAGTCCTTCAAAAACTGGAAAGAACTCTTCTAAGTCACAGCATGAGAACCACATTTGAAGAGGCAGCCAGGGAGCCTCCGGCTTAGGAGGCCGCTCCTACAGGGAGACAGAGCAGGAGCAGGAGATTACAGGGGGAACCCTAATGGCACGCACTTCTACTTTGTCTAGGGAAAAATACCATGCTGTAACAGCATGTTAGAAACAGCCATTCTCGGGTCCGGGAGAGGCCCCTGGGTAGCGGGGACCTTCTGTGCAAGAACGAGGGCTTGCGTTTCCTCAGCATCAGGGGGAACATTTGGGGGTGACTGTCTACATCTTTCAGAGTCAGGAGGAGAGTTGGAACTTGCTAACCAAAAACCAGTGAGCTCTAGGCCAGTGGAGCCTGTCTCAAGGGAAAGAGAGTACCGGAGGAGGGTACCCAGCATCCTGTGCTGGCCTCCACCCCCATGTGTGCACCCCCACATAGCCCCCCCACAAACATTTCCTTAAGACAAACAGTAAGGTAGGATGAAATAGGAGTGGTAAAAATAAATGTGTTACACCCCTAATCCCACTGGAGACAGACAGGTGCTACGGAAATTCCTCTTGCGTACCGTGAAGATCTGTCCCTGCCATTGGGTTAATAATCAAGCCGACTCGCCAGTAGCTGAACAGGACACGGTTAGGTGGGAAAGCCAAACCAAGAATGTGGGATAAGGAAGGGCGGAGTCGGAGGAGTCACTGGCAGATGCAGAGGGAGCGGGAGGTGAATGTGTCATGTTAATAATGGGACTGACCCATGGGTTAACTTAAAATGTAAGAACTAGCAAGTAATAAGCCTGAGCTAGTGGCCGAGCATTTACAGTTAATGTAAGCCGTAGAGTGGCTATTTGGGAGTGGCTGCTAGGACGGGAAAATAGCCTACAGACAGGAGGGCCATGAGTTCAAACCCAGCCTAAGCTCTATTGTCTTAAAAAGCAAGGAAGCAAGCAAGAAGGCAAAAGGCACAGCGCTGTGTCAACTGCAGCTCTCAGGGGACTGCTCTGCACGTCAGGACAGGTACTGAGCCTTTCCGGTGGACGCCGCAGAGAGCAGAGTTGACCTGGTGAGGGAGTGAAGGTAAATCTGTTATGCTCACATTCTGGCTCTCCCGCCTCATCCTACACCCATCTTCTTTTCCTTGTACAACTATACTCTAAAGCAGAGACCAAGATGGACCCGGTCAGGAAGGCGAGGAAAGCTCAACAGTGGAGTAACACCAGCACCAAGACAGTAAAAAGGCAATTGCAGGGATGGAGAGGCGTCTCAGAGGTTAAGAACGCTTGCTTCTTTTGCACAGAACCTGAGTTCAGATTCCAGCAGCCATGCTAGACAGCTTAGACCCTCCTGTGAATTTGGTGCCAGGGGATCTGACACCCTCTCCTGGACTTGGCCAGCCTGTGTGTGGCCACGCCCCCCCAAAGTGCGTACAATTCAAAAGACAAGCCTTTAAGAACACACACTCACACACACACACTGTAGCTGTGGTGAGCATAAATAGGAGCTACTTCAAATGTTACTAGAAATCTCCATTGTGCCACCAGGCAACATTCCATGAAGTATTTACATAAGGCTAAAGAGTTTTTCAAAAGAAAAGTAACTATGATTGCAGACTAAGACTAGTTCTATGAAATTTCCCTAAATAGATGCCTGAGGTTTTGGACTATGTTTTCTCCCTCCCTCCCTCCCTCCCTCCCTCCCTCCCTCCCTCCCTCCCTCCCTCCCTCTCTCCCTCTTTTCCTTCCTACCTTTCTTTCTATTTAAATTTGAAAAAAAGCTTGTTTTATATATCAATCCCAGTTCCCTCTCCCTCCCCTCCTCCCCTGACCTCCCCAACCCCTATCCCATCCCCCTTTCTGCTCCCCAGGGAGGGTAAGGCCTTCCATGGAGGATCATCAAAGTCTGTCATATCATTTGGAGCAGGGCCTAGGCCTCCCCCATGTGTCTAGGCTGAGAGAGTATCCCTCTATGTGGAGTGGGCTCCCTAAGTCCATTCGTATACTAGGGATAAATACTGATCCGCTACCAGAGGCCCCACAGACTGCCCAGTCCTCCTAACTAACACCACATTCAGGGTGTCTGGGTTGGTCCTATGCTGGTTTCCCAGCTATCAGACTGGGGTCCATGAGCTCCCCCTAGTTCAGGTCAGCTGATTCTATGGGTTTCTCCAGCCTGGTCTTGACCCATTTGCTCATCACTCCTCCCTCTCTGCAACTGGATTCCAGGAGTTTGGCTCAGTGTTTAGCTGTGGGTGTCTGCTTCTGCTTCCATCAGCTACTGGATGAAGCCTCTAGGATGGCATGTAAGGAAGTCATCAATCTCATTATCAGAGAAAGGCATTTACGGTAGCCTCTCCACTATTGCTTAGATTGTTAGTTGGGGCCATCCTTGCAGATCGCTGGACATTTCCCTAGTGCCAGATTTCTCCTTAAAACTATACTGGCTCTCTCTACTATGGTCTCTCTTTTCTTGCTCTTCTCTATTCTTCCTCTGAGTCAGTTTTCCTGCTCCCTCATGTCCTCCTCTCCCCTCCTCTCCTCCCCTTCTCTTTCTCCCAACTCTCCCCCCCCACTCCCAATTTGCTCAGGAGATCTTGTCCCTCCCCCCTTCTCCAGGGGACCATGTATGTCTCTCTTAAGGTCCTCCTTGTTTCCCAGCTTTTCTGGACTATGTTTTCAAACAGTTTGTTGCGTACAAATTACACACCAACCAGTCCAACCATTTAAAGGATATAACCCAGCGATTCTCAATGTTCCTAATGCTGTGACCCTTTAATACAGTTCCTTTTGTTGTGGTGACCCTGATCATAAAATTATTTCATTGCTACTTCATAACTAATTTTGCTGCTGCTATAAGTCATAATATCTTATATGCAGGGCATCTGATAAGAAATCCCCAAAGGGGTCTCAAAACACAGGATGAAAACTGCTGCTATAACCCAATGACTTTTGAATATTAACAGATAAGTGTAACTGCTCCACAGTCAGTTTTAGAAGACTTAATCCTCTAAACATACTCTAGGAGACATCTCAGGTTCAACTCCAGATCTCTGCAATAGGGTGGATAATGAATTACATGTTATATTAAGTTTCTGGTTTGCCAGGGCACATGAAATTATTTTATACTATACTGTAGTCTATCACATATGCAACAGGTAGCATTATGCCTAAAGATGCATATGCCTTAATTTAAAACACCATTGCTAAAAGTTGCTAATGATCATCTGAGTTTGCTGAGTTGTGATGTCTTCACTGGTGGAGGGCCCTGGTGTTGGTGGCTGCTGACTGTTCAGGGTGGTGGCCATGGCAGTTTCTTTAATTCAGTGCAAACCTTGCTTCTTTCTTTCACAACAGATTTCTCTGCAGCTTGAGATGCTGCTTGCAGCGTCTCACCCACAGTAGAACATCTTTCAAAGTTGGAGACAGTTTTCTCAAATCCTTCTCATTCAAGTAAGTTTGTGTGATTCTGTTCTATTTAAAAAGATTTATTTTTACTATGTGTGTGTGTGTGTGTGTGTGTGTGACGTGTGCACAGGTGCCTTCAGAGGTTCTGTAAGAGTAGAAAATGCTCTTATCCATTGAGCCCCCTCTCCAGTCCCTTGTGTAATATTTTAAAGCCCTTGTTATTTGCACAAGGTGTCAAAGTGTCTTCACCGGAAGGAGTCTCCATCTCCAGATCTCACACCCTTTGGTCTATAAGAAGCAATTTGGATTTCATCATGAGATTGTAGCAAATCAGTCATTCTCTCCAACTCCCCAGACACTTCTAATTCCTATTTTCTGGATTTCTAAAAATTACATCTATACTTCCTTCCTGTATAGACGTCTGGATCCTCTCAATGCCATCCATGAGAGTTGAAGTCAACTTACTTTCATTTCTGTTAACCCCTCTTTAAATCTCGGACACTCATAACAGTGTCCAGATGTTGAGCTCTTTCCAAAAGGTTTTCAATTTACTATGCCCAATCTTTAGAAGGATCGCATTCTATGGCAGACATCCTTACGAGATATGCTTTTTATGTAGTGAGACTTGAAAACCAGCTACCCAATGGATAGCTGGGTCTCTAGCTGATGGCACCCCGGTTAAGGCAGTGGAAGCTCTAGGGGGTGGGGTATTGCTGGAGGAAGTGGGTAATTGGGGGTGGGTCTTGAGCTTTTAATTGCCTGGCACCACTGTTTGTTTGTTTAGACCAAGACCATGCCCAAATTTGAATTCTCCACTTCCCTTCCTTTGCTTTTTTCCCCTTCCATTTCTACAGTTCATGGTTAGTGGCCTGTCAGTAGCTTATCAGTTAATGTGTCTGATCTCTGACCTTGTTGTTTGTCCCTAACAAGGAAGGACTTTGCTCTGTATTTATTGAACAGAAAACATGGTTCGGGAGGAAATGAGGAACACTCCACCCCCCCCCCCGAAATCTTTAACAGAGTTTTACGAGGGAAGAATTTACTTAACTGACCCAGGATAGCACTCCAAATCAAACAGACATTAACACCTGTTCCTACGAGCTGCTTTCAACCTTTCTGTAGGTCCCACTTCTTCCGGACTCAGGAGGAAGTGTGACCATGTGCTTTCTGCTCTGCTGCCATGCCAATCCCTGCACGGCAGACTGTGCCCACTGCTGGGTTCAAGGGCACACTGCCTTCCTCAAGATGTCTCTTGTCAACTGTTTTGTCATTATCTGGTCACAACAATCAGAAAAGTGACTCATGAGCTGAAAGTTGGGAGACCCTTCACCCTCTGCGGTACCTTCTCCATTCCTGCAGAACCTCGGAGGAAGAAATTCCACTCTGCCTCAGTCAGCTGCGCTTGCTGGCGCATGATCTCGACGCAGAGCATGAAGCTGTAGATGAGTTTGTGCTGCTCAAAGAGCCCCCGGGAAACGTTGGTGTATGCAGTGAGGAGGGTCTGCTGCAGGAGGATGGCCAGGCGGTACTGCAGATCATCCACCTTCTCGGAAGTTTCGATTGTTGTGTTGAACAGCTGAGAAAGAGAGAAGACTTTTGACTAATCCTCTGTGAAGCAACTCTTGACCCATTTTGACATCCCGTGAGCAAAGTAGTAGTCGAACGCTGTGGGGAAAATCTAGAATGGATCTCAACTTGGTGTGTTTGTGTTCTGCACCAGGAAGAACACTAGAGGAAAATCTGGCTCGTTTTCGTGTCATATTTGTCCAGGGGTTTCCATTTTCACGGGAATTGATGGACTGCTATGGATGAAAGGAAACAGTCTCTTCACTCAAAGAGATTCATGTGGTGCTACACACTGTACAGCCTGGAGGACAGAGGGATGGGACAGCTTTAGCACCGCCTTCAGGGAGGCCAGACTACAGCTGCAGAGGGACACCCTCCACCCTAGGCAAGGTGGAGTGAGTGGCACACTGGCCTATCAGGTGAAAGAAATAACTGCTGGAATTGTTGGTTACTTCTCCCATCTGGAGTCAGGGCTCTATCCTCTTCCCTCAAGTCTGGACTACCGTGAACAATTTGCTAGGCCTTAGCCTGAGTTGCCATACATACCTCTTCGGGTTGGACCAGGAACCTTGCCTGGGTTCTTAGTACCTTTGCTTCAGGGAGATGCCCTCTTGGGACCCACCCCATTTTTCTTGTGGCAAGATGAGCAAGGCCTTGGAGTGACCACTGACCATGGATGCGTATGGTTGGATGCTGTGAGGCTGGATGATCGAGTGCACACGAGGGTTAGTCCAACTACTAATCTAAACAAATGTAAGAGACTCCCCATATTTTAGCATATGTTCCCGACGAATACCATAAACCCGGAAAGCTGGCCAATGTTAATTAAATTTGAAGAAAATCAAAAGATGGGGAATTGTAAACAAGATGTACTGGGTTTTTTCCCCCTAAAGAGTTAAATAAAACAAAACCATAAAAAAATTGTAAAGAAACTGCTTGGAAGAGATTTAAACTCCCTCAGGGCCAACAGCACTTCCTGAAATCCAAATGTGCTGAAGATTGCACTTTGTGCTCCAAATTGCATTCTGCTTCTCAACAGCGGCATTTAAAATTATCCAGCCAAGGGAGAATGTGGCCACTTGGAGTGAGGCAAGGACCCTTTGAGTTAGGGATTTAAACCCTGCGGGGCTCCTGCCAGGTGCACTTGCCCCCTTGAGAGGGCACAGCTAGGCACTGTTCTGAAGAAGCAAACCTTTTGCCTTGCTGAAACACTTCCGGCACTTTCGGCTCGTGTGGTTATTTTCTTGAGATACCAGACCCACTTCTTCGAGTGGCTAATAATAACCCAGCCACGTGAGGGAGTCGTTGCCTGTGCACAGCCTGGTCAGCTTGGCTGGTGTGCCCCAGGGGGTCAGCCACACAGAAGGAGGAACCCTTTGCTGCATCGCCATGGGCATGGATGCGGACGACTAGAAAAGCGGAGTAAGCTAAACTGCCCCACATAGAAAGGGACAACATGTGCTGTGAGCTTAGGGGATGGGGAGACACGGAAGAGGGAGATTGGAGAACACTGAGTAGAAGGTAGTAGGATGACCAAGTCTATCTAAGATACGACCCGAAGCCTGTAAAAAACACCATTGCAGTCTTCTATTGGGTTCCTGCTTCAATGAGTAGCTGTTGATTGCTTTTACTATAAAACTATGGGTGACTGTGAGGATATGGATAGGCTCCTCTACTGTCACCTTTATAATATCTATATGAATCCCATGACACGCTATAGATATCGTAAACACACATAATAATTTTTATTTGCTGACTTTTTCCTTCCAAGCTTTTGTATGTGCATAAAAATAGGCACCGCATACTGTTTTTATAATTTTTAGCTAAAATCCCTACTCTTCCCCACCCTCTAACTATTTAGTTTTTAGATAAAAGACACAACATAGACCTGACGGGAGGAGCAGGGAGGTGGAAGGTTGGGCTAGTGAAGTACTTGTGGGGTGAGCTCTCTGCTTCCCTGAAGTCATCAACGAGCCCAACAGAGCTTGTGGAAGCTCCGTGACTCGGAAGGCACTCTGCTCGTGGTAAATTCTGAGCGTGGCTATAAAGACAGCGAGGCAAGCATTCAGACTTCCTCAGGAGAGATCAGGTGAGAGTCAGGTGTGACGGTGAGGCAAGAAATACTGAAATAAAACAGGGATGTCTCACAGTCGGGTGATGGTGAAATGGAGAAGGGGCAAAGGAAAGAGAATCCTCTGAACCACAGGTACCAGGAAGTCGGTGCAGCCCGGGGAGGAAGCACTCCGGGGAGGGGTGGGGGAGACGCAGGAGCCAGCTTCAGGAAGGATGCTGTCACACTACCAAGCCTACTGCGGAGTAGAAACTCAGCACAAGGTAGAAAGAGACGAGTTTTCATTTTTGCTTGTGTGGTGTGCCTGTGTATGTGTGTATGTGAGATGTTTATGCGTGAGTGTATTTATGCATGCTTTGTGTGTATGTGAACATGTGTGCATATGTGAACATGCATGTGGAGACCCGAGGTTGATGTTGGGAATCACCCCCAATCACTCTTCCATCTTACTTATTAAGACAGGGTCTCTCAGTCAAACCCAACACTCATCCACATGGCTAATGCTGCTAGCCAGCTCGCTCTGGGGATCCCGGCTCTTTTTGCCTTCTGCCTTCCGGGGCTGGGATTATAGGGAGGTGCCCTGGCCACCTGGCATTTGCTCTAGTCTTCATTCTTTAGTAGGAAACACTTTAACCACTACTCCATCTCCATAACCCCAAAGCAGTGGTTCTCAAACTTTCTAATGCTGGGACCCTTTAATACAATCCCCCATGTTGTTGTGACCTCAATCATAAAATTTTTGTTGCTACTTCATAACTGTAGCCACTGCTATGTACTGTAATGTAAACATCTGTGTTTTCTGAGGTCTTAGGTAACCCCTGTGAAAGGGTTGTTTGAACCTCTAGAGGGCCACGACCCACAGGTTGAGGATCACTGACCTAAAGAGATTCTTACAACAGAAGGACCAGAGGAAAAGCAAGCAAGCTAGGTAGTTGAGGGATCGGAGAGGAAAGGGGCTTTGCCAAGCTTGGCCCTCCTCTCCCTCTGCAGCACTCTGCACACACTGGGCGATTTGGTAGATGGGCCCACTCTTGAACTCCGTGCCTGCACCCCGAGTCCCAGAGGATTTTACCCCTAAACTTGATCCGTGGCTTGTCAAAGGGAAGTCACAACAACAAAGGCAGTCACCTGTTTAAAATACTTCAGCGAATACTGATACATAGGATCGATTTCTGAGAGGCTGGCGATGACAAAGTACATCACGGAGCCCTGTGTGGCCACCGGGCGGTACTTCTCTCGAGCCACGTTGATCATCAGCTCGGTGGACTCTGCCTCCTTCAGCCTGGTTTTAATGGCACCCGAAGTGATCTAGACAAACACACAAGTTCTCAGGGATCTGTTACTGAAAAATAGTGCGGGTTTGAGAACACGCCCAGTCGAGTCACCATGTAGGTGCTGCAAATAACAGCTGGATCCTTTACAGTAGTAGTAGGTCCTTCGAGCCACCCGGGAGCCACCCAGGCCCCTAAACTACGACTTTTGGAGCCACACATTTCTTGTTTTGAGACTGAGTTTCCTTATATAATCCAGGCTACTCTGCTATTCACTATGGTCCAGGTTGGCATTCAATTTTTGATGCTCCTGCCTCAGCCTCTTGGATGCTGGGACAGGCCTGCACTTTCATGGATGGATGAACACACTCTCTGCAAACAGAGACTGTCACTTGCCTTTGAGTCCTGGAGCGTATCGATGAGCTCTTCATTATCCAGAATATTCCCTTCAGATGTAAAGAGCAGTTTCAGGATCTTGTCTTCGATAGATTTCAGCTGGTTCTTATCGCTATTGATCCTCACAATGAGCTTGATTCGCTGCTCCTCCAACTCAGGTTTTTCAAGCCGCACCACATCGCTAGAACCGATGTTGAGAGGGCTGGGTTACAACCTTGTCAGCTCCCCTAAGTCACTGCTGTTTCCTTCCCTGTGTATAACTGGTTATTATTAATTTTTTTCTGAGTATTTTCCAACCGGCCATTGGGAGCACCGTGTAGCTGATTCTGAAAGCACAACATCCCGGGTTGCCGGGTTGACATGATGGCTCTTCAGAGTGCTGCATGCCAATCATTGATTTGTTTTTATATGTATCTACATAGTTGGTGTGTGTGTGTGTGTGTGTGTGTGTGTGTGTGTACATGCAAATGATGACCTCTGATGGTGTTCCTCATTGGCATGGAGCTCACCAATTAGGCGAGCCTGGCTGACTGAAGACCTCCAGGCATCTGCCTGTCTCAATCTTCCCAGCACTGCGATTACAAGCATGGGCCACCAAACCTGACTTTTTATGTGAGCTCTGGGAATTGAACTGAGATTCTAGGGGCCCCAGAGATTGCTTAGTAGGTAAAGGCTTGTAGTACCAGCCTGATGACCTAGAACACACATAAGGGAGAGATTACTAAATGTTGGCTTCTACATATACTCCATGGTCCAGTGCATATGATACTCCCCACTAAATAATAAATAAGTATATAAATAAATACCCCGAACTCAGGTCCCTATGCTTGTCCATCAAGCACTCTGTGGACTGAGCTGCCCCCCCCCAACAGCTCTGAATGTCAGTTCTGATTCTTTATCTTTTATGTCAGACATATATTCTCCACCACAGTTCTCACAGCTTCTACTCATTTGAAGGAGACCAGTTTTCCAGTCCAAGCACTCAGTTTCATTCACTAATGCTCATCTACGCCAAGTCAAAAAGTTGAAGCAGAACTTTTTATACAGGAGTAAAAAATGTGGACCCAGGAGGTTATGAATCCTTACCACCTCAAAGAAGCAATTCTTGTATATAAACGCTACATGAATCTATTCTTATAACAAAGCAAAAGATGAAAAGATGCAAGTTCTATTCTGTGAGCTCAGTCTCCTTAGACATAAGCATGGTCAGAAAGGTTCCGTCTCCAGCTCCATGCCCTCCTTAGAGGTTGCCATGGTCTGAAAGGCACCCTTCTGAAGCCCTTCCTTTGGATGTGCCGTTGTGAAGGCTCAGCAGTTAAAGGTGCTTGCTGCTGAGCCTGGCAACTTGCGTTCAATCCCTGGGACCCATGTAGTGGAGGGAGAGCAGCAGCTCCTGTGTTTGGCCTTTGAGTGGGGGTGTAGGAGATTCACACAACATATGCATCCACAGTAAATAATGCAATAAAATCATAAAGCACTGTATACAGTAATATAAATACATAACATCATAAATGTAAACTATAACATAAAATATTTTTATGTATGTTTATATGTGTGTAGACATAGAATAAGTTCAATGGTATATTGCTAAAATAATACAACAGGTAGAGCTTTCAGTTTGATCACATTAAAAAAAGACCCTCTGTTTAGTGGTGAATTTGATAATGACCGGTACATCTTTTTTGAGTTTTATTTTATCATTTGTTTTTCTTTGTCAAAACTTCAAAACAATGGCTAGAAAGATGTCTCGGTGATTAAGAGTGGACACTGCTCTTACAGAACACCTGAGTTCTGTTCCCAGCACCCTCAGTGGGTGGCTTATGACCTTCTGTAACTCCAGCTCCGTGGGGTCTGATGCCACATTCTGGCCTCTGAAGTCACCTGCACTCAAGTACAGATGCACAGAGACAAACATGCATGAACACGATTAAATATGAAAAATAAATTGCAAAAGGCTTTTGTAAACAGAACGCCAGGAAACCCATGGCCATCACCCAGGTTCTCATACTTTCCCCCACACCTCTTTTTGGTTACCTTAGCAACTGATCCTCCAGACCGGATTTAGTTACAGTGAAATTGATGATCGTGACTTTAATGCACACCTAGAAGAGAAGCATGGAGGGTGTGAATGCCAAAGAGCAGCTGGTATAACAAGACGGGCTTTCTCTGTGGGGCCGGGGTTCCCTGTTATCCAGGAACTGGCGTCTCAAGCCTGGATATGCACACGCCTACCCACATTCACCAAGTGTAACATGGCTTTCGGAATTCAGTGATTTCAGAATTCCATTCATGACTTTCCCTGCCAGTGGGAGTGGTGATCTTGCTCCTCCTCCTCTTCCCCCGCCCCGCCCCTGCCCCGCCCCGCCCCGCCCCGCCCCGCCCCCACAGGGTCCTACAGGATAGTCTAAGGCCCATGAGTCAGGACGTGATAGCAGCAGCAGTTCAGAATCAACAACTTGGGATTTGATTTCAGCTGCACCTTTTAGTGGTTGCGTGATGGTGGGCAAGCCTTCGGCCTGGGTCAAACGTTCTTTTCTGATAGTTATAAAGGGTTCATAGGGTATCTACGGGGACTGAGCGAGGTAATGAGATCAGTTATGTATAGTGACTTCCACAGTGTCTTTGTTAAAAAGCTTTATTTGTAATAAAATGAGCTGCTTTGCTTCTTTGGACTCATCATAACGTCTTTATGGGGAAGTATTAGTATACTCCCATAATGTTCAGACTTTACTCGAACAAATCAAGGGCAAGGGGAAGGAAGAGGGATAGTACTCCCTGCGTGTCTAACAACAGCGACTGGAACTCTGGACAATGATTCTCTGGATTCACCCAGTCTCTAGAGTTTTCCAGTTGGTGGTGACTTTATTTGGGAGTATAGGACATGGGCATCTGCACAGCGCTGTGAGACTGGCCGGGTGGGGCACTTCTGTCCTATGAGGGGTGACAGAGGGTGACCCAGGGAGGAAAGGGGGAGCAGGAGAGGTTGCCGGCTGATCCCTGCAGGTGGGAGCCCACCATGCTTTGGAGACACATCATACATAATTCATCTGGGTGAAAGGTCCCAGACTAGCTGCTCATACGCACCTCGGGCAGGTAGTGAGGATTCGGCATTTTGGTTGTCATGTAAAACCTGAAACTCTTGTCGTAATCGATGTCCGAATCCCCAAGGCGGATGAGTAGTCTTCCTCCGCTCATGAAAGTTTGTTTTAAAAGGATCGGTTCCAGGGCTGGGTCCAGGACTTCTTTGAGCTTAAAAACAGAAACAAACCATGGGGGAAAAAAGCAAGGAGTTGAAAATGGATGCCACCAACTTGACATTTAAGGACCTCGGGATTTTCTCTGAATAAGTGCTTTTCCCAGTGACCACGAGTTTCCTAATATCCTTACCTTACCTCTAACGGTACATGTTTTCTGATTATTTATCAGTTGCACAAAGTGAGTAAGAGCACAAGAAGGGGATGCATTTATTTAGAGTGACCTCACACGCTAATCATCCCTGTGAGAAACAAGCTCGGAGAGGAGCATGATGGGCCATCTCTCTGGGTGATCCACTCCTCAGCTGACTGCACACAGGTAGGTCAATGTGCTGACACAGCTGTCTGAAAATACCTCTTGATCTCAGAGAGATTGGACTTCAATAGACCTTGTAGCCAAGTTAATGATCAGCCTTGAGATCATTTAAGATTTCATATTTACTTGGAAGCTCCTTGTTTAGTGAGAAACCCTGCTTCAAAAACCAAGGTGTAGGCTGATGGAGGAAGACACCCAAGGTTGAGGAATTGCCTGGGTCAGAATGGCCTATGGGCACGTCTGTGGGACACGGTCTTGGTGACTGATTGGTGTTGGAGGGCCCAGCCATCTATGGGAAGGTGGCTCTGGGCTGTAGTAACAAAACCATGAGTCAGCGAAGGAACCAACAAGCAGTGCTCTCATGGTCCCTACCCTGCCCCCCTCAGTGACGGGCTGTGACTTGGACGTGTACGCCAAACAAATTCCTTCCTCCCCAAGTTGCTCTCTGTCAGCGCGTCTTATCCCAGTGAGAGGATGAAACCAGAAGTGGGTGGTATCCCTGCTCTGATTGTCTCTGTGCCCTGCTTGTTCCTTCAAAGATGTTGATGGAAAGATCTCCTCCTCCCCTCCCCTTCTTTCTTTGTTTACTATCTCTGTCCCTAATGAGTCTGCCAGCTATTGAAGGCAGGAACTCTGTTTATATTGTTTGCAGTTTGTTCTCAGATGCTTGTGGAATTGAGTCAACAGTGTAGGCATTAGTTTTGGAGTGATAACTCCCACAGTAGGACATGTTAACTCGATGAGCCGCCCCTTTGGGGGCTGGGAGTGTTGCTCATTCGGTAGAGTGCTTACCCAGCATGCCGAAAGTCCCAAGTTCTAGCCCTAGCACTGTAGAAACCAGCTTTGATGGCACAATTTGTAATTGCAGCATTCAGGAGGTAGAGTGGATCAAGAGTTCAAGGTAGGTTTTGGCTACGTAATAGGTTTGAGACCAGCCTGTACATATGCGACTTGTCTCCAAAAAGTTCATTTTCATTGCTAATCAATTTAACCTGGCCGTATGGTAAACCCAAGTAGAAATAATGGTTACATTTACAGGAACGGTTCGCCGTTCATCGTTAGTGTGCAGCATGTATGTAGACAGAGGTTCTTACTGTCATTACTGCTTTGAATTTTCCAGCCTTTAAGGCCCACAGTGAGGCCTGGGAATGAGCAGTGCTGGAAAGTAGAGGCTTTCAGCTGCAAAATAATGAGGTAAAAATTCCTTCAACCCACAGATTGCCCCTCATCTGAGAATGTACTGCTTGAGTAGCAACTGGTTTGGCCAACTTGAAAACGGACCTGACCGGTGTCCTTCACAGGTGCAGGTGTGGTCTATTGGCCTGTACAGAATTCCAGACACCGGGTAGTTAGGAACTAGCATGAGAAGGCAAAGTAAAAATCAAACCTCTTCCAGTAAGACAGGCAAACCCAGCCTGATGGAATTCTCCAGCGTCCGTAAGAAATTGTTGTCTGTAAGCTTAATGATCTTCAGCCCGCTCTTACTTTCCTTGTTTCGTATCCAGCGGTTGGCCTGTGAGAGGAAGCACACAGAACGCCTTTGCTGTTGAGCAAAACAAAGATCTGGAAAGGGGAAGTTTCTAGAATAGAGTTTAGAGATGTTACTCAGCTAAATTGGAGACATAAACAACAAAACCCCCAAATAAAACAAAAATTCCTCTTCCCAATGAAAACACTTTTGATGTCCAATGTTCGAGATCCCTGTTCAAATTTGAAACAAAGGAAGAAAAGGGAAAGCCCAGACTTCGGGCATTTGGCCTTTAGGAAGCCAGACAGCAGGGGTCTGTAAATTAAGGGCAGGATTGCCTCCAATTCCATCTATCCTGGCTTCACGCTGATTCCTTGGGCTTTTTAGGGTAAAAGGATCCATGATCACATATTTCTGTCAATTTATATGCTCCCCAATAGAAAATGGAAAACGAATGGCCAGCCTTCTAAACAGAACGAGTCAGAATGAAGAAAGATGAGCTCTTGTGCAGGTCCCTTCTCACAAAACTGGACACTTCTGTAAGGCAGAGGACTCTGAGTAGAAGGTGTCCCAGCTTCCTCCGTCTAAGTCTCCATGGCCCTTCAATTCTGTTAAAATCCTCTTATGTGTTATCACAGGCAGATGAACATTTAGCAGTGGATCACTCTATCACGAGTATTTGTTACACACCTGATCTTGGGGATCAATCATCAAAGGCCACCTTCTCCCCTGAGTAACCAAAATGCCATTTTCAGTTGATATCAAGTCTCTGGGCAGTCCATCTGTGTTCCACTGCCGGATTTCGTAGGGATCTCCGAGAATGTTAATGAGGCTGAAGGAGGGGTCAATCGGGATTTCCAGGACCAGGCAGGACTCAATCCAGCACTCTATAAGCTGCATAAGGAGGAACACTCAATATATGATGGAGAGAAGCAGGAAGCCAGTGGCTGGGAGAGATGTGACCTAATCAGTTCCATAGGGGACAAGGAAAAAGGGTGTGGCTTAAAGCCAGGGGTCTAATGCTAGAACGGTGTCGTTAGCTGTGACATCAGGCATGCTATCTCCTGTGTGGAGTTCAGTTTTCTCATGTGTAGAAGAATGGGTTCTCACGATGGCTGTGAGCATGACTGCATGACTCAGAACTGTCTTCTCCCTCCCCAACAAAGGACCATTCACACCGAACCAGAGGACCACAGAGCTTTCCGAGTCCGGGTGGCTCTTAGACCAGGTTCCACTGCTCACAAAGGTGAACATTTATAGGAAGTTAGTTCACAAAAAATGACTATGCAATTCTTCCCGGCAATTTAGTTCTCTGGAAAGTGCGTGTAGACAGAATATTTGTGTTCTGATAAAGTGCGTGTGTGCGCGCGTGTGTAGCACATCTCTGGGTGCTTGTCCTGGCTCTTCACAAATCCACATCTCTGCTAACTTTAGATGCCATTTCTGACATAAAGGCAGGGACCTCACTGTAGCTCCCTTGTTCCCCAGGTTATTGTGTTGAATGATGGATAGCTTTATGGTGTAGGTGGTCATGAGCCAGTGGGAGAGGTGAAGGATCATGTGTGTGTGTGTGTGTGTGTGTGTGTGTGTGTGTGTGTGTGTGTGTGTGAATATTTCTGCCCCGGTGAACTGCCATTATGGAGAACTTCCATCTAAACGAGTCCCCCATGTCTCACCAATTCCACCAGCTTCTTACCGTTCTGCACACAGCAGTCGTACTCACCAGCTGCCTGTACTGGGCTGTGAACGCCCCATAATAAGCCACGCAGGCTGCTGCTATAAACACATTGCCGATGATGTTCGCTATCTCCTCCTGGAATTTCTCAATGCTTTCTTCCCACCGAACCTGCTCGTCTCCTAACGCAGCCGTCAGCTTTCCAGCACGCACCAGGCGCGCCTGGGTCAGGGCCATGTTCTTTGCTGGGATAGATTTGAGGACAGTGTTCGTGTTAGTCAACACTTTCCAAATCGTGAAAAGTTGACCGATTTGCTTTGGTTTCCAAAGAAGCTAGTGCTGCATTGCTAATGGCGTCAGCTCCTCTGGGCCCAAATCTCACAGCTGTCCCTCTTGTGTGTGCATTTCAGAGCCGAGGCCTAGCCTCTTCCACGCCAGGGACTTCCTGTGTGCTCCTCGCTCTGAAGACAATGCTCTCTGAGGGTGTGCACTGTTTGTTGTTTGGATCAAAGTTACGTGTCCTTTAGAGTTATGCCGTAAGCGCTTCAACAAGCCCTCTATGTGAGATGGTGAATTTGCAAGCATCTGCAAGCTTCTCTCCCGGCACTAGAAGGACAGCAGAAGCTGAGCTGGGGGCTGCAGAGAGGGCTCAGCAGGTAAGAGCGCTTACTGCTCTTGCAGAGGACTTGAGTGTGGCTCCCAGTGCCCATGTCAGATGGCCCACAGCTCTGGCTTTGGGGCATGGGATGCCCTTTCCTGGCTCCTGCAGGTACTGAACTCATGTGCTTATACCCACACACAGACTCCTCACACATGCAAGCACTGAAGATAAGATAAGGTCTTCTGAAAGCCATGCTCTCACTCTCTGAAAGCTCCCCCTCCTTTTGAACACCGGGCCTTCCCTATCCAGAATGAGTCACGAGCCCCTTACCCAGACTTTCCTTCTCGTTCACGCCCTTGTCGTACTCCTCTTGCAAGGCCTTTATTTGGTCTTCCACTTGTTTCAGCAATGCTTGCTTTTCTTTCAGGGTAGCCATTGTAATGTCAAGTTCAGCCTAACAAAAGCAAGCAAGCAAATGGGTCCCGCAAAGACGGGCATAACATCGATTTAAAATATGATGCATGTTCTTTATGTTCCTTTTGACATGTCCCCAAACACTTCCATCTTGCATAGCCCGGGCTAGGGATGCAGCTTGTTGATAGGATACTTGTGGAGCATGTGTGAAGCCCTGGGTTTGATCCCCAGTGCTGCATAAAACCAGGCATGGCTGTGCACACCTGTAATCCAATCCATCGCCTACCTGAGAGGCCGAGGCAAGAGGGTCAGAGATCCACATAGCGAGTTTAGGGCCAGCCCAGGCTACACGAGCAGCCCCCCTCTCTACAAACTAGAATATAGGATTGTAATCAAACAAATGAAGAACCGGGCAGTGGCCAACAAAACAAATCACAAAATGAATAGAGGAACCGATGTAGTAGTTAGCATACTGGGTTATTATTGCAAATTCTAAAACAAATCGAACATTCACGTGTGATAGAGACGATCCTCTCCTAACTAGTTCTCTGTATCGGAAGTCTACCAACTAAGGCTTGTGGGTCACAGCTGGCCTATTGATTGTTTTTTAAGAAATGCTTCACTGGCATGCAGGAGTTACACATAATAGGCTTCATCATGACGTTATCATATATGTTTAAAATGTATATTTATCACATCCACTTTCCGTCGCCCTCTCTTGTGCCTCTCCCCTTCTCTTTCCAGCTCGTCTCCCTCTTTCATGCCTCTTGCTCTTAATAACCAGATGAGTTTCATCAGGCTTGTCTACGGGACCGAGGGCACCATGCCAGGGTGCCAGTGCTCCTCCTCCGTCTCCCAGCAGTGGCGAACTACTGTCCGCTTCCGCTTCCGCACTTGCAGTGGGCTAGACTAGGACTTCTTTCCTCCCGGCTGCTCCTCGCTCTTCAGTGTGCTGAGGACCTAACTCACAGCCTTCTCTCACTGAGCCACGCCTCCCCAGCCTCTAGGAATGGCTTTCATAACTTGTAATACTAGGGGAAAAAAAATCAAAAGGAGGACAGTTTGAGGCTGGACGACAGTGTCCATCATCAAGCTACGCTGGAAGCCCGCCATGCTTCTGGTCGTACGCGTTGTTTATGCAGGGGCTGCTTCTGCGGAGGTTATCGCAGCGCTAGAGCACAGTTCACTGTCTGGATGTATCAGGACAGGTTCTGCTCAGCCCTGCTTGATACCCTTGGCTTTGGTAACTTGCTCCACAGGCAGTTCATTCTTTGCTCTCCCTGGGAAGACTGAGGACCTTATGTCTGATTGTGGGTTTGGTGGTTCTCACACCTCACACCTGAGATGACACTACCACCACACAAGAGAACACCAGAAACTTCACAAGCATCACAGATGTATTTCCCTCCCCCCCCCCCCCGCCCCGTATTGAGGAGACGAGCCTGCTCAATGCTCAAGGATTCACTTTCTCCTTATTCTACAATAGGCTGCCTTTAGAGAACATTTCTGGGGGGGGGGAGGAATCTGCCTGCTATTGTTAAAAGTGGGCTACTTTAAGGGCTGCAGTCACTATGTCAGTGCACACATACAGATCACAGTGGCCTCCCACAGGGTATGGGTGACGTCTGGTCATGGCCTTCCGTGCTATGAAACACCCCAGTATGGCTCCCGTACCTGGGCAGCTCGGAGTTTCTGTCTCTTTGGTTCGACTTCCTTGACCACCCGAGAGTACAGATCCATGGCTCTCACCCACATACACATGGATTTGCAGGCTTTGGACACCTTCTCCACCTTCTCAGGCGCGAAGTCGGGATTGTTGATGTACTTTTGCAGCTTTGCCAGTATCTGAGGCTTTATGTTTTCTTTATCGTACTCCAAAAGCCTTCGGAGGAAGTTAGAGTCACCAAGAAGTTGCTTTGCTGTGGGCCAGTCGGGCCTGAAACACAGACAGACCACTGTGAGTTATCGGCATTGCCGTCAAGCGATGGGAGAACACCAGGACCAACTCCTGTGAGGACATTAATTATAACATCACTCCAGGAGGTGGGGAGCTTTAACCTCAGCACCGTAGTTCTGGTAATGGCCCGACTAGTTCATGGGGGGGGGGGAGAGGGGGCAACTGCGTGATAAAATCTCTATGACTTAGATCGGTAGAGAATGAAACACAAAACAACAGTTTTAGATATGTAAGATATTGTAGAAAGAGTAGGTTTTTTTAAAGGTTATTTTTAATGATGTGCATGTGTTTCTCTGTGTGTGTATGTGTATGGGAATGTGTATGTGTGAGTGTAGTGGCTGTGAAGGTCAAAGGAGACATGGGATCCCCCAGAACCGCAGTTACAGGTAGGTGTGAGCCAGCTGGTGTGGGTGCTGGGAACTGAACTTGGGTCCTCTGAAAGATCAGCAGGTGCTTTTAACTGCTGAGCCATCTCTCCAGCCCTGAAGTTAGAATTTTTATTTTAAAAATACCAAAGTAGTTACGTTTTATCTCCTTTACCCCAACTTTGACCTTTGAACTCTCTTGCTAGGATGTCTTTAAAACTGCCTTCTAACCAGGCTTCGCATCTCTTGGTCAAGCAAACAAGTTTTTGTGAGCTCTTGCTACACTGATACTTGTTACTTCTTTCTTTTTTTTCAAGGCAGGGTTTCTCTGTGTAGGCTTGGCTTTACTGGAACTTGCCCTGTAGATCAGGCTGCACACTGATATTTCTAAGAAATTCTGACTGGGTTAAAAAAATGTTCAGTGGGTCTTAGGTGCCCCTTTGCCCATGTTAACCTGTGTTTTGCCTAGGGCCCCCTGATGGTACCAGCCTAAGGGTCAGGTCAGTGGAGACATCTGGTGGTAGTGGGGTGTTCAAGACTCTGCTCAGTTTTACATAGAAAGGGACACACACACACACACACACACACACACACACACACACACTTCAAAAGAAAATTTGAAAACTAAATGCCATCAAGAAAGAATCTGCTTGGCACGACATATACCTGACCCTTTGTGAAGATGTCACTGTCTACTCAACTCCCTCCCATTCTATGAAAATCATGGGTCTCCAATCTTTTGCCAAGGCCCTACATTCCAAATGAGCATCTTCTTCTAAAAAACAACAAACAAAACAAAAGAAAACAACAACAAACACTGCTCTGATGTGGGATAATGTGAAAATTTGTCACTCATATTGGTTGAATAAAACACTGATTGGCCAGGAGCCAGGCAGGAAGTATAGTTGGAGCTAGCAGACCAGGAGGATTCTGGGAGAGGAAAAGCAGAGAGCGAGTCTCGAGACAGACACGGAGCAAGCAAGAAGAGAACGCCTCACTGAGAAAAGGTACCAAGCCACGTGGCTACACATAAATAAGAATTATGGGTTAATTTAAGTTGTAAGAGCTAGTTAGTAATAAGCCTGGGCAATAGGCCAAACTGTTTATAATTAATGCAAGCCTCTGTGTGCTTATTTGGGACTGAACAGCTGAAGGGCAGGGCAGGGCAGGACAGAAACTTCCGTCTACACTGTTCATATCTTTGCCCCTTACTACCTGCATCCTATAGGCGATAGTTTTATATCCCCCACTATCATCATAAAATAGACATTGAATAAGTTTTTTGAATGAGCAATCACACCAAAAAGAGGTGGTTGGAGAGTAGGATGCATGTATGTGTAAGGAAATACGAAAATGAGGGAAATGCATTAAAGGAAGAGCTCACTGGATATTCTGTGTGACTCACTTGGCATTTAGGAGGATGGAGATGGCTTCCATCACAGTCATGACCAAATCAGGAGGCTTTGTGAAGACTCTGATTTCTGATATATCTGCTTTATCTAAGGAATCCAGAGCTTTATTGGCAGCATCAAGGGCGGGGAGAGCTTCCTCAAGGTCTCTCTGGGCGTCATCAGCTATTGCTTGAGTCTCTTCAGCTTTCACCTTTGCGATGGCTTCATCTTCTTGCACAACATTTCGGACCTAACCACGGAATCAAGGTTGCTTAAGAGGTCTCGTTAAGGCTTGAGCATATCTTCAGTAAAAAAGAAAAATCTGAAATCTGAAATGTTTAGAGCACCAAATATCTCCACAAGCAGACAATTTTACCCTTGACCTCATGTGACGGCTACAGTCGAGTTCAGGCAGTTAGCATGATTGTGCCTGGTTACTATAAGATGATGTTTATAAAGTGTAGATAAGTTGAATGGACTTGAACTTAGATTTGAGTCTCATGTTGTTGTAGAATATTATTTTATGATGTGTTATATTTGTTTACGCTGTGGAACATTTGTTTAACAATGCAAAGATGTGTTGCATTCTTTTATGCTGCATTTGTTTAACTCCGGTACTTTGCCTGTCTGAAATATCTGATTGGTCTAATAGTTGAATGGCCAATAGTAAGGCAGTAGAAAGGATGGGCAGGGCTGGCAGGCAGAGAGAATAAATAGGAAGAGAAATCTGGGAGAAGACTGAGGAGCAAGAAAAGGAGGAAGACTTCAGGGTCCAAACACACACACACACACACACACACACACACACACACACACACACACACAGCCATGGTGTAAGAAGTAAAAAAAGAAACAGAATATAGAAAGAGAAAGGCCCAGAGGCAAAAGTTAGATGGGATAATTTAAGCTAAGAAAAGCTGGCTAGAAACAAGCCAAGTTAAGGCTGGATTTATAAGTAATAATAAGCCCAGTGTGCTCCTCAAAAGAGTAAAAACAGCTAACAACACATGTTGTGTATTCCATATTATGCAGATATTCCAAAATCTAGAAAATCCAAAACACTTCTTGTGCTAAGCATTTCTGATAAAAGACATTTGACGTGTGTTTGAAGAGTTGGGATAATGACCTGTTCTTTCCCTTTGTGTTACTAAACCAGTGGTGAGAGGGAGCTGTGTTTCGTCTACCTCTTGTCTTGTGATAAAATCAGATGGCAGTTCCTTCTTAGGAGGAGGAGTAGGAGTAGGAGGAGGAGAAGCTCTTTTATAATGTCAGATATTGCTTCTGTCATGACTCTTTCAGCTATGGTCACTGAGCGATACCAATTCACTGGCACACAACCGTCCTAACTTGGTCAAGTGATTACAACTTAAAATATTACTGAATTTCTAGAAAAATAGCTTCACTGATTCTGGTATCTGTTTTAATGACACATATAATAATAAAATGATCTGATCACTTACTGTGGATTAATCTTCATTGTCAAGTTGACAGAATTTACAATCACCATGGAAACATAATATCTATAGGGTTGTCTCAAAACTGGTTTTAACTGAGCAGGGAAGACCACCCTGACTGTGGGTGGCACCATCCCCTGAGCTGGGGTGGGGTAGGGTCTTAGACTGAACACAAAGGTGAAAGCAAGCTGAACACCTATGTGTCCAGTTGTGTCTGTTTCTCCATTGCGGATACACTGTGACCAACTGTCCCATACTCCTGAAGCCATGATGGACCATCCTCCCTCACACTGTTAGCTCAAACAAACCTTCCACACTTAAGTCGCTTCCTGTCAGATATTTGGTCATAACTATGAGAAAAATGATGCACTTATCTTAAGCAACTGTTGAGACTCCAGCTGAAGCCTTACCCGCGTGTACGACCATTCATTCCTACAACACGGACTACCTGATCAGCATCACAACACCAAATACCTGATCAGCATCACAACACCGAATACCTGATCAGCGTTTTCTTGATCCACCACTAGCTTCTCCATCAGGGCTTCTACGTCTTGTGATTTTTGCAGCAGCACAGGCTCTAAAGCTGAAAGGTCTAATTTCATTTTATCCACTAATATGTTGGTTTCCAATAGCTTGGAGAGACCATTCTTCACACGGTCTCGTGCCTAAACGACAACAAAAATGTCACAACAGTGTTATAAGCTGTAGGTTGCTGGCATTCATTATTTATATGTTAAATTTTATACTTACAGAATCATCACACCATTGTGTAACCTACTGCTGTGAACCTACTGCAAGTAGGGAACCCTGTACAGGCGGTACAGCTCTAGGGAATGACCACATCATTGGCCATGTGTTTGGATCCAACCCTCTGGCTACGGCTGTCTCGGAATCGTTTGGCTTAGCGAGGGAAGGGAGCAAAGTCTGCTATTTTTATTCTTCACGGTAGCATGTTCAAAGTCAGAGACAAGTTCAGACAGGAACCCCTGGAGACGGAGGCCTGAGAATGGGGCTCTGATTGCTGCATCTGAACCCTGCAGAACCCTTGCCTAGGGTTGCAGGGGTGGTGCACAGCGCAGCAGACTCCTCTGGAAGAAACAGGAGGCCCTGGTTTGAAGGTGCATCAAAAAGGTCATTTCAAATGGACAGACGTCAAGGCGACTATTGGACTAGTTGCAAGTCCTGCGTTTTATAAGGATAGGACACCTGGAAAGTGTTTTAAATGTCTAAGTAGCAAAGGCTTCCACTTTGTGTCTAAAATGTTTGAAGTTTGGATCATGTTAATGACTCCATGGGCAGGGGGATGCCAGCCACTGTTCCTGGGCACCTCATACACCAGGCCATATTTAAGTACTCCATGAAAACTGTGCCCTATGTATTTTTTTTTCTTTTGCAGTCTTCTTTAAATATCACAACAAACTAAGTAGGAGCTACAAGTATCTCTAAAGTCTGTTTTCTAAATTAAAAAAAAAAAACAAAAACAAAAAACAATTCTGTGTTGCTTTCTGTTCTTATGGGATCTCATGCAGTCCGGGCTAACCTCAAGCTCACTATGTAGCTGAGGATGGCCTTGAACTCCTGCTCTGGTGTTATGTGCTGGGATTATCAAGCTCACTATGTAGCTGAGGATGGCCTTGAACTCCTGCTCTGGTGTTATGTGCTGGGATTATCAAGCTCACTATGTAGCTGAGGATGGCCTTGAACTCCTGCTCTGGTGTTATGTGCTGGGATTATCGCTCCAAGTTTAGGGTTATCTTCTATTCAAGTTTACAGACCTTTCATAACAGGCTTAAGATTGTGATATAATAGGCAGAGTTCTGGCGGCGTGGAGACAATGTGGCATTAAGTCCTTGGTCTTGGTGCTGACCGTCAGCACATGTTAGAGCATTCAGAACCCATCTCCACTGCTCATCAAAAAGCTTTCTTCCGTGTGAAACTCTACAGAGATGGGGAGGTCTCTGCTAGACTTCTGTGCTAGCGTGCTGTCTTAATTCTATTGCACCAACAGTGCATATACGTCAAAGAAGGAAAACATAAATATTCAGGAAGGGGGGGGCTTGCACTGACACAAGAAGACCCTTCTTTATGTCTTTACAGGTTGTGAAGAGTGTGGTTTGGCTTGAAGATGGCTCTGAAGATAGTAGGGAATGTAGCTCAGTGGTGGAGCGATTGCTTAGCATTTGGAGTAAGACAGATGCATAGATCTTTTATTCAACTCCCCCCCACCCCACCCCCCAAGTTTTGGCTTTAAGCCAAAAGACAGATTTTTTTTTTTTTTTTTTTTTTTTTTTTTTTTACGGTCAAGACTGAACGTACTGAAACTAACTGCTTCCTTTTCTCAGTGAGCATGGTCAGGTAGAGGTTGATGAGCTCCAGGTAGGAAGTGGGCGTGGTGTAGTAGCGCCTGCGCAACTCGTTATAGTAGCGGTCCGCCATCTGGGAGACGCTCAGGTGCACATTCACACACATGAGGGAAAGCTTTTCTTTCAGATCCTCATTTCCAGTGTCAACGGCCGAGAAAAACGTCTTTGACACAGACAGGAGCGCTTCTCTGGGCCACTGTAAATAAAGAGGGCATCAGGAAAAGAATTCTGTGGGTCATTTTCACAACACGCCACTCAACAACTGAGAACGGCTGTTTGTCTGGGACTGGTCCTTGTCTGGTCCTTCCTTTCGCCTAGTCTGCTCCCACTGCCGCCTTTGGAGCTTCATCAACTGACCCTTATTGCCAGGGCCTCAGGTCTGCACTTGCTGACCAGTTTGCCCCCACCCCCACCCCCCAGAAACAGTGTCAAGCACATAGAAGGAATGGCTGGTTATCTTTGGGATTCCATGCATGGAATGATACAGGTTACCAGGACCCGTGGTCTCCCCTGTAACACACAGTTGTGGGGTCAGGTCTGTCAACATGATCACGGTCCTACATAGACATAGACCCCCCCCAACTCCTTCCCACCTCTTCCATTTCAAGCGCCTCTGACCCTCAGTCAAATTTGACCCTTAGTTGCTCTGTGCTGCTGCTGGGCAGCCGAGTGAAGCTGGAGAGAAACCCCATTCCCCCTCACATTCCCTGATGGTTGCTTGGTTTTTGAGCCAGGCTCTTTGACTGTGCGGCCCAGGCTGCCCTCGAATGTCCTGTTTTTAGCCTCCCTGGCGCTGGGATGGCAAGCATTGCTCTTGGCTCGCTTCCCTTTCTGTCCATGACAACCTGCCCCTGCGTGAGGCCCAGGCGCGCCTCCGCCTGTGCTAACACAGCCGCCTTTCCCAACACATCCCTTTTGTAGTCTTGTGCTTTGCACACCATTCCCAAGACTTACGTTTCCCTTTGCGTTACTCCCCGTTGATCATCTTGCTTCCCACGGGAATAAAAAGGCCAGAAGCAAATAAAACTCCAGTGAGCTCTCCCCCCAACACCCACGGCCCACGCGGATAGCTTCCCATCTGCACCTGTGCCCCTCCCAGAGCACAGCTTCTCTCATGACAGCTACACCCAAAGCTTCTCTGCTATTCAATGACAATGGTTCCATGAGGCTTAATGTCCTAGCAGCAGTGTTTTTCTCTTCCTGGATCGTTTCTCATCAGCACACACAGAGTTTAAAAGTACTCCTTTCTCAGTAGGTGGGATGGATCAGCAGGTAAAGGCCGATGCTGCCAAGCCCTCCAACCTGAGTTTGACCCCTGGACGCACGTGGTGGAAGGAGAGAACTGACCTCAGCAAGATGACATGTGACCTCTGTGTGAGCGCTGTAGCACACCCCTGCCCTTAAAGAAACGCTATAATCAACTTAAAGATGGCGCTTCCTTGGCCTATTTGTATCCTTCTAGCTCTTACTCATGGGCTCTCCTTTGGGAAAACTTCCCGAGACTGTTGCTTATATTCACCGCCTCTGAATCCTTTCGTTGAGATTTATATATTTTTTATGTGTGTTGGTATTGTGCCTGCATGTATGTCTGGGCATCACATGTGTGCCCTTGGAGGCCAGAAGAGGTAGTTAGAGCTTCTGGAACTGGTATTACAGACAAATTCCAGCAGCCATGGGGGCGTGGGAATCAGTCATCTGGAAGAACACCTAGTGCTCCTAACTGCAGAGCCTTCTCTCCCCACACCGCCTCTCTCTTTTCCAGGGTTCTCCCAGACCGTGCCCGACTTCGGTGTCCATGGCCTCTCCTTCCTTCACAAGCTATGTGTTCTGTTGGTTGTGCCCATCACCGTGATCCCTTGTGTGCGTAACTTCCCAGAGGCCTTTGGAACTAACACAGGTGTCGTGAGCTGTGCTCAGGCAGCGTGGTAGCTCCAAACACGCAAATCTGCCTTCTCAAAGGGGGTACCCTGGTGTCACCAACCTGGACAAACCAATCAATGGTGCAGCAGTTCACCAGGGACGGAAACATCCGGCATCGGGACCTGAAGGCCTCGCCAACGGGGCTCATGCAGAGGACGATGTGCAGCTTCTGGCGCACTCGGCTGATGAAATATTGAAACACCTGGCAGCCAAGGTCAGGTTTCAGTTTAGAATAAGGAGGAATCAGCAAGGAGAGCAAGGGAGGAGACCACCACCAAATATAACCAGCACAGACGCATGGATTGTTGGCATCCACGCTCGGCGTGGTCAACAAAATCTAGACCCACCCAGAGGATGCCTGTGAGGGGTCATCTTGGTCACATTACTTGATGTGACTCATCTTAAATCTGGGTGGGACCATTTCCTGGACTTTATAACGCAGAGAAAGGAGCTGGGCTCTAACATGCACGCATTCATGTCTCTGCTTTCCAGTTGTGGATGTGATGTGTTCAGGAGCTTCAAGCTCTTGGTACCATGACTTCCCTGCCATGATGGGCTGTGCCCATGGTGGACTAAACCCCTGAGTGATGGGCTGGAATAAACTCTTTCATCTTTAAGTTACCTTTGCTAGGCATTTTTATCACAGCAACAAGAATGTGTGGGTGGCACGGCGTGGACTGGGCGCTGTGTGTGGGTGGCAGGGCGTGGACTGGGCGCTGTGTGTGGGTGGCACGGCGTGGACTGGGCGCTGTGTGTGGGTGGCAGGGCGTGGACTGGGCGCTGTGTGTGGGTGGCAGGGCGTGGACTGGGCGCTGTGTGTGGGTGGCAGGGCGTGGACTGGGCGCTGTGTGTGGGTGGCACGGCGTGGACTGGGCGCAGTGTGTGGGTGGCAGGGCGTGGACTGGGCGCTGTGTGTGGGTGGCAGGGCGTGGACTGGGCGCAGTGTGTGGGTGGCAGGGCGTGGACTGGGCGCTGTGTATGGGTGGCAGGGCGTGGACTGGGCGCAGTGTGTGGGTGGCACGGCGTGGATTGGGCGCTGTGTGTGGGTGGCACGGCGTGGACTGGGCGCTGTGTGTGGGTGGCACGGCGTGGACTGGGCGCTGTGTGTGTGTGGCACGGCGTGGACTGGGCGCTGTGTGTGGGTGGCACGGCGTGGACTGGGCGCTGTGTGTGGGTGGCACGGCGTGGACTGGGCGCTGTGTGTGGGTGGCACGGCGTGGACTGGGCGCTGTGTGTGGGTGGCAGGGCGTGGACTGGGCGCTGTGTGTGGGTGGCACGGCGTGGACTGGGCGCAGTGTGTGGGTGGCAGGGCGTGGACTGGTCACTGTGTGTGGGTGGCAGGGCGTGGACTGGGCGCAGTGTGTGGGTGGCAGGGCGTGGACTGGGCGCTGTGTATGGGTGGCAGGGCGTGGACTGGGCGCTGTGTGTGGGTGGCAGGGCGTGGACTGGGCGCTGTGTGTGGGTGGCACGGCGTGGACTGGGCGCTGTGTGTGGGTGTGCACGGCGTGGACTGGGCGCTGTGTGTGGGTGGCACGGCGTGGACTGGGCGCTGTGTGTGGGTGGCACGGCGTGGACTGGGCGCTGTGTGTGGGTGGCACGGCGTGGACTGGGCGCTGTGTGTGGGTGGCACGGCGTGGACTGGGCGCAGTGTGTGGGTGGCAGGGCGTGGACTGGGCGCTGTGTGTGGGTGGCAGGGCGTGGACTGGGCGCAGTGTGTGGGTGGCAGGGCGTGGACTGGGCGCTGTGTGTGGGTGGCAGGGCGTGGACTGGGCGCTGTGTGTGGGTGGCACGGCGTGGACTGGGCGCTGTGTGTGGGTGGCAGGGCGTGGACTGGGCGCTGTGTGTGGGGTGGCACGGCGTGGACTGGGCGCTGTGTGTGGGTGGCACGGCGTGGACTGGGCGCTGTGTGTGGGTGGCACGGCGTGGACTGGGCGCTGTGTGTGGGTGGCAGGGCGTGGACTGGGCGCTGTGTGTGGGTGGCACGGCGTGGACTGGGCGCTGTGTGTGGGTGGCAGGGCGTGGACTGGGCGCTGTGTGTGGGTGGCAGGGCGTGGACTGGGCGCTGTGTGTGGGTGGCACGGCGTGGACTGGGCGCTGTGTGTGGGTGGCACGGCGTGGACTGGGCGCTGTGTGTGGGTGGCACGGCGTGGACTGGGCGCTGTGTGTGGGTGGCACGGCGTGGACTGGGCGCAGTGTGTGGGTGGCAGGGCGTGGACTGGTCACTGTGTGTGGGTGGCAGGGCGTGGACTGGGCGCAGTGTGTGGGTGGCAGGGCGTGGACTGGGCGCTGTGTATGGGTGGCAGGGCGTGGACTGGGCGCTGTGTGTGGGTGGCAGGGCGTGGACTGGGCGCTGTGTGTGGGTGGCACGGCGTGGACTGGGCGCTGTGTGTGGGTGGCACGGCGTGGACTGGGCGCTGTGTGTGGGTGGCACGGCGTGGACTGGGCGCTGTGTGTGGGTGGCACGGCGTGGACTGGGCGCTGTGTGTGGGTGGCACGGCGTGGACTGGGCGCAGTGTGTGGGTGGCAGGGCGTGGACTGGGCGCTGTGTGTGGGTGGCAGGGCGTGGACTGGGCGCAGTGTGTTGGTGGCAGGGCGTGGACTGGGCGCTGTGTGTGGGTGGCAGGGCGTGGACTGGGCGCTGTGTGTGGGTGGCACGGCGTGGATTGGGCGCTGTGTGTGGGTGGCAGGGCGTGGACTGGGCGCTGTGTGTGGGTGGCACGGCGTGGACTGGGCGCTGTGTGTGGGTGGCAGGGCGTGGACTGGGCGCTGTGTGTGGGTGGCACGGCGTGGACTGGGCGCTGTGTGTGGGTGGCACGGCGTGGACTGGGCGCTGTGTGTGGGTGGCACGGCGTGGACTGGGCGCTGTGTGTGGGTGGCACGGCGTGGACTGGGCGCTGTGTGTGGGTGGCAGGGCGTGGACTGGGCGCTGTGTGTGGGTGGCACGGCGTGGACTGGGCGCAGTGTGTGGGTGGCAGGGCGTGGACTGGGCGCTGTGTGTGGGTGGCAGGGCGTGGACTGGGCGCAGTGTGTGGGTGGCAGGGCGTGGACTGGGCGCTGTGTGTGGGTGGCAGGGCGTGGACTGGGCGCTGTGTGTGGGTGGCACGGCGTGGATTGGGCGCTGTGTGTGGGTGGCAGGGCGTGGACTGGGCGCTGTGTGTGGGTGGCACGGCGTGGACTGGGCGCTGTGTGTGGGTGGCACGGCGTGGACTGGGCGCTGTGTGTGGGTGGCACGGCGTGGACTGGGCGCTGTGTGTGGGTGGCACGGCGTGGACTGGGCGCTGTGTGTGGGTGGCACGGCGTGGACTGGGCGCTGGGTGTGGGTGGCAGGGCGTGGACTGGGCGCTGTGTGTGGTGAGGGGAGGAGAGCAGGCACCAGGGCTGCTTCTGCTTCCCATCTGCTCTTGACCGTGGCATGACCTGCTTCAAGCACCTGCCTTGACTTCCCAGCTACCAGGGACTTCACTTTCTCTCCCACGTGCTTCTGTCGGATTATTCCCACAGGGCAGGGATGGAAGGAGGGCAGTGCCATTGTAATTCATCCCCGGGAGTCAGGCTGCCTCTGTTTCTTTTGCCTTCTGAGGGTCCTCACCTCCCTAATGAATCCCCTCTGCAGGAGGCTTGCTGAGTGTGCTTATCTCACAGGGACCTGGTAACTGTCCAGGTATAATAGCCCCGAAGGGGGGAGGAGACGCAGAGAGAGGGGAGGGGCAGGGCCACACAGGAAGCCACAGTGCTGGAGAGACAGGTGGGTAGCAGCTACACTGTTCCGGAGAGAGACAACGTATCTCTGTTTTCATTGTGCAGAACCTTCCTGCCGGGCACGGGTATGGAAAGCTTTAGGCTTGAGCCTGCAGCCTCCCTCAGGCTAGACACTGCAGGTGTATCTAACAAGCACAGGCTCAAAGAAAGGTAAGGGGGGGCTGACGGGAACTGTAATCTCTGTGGGGGCAATAGGATTTCTGATCTGTGTTTCCATGGACACGCAGAAAATAAAATACACAGAACTACAGGAGAATCATAAAAAAAAAAAAAAAAAATCTACCCATGGACTGCTTCTAGGCCAACTGTGAGCTGCTAGCAAAAAGGCTAAGGTACTCTTCGCATAGGAAGTCGTGCAACTATTCTGGAATGTGATACCTCGTCTCTGTTCCCTTCAGAAATTCCAACTTCCTTCGCTTTTGGGCGGGTGGCTGCTAAAACCTGCTCCAGCTCATCCTTTTCGAATAAATTAGGCACTTCACCCGAGTTTAGAATATTATTTATGTCTTCAAGGAACTCTTCCACGACGATCTGTAGGAAAAGCAGAGTGGCCATCGTAAGTCCATTGTGGTCCAGTTATTATAAGAAGCCTAGCTGGCACAATACCTTACCCATCAAAGACATATGTACCAGTATATGTTCTGCTCCATCCCGTTATGATTTTTATTGTAAATACTAAACCACACCTCTGTAGAGTACTCATCTTAATCCCAGATGTGTGAGTGCAATGCATGGACCATGGACACAATGCACCTTGCATTTCCATGGGCATAAACTGTTGAAAATTTAGTTTATATTACAAATTCATCTTTACGTCTACAGCTTTTCTCCTCAGCTGGGAGCAAATTATTTTCATGGATAAAAGTCCCAGGAGTGAGATTAGCATGTAAAGTGAATTAATATCAACTGCTTCTCACCTAGTAATGACTTTAGTAATGCTTAACATTTACTTTTGTTAATATGGGTTTATAAATACTTCCTTTTGGAGAATTTAATTGGCATGCCTTTGTTTTTTATGCAAGAGCAGAGTTCGTCACATTGACTTCTCTGGGCGTACTACCACAAAACAGTGTCTTATGAACATGACGGGGCTTTGTACTCAGGACTCACCACAGCTGTGGCTATCTGCGGAAGACCTGCATGCTGTCAAGCCAGTTCCAGCATGGATGGGGAAGGGTGTGCAAAGCCTTGCCCCTTGCTAAGAACCTACTGATCTCTGATGGCCCAAGAGACTGGGTGAGTTAGTCCCCCCCCCCATTGAGGACAGCCCATGGTAGGTTGTCCATGCTTCAGTAGATGCCTGTACACCCATGCACATGTGGGTGGAACTAAATGGACTCAGTGGATTATAAGGAAAAAAAAGAAAAAAAGAAAGAAAAAAGGAAGACATCAGGCTGGGAGGGGCAATGATCTTCTTTCTATACTTTACCCATCCTCAAAACACAGTGGATGGTAACCCCGTGTGTCGCCAGTAGGTTCACAGTGGGTTGTAACCCTACGTGCTCACTGTTTGAGTATGTACCTGGGTGTCTGTGAAAAGGAAAACCATATTTTTGTCATCCACACCAGCCATCTTGTACAACTTCCTCAGGTCTTCGTGGAAAGTGTCGTAATTATACCCTCGGCTAAGTTCAATCTGCAAACACTTGTAACCACATATGTGCGCTGCGAGTCTCGTGAGCGACTGCTTCCCTGTGCCTCCTACCCCGACCAACAGGGCATTGCCTCTTTCCTGGCGGATCATCCTTGCAATCCTGCGGGAGGCAAAGCAGAGGAAGACTGAGTTCAGGACCACAGACATGGCTTCTGAGGAGAGGGCCCGCTACAGTGGGGATGGCTGTGGCCAGCAAGGCAGGGTATGCAACAGAGAAGCAGGCTATCCCAGGCAGCCACAGTGGGGTGAATGCTGTTGCTGGCTCCTTTCTCCATCTCTCCCGTTTCACCACAGGCTGGTGGCTCTCTGCTGTAGGCATGCAGATTTAAAATAAAGGAAGATTTCTTTTCTCTTTGTTTAAGTGTAAAGGGCTTTGTCAGGAACCTTGCGTGATCTTGGATACTGTTCATATATCAGCAGAGCCCAAGTCTCCACCTAGTGGGGTAACCATGCACAAAAATCATGGGATCTAGAAAAAGACACGGTGGTTCTGAAGGTAACATGGAAGATTCAGGATAACTTTTTAGAGGAGAGGGATTTGAGACAGGTCTTGATATAATAGCCCAGGCTAGCCTCAAACGTGTAGCAATCTGGATCCACCCTCTCAAGCGCTGGTATCACAAGCATTGTATTTCTGGAATGATCCGGGCCAGTTGCATCTGGTGAGAATGGAGCTACGGGAAGCATGGGGGTGACTCTTAAAACACTTACAATTTTATGAAATATTGGGCCTGTTCTGGTTTGGGAGCCATGGAGTGGAGTTAGGGGAAAAGGTTTGAATATGACCCCAAGCTTGTCACTCATTAGAAAGAAGACTTGGGAAACTGTATCTATTTTTTTCCATGACACAGCCCAAAAGTTGGCTGCAGTATTGTTCCTGGCCCAATGTGTTCTTGAATCCCATCAAGGGCTAGAGCTCTGCTCTCTTCTTATGAGCCTGGGTGTGCTTTGTGTGGCTGCTTTGACTGAAAGAATATGTCTAGTAGAATAGGTACGACTCCCAAAGTTAAGTAGTAGGGGCATTTGGCTTTTCTTCTGCTGTTGGGGCCAGGACCATCATTTAGGGAAGCCCAGACATCCCAATGCTGCCACAGAGGAGCACATGGAGATAGATAGCATCTGAGGACAGATGCTGCACACACTCCAGGTACTGTCTGATGAGACTACAAGGGATGCCCCAAGAAAGTGGCCTATAGCCATAAAAGACAAGGGTGAGCTAGAGCCAATGGGGGCAAGCATGTCTAAAGAGTCAGGGGGAACATTTTCTGAGCATTATTTTCAGAGAGACTGGGGTACTGAGCCAAGCGGGACCTGTGATATGATGCCATGTATGGTGCCTTAATGTTCCTATTAAATAGGGTGGACCTGACACCAGAAGTCACAGAAGGCAAATTTTAACACTTAGAATTGTCTAAAAAGACATGAGGACTGAAGATACTCAGGGTCTGTGGCCAAATATGAGGAATGCCCCTCCCAGAGTGCTGTAAGTGAATAGGAGCCACACTTCTAAGCAATAGAGCTACCATCAGGGTCCAGTACTATAATCTTGAGCTTCCTCTCTGGACACATATATAATTAGCCTAATACACCTTTTAAACCACTTTATATTCTGTTTGTAACTAGACAAGAATGAAAACAAACAAGTAAAATCGCTTAATATTTAGCAATAATAGGGACTAGAGAAATAGCTTAGTGGTTAAGAACACTGGTTGTTCTTGCCGAGGACTCAGGTTTGGCTCCCAGCACCTTCACGGTGCGTATAACCACCTGTAACTCTAGTTCCAGGGAATCCAACACGCTCTTTTCATCGCCAAGGGTTTCAGACATACACACGGGACACAGTACACATATATACATACAGACAGCACATCCATCCACATAAATAAATCTAACACCTTCATATTTAGCAATAATAACCTGTGATATTCCACGGAAAGTTCTTGTGGCATGTATTTAAGGCATATTAACATATATTTGGGGGCTAGAGAGATGACTCAGTGATTAAGAGCGTGTGCTGCTCTTCCAGAGGAAGAGTGTTCCCAGTACCCACATTAGACAGTTCACAACTGCTGGTAGCTCCAGCTTTAGGGGACCCAACATCCTTTTCTGGACACCTCAGGCACCACACACACACACACACACACACACACACACACACAGACACACACACACACACACACACACACACGCACACACACAATAAATAACTAAAATGCTTGAAGAACACTATAAAATATCTTTTAGTCCACACTGAGTATTTCTACAAGTCTTTCACTCATCTACTAATGCTTCTAATGTCCTAGCCTTTAATGACAAATAGGATCAATGTATAACTTGGGGCCTTGAAGCACTGTACCTTGACACGTGCTCTATGGCATCCTGAAAGAACACCAGCTTCACTTCCTTTGGGTTTGTGAGGTTATAGTCGTCAAGGTAGTCCTGTAGAACATTCCCAATTTTCTCCATGTCAGGCAAATCATCGTAGATACGGTCAGCCTTCTCTGCTCCAAACTGTAAGGTATTTTATGGGGACACACCAAACTGGATCAATTACCTTGCATAGGCATATGACACACACAGTCTGGAATATTCATGTCACTTCACCTTTTCAAGTGGTAGGTTGTAATGTCAATGATTTTTGTAATAAAATTCACGGAGAAAGGAGTTTGGAATAATCTTAGTTTTTTTGTGTGGAATCCAGTGCTCTGTTTCATACTTTACTCTTAGGCTGTCGACATTCAAAAAGGCAACTGAAAATATGCATAGCAGATTGCTGTCTCTATGAATGATCATTCCTGGACTGTATGCAGTTTTTGTTGTTGCTTGTGTTTTTTTTTTTTTTTTTTTTGACAACAGCAGTCACCTAGATCTAAATATTGTTGAGACTAAAACTCAGTTGTAAATGAAAAGGAATTGGGTTCCCTGGTTGGACCAATTGAGGATGTCTTTTTTATGCTGTAGCAATTGCTGGGAGGAACCTACTAAAATATGTCTGGGAAAGCTACCAGCGTTCTGCTGTCACTGAGGAGCTCACACAAGGTAGGTAAATGCTCTACCATTTAATCATGACCCCAACTCAGGTCTGGCCCATCTATTTTACCCCCCCCCCCCGTCTCTGTACAGGTTAGTGTGTGTGCGCGCGCATGAGTAGCTGTGCTTGTTCTATTGTGGGGGGTCATAGGACAACCTTGTGTGATATCTGTCTCTGGAAGCCTTCCATTTTTTGTCTTATTGGCCTGGAACTTTGCAAAGTAGGGCAGGCTATTTGGCCTGCAGTTTCCAGGGATCCCCATGTTGCTCTTGTTAAGCCTCTCATCTTGCTGTTGTTAGGATTACAGGCGTATGCTACTGCACCTGGATTTTTACGTAGAGTTCTGGGGATCAGAACTCATGTCTTCACACATGCACTTCACTCCCCAGGGCTGTCAACTGATGAAGCTACCACTAAAAACACATAGCAAATGTAATTTGTGAAAAAACCCTTGAACTCAATTTATTTTTACTTACTTTGCTGTGTTTGGTCTTTCTTCCCCTTTAAAAATTTTGTTGGGAATTTTAAACATCATATAATATATTTAGATTATCTCCATCTTCCCCTCAACTCCGCTAATACGGCCCTCTATAAAACCCCTCCTAATTCATGTCGTCATTTTTTAAAGAATTAATTTATTGGTTGAGTTTTATAACTACCTAGTCCAATCAGCAGTAACTGTACATGCATGGGTGTAGCATGCCTATTGGAACATGGGTGCCTGTATATGCATGGGTATAGGCACACCCATTGAAGCATGGGCAAGTAAACTATCAGGGCCATGTCCCTGAAGAATGGACTCTATTAGCTATTATCTCCCCCAGCAGCCACCATTTGCTAATAGCTTCTTACCCAGGAGTATGGGCACCCATGGGGAATGTTGACTGCTTTAACCTAGTGCAGACTTGTATAGGCACCTACGGCTGTCGGCCCTTCATTTTTAATATCTTTAAATAGGTATATTTCACACAAATAAGTTACCCTTTCCCCCCGTCAGGTGGTAACACTCATAGAAGGACCGGTTTGCTCATTATCAAATTATTAGTTTTGGTTGGCAGGCTGCTATGTACCTTGCTCTGTGTGTGAGGCTGAAATTTTGGTGAACAAAAATGGGTGTGTCCCTTGGCCTTGAAGCATCAGGAATGTATTCCCCAAGTAAGAGTACATTTTGTGGAGGCAGATGGTGGTTTGCTGTGTAGGTGGGGTGGAGTGGGGTAGAGGGGGAAGATTTGTTCTAGGAATGTTCAGAGGGTAAATTTAGGCCCATGTGTGGAAAATTTGGAAGGATAGAAGAGAAGCATACAATGATATAAAAGGTAGTTAAATATAAGAATGCCACTAATTAGTTTCTTGAATTGAAGAGGGCAGCTCCTTTGACTAAGAAGCTTCCATGGCTGGAAGCCTTTGATCAGGGGTTGCACAGCCATGTAGAATACAGAGTTCTGGGCCTGAGGAATGGCATGAAAACTCTTTGCTTCCATCTGATGGTGTGAGTTTGAGCTATCGCCAAAAATGCATGTAACTTTTCCTGCAAAAGACCAGAGAGCAAATGTTTTTGGTGTTGCCCTCTGCTACTGTACTCGGCCATCGCAGGGCAAAGGTGGCCATATAGATGCACGCAAAAAAAGTGAGCGTAGCTGCGCTTAGATAAAATGTATTTATAAAAACTAGGCAGCACAGAGATTTTGCCAATGGGACTGGAGCTTGCCCACACTCGGCTTAAATGTTTAACTGTCAACAATGCAGAATGTATTCGTATAGAGGTGTTGATGAACTGTATTTGGAAAACAGCCAATGCAATATAACCTTTAAGTCCAGTGAAGCAACAAACTACTCACCTTAATGAAGTCGCCAAATATGATAGGCCTGCTTAAAAAATATTCCAGGTCAATTGCAATTCCAAAGTGTTTGTCTGTTAAGACACAAAAGCAGTTTTACTATGGGACTCAGCTTGAATGTAGCAGTTTAATAAGATCTGCAGCATCACATCTGCAGTTGATATGAAAACGGAGAGAGAGCTATGCAAACAATATACTATTTTAGGTGGGTGGATAATTTCCCGGATTTAAGGTTATTTATCAAGTATTTAAAACTTCTGTTAAATAGTAAATATTAAAGACTTATTCAATAAAAAGGATCATTTTAGAATTACAGTCATTTCTTTTTAATTTAATCTAGTTTTAAAAATTAAAAGCATATTTTTTTTTTTTTTTTAGACAGAGTCTTATATTGTAGCCAAGGCTAGCCTCAGACTCAGGGCAATTCTCTTGCTGGAGCCTTGGATTATGGAAATGAGATACCACACCCAGATAAAAATACGTTTTGTAGTTATCATGTAAAATAATGGGTTTCATTAAACCATTTGATAATGCAAGTCATTGCTTTTATTTGTGTTTTCCCTTACTCACCCCTCTCCCTTCCCTTCTAATCTTCTTTCTGCTAACTAATCCTGTCTGTCTGTCTGTCTATCTGTCTGTATATCTGTCTGTATATCTGTCTGTCTGTCTGTCTGTCTGTCTCATGCTAGAAGACATGTGATATTTGTCTTTCCGTTCACCCACACCCTCTTTTGCTTCCTCCCTACATTTCTCCTGCTGCAGCACCCATCATTATTCATTCTCTGTATCTCTGCCTATTTCTGGTCTGAGAGGAAACATGCTCCTGGATTCTCATCAGACAATATTCTATTTCTCCACTCTCATGCCTCTACTTTCTAATTTCATACCTGACTAAGACTACCAAGCCTTTCTTTATTCTAATAACTATCTTTCATAATATATTATCAAAAATTTTACTTGTGAGTGACTAAAACTCAAACTTGTTTCATTTCCCTTATGGAAACCAAATTACTTTCCAGTTTTTTTTTTTTTTAAATAAAAGAACAGATATTTACTGGCCATTTCTGTCAAAATGACATGGAAGTAGTGTTTGTCTTCATTATTGATCAAACGATCATGGAATACTCTTTGACATTCGTGGCAAAACAGTCTAAATATCTGCATTTCTTCTCTTATTGTTCCTGGATCACATTGGAGAATACCTGTGTAGTTTTTTTGAGAGAAGGGGGGGGGGTAAAAAGAGGAAATTTGCATTTATGGAATCAATTTTAAAACAGTTTAATAGAGTAGGAAACATTTAAGTTCAGCTTGGGATGGAAAGAGGTAGTTAGCTTTGGGATATAATTTGAAGGGGTGGCCAGTGGTGGAGGCATAGAGCAAGAATCTTCTTTGTGTGTGTGTGTGTGTGTGTGAGAGAGAGAGAGACAGAGACAGAGACAGAGACAGAGAGAGAGAGAGATATGGTTTCACTATGTAGCTCTGGTTGTCCTAGAACACACTTTGTAGATCAGGCTGGCGTAGCACCCACAGAGACCTGCCTGCCTCTGCTTCCTGAATGCTGGAACTAAAGGTGTGCATCAACACGTCTGGCTAAGAGTCTAGTTTCAATCTGCCAACTTTAAAGAAGTCCAACACTGGGAAGTGTTGAATGTGGGAGGTGCCCACTTAGACGGGAGGCTGAAATCTGTAATGGCGAATTGACTGAGGAGGTTGGACAAAAAGTGGACCGAGGACAGAACCCAGACACCACAATTTTCAGGCAGGGTGGATGAGCAGCCATTGATGCAGACAGAGTGACAAAAGCCAGGGACAGAGTCAAGAACACAGGAGAGTTTCCACCTTGGACTGCTGTGATGGGGTAGGGGGCAGTGCCAAACACTGAGACCTGGCCTATGGGAAGGGACGTTCAGCCCAGGGTTAGGTATATGCTTTGATTGACACCTATTAAAAGGTAGAACTGGAGGGATCATGAGGAGAGGCCATTTCTTTTTTACAGAAGTCTTTCTAGAAAAGGAGAGGAGGGGTGTCCGGGGAGAATTTATGCCCGAGGGAGTGTATGGGGACATTCAGCTCGGGGCAGGAGACGGTGGTCCGGGAGATTTGGGAGATGAGGCATCTCCGGTCTGGTTGCTTCTGGTTTTCGCTTCCTCACTCTCAGCTGGGAGTGAGAAGTGGGATGGATGTTGGGGATCCGAGAAAGTTCCGGAGTTCAGCTGAGGTAGGGGTGTAAGGGGACTTGAACAAGTTACGCTCTGTGTCTTAGCGACCTTCCGGTTGCTCTGATAAAATGTCCCGCTGAAAGCAGCTTAGGAAGAAGGACGGGCTCGGTTTCCCCCACAGCCCGTGGGGGTCATAGGGGGTCATATGGGCAGGAGCGTGGGCCGGCTGTGCACAGCACATCCACAGCCGGTAGCAGCGACCTCAAACGCAGACGATAGTGCCACCCACAGTGGGCAGGTCTTCCCTCCTCAGTGAACCATGCCAGGAAGTCCTCTCCCAGGTGACCTCATTCGAGATCTCATGGGGACAGTAGAGAGCAAGCATCATGTAGGGGTGCCTAGCTGAGTCAAACACAGACACCTCGGTGCACGTGATTCTGAGAGGGCTGGTGGAGGGCGTTGGAAATGCAGAGCCAAGGAAGAAGGTTCAGTACACTACCTTGCACACACTTGGATAAATCTCTCAGGTTAAAGACGTAATGGGACTTGGCTGGGGTTGGCAGGAGATCGACACTCATCCTGTTATAAATCTCAACTGCAGCTTCCACGATGTTTGATGAAGTTTGCTTTACAGCTGGTGGGAAGTCAGCCAGGAAGCCATTCAAGATGGCCTAGAACCGGAAATGTAATATGAGTTAGAGTTTTTAAAAACCAAATATTTGTTTTTCAAATATTCTAGTTCTGATACCCTTTTCTTTTTCTTTTTTTCCAGGTTTCTAAATTGTTAATAAATTTTAAAAATAATTTATTTTTTTTTCTTATTTTACATATCGACCCTAGTTCCCTCTCTCCCTCCCTTCCATGCCCCTGGAACACCCTCCCATCCCACCCCACTCCCCCACTCCATAGGGAGGGTGGTGCCTTCCAGAAGGGGTCATCTAAATCTGTCAAGTCATTTAGAGAAGGGGCCAGGCCTTCCCTCCTGCCTCTAGGTTAAGGGAGTACCCCTCCATGGGGAATGTGCTCCCAAAGACCTTTTGTGCACCAGGGATACATCCTGGTTCCACTGTCAGAGGTCCCGTAGACTGCCCAGGCCTTCTAACTGAGACCCATGTTCAGGGGGTCTGAGTCCGTACAATGCTGGATTCCCAGCTATCAGTCTGGGGGATCATTAGTTCCCCCTTGTTCAGGTCAGCTGTCTCTGTGGGTTTCTGTAGCCTGATCTTGTCCTCCCTTTCTGCATCTGGATTCCAGTTCAGCTCAGTGTTTAGCTGTGGGTGTCTGCTTCTCTTTCCATCAGCTACTGGATGAGGGCTCTATGATGGTGGACAAGTTAGTCTCTGATGCCCTTTTCTAAGAGCAACTGGAAGGCTAAATTCCAACACAAAGGCGCCTGTGTGTCAGGTCCTGGTTCATTTCAGATTACAGTTTCAAGAACAGGCTCTTTCTTGTGATCTGTGGTTGTTTGGGTTGGCTGAGTGGAACTCACAGCTGATATGTGCCTTGCCACAAACTTCCCATTTCCTGTGTCTGTGACTCTGTTCACTTTAAAACCCTCTGTCCCTGGGATCTCTTTCCTCTCCATCAATTAGCATCCTCCAAGACCAGCCTTGGGTGATGGGTGATGGCACACCCTCCCTGATTAATGCTTTGTCGTCATCCTTCTCAGAATAATGCTTCTCGTTAATGGATACTACTGAGCACTGAAAGGTTAAGGCGGCCATGTGTTTCCCATCTAAAGAGATGAGGGATTTGTCGGATGGGGAGGTTAGTTCAGGTGGGAGAAGGATGGCTGATTGTTCACAGCGGTGAAGTAAGTAAGTCTATGAAGTAAGCCTGTCTGAGATGTGTTGAACAGGAGCTGCCTGGAGTGGTATGTGGTTTAAGGGGAGACCCAGGCCTAGAGGTCATGTCTGAAGTGTGAGCAGAGGTAAGGGCTTGGGCAGTGGAAGAGATCTGCCGTATTTAATCTGTCTGCACGCCTAAATGGTATGCCCGTGGGACCACAAATACAGAAATCAATGATGCAGACACCTGGCAGCTTCTCTCTGGGTGCCCATGGCGGAATGCTTCCTCCTTAGGAAGGGGATGGACGGGGTCCCAGGAACCCAGTGGACAGTTTGGACCAGGAGATCCAAGGAGCTCACGTCACATGGTTTCTTTTCCCATCTGGTTCAGGTTAGACTCCACTCTCACCTGGAAAATCTGCTTCAGACTGTGCTCGGAGGGCATGGGCAGGCACAGCATGCTGAAGTGTCTGATGAAGCGGGGTGTCACAGGGTTTCGGCCCCCTCCTGGAGGTGCGCATGCTGATACGATGGTTACATCCTGTGTGGAGAGAAAGCCACTCGGGTCACTCTGTAGACAAAGAGATAAGACCTGCCCTCCCTAACATCAGACTCAGAACAGACCTTCTTCTGAGGCAGCATTGCAACCCCATGGCCATCTGAGGTCACTATTCCTCCCCTCCCTTCATGATGGAGAAGCCAAGGTCTTGGATGTTTAACTAAGTTGCTCAGTTGGTGGTGTCAGGGCTGTATTTGGAAAAGGCCGCTCTGGGGGCTGGCAAGCTGGCTCAGTGTTTAAGAATGCCTTCCATCTTTCAGGGGACTGTAGTTTGCTGTTGCAGAGCTTCATTCCCAGCACCCACATCTGGACTCTACGGGGGCATGTGCACGTCTCCCCATATAGGCACATAATTAAAAATAAAAATAATAAATCTTTGAGAACAAACAGTAGAGATTAAAAGTCCACTCTGGCTGTCTGCAGATCAGGGAATAGACCTAGGGAGTCTAGGGATCAGTTCATTGTGTTAGTTTAATCCAGTGGATAGCCACACGAGGTAGACACTACCGACTTCAGAAGTCTGTGTGAGAGAAGGCTTGGCTTCAGATAACGACCATGGAAATGAAAAGGAATAAGTGATCAGAGAAACATTTACAATGGATAACCCAAACTGTACGGTTTGGGCTGTCTATTTGTCTTGGAGCTAATAACAACATTGGATTGCAGGGATGCGGGGAGAGTTAAATGGCGTAACAGAGCTTGGTGCAATTTGTCTTTGCTATGAGCAAATGTTCTGCCAAGGGACACGTCTGAGGTAAATCATTTTGCTCATAGTAAGGACACCCCAGACATGTCCCTTTGCAGAACAGAAACAGAGCGGGAAGTCAACGCAGTCTCTTCATTCTCCCTCAGACTCTTTATAACTTACCCAACCTGTGGTTAGCAACAAAAAGTAGACTAATAAGCCCATGCAAAGACATGAGTAGCTGGGTGGTGATGGCATATGCTTTTAATCCCAGCACTTGGGAGGCAGGTGTGGGTGGATCTCTGTGAGTTCAAGACCAGCCTGATCTATAAAGTTAGTTCCAGGACAGCCAGGGCTGCTACACAGAGAAACCCTGCCTCAGCGTGGGGGTGGGGAGGGGGGTGGGGGTGGGGTGGGATTGGTGGGGAGACATGAGGAGGAGAAGACATCTACAGGTCAAGCAGAGAAGTCCTAGAAGAACAGATTCTGCTGACTCATTGATCTTGCATTTCTAGCCTTCAGAATTATGAAAAAAATAGGTTAAACTGCCCAGACCATAGTCTTTTATTATAGTAGCTCTGACAAATAATATTCCATATTTGAATATACCAATTAATGTAAAATCTAAAATTAACCTGTATTTCTTTCCAAAAGAGTTTGTTTCTATCATAAAATCCACCAAAATCTTGATATTGCCGAAGCAATTCTATTGGTGGTTGGGAGCCATAGCGATCCAGTCGGGGCATATTCAGATCATCAACAAAAATCACAACGTGTTTGTTCCCTGGGGCTCCTGGGGGAAAGAAAGGGTTTTAAAAGAATTACAGTTTGTCATTAGAAAATGTAAGGCCATTTTGTTGTTGTTGTTGTTGTTGCTTGAAGACGGTTTGTCCTTACAAAGGTTCATGTTGAGGTGTAGTTCTCCGTGTTGAGAGGGGTGGGGTCATGAGGGATCTGCCCACCGGCCCTCTTCCAGGAGAGATAGATCAATTAAGGCATTCACATTATTGTGTCATGTGATCCCCGCCTTTAGTCTAGGAAACTCCCCAGTGAGGTCTGAACCTTTCCAGATGTGAGGACTAGATGGCCTGAGCACCTGAGCATGGGGAGGGAAAGGAATTATCTTTCCATAGAAGGAGGTAGAGGGATACTGTGGTGACCCGGAAGAAAAAATGGCCCCCAGAAGCCCATAGGGAGTGGTACTCTCAGGAGGTGTGGAGGAAGTGTGTCACTGGAGGCAGACTTGGAAGTTTCAGGTGCTCAAGCCAGGCCAGTGGCTCAGGGTCCTTTCGGTTGCCTACGGATCCATATTAGAACTCACAGCTACCTCTCCAGCTCCATTCTGCTGTGTGCCGCCATGATGACAGTGGACTAAACCTCTGAACTTTAAGCCAGCCCCCAATTAAAGTGTTTTCCTTTATAAGACTTGCTGTGGTCATGGAGTCTCTTTGCAGCAATAGAAATCCTAACTGAGACAGAGACCAAAGATTTCATTCACGACCACCACCTCACCGCTCTGACCCTGAAAATGGGCTTCGGTATTTAAAACCACCCCAATCCCATCCGTGGAGATTCCTGGACAGTAGGAAGGAAGAGCAGAAGGTGAGTTCACCCATTCTGGCATTCAGAGCTTGAGAAAGCAGCTACAGCCCCTTGGCTGCGAGCAATGATAGGTGGCGGTTCCAAGGCAACTGAAGCTAATTCAGGGCTCCAAACCATCTTCTGCTTCAAAGAAGCCATGTGGCAAGACCAGGCTGCAAAGAAAGGACCTACGAGAACCATTCATAAAAACATGGAGCTCCGTCACAAACCCGGCCTGGCATCTGCTGCCCCGTGCTTAGCTCATCAAGGAAAAGGGAGGCATTGGTAACCCCACTGTTGACACATGGAGGTCAGTGCATGGTGGACAATGAATGTGGAAACAGCTGAGCCTGAGCTCTGTCAGGTACCCGTCCAGAAGGGCTGTGGGCTCTGCTAAGAGAAGCCCAGCATGTGGGAGGTGAAGGCCCTATTGCTGGAAGACGGGAATGAGTGCAGACCCATGCAGCCCTTCAGTAAGGAGGCCGGAGCCTGACCCGTGAACTGCTCTTTTAGGAAAGCTCACAAGAGTTTGCTGGGGCACGCCTGCCTCCCAGAGAACATGGATAGCAGTCCAGCCCCAGAGGAGCAGGGGCCACACACAGTGACAATCTAAACACCAAAGAGGGACAAATCACGAGTCTATTCCATCTTCCACCTCTGCACATCGGGACCTCCAGGGCTCGTAAGAAACACCCCACGCTACCCTCCACGCCAGGACCTGGAACTGAAAATCCGGCTCATGTCAGAGGCAAGGGCGGACTTTAAATTAGGCTTGGCATTGATGTTTTACACTGATCCAGCGCTGAAGCATCTAAAGGTGACAGGAAAATTACACCTTAAAAAAAATCTAATTAGCTAATAAAGGAAAGAGAAGGAGCCACTAAGCCTTGGCTGATAACAAACCTAATCTTATGCTTACTTCCAATCAAACCCAGAAACTCCATCTTATGCTTACTTCCAATTAAACCCAGAAACTCCATGTGCCGGCTATGAAGACCTTTGCTGGTTTTAAACAAATGGGAGTCAACTGAGATGTGAGGACCTTGGGTGGACACGAGGGGAGACATGCAGTGTCACAGACTGAAGATGGTCGGGCTGATCTTCACTTTGACTTCACTTGGAATCCTAGGGGACGCACCTCCTGCTGCGTCTGTGAGAATGGAGAAGGTGGCTCCATCCCATGAAAAGAGGAGGAAGCTAGCCAGTTCCCTCAGCCTGCCTCCTTGTGTGCAATTCGTTGGCTGAATGAATACTTTGTGTGGAAAAAAAAAACCTGGAATGGTGATTCTTACCTAGAATATTTTTTCTTTTTCTTTCCAGTTTTGACTCAATGATCTCTTGTGTCCTTGCAGAAGATGTTTGGGCAGAAAAATTGAGATAAACAGGGACGTAGCCAGCTGACTCTTGAATTCGATTCAGCAATCCTTTTGCAATAACAGACTTTGAATAAAACAGAATATGTTAACCGATTTCACATTCAATATGATAGCTTCTCAGTAGCCTACACTGGTCAGGATCCAGCACAGTGAATGAGAAACAGGAGGTCTGGATCTAGATGGAACTGTTGGGGATTCTTTCACTGTGGACACTGATTTCAGTTATACTCATTAGAACCGAAGAAATATTTTAATCAGATCTAACTCAGAAAAAAAGTCTTAGAGTTACACCAAAATTCATCTGTACTATTCAGCCCAATTTGACACCGAGGTAGACCGACATTTCTTTATTTGAAATCTTCTAAAATTTATATTGTATTTATTGTGTGCATGTGTGAGTTTGTATGTGGGTGTGTGTGAGCATGTATGTGGGAGTGCCTGTATGTCATGGTGCACATGTGTGGAGCCCAGAGGACAACTGAACAGGAATTGGTTTTCTCCTTCCGATGCGGTGTCCCAGGGATTGAACCCAGGTAGCCAATCTTGACAGCAAGCTCCTTTGTTTGCTGAGCTGTCTTGCTGGTCCACATTTCTTAGTGATAAAATAGGAGGGAAACAATGAACCCTGGTCTGTGTGGTCTCCTCTAAGCATTTTCTTCTCCCCCTCCTCAAGTTAAAATGACACAGAAGTTGTGGCTGTGTAAGTTAAAAGTAACTAGGAAAAGGGACAGAATGACCTCCATTAACAGTCCTTGGGGGACACAGCTGCCCTGGGCAGTTTCTCTCCAGACAGCACTAGACGACTGCAGAGTACAGAAATGCCCCTAAGCTCAAAGCCTGGTTGATAACATCAACCTGAGGATATAGTCAGGAACTGATAAACTTTGGGGGAATCCCAGGGTCTATGTAGATTCCACAGAGAAAATTCATCCTGAAGAAGTGATACAATCTAAAAACCCAATTTCCCCTGGGAAACAATGTGTTATTTCCAATGCACAGGACCCCAACTCCACAGTCCCCCCTCTGTTGATAGATAGCACTTCTTATGTGATGCCGGTCTCCTACCTTGCCCACTCCAGTTGTTCCCGTGAACAACACTGAATGCCTGACCGCCAGAAGCTTTTCCATTAGGTAGCCATAGCGCACTGTGTCTGTTGTAGGGACGAGCATCTCAAAGAATGGGACCTCCCTGGTGTACTTGAAGGTGGGTATGATTCGTTCCCAGGGGTCCAAGCGTTTGGTGTCAAAGTCGACATGGATGCTCCACAGGTCTCCAGAACTGGGAAGCTGAAACAGAAAATTCAAGTATCAATGGACAACACTGACCCCCCCCCCCAGCAATAGATACATCCACGTAAAAACAAAGGCGGTCAGAGAGCACAAGCGGACTTGAGTTTCATTTTATTTTTAAGAAGTATTTGTTCACATATCATAACCCAAGTCTTTTCCTTTTTAATTTAACTGCAGTGGGGATGCATTCATTCCGTGTGTGTGTGTGTGTGTGTGTGTGTGTGTGTGTGTGTGTGTGTGAGTGTGTGTGTATGCGCGCATGTGTGCATGTGATATGCTCATGTGTGGATGAGTGCAGAGGTCAGTGGAGGACGTTGGGTGTCCTCTCTCAGTGATGTCTTACTGAACCTGGAGGGAGGTTGGTGGCTAACAAGACCCAGCCAGAGATCTTCCTGTCTCCACCTTACAGAGTGTGGGGATGGAATTTATTTATTTACATACTTATTTATGTGTGTGTGTGCCTACTTGTCTGTATGCGTGCCAGCTCAATCCCCTTGGAGCCTTCAGCATTAAAATCTGACACATGCAGAAAGGGGACAGTAGCTGGCAAGGTGGACATTGCCCTGAGAGTGCACCCCATGCTGCTGGCTGAGAAACTTCAAAGGGGACAAGGCCACTGCTCAATAGGGAAGGGAGGAGGCCAGTCCAGCTGACTGGGACCCACAGAGGCACTCTACTGGGAGCTTCAGTTAGGAAGAAATTGTGGCAGAAGTTTCTAAAACGAGCCTCACTTCTCTTTTATTTTCTGAATCTTCATTTTCTTTCTTTCCTTCCTTCTCCCTCCCTCCCTCCCTCCATTCTTTCCTTCCTTCCTTTCCTTTCTCTTTCTTCTAGCCAAGCACTCTGCCTCTGAGTTCCCAGCCCCATACAGACTTCTTAGTTTCTTTGTTGAATTCTTATTTTACTTTGTCAAATTTTGTCTTTCTTCCTTTCTCCCATTACTTATCCTTTAGAACTTTCTTTAGCTGTCACAACCCGCATGCTCCATTTTCTCCACAATATCCTAACCCTCTTTTCTTGTACCACGTTGGGGGATGAAGATGAAATCCATTATTGCTTTTTACTACATTCTAGTGTCGGGTTTGTTTTCAAATCACTATCACTCTTACTGCTATCTGCTTCTCCTCTCTACATAGGGAAGACTTGGCACTAAGAAGACCCACATAAAACAAAGCAGATAAGGAGCTGGATGGAAAGATGGCTTGGCTGCGAAGAGCACTTGCTGCTCTTGTAGAGGAACCAGGTTCAGTTTCCAGCACCTGCGTAGTGGCTCACAATGACCTGGAACTCCAGTCCCAGGGTATCCAATTCCCTCCTCTGGCCTCCATGGACACTGCGCACATGTGGTGTGCGAACATACATCCAGGCAAAACACTCATATACGTAAAATAAAAGGAAGTACACCTTTAAAGTAAAACAAAAGTGGTAAGAGGAAAAAAAAAATCTTTCAACCCAACAGATGCGCAAATTACAGCTCAGAAACACCCAAAATACAAAATAGCTAATACAGATCCTGCAGAAGGCAAAGGTTATGGAGAAACAGAGATGTTGTGAAAAACAATTCTTTGTTTTGTCAGAGGTGGCATATGCCTTTAACCCTCCCACCCAGAAGGCAGAAGCAGGTGGATCTCTGTGAGGTTTAGGCCAGCTTGGTCTACATAGGTAAGTTCCAGGCCAGGGTTTCACAGTGAGACCCTACTTACAAAAAAATTCACATCCTACATTTTAAAAAATGAATAATTTCAGGGATGATGTTGACAGGGTGAGTGAAATAAGGAAATTAGTTCAGGTCCTAGATTAAAATCACCAATATGAGTGAGAAAACTAGCAAAATGCATGAGAAATTTGACAACATGGGTGAAAAATTTTCCAAGGAAATTGAGAGTCTGGAAAAGAACCAAACAGAAATGCCAGAAGTGAAAGAGACAGTTAATCAAACAGATACAGTAAGATGTTTCCAAACATTCTCTCTGTACTGAATGTGCTTCATTGCTTTAGGTGCTGTAAGTAATCTAGAGACGGGTTAGTGCACACAGGCGGGATGTGTAGGGTATTTGTCAACAAATGCCCATTTAAAGAAGGGAATTGAGCATCTGCAGACTTTGCACCCTTGAGAGCATACTGTAATCAGTTTCTCCAAGGACATCTGTATGCACATGTCCATTTTCATACAATTATACCCATACATTAGTATTCTGAAAATGAATGAGTAGTGTTATTTTGAGGTCTAGTCCAATAACACAAGGTATATTTGCCTCTTCCTCCATATTTGCAAATCTATCTGTGACGGGGAGGGATCTGGTCACCATAGCATATTTGCTTAATGTTGGGTTGCATAAAACATAGTTAAAAGAGTTAATATACAGACCAACTGTGAAAATGCACCTGTTAATTAGGACTTAGTATTCATTTACAGTTCAGGGGTTCACAGACCATTTGCCTTATTGATATCAAATGCCTCCTAAAAGCACACCAATATTTCTTATTTGCTTGCTTGTTTGTTCTTTATTTTGAATATGATAGATATTGTCAGTGTCTAAGAGAGAATAACTTTTCTTTTTAAAATCCTCTCAAAGAATAGGGCTAAAGTTCTTAAAGACGTTGATTTTCTTGTTCACACATTTCTTTTTATTTACAATTAAATTATATTCTATTAATTCAAAACGTTAAGCTTACAACTACATTTTCTGGAGTGTTTGTTTAATCACGTGGGTATTACTCTTCTATTTACAAAACATAAAGGTCATAAAGTTTTACTCTTAAATTTTAAGGATTTGAAGTTATGATGTCGCCCCCTTTGGTCCTTACCCTGGCATCAGGATTATCATCAAATTGTGTTCGAATAAATGTATCAAAAGAATCCCAGTAATTTTCAGTTAAGTTTCCACCCAAAGACCACAAATAACAGAACACAAAAGTCTGGCACAGTAAAGTGTTCAGCTTCATTTGTTCCTGAAAGGACAAAGAGAAACAGTGTGAACATCTTACTTTCTGAGAGAAAAGAAACCCTAAATTGTAAGATTTAGGATTTTGTCTCATTAGACTTAAGAGTTTAACTGGGCAAGTGTTTTATTTAGTGGTTCTACAAAGTAGCGATTCCTCATTAGTGGTTCTACAAAGTAGCAATTCCTCGTTTCCTCGTTTACATGAAGGGAAACCGTGAAAAGTGAATGACAGGAACCAATAGGAGACACACCCTGATGTGGACTTCAGCATACTGTAGTTTTATAGTAGGGCTGATGAGGTGGCTCAGTGTGTAAAAGCACTTATGCACGCCAACCCGAGCTTGATTCCAGGACCATTGGTAGGAAGAGAACAAATCCCCAACATTACCTTCTGATCTTCACCTGTGCACAATGGCATTCACATGCCAACACACACACACACACACACACACACATGCACAAACACACACACAGAAACACACACACACATACACAGCACATACACTTTGATTTATCTTTTTATGTGTATGAGTATTATGTCTTATGTATACTTACATACATACATGCATATCACCAGCACTCTTAAACACTGAGCCATTTGTCCTGTCCCCCCAAAGTATATTATTTATTATTCATTTACTTATTTATTTCTTTGGTTTTACAAGATGGGGTTTCTCTGTGTAACAGCTCCAGCTGTCCTGGAACTTCCTCTGTAGACCAGGCTGGCCTCAAATTCAAAGAGATCTGCCTGCTTCTGCCTCCTGGGATTAAAGGTGTGCACCACCATGCCTGGCTCAATGCACACACACACACACACACACACACACCTTTCAAACAAAACAAAATTTCATACCATTGACAAGATGCTTCCATCTTTGCTGAGTAGCAAAGACTCCAGCAGACAACAGAGTGTGGTCACTTTGCTGATGTCCACCTGTGGGATGGCTTGGCTGCACTTTTTGTTTATAAAATGTAATCCTTCATCAATATAACGTTTGAAAAGGTTCAATAGATATTCTTGGGTGTCATCATTCAGCTGAAAATGAAACATAAATAACCTATGAGGACATTCTTTCTTGTATCATTTATGTGTTTAAAAAAATAATTTCATTTATTTATTTTACATCCTGCCTGCAGCTTCCCTCCCTCCTCTCCTCCCAGTCCCTCCTCCCCCAATCCCTTCCTCCTCCATTTCTGTTTAGGAAGTTATTATCAACAAAGCATGGCAAATCAAGGTATTAAGGTCAGGCAAGGCAACCCAGTATGAGTGGTCCCAAAGGAAGAGCAAGCTACACAACTGTAATACACACAATACACATGCAGAGGACATAGGTCAGTCCCAAGCCATTTCCCTGGCTGTCAGTTCAGTCTCTGTGAGCCCCTGTGAGCCCAGGTTAGCGGATTCTGTGAGTTTTCTTGTGTGTCCCTGATTCCTCTGGCTCCTACAATCCTGATTAAAATTAGAAAGGGGGTGTTTAAAATCCATGTGTGTAGTGTATTCAGTAGCCTTTAGAACAGAGGGTTTTAGCATCACATAGCATGAAACAAAGTCTGCAGAAACCCACAGATCAGTAGGAGTATACAGAGGACAGACGAGGCAGTGGAGGATGCACTGCACTTCTTGTCTGGTAATGGGTCCAGAGGTGTCACTTCATAAGGACTTCCTAAAGGACCAGTGCATGCATCACACAGCATTGTTTTCTGACTATCACGTCTAAGAACAATAAAAAGCACCAGCAGAGAAGGGGGCATTTCAATGTCTCAACAAGGTGGAAGGGATAATTTCCAAAGATGTAAAAGTTAGTTCAACCCGTATGATCCCGTGCTGCGGGGGAAGTTCAAGCTAATGTCACAGGACAATAAAAGCAAAGATTCGCAGATTAGAACTGGAGAAGTAGGGGTTGGAGAAATGTCTCTGCGGCTAAGAACACATGTTAACTTTTGTGGAAGACAAGCACATCAGGAGGAACACAAATGCCTTTAACTCTAGCTGCAGAGCATCCGATGCCCCCTTCTGGGCACACACACGCACACACACACACACACACACACACACACACACACACACACACACACCAGAAACCACTCCCAAACCCAGAAAACTAAAATATAAAAAAGAAAGGAAAAAGTAAAACTGTCTTTATTCAAAAATGGCAGGATTATCTGTGAGTAAAATCCCCCCCAACTGGCAAAATACAACTAGAACTAAGAAGCAACTACACAGAAAAGTTTTAGGTCATTGTAGGTCATAGGCTAATACACGATAAGGAAGATAATAATTCCTTATGCACTAGCATGAACAATTGGAATTTACATTTAAAACATAGCATGATTGCATTACAATAAGAGTCAATACTTGTAAATCAACCAAAACATGTACTAGATCTCTGTAGTTTTTGGTTGTTTTTTAAAATTTTATTCTTTTGCTCTTTTGGGGACCCACCACCCAGCTCCCAAATAAATACACACAGAGGCATATTCTTTCTTATGAGTCCCTGGCCTTAGCTTGGCTTGTTTCTAGCTAGCTTTCCTTCCTCCCTCCCTCCTTCCTTCCTTCCTTCCCTCCCTTCCTGTCTTTTTTATTTAAATTTGAAACAAGCTTGTTTTACATGTCAATCCCTCACCCTCCCCTGTCACCCCCACCAAACCCCAGCCCATACCCTTTTTGCTCCCCCAGGAGGGTGAGGCCTTCTCTGGGGGATCTTCACAGTCAATCAAAGCCTAGGCCCTCCCCCATGTGTCTAGGCTGAGACAGTATCCCTCTATGTGGAATGGGCTCCCAAAGTCCATTCGTATACTAGGGATAAATACTGGTCCATTACTAGAGGCCCAGTAGACTGTCCAATCCTTTTAACAAACACCCACATTCAGGGGGTCTGGGTCAGTCCTATGCAGACTGGGGTGCATGAGCTCCCCCTTGTTCAGGTCAGCTGTTCCTGTGGGTTTCTGTAGCCTGGTCTTGACCCCTTTGCTCATCACTCTTCCCTCTCTGCAACTGGATTCCAGGAGTTCGGCTAGTATTTAGCTGTGGGTACCTGCTTCTGCTTCCATCAGCTACTAGATGAAGGCTCTAGGATGGCATATAAGGTAGTCATCAATATCATTACCGTGGAAGGGCATTGAAGTAGCCTCTCCACTATTGCTTAGATTGTTAGTTGGGTTCATCCTTGTAGATCTCTGAGCATTTCCCTAGAGCCAGATTTCTCCTTATATCCATAATGGCTCCCTCTATTATGGTATCTCTTTTCTTGCTCTCCTCTATTCTTTCTCTGTCTCAATCTTCCTGTTCCCTCCTGCCCTCTCTCCTCTCCCCTCCTGTTCTCCCCTTCTCTTTCTCCGGACTCCCTCTCCCCTCCCTCCATGCTCCCAATTTGCTCAGGAGATCTTGTCCCTTTCCCTTCTCTGGGGGACCATGTATGTCTCTCTTAGGGTCCTCCTTGTTTCCTGGCTTTTCTGGTGGTGTGAACTGTAGGCTGGTGGCCCTTTGCTCTGTGTCTAAAATCCACACACTAGTGAGTACATACCATGTTTGTCTTTCTGTGACTGGGTTACCTCACTCAGGATGGTTTCTTCTAGCTCCATCCATTTCCCTGTGAACTCCAGGATTCCATTGTGCTTTCCTGCTGAGTAATCCTCCATTGTGTGAATGTACCACATCTTCTTTATCCATTCTTCGGTTGAGGGGCATCTAGGTTGCTTCCAGGTTCTGGCTGTTACAAATAACGTCTAGCCAGCTTTTCTTAAATTATCCCATCTATAGTTTGCCTCCAGGCTTTTCTCCAACCCTTTCTTTACTTCTTACTCCACGGCTTGCTGTGTAGCTAGCTGGGTGGCTGGCCCTTTCTTTTCTCGTACGGCAACCCTCTCTTCGCAGATCTCTCCTCCCATTTCCTGTCTCTGCCTGCCAGCCCCACTCAGATCGCCACCGCCGCCGGCATCAACCCTCCTGTCCGGCAGCACTCTTTCACTCTTATTTTCCTTTCTCCTGCCACACTGTTGGCCATTCGCATCTTCATTAGACAGGCAGAGAGACGCGGCTTCACGGAGTTACACACATGCAACAGATCTTGGCACCATCAAGCAAACGTTCCACAGCGTAATCAATTGTTGAACACACATCTTGAACACTACTTAAGTAATGGGCAAAACTGTTCCCTAATTCATACTTTAGCGAAGGTGACATATGATACGTGGAAACCAGAACACAAAGGCATGCTTGAGTGAGCACCTGTAAATTGAAATAAGACCCTGCTGCGTAAGTCCCACAGCACCAAACGTGCCAAAGGGTGGGAAGCATTTGAGCAACAGGAACTTTCCTCCCCTGTGGGTGTGAACACTAAAATGTCACAGCCACTGGAGGGGACAATCTGGAAATTTCTTACAAAGCCAACGACATGGATCTGATCTAGAAACTCTACTTCTACGTATTTACCCAAACTAACCAAAATTTCAAGGGAAAATCTGCACACTAGTGCCCTTAGTAAATTTATTGGTAATTGCGCAAACCCCAGGCGTCCACAATGTCTTTTAGTAAGCAAATGAACAAATGAGCTGTGAACATTATCACTCAATGTTAAACAGAAATAGCAGATCAAGATAGACATTGGGTACCTTAAATGCACAGTGCTAAGCTAAAAGAAAAAGTTAGTTCCCAAAGGTTGTATATTATGATCCCAACTGTCTGGCTTCTGGGAAAGGGTTGAAAGCACAGGGGTAGTAAAAGATCACTGAGTCCGAGCCTGGGCAAAGGAAGCATGACTAGGTAGAACACGGCGGAGTTTCAGGGCACGTAAGTGAAGCGCTATAATGGTAAACACGTGAATGTGTGTGTTTAAAATCCCCGCGCGCCACCGAGCGCAGCGTGAACCCTGCTGTAAGCCACACACTCCAGTTGCAAACGATAACCCTGGGATTGGTGCCCTGACTATAGCAAGCCTATCACGTCACCGTAAGATGTCAGAAATAATGTATCTTACACCTTGTACCTCTTGGGGTGACCATGTGTACTGCCCCTATGATCAGGGCAGGAGGTAAACAGGTTTTTCTTTTCTTCTGGCTCTCCCAGATATTCAAGGCTCCTAAACCCTGAAATCCAACCAGCGTCTGAATTTAAATGTTCCTTATTACCATTTCCTTTGATCGCCCACCACGATGTCGGGGAAGTGTTGTTCACTGTTCTTTTTCTTTTTCTCTTCTTTTCTTGAGGGGGGCATGAGGGGCACAGTGAGACTGAGGCTGCCCCTCACGTTGGTCCTTAAGAGGAAGCAGTTTGCAGAGAAGGGTGCAGGGAGGGCAGGAGGCAGAGGCAGAGTGACAGGCGGCTGGGCTGGCAGGCGACGTAGAGTACAACAGGCTTGTGGGGTGGGTGTGTAAGTTCTCGGAGGATCCAGGGATTTGTCGGGAGACAGAGAAGCTAAGATGATGGAATCCCTCTAATCACACACACCGCTAGAGCGACTCACATTTGTGGGAAGCCCCAGCACACACAGGGAGACTGGGGGGGGGGCGGAACAGGGGGGCATCTGGGCGTACTCACTTTTTTAGACATCCTGCTCATCCACGTTTTAACGTAAGGCATCCACTTGAGTTCGTCTGGGTCCACAAACACCATTCCACAACGGCTGACAGTTGCAGGAGAGGCCACCTTGAGATCTTGTACCTGAAGTTGAACAGGGAACAAACCAATAGGTTACTTCCATGTCCTTTCAACTCCTGTGGCCAAGAGCCACATTTTAAAAGTATAAGCTGACATGGGAAACCATTATGTAGGAAGAATGGGAGGGTGTGCGATCCGGAAAGGAACAGGAAGTCAGGTGAAGGTTTACGTAGACGGCATTATCAGTCGTCCTTCCTCCTCCCCCTCCCCGTCGACATAGTCCCGATCTGTCTGGTCTGAGACTCACAGAGGACCACCTGCCTCTGCTTTCCAGCTGCTGGGATTACAGCTATGCCTTACTATACCTGCACGCACGCAAAATAAGAATGGTCACCCCCCCCTTGTTCTATTTATTTTTGTCATTCTTGATTCCTAACACCTAGCCACGTACAGGTGTGGGCAGACACTCTTCAGTATTTGATTGGGTGGAGGGGGCACAGGTGGCATCCCCAGAGAATTTTTGTAGCTGTGTTTGACTCTCATCCTTCTCACAGCCCCTCACAAAGTGGCAGAGAAGGTAGGTAGTGTCCATTCCGGGCACAGTGGAATAATCTATTCACAGAATGCCAAACATTATTGCTACCTAGAAATTAGAATTAGGTAAGCCACATACGTATCTGTCTCAAAAAGAAAAAAAAAAAAGAAAGAAAGAAAGAAAGAAAGAAAGAAAGAAAGAAAGAAAGAAAAGAGAAGGAAACTAGAATTGATTCTACTTCGGTTTCACAGAGAAGCAGGAACATCTGGCAGGTGTTGCCAATCTATTGCAAAAGATAATAAGTACACAGCAAGTAAGTTAAAAAAATACCACAGATAAACGAGGAAAACGGTAAATCCCTGTAAAGTAAGTTGTTTTGGATGGTGGTGGTCAATTCATTGAGTACTTCACTGCCAAGTAAGGCATGCGTTTACCTCAAAAAGCATGTGGATTTGAGGTGTGAGTTTAATCCTTTCACTGTTGGCCAGGCACAGCATCTTGTTATCGTCTAACACTGTATTCATGTTTTCAATCCAGAGAGCATCCACTGGCCCATCGCTGATTATCCATTTATGATCTTCTGAAGTATCGTTCACAGCTGCTCGGACACTGAGTGCCATCAGACCATCCTTCCATTCCAAGGTTATGTTATTGACTTCCCCGTATAGCTCGCCCATCGTGATGGATTTGGGATTGAGGACATAGGTTTTTACAGGCTGATAAAAAGAATTGCCTACGCTGAGTTTTTCCAGATTCCCTAAAGTTTCTGCTAATACTTGGTAAACTGTGGTTTTGCCACCTCCTGTCGGTCCGACTAACATAACGCCGTGCCTCACCAGCATAGTTTCATACAACTGTATCACCTTTTTGACCATACATAACTCAGGCTGAAGATTTTGTCCAATCATGACGTCCACAATCGTTGACTGCAAAATACCATAGTCGTGTTCTGGGATTTGGACTCCAGGAAAAAGATCAGATATGATCCCACTGACAAAACAGAAAAGACATTAGTTAGTTAGGAGCCGTTCCTGTTCCCCATACTTGTCATAAGTAATGGAATGGCCCTTTGGCCGTCCTCATTACAGGTCCGCCCTGGGCTGTGCCAGGACCCACCCCTTCTTCTGAACTATTATGTGATCTGGTTCCCTGCTTGGCAGGCTGGTGTCTTTTCTGCACAACAGGAATCCCTTCAGGAGGAACAGTAGCACAGCACCAAACACCTAGCTGATGAATTTATCAATAGACTTGAAATTTTCATTTCAATGTTTCCCTAAAGTATTATATATGCTTATGACTATATGTGGATATTGAGAAACATAAGATGGAAACTGAAATAGAAAATTTGTAGGGGCTTTGGCAGCCAATTATAAGGGAACTCCATTTAAACTCTTTTTATATAGGGGTATTGGAAGCTTCTAGAGTAGTAGGTTTCTGTATGGTCTTTTCAAAAGGTCTTTAGTGTTATCTATCTCTTCACATACCTCCTCATCTGTCCGGCTCTCTCTCCCTTTTTCCACTATTTAACCCATCCCCATCCCACCTTCTGATTAACACTTTATACCACTGTGTCCTTTAAAGACCTCCACACCATGGCCCTTTACTAATTTCCTCATGCACCACACTGCAGTGGAAGGCCACACACCCAAGAGTATATATATGGTCAACACAAATTGGACTTAGTTCTTTAAAAAAAGACGTAGAGTTAGGTGGGTAGCTTGAGGGAGGTAATCTGGGAGGAGTTGGGGAAGGGAGTGAATGTGATCAAAACACACTGAATGAAAGCTTCAGAAGACAAAGTTTCGCAAATAAAATAGAGAATTACACTAGTTAAAAAGAGCTGTGAAACTTCTGAGAAATAGTCGAGAAGAAACATCCCTGTGGGAAGACAGAGACTAAGTCAGCATCACACGACAGATACACAGATACATTTGAGATGAACATATATGTATGTGTGCCACGAAAACATAACTGTTGAGAGGAACAAAGTAGACTAAGAGGAGAGGAATGGGGAGGGAAGAAGACCACAGGGTGTGTGTGTGTGGGGGGGTGCTCAGTGAACAATATAGACTTGAATGAAAATGCCCTTATATAACGCAAATTTCAAAGAAGAAACGTTTAAAGTTATAATAAAAATTATATTTTGTTTTCCAGAATGGAGACACAATGTGGCAAAAGTACCAGATGGGGAAAAGGGATGGGCTTTCCACACTTCAGTAAGGAGTAAGGAGGTCTTTCTAAGGAAGACAGAAAGCTTACAACTATGAAAATCCGGTAAGGCAAATAGCAAACTTCAGTACACTTGGTGAATGAATGACAGCCCATACCTGCAATCCCAGAGCCCAGGAAGCTGTGGCGGGAGGATCATAAATTCAAGGGCAGCCTGCGCTAAATACTTAGAGCTTGCCTCAAGTCCCTCCTCTTCAAAAAAGAATGGGAGACTTAAAAAGACAGACCCATTGTTTATATCAGGTCAAGGGTTTGAGTTTTTATAAACATAAGTAAAAGAACATAATGGGGAAATCATCTAAGAATAATAAAATGCTACCAGACACAGGAAATGACACTCAAGGACACAGATAATTGAAGACCTGCACATGAAAACAGTCTTCTGTTCTTGACCACTCATTGTATTTGAGGGGAAATTGGTATTTTCATACATCCATATGTAACTATAGAAAGGCAAAACCTCTTAACATGATGGAATCTATTTAAATTAAATATTTTTAGGACTGGGGAGGTGGCTCAGTGAGTAAAGTGTCCGAATGTGTATTCCTGGGACCAATGTAAAAGGCCTACGTAGCACACCTGTAACCCGGCACCAGGAAGGGGCAAGCTGGCAGACAGACGAATTCTGGAAGTTCATTGGCTAGCGAGCAGAGACAAATCAATGAGTTTCAGGTTCAGTGAGAGAACCTGCCTCAAAAAATAAAGGTGGAGGCCTGGTGAGGAAGACATCACACAGACAATCTATGACACAGAGAGTCTGCCTCAAGGAATCTCCCCCCAACAGAAAGACGGTAACTTGGCAAAGACACACGCATGGAAAATAATATTCAAATATCAACACCGAGACAAACACAGCTCGGCTAACATGCATACAGTGTGCTGGCTGGTCTTATGTCAACTTGACATACAAGCTAGAGTTATCTGAAAGGAGATAATGCCTCTATAAGATCCCCCTATAAGGCAATTTCTTAATTAGTGATTGATGGGGGAGGGCCCAGCCTATTTTGGGTGGTTCAATCCCTGGGTTGGTGGTGGTCCTGGGTTCTATAAGAAAACAGCCTGACCAAGCCAGGGGAAGCCAGCCAGTAAGCAGCTCCCCTCCACGCCCTCTGCTCAGCCGTTGCCTCCAGGTTCCTGCCCTGTTTGAGTTCATGCCCTTACTTCCTTTGATGCTGAACACTGACATGAACGTGTAAGCCAAATGAACCCTTCCTCCCCCCAACTTGCTGTTTGGTCATGGTGTTTTGTCACAGCAACGATAACCTAACTAAGACAGGCGGGAAACCGTTGCAGCATGACTGTGCGGAGGGAATGGGTGGAAAGGAAAGGCTGGGCTGTGTGTCCCTGTCTGCCGTAGACACAGAAGTTCCCAAACTTACAAACTAGGAAATGGCACGAGCGCAGTATGAAGTGTGGAGAGAAAAGCAAATTAAACAGAGGCACTGAGAATTGGTGGCCTGGGGGAGGGGGAGGGGAGAAGCGCTGCTTCCTGTAAGACTAATTCATACGCTATTTTATCATGTACGCACTCAGCTCGGAGAAACATAAAATTAAATGCATTAAAAAGAAATTATTAAAATGGTTGCATTCGTGTTAAATTCCAAGCCTGACTTGTTTTTCACACTAGACATTCCTCTAAGATCAGGAATTTGACAATTTGTTGTAAAATGACGCAATTTGGTGACCGATATTTAAAAAAAAAAAAAAAGGTGATTAGAATAGTATATTAACTTTGGTTCGTTTGTTCTAAATAGGGGTTATTTCCTTCTCTCTCTGTCTCTATTGTTTTTGTTTGTTTGGTTGGTTGTTTGAGACAGAATTTCTCTGTGTAACAGCCCTGGCTGTCCTGGAACTCTGTAGACCAGGCCGGTCTGAAACTCACAGAGATCCACCTGCCTCTGCCCACTGAGCACTGGGATTAAAGGCGTGCGCCACCGCCCAGCCTCATTTCCTTTTCTTTGCTGTTGGTCTTTTGGGATAAGGTCTCATGTTGCCCAGTCTGATCTTCCTGCCCCCTCCCAAGAGGTGGTCGGCCCCGGTTACCTGTGGCTGTGCTTCTTAAAGGGATGCATCTATGTCCAGAAGAGACAAGGAATGCCAGAAGGCCCGGGGAGCAGCACCCTTTCCCTCTACCCCCGGGAGCCCTGAGAACTTACCTGAACAGGAGAGCATCGTCTGTTAAGAATTTCGGCAGATTGGAGTCTCGCAGAGCTCTGATCAGGACCACGTCTTCACTTAGGTCTGGGTTCTCTCTTTTTAGGGATCTAAATCCAAGAGAGTCATTAAGGCGGCAATGAGAGAATGTAAGACAGAATGGAATGTTCTAGATCTGTGGGTCAGGGACTCGGCTGAGATTCCAGCCAGAGCTGTGTCTTCCCGTGTGTGTTGATTCGCCTCTATCACAGCACAGGGACAAGTCCTTCATTGCTAGGAGGCCGTGAGGAGAGTGCTGGAGACAGATTTTAAATACCCTCCCCTGTCTCTCCCTGCAATTAGCTTCCCAGTTCCCAAACACTGCTGGCTAGTGAGCCCCAGGTATCTGCCTGTCTCTGCCTCCTCAGCACTGGGATTGCAAGCATGCAGCATCACGCTTGGCTTTCTTACGCGGCTTCTGAGGATGGAACTCGCAATGGCCTGGCCAGCGCTTTAGTGACTGCGCTATCTCCCTTTGGGTTTCTTACCCAGCCATGACCAGTACAGACTTGACAGCTCTCATGCCGAAGTCATAGTGATCCTGCTGGGAGAGCTGCTCACTGCAGAGCTTGTACATCTGCGTCATCTTTCTCGCCAGTATTTTACTGGATTCAAATCCTTCAGAATACAGAATCACCTGGGAGAGAAAACAGAAGGTAGCGTTTACGTAGTCTTGCCTTCGACATACGAGTCTTATATGGATGAACTTGACCTGTACCCTAGATGTCACATCTTTATATTGCTTACTGAGGAGACCACGATTGAAGAGTGTGGTAGTAACGTGACCAGCTGCCTGACACTCGCGCGCCGTACCCTCAAACTGTCCAAGCCTTCCTTCCTTCAGCTGCTTCTGTCAGACACTTTGTAATAGCACCGAGAAAAGTAAGGGATGTAATGAGAAGGGCTTTCTGTGCCCCGGGGACAGTGACAGGTAGCGTACTGTCCATCTCTGCAGATAGTGATGGGACCTTGGTGACGCTTGGTTTGAGGAGCAGCCGTGTCCGGAGTTTAAAAGTGTTCACACAGAGGTTGAATGGCGGCGTGAACTCTGAACATAAAAGCAAGAATGATGCTTCTTCAGGCTGAGGAGAGCTACTCTGGTGAGACAGAATTACTCTTTGCCCCCTTTAGCCAAGGTAACCTAAGCAAAGGTTTGCAGCCCCTCCCCATAACAGAAAGCTGCTGTCTTTATTTATATTTGTGTGTGTGTGACAGAGAGAGAGAGAGAGAGAGAGAGAAAGAGAGGGAGAGAGGGAGAGAGAGAGGGAGAGAGAAGGAGAGAGAGAGGGAGAGAGAGAGGGAGAGAGAGAGGAAGGGAGAGAGAGAGGGGGAGAGAGAGAGAGAGAGAGGGAGAGAGAGAGAGGGAGAGAGAGAGAGGGAGAGAGAGAGGGAGAGAGGGAGCGCGTGCGTATTCCCCAGCCCTGGGGGCAAAGGCAGAAGGAAGGGGCTTGTGTTAGGGATGCACTCCCTGCCGTGCTAGCTGCTGGCCAGCTTTGCGAGGCCAGAAAGTGAACCGCCTCGCTTTCCCTACTTGGAGTCTCCAGTGCTCTTATTATGAAGTGAGGGTATTTGTCCCAATGAAAAGCATTTGCTGATGAGAAAACCCTGACTGTCCATCTGGGACAACAACAGGAAGTGTGCCCAGAAGACTGGACTTGGAAACCCCTCCAATTCAGGACTGAGCAGCAGCACAATGGGCAGAGTGGGAGGTGTGAGCGGGCAGAAGTGAGAGCAAAGGGCTGCTTGCCTGAACTGCCCGCCACAGTGCCTGCCCTGGGCCCTGTCCGCAGGAGACAAGGACACCCCTGATCGCTTCGAGCACTATGCTAACTCGGGTTCAAGTTCCTCTAGGCCTGGTCTGGTCTAGTCTTAATCAATTCCTTTTACTTCGGGTGGGAGATTCTTGAATAATTCAAAGGGATGTATTAGCCGCGGGAGTGACCGGTGCTTTCCGAGAAATTCCAGTCTAAAAGGGGAAGTGTCCGTCGATACGAAATGCTGCACAGGGCTCAAGGGAGCTTTTGGCGTCCTGAAAGGAAGCCCTGTGTTTTGATATTGGCGCCAGACAGATGAATCTCTGTGCAAATATTTGCTCATATTGGGATGAGCGGTGTGCGCTTCATTGTACATAAAGCATACCTCATTAGAAGTGCTCTGAGAAACACAGGTAAAACTTACACACGCGGAGTCTTGGCTAGGATGAAAGAACAAAGCCTTCAAATAAAAGCATGCCTTGACAGATGTAGGAACAATCATAATAATTTATTAATCACTGTTTTTAAACTGTTACAGATTACAAATGAACTTCCTTCCTCATAACTGAGTGATTATTAACATTGAGTGATTAATACAGCTTTGACTTAACATTACTTCTTCCTAATTTTGTCTCTCTCTCTCTCTCTCTTTTTTTTTTTTTGAGATAAAGTCTCACTGTATTACCCAAGCTGGTTTTGAACTCACAGTAATGCTTCTGTCTCAGCTTTCTGAGTAATGGGATTACAGGCATGAGGCACCAGGCTGAGCTCCAATACTTCTTGACTCTAATTAAATTTATATCCAAAGAGAAATGAGGATAATGCTGCCTTTTTAGAACAAGTCCTGGCACTTTAACTCCTAGAGATGAACTGATTAAACCCCAGTAAATGGGTTAATTAAATACACTGATTCATCCCATGTTTACAAGTCTGCTATATTCTATAAACCATTTGGGGAGAATTCTGGATGTTAGCAGTAAGACCGAAAATCAAACAATAGTGCAGAATGCGACATTCTCTGTTTGCTGGAATTTACACTAAGGGTGAGTGATAATGAACCGCCATTGCTTGGGTGCTTAGAAAGATGTGGAGGCTGAATTGTCAACTTGTCACAATCTAGAATGGCCTGGGAAGGGAGTTTTCTGTTTGTTTGCTTTCTGTTTTGGTTTTTTTTTTTGAGACAGGGTTTCTCTGTATTGCTTTGGAGCCTGTCCTGGAACTTGCTCAGTAGACCAGGCTGGCCTTGATTGAAATCACAGAGATCCCCCTGCCTCTGCCTCCTGAGTGCTGGGATTAAAAGGCATGTGCCATCAATGCCCAGCTAAAAAGAGAGTCTTAATGACGGATTGCTTACATCAGGTTGGCCTGTGGTTATGTCTGTGGGGGATTGTTTTTGTTGCTGAGGGGCAAGTCCTGTCCATTGTGGGCAGTACTACTCCCTAGGCTTGGGTCCTAGCAAGAACACATTCATTCCTCTCTGTTTTTGGCTGTGGATGTGACTAGCTCCTGTACGTTCCTGCCCACCCTTTCCTTCTTATTGGCTTTGATGGACTATAATCTGGAATTAAGAGGCAAAATAAATCCTTTTTTTCTCCTAAGTTGCTTTTGGCCAAGGCATTTTATTACAGTAACAAAAAGGAAACTAGGAAATAAAAGAAGTCTCTGTCTTGAGAGAATTAGATGGCAAATAAGATAAACCGTGCTTAAAACCTTGCCTCGTTGTAGTCTGAAGCTCACCTCTGCAATCAACGCGTAATTTGGAACCATCATAGCAAACGGTCTGAACAGGGCTTTCAGGTTGTCTGGCAGTTCCGTTCTGCCGGCGTAGCCAGGGTTCATGGTGATGAAAGCTGCACAGGTCATAACGAGCTTGATTTCCCGTCCCTCAAACATGAATCTGGAGAGCTGTTCCAAGCAAAGGTGTAGTAAATGAGTCCTTCTCTGAGAGTTTGTGAATCCGTTCACACAATCACTTCTTGAATTAGAATTTCCCCTAAGCAGCGGCCAAGCAGAGCCCCCCCCCCAGTCCCCTGTGGACTCCTTGGGCTTCTTAGGTTTTCTCTCCTATTTTCCCACCGTCACTAGGCTGACCCTGGATGCCACCAAGAAAGTTAGGGGACCCAGAAAACAAGGCACTAAAGAAACATCCGGTAAGTAAATCTCAAAAGCAAGGAGAAGAAAAGTGAGGAAGAAAATGTGTGTGTGCGTGTGTCTGCGTCTATGTACGCTGTGTGTATGCTTGTGCGTATGAATGTATGTGTACATGCGTGTGCATGTGTGCCTGTGTATTTTGGGGGTGGCAAGAAGGGCTTCCTGAGCTCAGGTGCTAGTTCTCATAGTCTCTGTATGCCCAGGGACTAGCACAGGGACTTTGCTCCTTCATTTTGCTTAGACCGGGACTTCGCATACCCAAGTAATCATTGTTACGGCGGCATTTACTGATTACACCGAAACTGTGTCTTCCCTAAGGCACTGCTTGCTGAATTCATGACCGGTCTGAGAAAGCTACATCAACAGCCGGCCACCCCCACGTCTCACCTTTGCGGCTTTGGCGTTCCTAATGGTGATGAGTTGCTGGGCGATGACTGACAAGACTTCAATGTCAATTCGATTGAATTCATCAAAGCAGCACCAGGCCCCGGACTGTGCCAGGCCACTGAAGAAACGGCCCATCATCTGAAACGCAAGCAGGGCAGGTCAGCTTCAGGTGCATTGTCGATCTCCTCCGTTGTACACAATCAGGAGCTAAGACACTAAAGATAAAGGCGGCCGTTTGTGCAGTGTTGTTGCTACTGGTATTCTAAGGGCGGCAAACGTTATATACCCAAAGCAAGCACATTTCTATAAGAGGACATAATACCCTTTTGCTTCTCTTCAAGTGGTCTGGATCTGATTTTCCTCTTAAACAGAAAATGGTAACGTGTAACATATCTCCTTGGAGAATTTTATTCATAACCTCCACTTATCTGTGGCAAATATAGGTTCTCAGAAAGTGTAATTCATGGAAGAGACAAACGAGAGTTTTAAGGAGGCCTTGGGGAATTTCACCAGCGGGAATCTCTGTTATCTCTGTAGAGTGCCCACTGTGGCAGGCAGTGCAGGAGCACTCCCAAGGAGCACTCCCAAGGAGCACTCCCAAGCAGAGACACTGATGCACTGGGAGTGGGTCTTGATTTATTCTTTTAAAACAGAAACAATTTATTTTTATGTTATATGTTTGAGGATCTTGTCTGCACGCGTGTGTGCGTGTGTGTGTGTGTGCGCGCGCGTGTGTGTCTTCATTTGTGTGTCCACACTCATACCCGTTCCCCTTTGACAAAATCATGATGTAAAGGGGAAAATAACTCAGGAAGAAAGTTTGGGGGGGAAGTTGCCAGAAGATGGAAACGGATGGTATAACAGGGAAGTGAAGCCCGAGGTAGAAAAAGGCAGAGGCACTCTTCCGTGGGGCCTTTAAGAATTGCCAAACCCAGCATCAGGACGTGCAGGACCATTCGTGGTTCAGCTATTGGCCTTTTCCTCTCCTCTTCTACGTGGGAGACACAGAGTTGTCTTCCCCCACCGATTAAGTCAATCAGTTAACTTTCCCCCACCAAATTAAAAGGCCAGGGCCTCATTTGTAGACAAAGGAGGTCTATTTAGGGGAGACATTATGAGATTGTGGGAGAGAAGGACATTGGGAGTGGGGCCAGGAAAGCAGAGACGAGGAAGGAAGATTCCAGACCACCCAATTCAGTCATTGACGCTCAGTAATAATGAAAGGTGGTTCTACTCGGGAGGGAAAATGGCTGAAATGAGAACACATAGAAGGAAAATCCTCAGCTACCATCCGACAACGTGTACTGCTTGCTCCGTGGCCAGACTTTCTGTGGAGGAGTCTGCTCTCCATTCACACTATAGCCTCAAAGAGCCCAGCTTACACTCTGGGGAAACAAGCTCCCCACATAGACAACTTAGTCCTCTGTTCGTGCGTGTGAGCCGCGAAGTCAACCAGCAGCTGTGAGGGTGAAAACAGGCGAGCATGAGAAGAAGGGATGAGATGAGCGAGCAACCGGGGAGGAAATGAAGATTGTTTAGGAGACGGGCGAGTGTCTGAAATAATTTCAGTGGACTCCTCCGAGAGACTTGAGAGGAAATTGCATTCTCGCAATACGCTACGAACGCTGGCACAGGTAAGTCTTTGAAAACTAAAAGCACCATGCTCAACAGTAGCAAAACGTAACATGTGCTGAACAGCAGAATGGGGGGAACTAGAGCTCAGGCTGGCATCACGGAGCAAGGAATTTTCCTAAGGAGATGCCTGTATCTCTGGCACATATGAAGATGTTCACATGATATTCACGTGTGTGCAATTTAACAGAAGTAAGAAAGACGTTCCTTTTGATTTTTGATTTAAGTTCTTTGCTGAAACATTTCTCCTTGAGAACATGCCTACACAAATGACCCTCTCATTTTGTCACTCTTGGCCAAGGAGGACTGTGGGAGTTTGAAATCCAGTTCTCACATGGGTTGTCTGTATCAAAGCTCAGTAGATGCTAAGGGCAGCCTGGCCTTACCCAAACCATATCTTACTATGATACACTGGTTCAGAATGCAAAACTTTCATCCTGTCTAACAGAGGAGTGGTCCCAATTTAAGAAAGGGTGCTTTGACAGGCTGTAGTGATGCACAATTTTATTCCCAGTATTTGAGAGGCAGAGGCAGGCAGTTCTCTGTGAGTTTGAGGCCAGTCTGGTCTACACAGTGAGTTCCAGGACAGCTAGGGCTACATAAAGAAACCCTATCTTGAAAAACAAAAACAAACAAAAAAAGAATGCTTCTAGTGACCCACTGATTAACAAATGTTTTTGTAAGTTAGGTAGATTTTTAGGTGTGTGTATGTGTGGCTATGTGTGTGTGTGGCTCTGTGTGTGTGGGTCTGCATACATGCACACACATATGCAGGTGACTGCAGGGGCCGGATAAGGTCTAGGATCCCCCAGAGTTACATTTACAAGTGGCTGTGAGCTTTGTCACATGGGTTGTCGGAGCTGAACTCAGGTCCTCTGCAATAGTAGTATACAGTTTTAACTATTGAGCCATTTTTCCAGCCCCTTTCGATGCAAGTGAAGGAGAGGGCAAAGCCTAGGAGCCAAGGCACACAGGGACATACCTATAATCAAGCACAATCGCATGCATTACTTGTCCCAACAAGGGAGGACACACATTTGGTGACGTGAACCCTGTGATCCCCGAGGGAACCATGGGTCGCTGTAGAACATGAGGAAAGGGGTTGTTATAGGGGTGGGCTTGGCCCAGGAGATTTCAGCAGATGGCCAAGCCCACCCCATGCCGCCTCGCTCCGTTCGCCCCATTTCAGTCCCACTGCCTTTTCTACTGGCCGCCGCCGTCTCTCCTTGCTTTAGGTCATTTGTAAACGGAGAAGGCTGATGAGAGTGTTTAATACATGTATGCAGATTACAAACTGCAGCCGCACCTTGTAGTCCAAACCGTCAGAGCAGTTGAACACCACACACTGGATGGCGAGAGCTTTTGCTAGGTCCTTGGTGGTCTCTGTTTTCCCAGTGCCAGCAGGCCCGGCAGGTGCGCCTCCCAGGTCAAGCTGCAAAGCCCCCATGAGGCAAAGGTAGCAACGATCCTGAAGAAATCAAGCAATCGTCATTATTGAAAGGAAATGGCTTTATTTACAAATTCATAGGACTAATTCGTTTTACTTAATAGAAGTGTGTGTGCTCACATGTGTGTGGGATATTCACATAGGGGTGTGTGTGTGTGTGCTCACATGTGTGTGGGATATTCACGTAGGTGTGTGTGTGTGTGCTCACATGTGTGTGGGATATTCACATAGGGGTGTGTGTGCTCACATGTGTGTGGGATATTCACATAGGGGTGTGTGTGTGCTCACATGTGTGTGGGATATTCACATAGGGGTGTGTGTGTGTGTGCTCACGTGTGTGTGGGATATTCACGTAGGGGTGTGTGTGTGTGCTCACGTGTGTGTGGGATATTCACGTAGGTGTGTGTGTGTGTGCTCACGTGTGTGTGGGATATTCACATAGGGGTGTGTGTGTGTTCACATGTGTGTGGGATATTCACATAAGGGTGTGTGTGTGTGCTCACATGTGTGTGGGATATTCACATAAGGGTGTGTGTATGTGCATGCTCACATGTGTGTGGGATATTCACATAGGGGTGTGTGTGTTCACATGTGTGTGGGATATTCACATAGGGGTGTGTGTGTGTGCTCACATGTGTGTGGGATATTCACGTAGGTGTGTGTGTGTGCGTGCTCACATGTGTGTGGGATATTCACGTAGGTGTGTGTGTGTGCTCACATGTGTGTGGGATTCATGTAGGGTGTGCATGTATACATCAGGTCAACACCGGGTGCCTTCCTCAGTCACTCTGCACTTCATTGCTTGAGACAGGGTCTCCCACGGTCTGGTTAGGCTGGTAACCAGTGATCTGCAGGGGTCTTCCTGTCTCAGTCTTCCCAACATTGTTGTTACAGCGCATGCTCCCGTGCCCAACTTTTTATATGGGTGCTAGGGATCTGAACTCAAGTCTTCATGCTTGCATGGCAAGCACTTTCTAGAACGAAACATCTCTCTGGCCCTGAAAAATTCTAACTAAAATATACCCATGGGCCCAGACACAAAAACCAAACAATCAAGTCTTTGTTTTACAACGGAGAGTACTTTCCACTCCACCCTGATGGAAAGGTAACCAGGGACGCACTGTGAGAGGAGTGATAACCAGTCTTGGGCATGCTCCCAAATACTCATAGCCATAGGTGTACTGAGAGAGCGCCATTCTAGCCACACAGTTATCCAGGTCTAGATCCCAATAATAGCGCAGTTGTCTCTGCCAGTCAAAGGAGTCGGCTGTGTTGACCTACATCGGCGGTAGAAACGGTGGAAGTGTTAGACACACGAACGGAGATCACAGATTGCCATGCCACTCTCCACCAGTGAAACATTTACCTTGGTTTGAACCAGCTCAGTAACTATATCTCTTGCATGCACATCAATGGTAATCAATGCGGTTATGATGTTTCTGTGTAACTTGGGAAGAGAGCCTCGGACTATTGCAGCCAGGGCGTTTAATCTCTACAAGTGAAAGCATTGTCACAGTGAATTTTCAACATCAGCTTGCAACGTGCATTTTCATTATTAAATTTAAAGTAGATATATGTTAAGAAGAATCCATCTAATTAGAAAACTTTATAATTCAGTGACAAAATACTACAACATCTTATTTAATTTCCATAAGGCTTCTATGAAGCATAGATTATCCTGACACCATTTTTGCACTTAAGTAAACTGATAATCAGAGAGGGTCAATAACTGGATGGCTGTCACACAGTTATGAAATAGTAAAATTAGACTTGAGTGGACATTTGCTTCTTGAAAGCCCCTGATACATATGAAGTCTCTGGGGGTAGAATGTTCTACCTAGAAATTCACCAGATATGGTTGGTGGTCCACACTTTTAATCCCAGCACTCAAAGACAAAAGCTGGCAACTGTTAATGAGTTTGGGGTTATCTTGACCTAAACAGAGTTCTAGGTCATCCTGGTGATGCTGCTTCTCATTTGTAAGGGTAGTTTTCCAATAATAGTAATAGTAATAGTAATAGTAATAGTAATAGTAATAATAATAATAAAGAAAATAGCATAAAAGAAAGCATACATGTTAAAGGACAGCATTAAAATTGAAGAATTGAAAAGTTACTAAAGAGAGGACATAAAATCTCACTTTTAAAAATGGCAGAAAGCTTTCAGGTGCCTGATGCTCAGTGAATTTGATGTGAGACTATGTCTTCTAGTAATGTCACCAGCTACGCTCATGCAGTCTTACCTACATGACTGCCATAACATGAGCATGGTAAAAATGGACATGTTAATGTGAACTATGGAAAGAACATGATGACGCAACACTTCACAAAGAACAAAAGACAACTAAGGAACATTGAAAGGGGAAATTAATCTCCCACAGAAAGAGTATAGCATTTTGATTATCCAGTATGAAATTGTCAGCACTGACAACATACATACAAGACACTGCTTCTATCTACTTCTCTGGTCTTGTTTCCTGTTTATTTTATTTTAATAAAAGAAATAGCATGTTTTGGTTCTATGAACACTGATTTGAGGACTTTGTGCAGTTTTTATTGACTTCTAGAGATCTGAATTAGTAAGGTATGATGGCCTCAGACTATTATTTTCTCCAACGCCCACCCTCAGTGATGATCTGCCTCTGGGTTCCCTTTTTCTCCTTCTAGGTATTTTTGTCATCCTCTGATAGCAGAATTCAATATATAGCAGAGAGAAATCTTTTCTGTACTTGAAGAGCAACTATGAAGGATAAAAGCACACCTTTTGATGCATTAGTTGTAAGAAATAAAAAGGAAGCATTCCTTCCAGTACATAGCACCATATGCTAAGTCAATAAATATCATGGGAGCACAAGTTAAATTATTCCTGTACATACCTGTGATGAATATTAAGCACAGATCTCATTAAAACTATTCTGCATCAAGGACTCATATATATATTTGTGGAATGATTTGCCAAAAAATAAATTTTGTGTAATTCATTTATTAGGACACGGTTTAATTACTTGGTCAATTAGAAGCACATCAGAAAAACAGACAGTGTCTACAAAGTGAACAATGAAGGTAGTAGTGGCGCCTATTGCATGAGTGACGATGCTACATTGCCATTGCCATTGCCATTGGTAAGAAATTAGGTGAAGCAAGAGAGAGGAGGCTATTTCTGTCCCTATACTTGAAAAATAATTAAAATTGCAAGTATGAATATTATTGAAATGACAAAATAAATTTACACTTTGAAAAAAAAAAAGTAAGAAAATAGCAGAGCTTTTAACCAGGCCAATGACTAAATAAATGCAAATATTTTAGTTCCCCATTTACCCCAAACTGTCACATCTTTATCAAAGTTCAATGGTGCCTCTTGGGAGTAAAGGGTTTATTTCCACTTATAAGTTACAGGCTGTCATCCAGGGAGGCCGGGGTGGGAACTCAAGGTAGGAACTGAGGCAGAGGCCATGGAGGGATGCTGCTTTACTGGTTTGTTCTCCATCGCTTGCTCAGCTTGCTTTCTTGTATACTAGGATCACCTGTGCAAGGATGGTACCACCTACAGTGGGCAGATCCCTCCCACATCAATCACTAATCAAGAAAGCTCCCACAGACGTGCTCACAAGTCAGTCTTACAGAGGCAATTTCTCAACCGAGGCTCACTCTTCTTGGGTATCTCCAACTCTCCAGTGTGGGTCAAGGTGACAAAAACCAAAACCGAAAAACCCAGCACAGACGGTAAATAAGGGTTGCGTGTTCAGCCTTAAGTAAGACACTGATAGCACCCTCTCTAAGGCTCAAGGGGGCATACTAGAACAGGGGGCATGGAAGAACCAGACCATGGGGAGGAGGTCTCAGAAGTGTGGACGTCAGGGCGTGGCACAGTCATTACATGACCTCATAGCAGCTGCAGGCGGCTGACAGGCCTGCACAAGGCTGGGCCTGTCAATAGCCAGTCATGCATCAAGGAGGGGCTCATGGGGGCTTACCCCTCCTTGCGGAACTATTGGCTACTGATGATGCCTCAGAGGAAGGTCAGTCATGGCCTTTTGGTGTAACTACTGGTGGGCCCACCAGGTTCCAATGAACTTTCCCAAACCTGTGGCCACACAGGTGGTCCTGGTGAAAAGTCGGTGGATCACAAAACAAAACAAAACAAAGGACAGGAATGTGAGGAAGGGACCTCCAAAAAGTGTGCTGGAGATAAAAATGTCAGGGACACATGAGAGAGGGTAGGGCGATCGCACTATGTACATGTATGAAATTGTCAAAGGACAAATAGTAAACACACACACACACACACACAATGTGACATCATCTCAAACCTATTATCAAAAAACAAAAAGATGACTGGTACTAGCAAGGGCAAGTGGCTAGAGATCACACTGCTGATAGGAATATGTTATTGGGACTTATGGATGGGACATGGTACGGAGGTTTCTCAAAAAAAAATGCAACTACCATTTGATTGAGTAAGTCTATTTCTGAGCATCTATATCAAGAATTGAAATGAGGATCTTAAAGAGCATTATTTACCACAGTGAGCATGAAGAAACAGCCTAAAACCCATCGGTGGAAAAAGAAAATGTGTCCTGTACACACAACGGACTAGAATTCAGCCTGAAAAGGAAGGGAATTCTGTCACAGGGGACAGCATGAATGAAATGGGTGGACCCTGGGTGGGCAGCAAGTTAAATAAAATAAGCCAGTTACAGGAACGAGGAGTCTGTTGTCATCAGACTCATATAAACACAAGCGCGGTGGTTGCCAGGGCTGGGGCTGCGGAGTATTGCTGGACAGTTAGGTAAGATGAATAGGTTCTGGAGTTCTGGTGCACAACACTGTGCCCCTTGCTAGAAATACCGTACTGTGCATTTACAGCATTTTTCATTGTGTGTGCGCATGCGTGTGAAGTCTCTCATCTATGCAGAAGCCAGAGGAGGACAGAGAATGCCTTCCCGAGTTGCACTGAATTGGAGGCGCGTCTCACTGAAACGGAAGTTTGCTGTTTACGGGAGGCTGGCTAGCTCCCCCATAAGTTCCTAGGATCCACTTTGCCTCACAACTCTGTGGTTTGAGGCATGCATGGCAATGCTGGCTTCACTTAAGAATCTTTAATAGAAATGTAAATTTCTGTGAGAGGCATCCTAGCTGGAATGGTGACCTTGATCATATTGCTGTGATAAAAAAAACGTCATGATCAAGGCAATCAAGAAGGAAGTGCTTATCTGGGCTTACAACCCCAGAGGGGTAAAAACGAGTTCTGGATGGCAGAGCAGAGGTAGAGCAGGGAGCCAGGGGCTCTCGTCATCAGTTCGAAAGCACAAAACAGGCAGATCACATTAGGAATAGCGGGAGGCTTTGAAACCCCAAAGCCCGCCCCCAGTGACATACTTCCCCCAACAAGGCCTCCTCTCCTAAGCCTCTCATCTCCCAAGCCTCCCCAGATAGTGCCATCAACTGGGGAACAAGTATTCAAATACCGAAACTATGTGGGATAGCTCATTCAATCCACCACGCTAATCCTAGTAAACACAATTATGTCTTTACATATACAGTGCTCTGTCTGCATTGTTATGAGTAGGTCCCCCCTCCCCCCCCGCCTGGGCCCACTGCCATGCCTGCCCCAAATAACACACAGACACCCTGTATTAGATATAATTCTGTTGGCCAGTTACTTGTTTCATATCGGCTAGCTCTGTCTTAAGTAGTAACCCATTTCTATTAATCTAAGTATTTCCATGTGGTCTCATCTTACCGGAGAGTGGGCCCAGACCTCTGTTCTCTAGTCTCCCCATGCTGACTCCTCCTCACTACTTCCTCCAGTCCTCCTTGTCTCCTCGTCCCGCCTATCTTGCTTTTCTATTGGCCAGCAGTGCTTTATTCATTAACCAATACAAGAAACATATTTACAGAGTGACATCTCCCATCACTGTATGTCTGCCTTCAGGCTAGAAGAGGGTACCAGGTCTCATTATAGATAGTTGTGAGCCACCGAGTGGTTGCTGGGAATTGAACTTAAGACCTCTGGAGGAGCACTCAGTGCTCTTAACCTCTGAGCCATCTCTCCAGCCCCTCTACCCCAATTATGTCTAAACATTTGTAAATCATTATGTTTTCCTCCTAAATCGCTTTTCCTTCTAGGAAATACAAACACTAAATAAGCATTAAAGGAGTGTCCCTAAGAAAAACCGAACTCAATGATTTCGGTAAGAATGCCGAAGCTTTTGAAGTCATGTCAGCACACTGGAACTTCTGAAACAAAGTGACTTTGCATTAACTATGATAAAAGCCGTGGGGACCTAGGCCAGGTGGTGGCGGCGGCGACAGAGCACACCTTTAATCTCGGGAGGCAGAGGCAGGTGGATCTCTGTGAGTTTAAGGCCAGCCTGGTCTACAGAGCGAGTCCCAGAGCAGCCAAGGTTACACAGAGAAACCCTGTCTTGGAAAAACTCAAAACAAAACAATCCTCCCACAAAGCCCATGGGGGCAGTATTGCCAGTTTGCGTGGCAACATGTACTAAGCCTCTCTGATAAAGAACTCACCTCAAAATTGACTTTTTCAAATTCTTCCAGGGCCTCTAAGTGACTGCCTTCACACTCTAAGCACTCAGTCAGATCCCGACACCACATAATCTGAGAAATGGTCAGGATCACCTGCAATGAAACGCCCCCCACCCCTAAGCATGTGCTGTGTGGCACCAGAGCAGGCTCCCGAGGGGGACGCTTAACAAGAGCATTACTTGGGAAGGGTGACCGGACGTCACCCACTCTGTCCTGGGTTTCCCCTGGTAGTCAGCGATGGCGGCTTTGCACAGGCGGCGGAGAGATGTGAACATGGCTTCCTCCACCTTACCCAGCCACTCTTCCACATTGCCTCTCGCCTTGAGGCCTTTCCCCAGGCCAACCTGTGAGGCAATTAGGATGAGAACGTGTCTTAGCGGGACTGCTGAGCTGTCCACGCGCTCATTTCTCACACAGATCTCACACTCACACAGACCTCACACTCACACAGATCTCACACTCACACAGACCTCACACTCACACAGATCTCACACTCACACAGACCTCACACTCACACAGATCTCACACTCACACAGACCTCACACTCACACAGATCTCACACTCACACAGACCTCACATTCACACAGACCTCACACTCACACAGACCTCACACTCACACAGACCTCACACACACACAGACCTCACACTCACACAGACCTCACACTCACACAGATCTCACACTCACACAGACCTCACACTCACACAGATCTCACACTCACACAGACCTCACATTCACACAGACCTCACACTCACACAGACCTCACACTCACACAGACCTCACACACACACAGACCTCACACTCACACAGACCTCACACTCACACAGACCTCACACTCACACAGACCTCACACTCACACAGACCTCACACTCACACAGATCTCACACTCACACAGACCTCACACTCACACAGATCTCACACTCACACAGACCTCACATTCACACAGACCTCACACTCACACAGACCTCACACTCACACAGACCTCACACACACACAGACCTCACACTCACACAGACCTCACACTCACAGATCTCAATGGGTGCCACATGAAGTCATTTTCATAAAGTAACAGTTGCAAGTCCCTGTCGTCCTGCTAGTAGGTGCTATTACTCATACTGTCTCGTGGATGTGATTAGAGGGCCATAGGCCTTGATCCAGGCGGCCTGGCAAGGCCCTGGAGCTCTGGGCCAGGAGCTGCCCTCTTTGCAGAGCTGTCTAAAACGTGACTGCCTCTCCCCACTTCACTCCCCAAACAGACCACTGCCATTATTCTGGCAACTTCTAGTTGCTTGACTTCTCTATCAGGTAGCTAGTTGTTTGAGGGTAAGGGTTTATCTCAGCTGTTCTCGAAACTGCTGGGCTAGTGGGGTCCCTGGCAAAGCCCAAGGTGAGAGTGAGCAGCCTCGGCCCCAGTCCCAGGCACACGGTCAAGTTTATCTGTGAGAAACTATTAAACCAAAGCACCTCACCCGCTCTCCCTCAGGTGACAGCATTGCCAGAATGTCGTTGGTGAAGACCTTTTCTGGCTCAGTATCGATGCCAGGGATTTTCCCTTCTGTGGGCGGCATGAGTGCAAACTCGAGCTTTGAAATGGAGTCGAAGCATTTCCTTAGATGAGGCTGCACGGCTTGTGGGTTTCGAGTCTGGGCCAAGATCTCCAGGAGCTCATCGTTTGACAGGAAGTAAAACCTGCAGAGTTGAAGAGACGCTTTAATGCAGAGCATGACTTGATGTTGACGGCCGGCCTTGGGTAGACACAAGAGGTAAGATCCTGCCTCATCTGCTCCTAGGCACTGATGACCTGGGCCTCTAGTCACACTTGCTCTGGGTCTGGGGGCAGGTCACATGTCTCTAAGGAAGTTCTTGTAAAGGTTAATGATGATGTGTCTCAAACACCTAGGCCCAGTAGCTAGAATAGAAAGGATTATTCTATTCAATTCTATGCCATTGGTCTGCTTGCCGGTTACTTGGCTTTGAGCTTTAGTGAAGATGCCATAGAGCATGTTAATTATTGAAGAGCCCATAGACAGATGGGTGGTTGTGGCGCCCTTCCTTCCTTGGTCCTGTGACACCATACCAATCAAAAGGCAGCACATGGTGCCACAAAAAGTGGCAGAACATTATTCTGCCAACATGCCATTTCCAACCTTAACATGGCCGTACTTAGGTAGACCCGAGACATCTTGTATGTGTTTCCATATCATTTTGTGCAAAATGGGTAAAGAGTGAGCTTGTCTGTTCCTGAGCAAACTTAGGCCCAAGTAATGCAAGTGTGTATTAAGAATGCAGTTATTTCAGTCTCTGGTCTGAATCTCTAGACTACCACATCATGCCAACACTGCAAAGTGAGTTATCTGGCCTCTCAGGGACTCATGGTGAGGGGGGGAGGGGAGAGACTCGGGGGCCCCAACTAAATGCAGGGAATAGAAGAGTTAAAGCCGGAAAGGCTGCAGAGCTGAGGGTGGGGAGATGGAGGGAATGTTCTGTGGGTTCCCTGTGCCCTCGTTCCCCTCAGGCCTGGGCGTCTCCGAGAGCTTGGTGTTTGTCCCGCAAGTCTGAGGCAAGGAATCCGTGTCTCCTCTCCAGTTCTCTGATGTTTGGAGGATGTAATCATCATCTCCAATTGATCTACAGTCTACAACAAAATGCCTTAGGTTGTTTCTTCTTAACTTACCTTGGAAAGATAACTCTCTTTGACTCTAAGTATGCCTCCAGACACTTCTGAATTTGGTCAAGTAAAGCATTATTGTTTTGAAAAGTCTCCAGAAGCCCTATTGGTTGAAAAAAAAATGTTGGCCATATTGTATTAAAATAGGGAATATAATTTTAAATGAAAGTAAAAGGTGTTGACATTTTAAAGCTCTTGTTTTGTTTGGTAGAATATTAAATAATAAATGGAAGTTTTGGCTAAGAAGCTTCATTCTTTAAAACTTTTCCCTTTTCATGTATGTGATGTGTATGACTGTGCATGTATGAGTGTATGCATGCACGTTTGTGGGGGGCACATGTATGCACGCATGTGAGCTCATGCACATGTGGGTATTCAAGGCCTGGCGTCTGCAGCAAGAATCTTCCTTGATGGATCATCTTCCCTCCTTTTTTGAGGCAGGGTCTCTCAGCCAGTCTTGCTCAGCTCCCTTTGGGCATCTCCCATCTCTGCCTTCAGTTAGTCATTATCCTTGGCTGGATTACATGTGAGCATCATCCTTCACCTTGTTACTTCAATTGCAATAAGTGGTAGAGTTTTAATTCATTCTAATAAAAGTCTATGACTTTTTTTTGTAATTCTACCTATGATGGAAGAGTCTGAACAGAATTAACTTGGGTTCTAAAATCACAAACTGAACTATAAGCCAAGTGCTCAGATCAAGTTGAGTCTGGGACATGAGTTTTAGAGGTAACACAATGTTTGTTTTGAAGTCCCCACCTGGCTGAGTAGCAGCTCGGAGCGCGTTAGGCAGCCGGTTCACCTTCCTCATGATTTCCTTCCATGACTTGTCCACCTGAAGGAACATCTTGGCTTCTGCAGGCAGCTGCCTCTGAATATCTGGGGCATTAAAGATGCTCTCTAGATAGAGCCAGTTTCTCTGACAGTTCAGCCACTCTTCCTGGAGAAAAACAAGGGGACTATCAAAGTGTAACCTCCAAACCCATCTTTCTTTGGGGAGCTGCTCACATCTGCCTTGGGTCCTTTGAAATAAAATTTCTTAGAAGAGCCAAAGATTCAGTCCAACTTGATTCCACCCCACTTTCCACTGACGGTAATTACAACGAGTCAGCTGTGTAGAAAGCCGGAGGGGTCCCACAAAACATGGTTAAACTGTGTAGAGGACACATTCTATTGTGGGACCAGCTGCTTTCTGACAGAAATCTGAAGGGTACGGTGGGCAACTGTTCAGGATGGCTCCCAAATATATACAAGCAGAACCTAGAGCCCCTAGAGCCATTCGGGGAAGGAGAAAGTCTTAATGAGGAATTATCCAGCTCCTGATATCTTCTTTGTGGCTTTGAGATCCCCTAAGCAGAGGGAGCCAGCACAAGCCAGTCTCACTTCCTGATCGCACGGCTGTGAGACTCCACATGTACTTAACTGACAAATACGCTGACCAATAAAGGTGTAACTTGTTGAATTTTGTGGCCTTTTGTTTTATGTCAAAATGATTTCACAGTGATGATAAAAGTGACAGCAGGATGAATAATGATGTAACCAACCGGATGCATGCAACATGTCAACAATTAAACCCTACATTTCTAAATTACATAGAAACAACAGTGTGTGTGTGTGTGCATGCATGTGTGCGTGTGTGTGCATGTGTGTGCATGCATGCGTGTGTGTGTGTGTGTGTGTGTGTGTGTGTGTGTGTTGGGGAGCAAACCCACGCTGGGCAAGCCTTCTCTCTAGACTGAGACATCCCTAGCCCCACAGAATCAATATTTCCAAGGTCCTCGTGGCCCTCCACCTCGGAGTCTAGGAGTTGAAGTTGCCCTTACTCACCAGGGTTTGATTAAATAAGGAAAGTTGTTTCTGCCAGTCATCCACCCGAGACTTCAGGGGGCCCACATACCGTGATGAGGCGATGGTCGCAATGTTGATGGTACTGTCATCAAGAAGGACCTTCAGAGAGAGGGGGCCAAACACAGGCCGAACCATGTATCCTTGAACAAATAATGTAACCCTACCTACTGCTTCTTACCCAGCCACTGCCAAGCTTGGCCTTTTCATTGTGTTTACAAACCTCAGAGGTCACAGGGGGACACTTAACTAAGAGACTTGTGTGTATGTGCACGTGTGTGTGTGTGTGTGTGTGTGTGTGTGTGTGTGTGTGTGTGTACTCCTGTGCATGCACATGAATGCACTTACATTTGGAGGCCAGAGGCTAACCTAGGGTGATGTTCCTCCATAGCCATCCACTTTGCCTTTCGAGACAGGGTCTCTTCCTGGGACCCAGGGCTCTCTGATTTGACTAGACTGTCTGGCCAGTGAGCTCCAGAGGGCCCCCTGTCTCTGACTTGGTGCTAGGATTATAATCACACATCACTTCCCTGCCCCACCCCAGCTTTTTACATGGGTGTTGGGACTTGAACTCAGGTCTTCGTGTTTGTATGGCAGGTGTTTTACTGACTGAGCCGTCTCTAAGCCCGTGCTCCTGTAATCATTAATGGCACAAGTGTTCTTACTTAGTTTAGTGCTCTTCTCTTGCTGGAAGTATTAGGCAGCTGCCATCATCTTAACACGCTTTGGTTACCCTGCTAGGCTTTCATCTCTCAAAAAGCCCTGTGCTTGCGAAGTTAGCCTCTGTTCAATGACTGATCATTTTCTCTTAAATTATCTCCAGGAAGATGAAGCTGAATGCACTAGAGGAAGTATTCATCCCACCTCCCTCCCCACTGCTCCTCCCGAACAACAGCATCGCTCGTAGAACACGTGAGTTTAAAAAAGTAGCTGCTGGCCTAGAAAACTGAGCTGTTTGCTGCAGCTCCGTCAACTGGCTCTGCTGGGTCCTGCCACCTGCTGCAGAGCGACGTCTGATTTCGCCCTCCTCACCAACAACCTCATTTCCATCTCTGCCTTGCACACACACTCAGGCTATGGCTTTGCCTTTTAAGTTGGGCCATAGGTCCAATTCCCTTTGCTAAGCAAGTGGACCTTTAGATTTTAAAAGCGCTAAGGATGCGGGTTAGAATTTATCCACCTAAACAAATAAAAGTGAGTTTATCGTCTTAGCCTGCTGCACACATGAACTGCTCACTCATATTACTTTGCTGTGTTGAAACACTTTGAAGTTCCCTACTCCTTTCTGTCATCTCCCATCCTCAAGGTCGGTTGTCCTGGATGATCTAGGAGACTCTCCTATCATTTCACTCATAACAGGACTGTAATTGCTACCCATGCGCATGTGCGTGCACGCACGCATGCACACACACACACACACACACGCATGAACAAAGGTGCTCACAAGCGCACGCGCGCACGCACGCACACACACACACACACCATTTTATTACTTGGTTAAGTATCCATGAATAAGCATTGGTGTCAATTATTCACATCTTGGTTTCAAATTAGCCTTTCCTTAGTTCAATTCTACTTAACCTTTCACACACACTTTAAAAGGTATGGTCAGGACTTTTATCATAAAATCACCCCCCCTCTGGGTCCCCCTCCCTCTTCCACGTCCCTTCCTCGCCCCCTCTCCCTTCTTTCCTTCTTTATTTTGAGGCAGAGTCTCACTATCTATCCCTGGCTAGCCTAGAACTTGCTATGCAGCCTGGGCTGGCCTTGAACTTACAGCAATCCTCCTGCCATTTTCTCCCAAAAGTTGAGACCACAGGCAAGTGCCACCATGCCTGGTCTGCCACAGACTTCCCTTAACCCAGTTCCATACCTGAATGTCATCTGTGCCACCCAGGATAAATACATCCTTAGAGTCACGGTGAGGGAGAATGACAAATTCAGTTGTTTTCCAAGAGTCTTCCACCTTAGAAAGAGCTCGAGCATTAGGACACGTAAACTTGAGTGTGTCTAGACACACAATAAAGGCACATGGAATGAAGTAGGAGAAAACCGTTACCACCCCGCCTTCCTCCTCACGGCCCCTGAAACTCTCAAGAGCCTTTTCTTGGTCAGAAGCCACTGCTTTTCTTGGTTTCGTCTGACTGTTATTAATACAATCGAAGGGCTGCTGATAATAATGTGCATCTTACTCTTTTCATGGAAGGAAAATGTTCTTTGTATTTAGACATCTCGCACATAGACACACATTGTTTGGCTAAGAAGACTGTGTTGTAAGTACAAAAGTCTCCTTGGTGCAGTTTAAGGTAGTTAGCTCAGACTAGCCTTCCCCAGGGTTTCAGAAAATAACATTTTTTTTTTCTGTAAAAAAAAAAAAAAAAAAAAAAATCTCTGGCATTCAGTTTTGTTTTGTTTTGTTTTGTTTTTTATAAAAGCCAGCACATAGCCAACCTTGTTGCTGTCAAGTTCTGGTTGGGCTATAGACTGAATACATAGTAAGTACCAAGTGGCTCGTGCAAGGGACACAGAGGATGCTGCTTGTGCTGTTGAAAACTTCATCCAGATAGCACAGGTATCAGTGACCTTTGTGTTGTATCTGGAAACCTTCACATGCTATGGCTTGTGTGTGTATACATAATTGTGTTTACATGTGTAGACTATGTCTATAGGGACATGTGTATGTGGAGGTCAAATGTCAGCTGCAGATGTCCTTGATTGATTGATTGTTTTAGTCTTTCATTGGGCTGGAACTTCCTAAGTAGGCTAAGCTGGCTGGCCCAAGCCCCAGGGATCCATCCATCTCCCTCCTTTTCCCTGGTGCTGAAATGTAAGGGACAAGCCACCACCCCTGGCTCTTCCCTGGTTTACCTTCTTAAGGATTGTCTCTAAGGCAGCTTCCCCAGAGGCCTGGCCAGATATGTCCTGGATTTCTTGACCAAAATCAAAGACATGTAGTTCAGACAGCCTCTCTAGGGTCAGGGGGATTTCAACGTCCACTAGTAGGGCATCGACAGTTTGCTCAATCGCTGCCCAGTGTCGAGCCTTCAGAGTTGGGTTCCTCAAGTCAATGATGACAGGAAGCTGGGAAACAAACATTCAGGGCCGTTGTATTTTCAATTGTAGAAAGTGTAATGTGTGCAAGCCTGTCATACCCCAGCATGGATGGGGAGCGGCTCGTGAAGCCCCATCATTAGTTGAGTAGGGGCAATGGAAGCAGCTGGCTCATGGGAGCAGGCCTTATCGTTTTCTTAAGGGATGTGGCCCAGAATAGTTTGCCGGGTGCTGCATTGGATGCTCGCAGAACCACGAACGTACTGGTGGCACTTACCAGACTCAGTGTGTGCGAAGGAGTGCATGAGGTGGGGGGCAATGTGGGGAATCGGGGAGATTGGGGGCAATGTGGGGAATTGGGGAGAAGTTGGAGCAATGTGAGGAATCAGGGGAGGATGGAGGGGAGGAATGATGGGTGGAATTAATCAAAAGAATGTACACGGTTTCGGTTTATAAACACAGAGACATGAAAACCGCACCCCTTGTATCTGTGGAGAAGAAAATTCAGGAGGACAATGCAAATTAAGGAATTTAAGACTGCAGGGCACCGAGTTTCAGGGCGGGGCTGACTAATTCAAAATTTTGGGAAAACTGGCAGTCACTTGTTTCTCTGAAGACCCGAAGAGAGGGCAGGAATGGAGTGCCTCACCGAGCAGAGAAGATCATGAAGGGGGTGTGTGCCTCTTCCACCCAGCTATCATTTGTCAGACAAAAATAATGCAGTATAGAATGGAAAGCTCCCGCAAACTGATTCTCATTGAGCCCAACAAAAAAAAAAAGAAGGGTGTGGCTCTAGGAGTAAGGAACTGAAAACACAGCTCCTGGGACCCAGCATACGTGAGAAATCGTAGGCGTCATTAGAAAATAAGAGATCTGAGGTGCTGTGAGGCAAACTACAGCAGCATCGTATTTCAAAGCCAGCCCTCCTCCTAACTGGAGTTAATGTGGTATGGCAAACAAAAAGGTAAACAGAGGAATGACCACATACACCAGAAGTCACTCACTGTGGCAGATGTTTGTGTTCCCACAACAACGAAACAACAGAAGGAAAAGGCACTCAGCAAAGCAAAATGACCACAGAACACACTGGAAGGTCAACAGTGACCAGAATCTGGAGATGTCACGTACTGGGCGGGGGGGGGGGGCATTTAAATTAACTGCCATGAATTTATCAGAGGTCTCAATGAAGAGGGAGCCGGCAGGCCAGAGCCTGTTCCCACCGAGGAGTCCTGTCCGCCCCGTTTACCTGTTTTGAGGACTGGCTTGGCTGCAATGTAAGCTTTCAAATGAGCCCTGTACATGCTCTACCTGGCTTCCCTGACTTTTTCCACACCAATACATCTGGACAATGTGTGGCACAATAGGGTAAACGGGCATGGATGTTTGTGCCAGGCAAACCTGCTTGTTGCCTGCGTGCTGAGGGCATCAGCATCCTAACATCAGCTTCCCTGTCTCTTAGTGGACACCGGGTGCCTCTTCTGATCACCACACTCGCTCGATTGATCGCACAACTTTGCCAGTTGTTGAGACGAACAAATTGGACTGTTACTCCCCCTCACCTGCCAACCCCCTCAATCCTTTTTCCAGGGCATCTGAGCTCCGTTCTGAGATGATTCCCTTACCTTTTCTTTCATTTTCTCCACTCTCTGTTTGAGCTGGGGCACCACATTGTTGGGGGGCAAGCCCTTTTCCAATTGCGTCACAAATTTAGCATATTTGGTGACTTGGTTGTTTAGGGCTTCTGGATCCAAGCAGTCAAATTTGGACTGTCGGGGAAAAGTTAAAACACATGTTAAAAGTCATGCTTGTAGGAGTATAAAAGTTTTACTTAATTGGAATTTTTCTGGCATTCAAATTTTTTTTGCTTTTTAAATTATTATTACTTAATATTTTTTCTTATTTTACATATCAATCCCAGTTCCCTCTCCCCCATCCTCCCATGCCTCCCACCGACCCCCCCATCCCATCTCCCATCCACTCCCCAGAGAGGGTGAGGCCTTCCATGAGGGATCATCAAAATCTGTCAACTCATTTGGGGTGGGGCCCTGGCCCTCCCCTCCATGGGGAATGTGCTCCCAAAGTCTGTTTGTGCACTAGGGATATATCCTGGTTCCGCTCTGGCATTCAAAATTGTAAACCAAATCAAGTCTGGAGGCTTGGAAACAGCTGTTTCTAATGTCAACTGCCAATTCTTTCCATAGCCTTATGTCCCTCACCATCAAGTGCCACACTGTGACCCTTGAGGGTCAATGCTTACAGAAATTTTAAGGAGAAAACTGGCTGACTTTGTTACTTTTAACAAATGCTTTTTAATAATACTCATGTAAAGATGTATTTTTAAAACATGCGTATCTCTATATTTTTAGTTACACGGATATAAAGGACATATAGTTTTTGGCCTGTTAGTCACGTGGACTGAGGGCAACAGAAAATTTGTAACCCTGTGGTTTCTTATTTCCTCTAGATTCCACATGTCCCTTCTGTCTCCTAATTGGTCTCCTTGCAGATTTCATGGGAGGGGCACATTGTTCTCTGGAAGCCACCACTCTAACCGCTATGGTGTAAGAGGCTTCTCTAAGTCATTGACAAATGAGTCCCAGGAGAAAGTGTGAAATTCTCTCACATTACAGCATATGTGTTCTGCCTCTTTCCTGCTCACCGTTTGTCTTTTCCACCAGAAGTCGGGTTCTGTGAGAGATAAACTTTACTCTTTTAAATGCCTCTCTGGCTCTCCCAACCCCCGGAATATTACCTGGAAATCATTTCCTGTGTCGTTTGGATTTTTATTCAGGCGAGAGGCCTCCGGTTACAGGCATTATCACTGGTGGGATGCATGGGGAGTGTGATGGATTTGTGAAGCGGACTGTGTTTTCCACGCATGAGCATCATACGTGAAAGAGTGATACCTCAAAGTTGACCACACTTTAAAGTGGTCACACCTTCTGCTTCCTTTTCAAGTTTTGAATAAGGGCAGGTCCTTGAGGTGAAGCTAGCTACACTGACTGCCACACTGGACCCCACAGACTTGAGAGCTTGCTACTGAGGCTTCTCCTCCTGTTCTACCCTACTGGTGTGAACAAAACGTCTTCCTTCCTTCAAGGACAAGAAGAATAGATGCCTAAGCTAACAGATACCTAAAAAGGGCAAACCACAAATCAAACCCTGTAGTCCTCAAGAACACAGGGGCATTTCATGTTTAGAAGTTACACTGCAGTCAGACATCATGTTACGTGTCCTTGGACACTTCCGTCATGCATCCCTCTTAAAGGAGTCAAGAAGTCTGCCTTATAAGAAAAGTTTTTGCTTTGTAAACATTTAGTGACAAAGGGAATCCAATTTAATCAGATGACTGATCGTGTTTTCATAAAACTGTACTTTATTTTATGCATAGCAATACAATTTATACATTAAGTAGCACCACAATGGAATGATTTGAAATAGTTTTAAGCAGAAGGAAAAAAAAATGGAAATCTTCAGGTTACAAAACCTCCACCCCGGTTTTTCTAAGTGGGTCAATGTGGCAAATGCATCCAGTGACTAGTCATGTCTAGTTCCTACAGACAATGGCAATGCAGCCAGAGAGAAAGCCCAGGGTTCATAACCACAGCCACAAAGGAACCACACATGGTGAATTCCTTTGGAATGCAAAAATGGACACATAAAATATGAACAAGGATAGAAAACTATTTTTTTTTCCTTATTTCCTAGTTTCAGCTACATCATAGCTACTTTTTCCCATGGTAGATATGTGAGTTTGACTTTCTGGGTATTAAAATACATGTTTAACTGATGATAAGAAGACACGAGATCACTGAAATATAGTTCATAGTATTAGTATTCTGAGGGGGTTAATACAAACACAACCACTGAGCTGTTTTTCCATACCTTTAGCCATTCCTGCTGGAGATTATCCCATTCAGACAAGGAGTCCCAGAGCAGCTGCTTGAGCTTCAGTTCCGCACTAACTTCCTCCAAAGCATCAAACTTAGACACCTCCACCTTTAAAACGCAAGAAGCAAAATGCGGTGCTTAGGGTTCAGACAACAACTGTCTCGTCCTGCTGGCAACTTTGGGTGTAATGATTTCATGGAAGAACGTGGATCCTAAATGGGGAAAGAAGAGCAAAGGAAAGGAGAGGAGAGGAGAGTGGAAGAGGAGGGTAGGGGAGGGGAGGGAGAAGGGGAGGGGACTACTGAAGTTAAAAACCCTACAAAATCACACACACATTGTAAGTCCTCATTTGAGTAACAAAACATCGATGATATTTCCTTACAACTTACATATCCCGAGCAGGATCATTACTGGAAGAGCACTGTGGTCACTGGATTTGAATGCTTGGCCTTTGGGGAAATGGTGGGTCTTCAGGCTGACTGCTTTCCTTCAGGGCTCCTACGCTTTGTTGATGGAAGAGGGACAAATGTTTGTGGCGGCTGCGGGAAGGGAGGGTGGAGGGCGCTGACCTTGGTCTGTAGAGGGACTTTGTGGAGAGGATTCATGCAGACATTGCAGGTTCAGGCAGGGCTTATAGCAGGCCGGCTGGGGCTAACTAATAAGATCCGGGGGCCAACGAATCAGTTCATACACGTATTGCTCTATCTTCTTATAGCTCTTTGTTCTTCAGGAAAATGTTCTTCCCAAAAGTCCTCTCTCAAAAGCTTCTCTTAAAGTTCTCTTTAGATTTGTGAAAAGTTTCTCCTAAAAACCCTCTGGAAGTTCCTTCTGTCCCACAAGGCTTCTAGATTTTAATGCCCACAGACACATATAATAACTCTCTGGCAATAAGGCATGCATATCTCTCTGAGCCATGAAGGCAGATAAAATCTTGAGAAAAGCAGGCACCTGGAACCTCAGGGGGGACTCATACGTGTACGCACGCACGCGCGCACACACACACACACACACACACACACACACACACACACACACACACACAGCAAGCATCCTTGGAGGCCAGAAAAAGTCACCTAATTCTCTGGAGCTGGAGCCACAGGCCATCCATTGTGGGTGCTGAGAACTGAAGTCCTGTCCTTTGGAGGAGCAGCGAGCACTTTTAATCGCTGAGCCATCGCTCCAACTCCTGGAGGTGTTTCCATGAGAACTCAGGTAAGAGTGCTTTGGATTGAATGTAAGGAAACTTCCATTGAATCCAGTGGACAGAAACTGTTGGAATCTGTGATTAAATTAGAGCTTTGACATTGGGGCGTTTAGACCTATCTTCCATTAAAGCCACCAAAGCCATTCGTGATACATTTGCTCTTCTCAAATGATTGACAGCTACAGAAGGATGTTTGGGTTAGAAGCAGCTATGAAAGAAGTGAGATGCTCCTACTTTGGGCTCTCTCTCCTCTCCCTCCTCCCTCCCTCCTCCCTCCCTCCCTCCCTCCCTCCCTCCCTCCCTCCCTCCTTCCTTCCCTCCCTCCCTCCCTCCCTCTCTCTCTCTGTGTACTACATGCTTGCATCTGAGCATAGGGCACACACATGCCAAGGTGCACGTGTGGAGATTAGAGAACAGTATGGTGTTGGCTCCACCTTCCACACATATCAGATTCCCCGGAGCTGGTGCTGAGGCAGCTATGCGCCACCAAATTTGGGTGCCGGGAACCAAACTCAGGTCCTCTGCACGATCAGTGTGAGCTTTTAACCCCCAAGTCATCTCTCCAGGCTCTGTTTTTGTTTATTTTCTTGACTGGCAGACAGACATTCAGTATAATGTCTTTCAGGTGTATCAAGTGCTGTGGTCATTTCTACCCCTCACACTGCCCTATATTTTCTCTTTTCCTCCTTCTTCACATCTCCCTTCTCTTTTCAAGACACATGCCTGCATTTTAAATGATATCTATATAAAACCTAGAATCACAATTAAGAAAAAAACATAAGATGTTTGTGTATTTGAGTCTGGCTTATTTCATTTCCGTCTATTTTTTCCCTGGAAGTGACACAATTTCATTCTTCCTTGTGCCTGAGTAGAACTGCATTGTGTACCTGCATCCCACGCTCTTTATCCATTGTCTGTTTATGGGAATCTAGGCTGATTCTATAACTTCACTATTGTGAATAGTGCAGCATTAAATACAGATATATAGATAGATGTCTCTGTGGTTTGTTGGTCTAGAGTGCTTCAGATGTACATCCAGGAATGGTGTAGCTGCACCGTAGTCTTAGTTTTTGAAGAACCTACATTGCTTTCCATGGCAGCCAAGTACATTTGCATTTCCACCGGCAGTGCCTGACAGCCCCTTTCCCCATGTCCTCGCCCATTGGTGTTTGGTCGACAGTGATCATTCCGACTCAGGCGAGATGGATTGCAACGCAGCCTCAATCTGCATTTCCCTGATGAATAAGGGTATTGAGTATTTTTCATATATTTTACTGGTGCTTGTATTTCATCTTTAGAGAATCGTTTTCACTTCACTAGGGCATTTATTAAGTTGTTTATCGTCTGTGTATTTAGTATTTTGAGTTCACAATAAACCCCAGATCTGTCAGTGTCAAAGATTCTCTGCTATTCTGCAGGCCGTCCCTTCCCTCGCCTTGTTTCCTTTGCTGTGCAGAAGCTTTTGAAGTTCATGCGCCCCCATCTGTCAACGATTGGTTTTATTTCCTTAGCAGAGGCCTTTCCAGAAAGTCCTTGCCTACCTATGCTGACATCTTGAAGCACTTCCCCTGACAGCTTCAGTACACACACACACACACACACACACACACACACACACACACACACTGATTTGATTTTCATACAGCCTAAAAGATGGGGATCTTGTTTTATCCTTACTCTGTGGACACCTGGTGTCCCTGGCATCATTTATGAGAGAGGCTCCTTTTTCTTCAGTGTATTTTTTTTTTTTTTTTTTTTTTTTTTGCATTTCTGTCAAAATCCAGGTTGATTGTAGTTGTGTGGGTTTAATTTGGGTCCTCTGTTCTAGTCCATTGACTAGAACTGTGTCTGGGTCAGTTTCTGCGCCAGTATGACTCTGCAGCTTTGTGACATCTCCAGCATTATTCTTTTTGCTCAGGACCGCGTTAGTTATCCAGGGCCTTCTGTGTGGTGATATCTTGCTTGTACAAATAAAGCCTGTCTTGGAGGTCAGAGAATAAAGCTTGCCACTAGCTAACCATAGAGGTCTGGAGGTCCCTACAGACAGACAGGAAGTGAGGTAACTGGGCAGAAACAGGATATAAGCAGGGAGAAACAGGAACTCGCTCTCGTCTGCTGAGATGCTAAGGAGGTAAGGTGTGGCCATGGCTCGCTCCTTTTCTAATCTCTCAGCATTTTCCTCCATATCTGACTCTGGGCTTTTGTTACTTAGACCAATTAAGAGCTCCGTTTACAACTCTGTACTTCCATATGAGCTGTATTCCCTCCCTGAGGCTTCCATCCATCTCATTGCCTGACACCAAGCATGTTGCTCTTCAGACTGCTTTGTTAAGCCCCGGCCTATGAAGAGGACATGCCTCAGGACTCTGGAGTGAGCCTGTGCATCTCATGTGAGGCTCACATGGACCTGCCTAAGGACTCTGAGTGAGCCTGTGCATCTCATGAGAGACTCACATGGACCTGCCTAAGGACCCTGAGTGAGCCTGTGCATCTCATGTGAGGCTCACATGGACCTGCCTAAGGACCCTGAGTGAGCCTGTGCATCTCATGTGAGGCTCACATGGACCTGCCTAAGGACCCTGAGTGAGCCTGTGCATCTCATGTGAGGCTCACATGGACCTGCCTAAGGACTCTGAGTGAGCCTGTGCATCTCATGTGAGGCTCACATGGACCTGCCTAAGGACTCTGAGTGAGCCTGTGCATCTCATGTGAGGCTCACATGGACCTGCCTCAGGACTCTGGAGTGAGCCTGTGCATCTCATGTGAGGCTCACATGGACCTGCCTAAGGACTCTGAGTGAGCCTGTGCATCTCATGTGAGGCTCACATGGACCTGCCTCAGGACTCTGGAGTGAGCCTGTGCATCTCATGTGAGGTTCACATGGACCTGCCTAAGGACTCTGAGTGAGCCTGTGCATCTCATGTGAGGCTCACATGGACCTGCCTCAGGACTCTGGAGTGAGCCTGTGCATCTCATGTGAGGCTCACATGGACCTGCCTAAGGACTCTGAGTGAGCCTGTGCATCTCATGTGAGGCTCACATGGACCTGCCTAAGGACTCTGAGTGAGCCTGTGCATCTCATGTGAGGCTCACATGGACCTGCCTAAGGACTCTGAGTGAGCCTGTGCATCTCATGTGAGGCTCACATGGACCTGCCTAAGGACTCTGAGTGAGCCTGTGCATCTCATGTGAGGCTCACATGGACCTGCCTAAGGACCCTGAGTGAGCCTGTGCATCTCATGTGAGGCTCACATGGACCTGCCTAAGGACTCTGAGTGAGCCTGTGCATCTCATGTGAGGCTCACATGGACCTGCCTAAGGACTCTGAGTGAGCCTGTGCATCACCATATGGGTTCAGGTACACTCTGCCAAGACTCCTGAGACACCCATAACACCTTCCTCATGCCTGTGGCCTCCTGCTTTTGACCTCAGGATTTATTTCTTTTCTACTCTTTCATTTACCTTGTTGCTGTCTGTAAATGCTGTCTTGGGCGTTAGCATCTCTTGGTTCTCTCCTTTCTCTCTCTCCATCCTTTGCCCTTCAAACCTACTTCTTGGGACTCACTTTATATTCTGGCTCAGCTCTTCTTTCATGCAACACCAGGACAAGTTAGCCAAAGCTCATGGAATCAAAATATACCCAAATGCAATTTTTTTTTTAAAAAAAGCCTGAAGTTTACTTAAGAAAAGTTAGAGGGGCTTTAATTAACCACATTTTGAAATGCACACTCATTTTAACATAGCAACTTCAGGGGGTTTCGGCTAACAATTTCCCATGAGGATATTTTGTCTCTCATTTATACTAATTTTTTGCATATGTATGTGTTGTGATACGTGTGTGTGTGTGTGTGTGTGTGTGTGTGTGTGTGTGTGTGCATGTACAGGCCCTTGATTGATGTGAGATGGTCCTGGATTGTTCTCTACTTGGAGCACTGAACCCAGAACTTGCCAGTTCTTCTAATCCAGCTAGCCAGTTTGCCCTGTCTCCACCTCCCAACTGCTGGGTTACAGGCAGGCTGCTAATGCAGCTGTGGGAACCCAAACGCGGTCCTCACACTTGTGTATGGCGCACTTTACCTGCCATCTCTCCAGCCCTTTTGTGTACTAATCTTCCTTGCTGTACCTGTGGTGCGTTGACCAGAACACGACTTCCCACTGAGAGGTTCTGGTTTGTGGAAAGCAGTTATTAATAAATACGTCTTTGTGTGTGCACTCCAGAAACAGATGTGAGCAACTGTGGTTACCTTGAAATTCTTCTGGTAGGATTTGTACTGAAAGGCGCGTTTCTGAAGGTCATCCAGAATGGTCTGCAGCTCGTTCAGCATCTGCTTTATTTTCTCCTGGTCAGCAGTAATATCCAAGATCTGTGGGTCCTGTAAAACCAATGTGGGTTCTGGTTAGGCAGGCTTATTCCTTCATGAAGGTTGGAGGAATTCATAAACCTGTTTCCAAAATACATCTTCCCTAATTCTCTTTTCTCTTTGACTCTATGGTTAAAAAATGGCTGGCCAATCTCTAAGTGCTAAACATCAGCACAGTAAATAGTAGAAAATGTAGAAAGACATGAAATGGGGACATGACACTTTTTAAAACATAATGTAGGGGCTGGGCAAGATTGCTTAGTGTGCACAGGCATTCACTTCCATCCCGCATGACTTGGGTTTGAACCCTGGAACTCACATGATGAGGGGTAGGGGCAAGCTGTCTTCTGACTCGCATATACAAGAGCCCTGGCACACATGTACCCCCCTCCCCTGACACACACACAATGACAAAATAGAACCCAGCACAGTCTCCTTCGTTTCCTGCTTGAAACAAGACATCAGCTGTGAAGATCTGGGTGTGACAGGGGAGAGAAGAGGAGGCTATGGTAGAAAGTTTCCTTCCTAGGATAAAGCAATAGAAAATGCTCTGAATCGTGAGAGGCGGTGAGGAAAATCAGATTCTCCAAGTGCTTTCTCACAATGTGCTTCTGATACTGGAGTGTGTGTGAGTTCCCCTCCCAGCCAACCCGGCAGTTCTGCAGTAGCAGCTGGCTAAGTAGCCTCTGATTCAGTTCAGCCTGATGCTATCTGGAGACACCTTGGATGCCACAGGCTTAGGACTCATTCCCCAAACAGTTCTCTTTCTGATGCCAACTGCAAGCTCCCTTCCTGACTAATTGAGGTTCCCTCGACTCCTCCTGGGGATCAGTTAACAGTGGCTCACGGAACTTAGGAAGATATTTGTCCTTCCGCAGTTTAAGGAGAGTATCCTGATGGAGACCATGAAGAGACACCGGGGGGGGGGGGGAGGGGGGGGCGGGGACCTTTGCACCTGCCCGGCATTGCTTTTCAGGTGTCTGTCTATCCTGAGAGTTTGCGAACCTAGGTCTTTGGGGTTTGTATTTAGGATTCACTGTGTAAGCATACTTGAGGCATAGATTACTGTGTTGAAGCATGGCAAGATAACACCGGTACGATCGGTGCTAACAGGCTGAGTGGAGAAACCCAGCGGGGCCTGTCTAGAATCTCCCCAACGTCTGTGCAGAATTCTTTCCTCTTCGACTGGGTGGAGACTTTTTTGAAAGGTGTATAGGTAGGGTGGGCTCATGAGCTACTAACAGAAAATGTCTTCATGGCCATATCCAAAAGAAAGGCTGGGGGTAGGGGCATTACAGTGTATTTCCAGTTTATCCACCAGCACTGCTGAAGAGAAACAGTGGTTTCTCCTGCCTCCCTTGGAGGGAAAAGAAGGATGGGTGGAGAGATTGACTTTGCAGCCTGCAGCACCCAGACATTGTAACAAGACTCCATTTCCCCTTTGCTACTGGAAAGTTATTCCAAGGCTTCAACAACAACAAAGGTTTGTCTTACTGTTTGGATCTTGAGGTGGTTCGGTGGTTCGGATGAGAGTGGCCCCATAGGCTCACACATTTGCATGCTAAGTCCCCATTGGTGCACTGTTTGAGAAGGATTAGAAGGACTAGGGGGTGTGGCATTGTTGGAGGAGGTTTGTCACTGGGAGTGGACTTTCAGGTTTCAAAAGCCCGTGCCAGGCTCAGCCTCTCTCTCTCTCTCTCTCTCTCTCTCTCTCTCTCTCTCTCTCTCTCTCTCTCTCTTCCCCTCTCTCTCTCCCTCTCTGCCTGCAGATCAGGATGTAAGCGCTCAGTTCCATTCCTGCCTGCCACGCTGCCAAGCTTCCTGCCATGATGATAATGGATTAAGCCTCTAGAACTGTGAGCAAGTACCCAACTAAATGCTTTCTTTATAAGAACTCACTCGGTCATGGTGCCTTCTCAATAGGACGAAAACGAAGACACAGTTTTTATTTAATAATTTAGGAAATGTCAGAAATCAAATACTGTGGGGATTATGAACCAGGCACCGTGAAATTATAAACACGTACTGCCAAACATGTATAAAATACACAAGTATATGATATGTATTTGTGTAATCACAGAAAGGAAGAGAGAAAATTAAGTATATATAAGTGAAGGCATATGTCTTAAGGCGAATGTTTAGCAGACATTTGGGGACTGACTGGTTCAGGAACAAAGCAGAAGCATCTAACTGGGCTTGACAACATCCGAGGGAGTGGGGAAATCTAAGAACTGTTAAAGCTATCACTTGAGGGACAAATTCTCCATCTCTTGCCCAGTGTGGCCTTGCATTAAAATGCCAGTGTGTCTTAGATGAGAAAAGGCCAATGGAATTGGTATTGCAAAAGCTGCTCTTGTGGGCACTAATGCTCTTGTCTGGACCTGGTTTTCCCAGGCAGCTATTAGCTAACGGTCCTTCCAGTTTCCTCAAGTACCATGCTGCAGGCCATCAGTCCCAATAATCCACGAGTTTTTCGATATGGCCTTCAAACATCTGGCTCACCTCCCCCGCCCCCAGTCATCACTGGCTATCACAGTTAGTTTTCCTCCCCAGCTTCCCGCCATCAGTGTATGCTTGGGGCAGGGTCTTGATAGCAGATGGTGTTATTATTATAAATAAAATATAGATTGTAGCTCTTTGCCCAAGGGTGAGAGGAAATCTATTTAAACCCTGCATAGGAGATGGACTGGCTACTGACACCCAGTTCCCAGTGCCTGGCATGCCTGTCACATTTCAAATGCACACTTACACGAGGCACGTGTTGGCACTCTGTTCTTCCGATAATTACGTGTGCTTTGATATCAACAATGTACACAGTACAGCACACGGCGCAGGAATCGCCAGCCTCAGTAACCGTTGAAAGCAGACTGCCTGTGCCCAAGGCTTCGTCCATCCACCATTTATCGTCTTTGTGACCCTGGGCAATTTCCCTCCCCATAGCTTACTTTCTTCTCTGTGAAGTGTGAATAAAACTTATACATGCTCCGAGAATACGAAAAACCACACAGACTTATGTAGGAGGCTTCCAGAAGCATTCTTTATCTTTTCTAAAATGCTTTAGATAATGTCTATCAACTGTGGGGTGAGTAATTGAAATATGATGAAATGCAACAAATATACATCACCTACATCCACACAAGGTGTTAAGAATACAAGAAAGAGCAGTGTGACCCCAAGGTCACACCGGGATTCAGGGCGACAGCTGACTTTGGAGATAAAGATGCTGTTTAGGTTCCCACTCACGGATATGAGTGATGCAATAGCTCTTGATATAGGAACACAACTGTGTTCAGTTCCCGATAATTCAGTGAAGCCTATAGTTGCTACAGTGATATCCATCTGGTCTGTCCAAAAACTTTTTCAAAGCTTCGATATAAAACTAACAACAACGTCAAGTTCTTGGAACCATGGATGTTTAACAGGACACACACAGTGTTAGTTGGTTTGAGTGTCTCTGTGTTACTATAAATGTGTATTATAACTGTTAATGCATTATGTTCATTTGAGGAGATCTATATGAATGTTTTTCTATTTTCAAAATTCTAATATGGTTTTCTAATTCTATGCTAAGATTTAGACAATGATAATAAAATAGTGAACCATTTTTTTTTTAAATGCTTCCAGGAACATTTTAGTTAAGAATCATCTAGATGTATGGTTGACTTTCTGAAACTTTTCCCTGGAAAATCTGGTGCAAGTTAAATAAACTCTACTCCTCTTGCCAATTTATATTATGTCTAATATTAAGAGGAAATTTGCCAATGCCCTCAACAAATTTTACCCTGTGACATCAGCTACAAAAGGAGCCAGTAAGCAATAAATACACCTGTCTCAAAAATACTAAGTACCAGCCACAAGGAAGAAAATTGAGTATTAAACACAGAGTTGACTTATAGTGGCCTGGAATTCATTCAGTATACTTAAAGAGAGACTCAGAAATGCCTAAGCTTCAAACAGCTTAAAGAATTGGTTAGACTAAAACAAGGAAAAACAAAAACTTGTTGAAATGAAATAGTGTCTGTACATGATCTGAAGAGTAAATGTTAAGGCTCTCACCACAAAACAATAAGTATGCTATGTAAAAGATAGGTTAGCTTAATAAATTCCACTATATATATATATATATATATATATATGCATACACACACACACACACACACACACACACACACACATATGGCGATGCGCACTGCAATACATACCATTTTCATTTGTCTGACCTGAATTTAAGGAACCTGTGATCATCAAACGGACAGGTTGTTTGGAAAGACGCTGCTCCTACCCACCTGTGCCTGCAGCCTCACTTCGTTCACTTCGTTGTTGAGGTCTTCCAGGTCTCGGCCCAAGTGCATACAAAACTGTTTGATGCTTGTTTCTCGGTCGCCCACTGATTTGTCGATGGCGTTCCTCACGGCAGTGATGGACGGCTTCATAGTTGCGAAAACAGCGAAGTCTTCGGGAGGTGTGGGCACCTGATACTGCTCAATGAGCCTGTACATCTGGACCACTATATTCCCTTCTTCCTCCAGGCTCTCGATCTACGCACAAGCAAAGTTTGGGAAACACAGTAGAACAGTAGTGTTTTCTGACAGGAGATGCCGCTACGAAATGTGAACATCAAAGTGATAATGGTCAAGTTATGAGTGCATTTGTCATGGCCGCCTAGTTGGCTGAAGCTGGTCACGTGATAAATATGTGCATCTCTGCAGTACAGGTAACTGGGTAATTGAGTCAGGGGATACATGTTCAGAGCTGAGTGCAGTTAAGTAGTCTCAGGAAGCAGTTTCTCTCCCCACTTCCTGATCCTTGCTGCCTTCCAGTTTCTACGACCATACATGTTTGCATCTGAGCATTGGGGGCATGTGCTGAGTAGCTGTCACTCTGGAACAGCCCCTCAGGTGTGGAGAGACCACAGCTTCAGAACCCAGATCTATGGTGATACGGCACTGTAATTCACTCAAGTCTTTTACTGGGTCCCAAATGGCTGCTCAGCAACCTTGATGGTCTATTTTCAATAGACAGTGTGTTTCCTGTGTTCCCTAATTTTCTAGGAACAAATGATTCTGAAGTTTGGAGGGAATCCCTCAACCCCAACTCTACTGCAATGATTTTATAAGCCACTGGCTTTGGCTACCACAGTTGGGACCTGGAGAATCTAGCTCCGATTGGCTTTCCTTGAGCACAGCCAGGGTTAGATTTGGTGTGATTACAGCTATCTGCTTTTGTGTGGAAGCGGACTACAGCTCCTCAGCATGTGACCTTGGCTGCAGGGAGTCTCAGGGAGAGCAGTAGCTTGCAAGGACAGTGGCATTAGGAAGCTCCTTCACACAGGCTCGAGAGCTCCTCCCAGAGGTTCTAACTCATAAGGCCTAGGAAGGGGCCCAAGGTCGTTCCTTTAGAACAAACACCCAGGCTCTGCTTTGCTCTGGTCTGATCTCCTGGAAAGGCTGTTTTCTAGAGAGGACCAGAGATGGGAGAGGAAGAAAGGGCTTTTTTGTTTCTCCTGTGTTATTCTTGTCACCACTCCACATCCTTTTCATCTATCCATAGCTTCAGAAAATCTCAGACAAGCTTAGAATACACTTTCCATTTCTGTTTTTTTTTTATTTATTAATATTTTATTTTATTATTTGGTGAACCCACATGCATGTGGGTACCCGAGGAGGCCAGAAGCTGGTGTCTGGGTCCCCTGGGGCTAGAGTTACAGGCAGTTGTGAGCTTCTTGATGTAATAGGAACCAAATTCGGGTCCTCTGGAAGAGCAACCGTCCCTTTTAACCTCTGAGCCCCCTCCGGCCCCATCTTTCCATTTTCTAAGTCAACTCGTGTGATGTGGACTGCTTTCAACAAAGTACCTAGCCCCGAAGCTAATTACAAATGGGCCTGATTCTCTACACAAAAATCAGTTCTCTTTCTTTTGGTGGCTGGTGGACTCAGGGCTGCTCCTGGGGAGCTGCTGGTGGCCATGTTTGCTAGTCCAGGACGAAGCAGCTGCGGTTAAAAAAAAGAGAAGCCGAGGGGACAGGAGGAGAGGGGGAGTTAGAGCTGTCCTGTTCTGTCCTTGGTCAGATCTGACCCTAGCTGCCCTCGTGGTGGGAGAGGGGAGTTTCCACCAAACAGCTTTGGATCCATAAATGATGACCCCGTTTTGGCCTAGAGTAGGTCGTGGAAGGTTTGGCTCTTTGTCCAAACACAACAGTGGACAGAGAAGGCTAGATCATTGACTTCTTTAGTCCTCGGGGGTGCAGCAAGTCTGGTGCAGCAATCGTCTGCCTCCTTGAGAAGGGGCTGTCCTCGAAATAACAGGCGGGAATGTTACTTTTGCAGGCACCAGAAAGAGGCTTTACTGTTAGTTCTGCTAATAACATGTAGCCAGCTTTCACTTTGTCACATTTCTCCAAATTTTAGGAAGTGACTTATCTCTACTTCAGTGCCAAACTGATAGTAATGAGTTTAGGGAAAATCAATTATTGGAGCCAAATGTTCTATTGCTGCCACAGGGAAGAGCCTGAGAGGAGAAAGCAAGAGAGGCGCACACAGGACGGGGGTGGGGGGTGGGGGGGAGTGAGGGAGGGTGGGGGGGTGAGTGGGGGTGGGGGGAGGGAGGGGAAGGGAGGGAAGCAGAGACTGCCTCTACTTAAGCTAGTTTGAGTTGCCTTTTTTCCACTTTTGACAGAAAATTCTGAGGTGTTATGTATGTGTAGGCTAAAGGATTATGGCTCCATGATGGCCGACATCCACGTTATCACTTACTGCAAAACTGGAATGGCAATAAGCTACGCTTGAGTCTTTGTGGTCAAAGACATTCAGGTTGTGATTCCTGCTTTACCATAGGCAAGTTCTGTGACTTTGGATAGCCGCCTGTTTTACTCTGTTCCCTGAATCTGATGTAATACCCGCTGAATGGTCAGAATTTGGTAAAGGTTAGTTGCCATTACTGTTAAAATACAGGGCATCATTAACCATACCCAAAAATGTTTCTGATATTTAGGCAACTGTTTCCTGTCCCCGAGTCCCACATGTTTTTCTGGTCATACATCTTCCTCTCCTGCTGTGTGGTCTGAGACACTAAATTATAGGAGAGCAACCAACTTACCCGCTCCTGGATTTCGTCAAGGAAGACTAAGCTGTTGACATATTCTATGGTAGTGGTTGGAATGAACTCAAGTTTATACTCTGCATCTTGTGCCTCTGAGATGATGGCGTCCACTTTTTTCTTGCTTAAACGGGGCAGCATGCTATTTAGCACCTAAGAAATAAAACCGAAGATGAAATTTCGTTTCTGCTTTTTACATACTTTGAGGAGTCTTCACAGCTGTTAAATCAGGTGGTATGGGAAACAGCCGTGTATGAGGACAATCTCTCACTAAATAATTGCTTTCCAAATGAACCGAAGCTAAGGCCAGATTTTGACACTCATTTGTAGCTGAGGCAGTTTGCTTAGTGCTCTGACACCTTCTGCCTCTCTTGTCCTACACAGTGGATGCAAGGCTGCCCCCTCAGCATCAGACCCAGGTTCACTTTTCTCCTATTGGCCAGCAGCCATGCGGTGTGGAGGAAATCGGTCTCCTCTCTTTAGGGACAAAGATAACGTTTGAGAGATCCCAGGCTGAATATGAGCAAGGTTTCTCTTGACCAAAGTGATTAGATTAGGGTGGACCTCTGACTGTGAGAGTTTTTGTTCAGGGCTGAGGGGGACGTGTACGTAAAACGCGAATCTCGACTGACTTGTCTCATTGACAGACAAGGAACTATCTGGCCTTTGGAAACTTTGAACCACCATTGCATAAACACGAGGCAATGCTCATCTTGCAGTGATGCACACCCAGCAGTTAGAAAGGGGGGAGAGAGAATGAGTGTCGGGTGTTACAGGGACACTTGGCGTCCACTCAGTTTCTGGGTATTTATGAACGTATAACAACTTTTCTGAGCATTTTACTTTCTTTGAATTGGTTTATCTTTTTCAAAAAAAAACAAAAAACAAAAAAAAAAAAAAAAAAGAAAGAAAGAAAGAAAGAAAGGAAAAGGAAAGGAATGTGTACTGGTGTTTTATCCAAATACATATATGATACATATATGTACACCATGTGTATGGTTGGTGCCCTTGGAGGCCAGAAGAAAGCATCTGAACGAATGGTTGTGAGCTGCCATGTGGGTACTGGGAGCAAACTCAGCCACTCTGGGAGAGCAGTCTGTGTTCTTAAGCACTAAACCATCTCTCCAGCTTCCCTCCCTTTCCTCTCCCTCCTGTCTTCCTTCCTTCCTTCCTTCCTTCCTTCCTTCCTTCCTTCCTTCCTTCCTTTCATTCATTCTTTCTTTGACATAAAGAAGCAACACACCGGAAGGCAGCTCTCCACCATGCACATAATGCCACAGCAGAAATTAGCATCCAAGTTGCCAGTCTTTCTTATTATCTCCTATCATGTATACCTGGAGTCAGCAAAGATTTTTCCTTAAGGTCCAGACAATAAATATGTCAGACTTTCAAGAGTGTACAATATCTGTAAAAAACATCCAACTCTGTCCTCATAGCAGGGCAAGAAGCCACAGGCGGTGCATAAACCTGGTGGCTTCGCTTGTTCTGATTTAACTGCACGCACAGAACAAGTCGGGCTGGTGAGTTCTCCAGCTGCGCGTTCCCATTGTCCTCTGGAGGCATTTGGGAATACACAGCCATGTGTGAGCTATTCCCGATGCTTACGGAGAGTTAGGTCAGAAAACAATCCCTTAACTTGATCTCAGTATTCTAGTCCAGCCACGGTCCCACTGGCACACTGAGCTACTAATGGCGTCTTTCCAAGGAAACAGGAGTGGGAAGTTGAAGCCTGCAGTCCCCTTCCCAATCACACTTAAAAGCCGACAATGTCTGCAACAGAGAGAATACAGCATTTCTCCTACTAATTAAGGATGGGGCTGCGAGATAGTCAGCAGAGTGTTTGCTGTGCAATCATAAGGTTCTGAGTTTGATTCCTAGGACCCACTTTAAAATGTCAAGTATGGTATGCACTTGCCATTCCAAGACTGAGGCGGGGGGGGGGGGCGGGTTTAGGGATGGGTGGATCCTGGGACTTACTCACAGCAGCCTAGCTTACTTAATGAGTTCTGGAGACCCAGTCTCAAGAAATAAGGTGAATGGCTTCTGAATGACAGCTGAGGTTGTAGTCTGGCCTTGCACACATATACACATACATGCCACAATGTGCACACACACGTTTGCAAATCAGGGATCACCAATATTCTTATGCTAATTTCCACATTTGTAACACACAAAGCTCAATATATTTCTTTTTAATGTGTGAGATATTTGCAGACACCATAATTAAAATGATGGTAAGAGGAGGCACCAGCAGTGAATCTCTCAGTTACCTCCAAGCACTTCAATGGCGATGGGATTAATTTCTCTTTCAGCTGCTTGGTGTCGATAAGCAGCAGGCCTACGTTTCGGGTGGGTCTCAGGGCTACGGAGTCCTTGTGCTGCTTATGGTATTTTTCCAGCTGGGTACTGAAGAATTTGACATCTACAGAAAACAAGATGCACAAATGGTAGAATCTTTCACACTAGTTTTTTTATTTTATTTTATTTTTTTGGGGACAGCTTACAGTATATTAAAAAACAACCCCAGCCTGAAGGGCAGCCATTAAGCGGCAAACAGCAGATATGCTGCAAGGGTGTGGATGAACGGGGGACCCCTTATTCCTTGCGGGTGAGAATGTAAACGCTCCTGGGTGTGTAGCTGAAGGACATCACAGAGACAGACACTTGGACATTTACTGCAGCACTACTCTACGCATAATAGCTAGGTTAGGGAGACAACCTAGGTGTATGGCAGAGGAAATGAGTAAAGAAAATGTGACTGATACACACGACGGAGTTTCTTTCAGCTGTGAAGAATGAAGTTATGTCACTTCCGGGAAAATGACTACAGGTCATCACATTAGGCAAATTAACTCAATCTGAGAAACAAATATTTTTGTCTTATGTGGCTCTAGGTTTTGTATAGGTACAGAAAGTTGTATGTGTGCATATGACATGAAAGTAGAGATGAAATTGTCCAGAGACGCAGGAGAGTAGTGAGATGGGAGAGGAGGGTAGGTGGGGGAGGGGGCGTTGGGAGGGTGGGGTACGGAGGAGATACGTTCTCACTGCCCAGTGTTTATTAGTTTGAAAAGTCTTTGTGTAACATGCTACCATTATAATGAATATACAAAAGGAAAACTTTAAATTAATAAATTTATGTATGTATTTACCCATACTTAGACTGCTTTGTGTAACTCTAAAATGTCAATTCACAATGCTTAACAATGCCCCTTTTCTCACAATAAAAACCCCACCACTGTACAATGCCAATATCATGTCTTTGGGCTGTGATTAAGAGATAATAAGACACCGTGTTTCCAACAAACTGAAGGTCCGTTGCCATCTTCAGCAGTACTATTTTTACAATGCCTTTTACTTTTGAGATTGTAACGCTTACATAATCTCCACCTTTCCCTTTCTCCTTCCGAATCCTCCTATATACCTCCTCTTTGATCTCTTTCAAACTCGTGACCTCTTTTTCATTAATTGTTGTTGTATGCATATGATGGGAGATGCCACTCTGTAAATATGTTTCTCATACTGGTTAATGAATAAAGCACTGTTGGCCAGTAGGAAAGCAAGACAGGTGAGACTAGGAAACAAAGGAGGAAAGAGGAAGTAGGGAGGAGGAGTCAAGATGGAGACTCTGGAGAGAGCTGGATGCCAGCCGGTTCTCTAAGGGTAAGAGGAGACCACGTGGAAATACATAGGTTAGCAGAAATGGGTTAATACTTAAGACAGAGCTAGCCGATAAGAAACTAGTACCTGGCCAACAGCATTGTTTCAAATACAGAGTCTCGGTGCATTAATTGGGGCTGGCGCGGCGGCGGGATAGGACCAGCAGCGGGCGGGCGGAAAAACCCTACTCCTTACAATGCATATGCACAGTTATTCCTAAACACAGTGGGCTCAGTGTGTAACGCTACACACATGCACGTTCTCAGGGCTGATAATTTAGTGCTGGAAGAACACTTCTCTCACTCAGCCCTGGCTGCCTGTAGTTCTCTGTGCAGGGCTGAGGCCTCATGGGATTTCCCCACCCACTTTGGCATGTCAATTGTTGTCCTTGTTCAGCTCATATTTGAACGGTCTCAGGCTGCTGAGACTTTAATGGGGTAGCTCCTAACATTTTTTTTTATTATTTATTTTAAACATAAATGTCTCACTAATTCGTTGAGAATTTCATACAATGTATTCTGACCACACTCAGCATCCCCGCTCCTCCCACATCCACACCCTGGATCGCCACTCCCAACCCCGTTTTTTTTTTTTTTTTTTTTTTTTTTTTTTAAGTAATGTACGGTCTCCAGTGTGTGTGGCCCATAGACCCGGGATGTGGAGCCATCCGCTGAAACTTAGCTGACTCACCGGGGCCACACCTTTGAGGGAAGCTGGTTCTCCCTCCTCCAGCACTCATCAACTACCAATAGATCCTCAGTTACATTTGTGGGTTTTGAGCACTCTTCCTACCCACGCTGGCAAGTCAACTGGATTGATCTTGTGTGTGTCTTGTCTTGAACAGGCAACCACAGCTGCTAAGTTCATGAAGGCAGGGGTCATGTTTATTCAAAATACCCTGCTTTGCTCCAGTCCTCGCGACTCTTTCTGACCCCTATGGCCATGGCCCCTGAACCTTGGGAGAAGGGAGTCTGAGGAAGATGTCCTATTTGTGGCTGAACACTCCCCTGACACAATGAGGTGTTTTTAAGCTAAGGTATATCTACTTTTTAAAACAATGCTACCGCACACTTTAATAGACTACAGCGCAGTATAACGTGAATGTTGCATGCTCCAGGAAACAAGAGAGTCTCTTTTGTGACATTCACTTTGTTAGGGTGCTTCAGACCCGCACTTAGAGCACCCTGATGTATTAGAGGATCTAGCCTACGGTGTTACGGTGGACAAGGTTGTTTTGAAGTTATGCTTAATCTAAGAGTTCTCCTACATGGTGTCTGGTGGTAAAATATTTCAACGCTGTTCACAACACAACTTTGAACACACAGGAGCTCAAATGTAGCTGAAGTTATTTTCACTCCTCCTTCCAACCTCTTCTACCATTTCTGCTCCTTGTCCTCGAGTCGTGCTTTGGGCAATCATCAGTTTGTACCCTATATGTGTCAAGCCTGTATTTCCATAACCTTCCTGCCTCCATTTCCCCCTTTTACAATCCACTGGGATCCATGCAAGCATAAATATTCTTGAATGTTGTTGTTATTATTGCTGTGGCTTTGGTTTTGAAGCAGTGTCTGACTCTGTAGTCCAGTGTGGTGTTTGAGAGAAAATGGCCCCCAAAGGGAGTGGCATTAGGAGGTGTGGCCTCGTTGGAGGATGCGTGTCACTGTGGGGGTGGGCTTTGAGGTCTCTTTTGCTCAAGCTCCCCTCAGTGTGACAGTCAGTCCACTTCCCAATGCCTTCTGGGAAAGATGCAGCACCCTCAGCATCTGCCTGCACGCCTCCATCCTCCCTGTCATGATGACTGTGGACTGAACCTCTGAAACTGTAAGCCGACACCCCAACGAAATATTTCCCTCATAAGAGTTGCTGTGGTCATGGTGTCTCTTCACAGCAATAGAAACCCTAACTAAGCCCCCAGGCTGGCCTAGAACTCACACACTTCCTGCCTCAGTCTCCTAAATATTAGGATTTTAAGCATGTGCCATCATTCCTGGCTTCAATATATTTTTATCATGCTATTGATAAAAAAAAAAAAAAAAACCCTTTCTAATGAATATGTGATTCTGCAGTCATAGACTTGTCTTTCAGCATCTTACACCTTCTGGTGTCTCTGAAAATTTACCTACCTTATAAGATCTCATTGACTAAACTGGATGTTTGTATTAGCTCTACTTTGTGTTCAAGTGCCAGACTCTATGATGTTATTGCCGCCATGGCACTGTGTCATAGACTCTGGTATGGGTTCATTTCAGTACAAAACAAAAAACAAAAACAAAAACAAAACCCAAACAACAACAACAACAAAAACCAATGAAAGGCCCCCCAAGAAACAAGCAAACAACCCCTCCCAAAACTCCACTGTGGGACATGCCAACCAGGCAGTTGAAATGGGCAAATTGTATCCAGTATGTGTCAAGGCTGTATTCTGATAATCTTCTTGCCTCAATTCCTCCCTGCCCCTTTCTAATCCACTAGGATCAATGAAAGCCTAAATACTCTTGAATTACCATCATCATCATTATTATTACTGTTGTTTTTTTTTTTTTTTTTTTTTTTTTTTTGAGGCAGAGTCTCACTCTGTAGACCACTGTGGTGGGCTTGCCTCACGATCTTGCCTAATTGTTTTGTTTTCTAAAGTGGGGCCCCGTTTGGTATCATTAGCAGCGGGTGACAAAAGGTGGCGTCTTCAGAGTTTTGGAAGTTAAGGCAGTTAAGAAGCAGACGCACTGCCTGCTCTTGCACAGTATTCTGGGCCTGAGTTCATCACTAAGAGTTGTCTATCATTCCCCCCGGGTCTCGGTGTGGTACCAGAAGAAAAATGCAACTTGAATTGCCGAGACACAAAAGCCTCCTTAAGCCTCACCCCACAGGAATGGCAGGGACCCTTTCGGCCCCTTGTAGCATTCACAGGGGCTGCAGCCCTGGCACCCACAGCAACCTCAACAGAGGAACTGCGGAACTGCCTCCTCCCACAGTGCCCACACAGACATGGAGCGAGAGGAAAGGAACAGGGTGACTCCATGGACAAGACTAGACATGGACATAAGTCCCTGCCTTGTGTTAGTCCGCTGTTTCAGGCTGCTCCTTCTGTGACTGAACACCACTGAACAGAAACCCAGAAGACAAATCTTGCTGCCTCTGTTAAATGTGCTTAGTGAGGACGGACGGAAACTCACCAGGCTCTTGCTGCTTCAGTGCCTGCAGATCAAGGCTCTCATTCTCCTTGAAGAATATCTGAAACTTTTCAAATGTCGCTGCATACAAGCTTGCAGAATCGAACGCTGCATGAATCGTTTCCTACGTGGTAGAAGATGAACAAGACGGTTGTCCTTTCTTTCTTATCATATTTAGTTACATGTGTGTGGGATGGGGGGGAGGGGGCAGGTATGTGCATATGAGTGCAGATGCCCACGGGTCCTCCAAAGTGTGTGTGTGTGTGTGTGTGTGTGTGTGTGTGTGTGTGTGTGTGTGAAATCAAGCTGGGATCCTCTGCAAGATCAATGTGTGTTTGTAACTTCCAACTCCCAAGGCAATTTTTATTAAGTAGAATTCAACCTGACAAGACCACACACACACACACACACACACACACACACACACACACACACACACACCATGCATACATAAAATTTAATTCTCTGTTTTTCTATCAGTCAATTAAAACACATGCGTTAATGACAACAATCTCAATACAACACCACTGGGGTCAGTCCAGCCTCTACCACTGGGGTCAGTCCAGCCTCTACCACTGGGGTCAGTCCAGCCTCTACCACTGGGGTCAGTCCAGCCTCTCTACCACTGGGGTCAGTCCAGCCTCTACCACTGGGGTCAGTCCAGCCTCTCTACCACTGGGGTCAGTCCAGCCTCTACCACTGGGGTCAGTCCAGCCTCTCTCTCTCCCCATTTGTTAACTCCCTGGAGATGAGCAATCTCTCTGCTGTTGTGCAGGTTAGGTTTCTCTTTTGGCCAATGTGATACAAGCTAGAGTTGTCTGGGAGGAGGGAACCTTAGTTGAGGGATCATCCCCATCAGGTTGCCTACATGCAAATCTGCAGGGCATTTTCTTGATTGATGCATGAGGGGCCCAGCCCACTGGGGGCTGGCGCGGCATTCCTGGGTTGTATAACAAGGCCGGCTGAGTAAGCCATGAGGAGCAAGCTAGTAATGGCACTCCTTCCTGGCCTCATGGCCCCCATTTCAGCTCTGGCCTCCAAGTTCCTGCCCTTCCTAGAACTGTAGGCTGAAATAAACCCTTTCCTCCCCAAGATATATATATATATATATGTGTGTGTGTGTGTGTGTGTGTGTGTGTGTGTGTGTATACAACATTCTGCCACCATGTGCGCCTGCCCGCCATAAGTTCCTGCCCTGCCTAGAACTGTAGGCTGAAATAAACCCTTTCCTCCCCAAGATATATATATATATGTGTGTGTGTGTGTGTGTGTGTGTGTGTGTGTGTGTGTGTGTGTGTGTGTGTACAACATTCTGCCACCAAGTGCGCCTGCCTGCCACAAGATGGCACCAGATCTCATTGTATATAGTTGCAAGGCACCACATGGTTGCTGGGAATTGAGCTCAGGACCTCTGGAAGAGCAGCCAGTGCTCCTAACAGAACCTCTGAGCCTTCTCTCCAGACCCCCCCACCCAAGCTGCTTTTTGCTGTGTTTCTTAGCAATAGAAAGCTAACTAGTATAACTGTCCGCAATGTTTTTACTTGTTTGCGCAACTGTAGGACACATAGAAAATAGTCTGGGATTGCCTGTATCCTGATTCAGTTGCCAAAATCAAACCCACGGCCACGGCTCTACAGGTGTTTTTAACATAAGGATGTGGGGCCAAATTGCTATGCTCAAGGTTTATGTGAGGCCCTGAGTTTCAGTCCTTGGAAATAATGATGATGATGATGTTGATGATGTACTTGCTTAGTCCCATCTCCCCATTCTTCAGGGTGGTTATGTTGCTCATTTGAAATTAATTTGAGTTCATTTTCTTTTTTGTTTGTATTTTATTTCAGGGTTTCACGCTTCATTGTTGGCCTGTTTAGAACCACATTAAAGCATACACTCAGAAGAGTGTTTTCACTCCATGCCCACCGTCCTCACCCTTTCCAAACCAGTTTCATGGTCTCTTATGCAGAGCTGGTTTCCTTAACCTCTGGTTTATACTACATGAAAGGGACAGACGACAGAAACTCATTGTCCCTTGCCTTGCTCACCTAACAATGCATCTTGGAAATCACTCCATATAGTTAACAGCTGTCTTTCTGCAATTTTGTGTTGGCTACCTATCCTTCTTCTGGAATGCTTAACCATTCTCCCAGGCATGGTTACTTCAGGAGCTTCCAATGTAATTAAATGCAAGGCACTAAAAGTAACCTCATGCATATGCCCTTTTCTGTCACTTATGTGTTTTCAGGATATGTCTTTAAAGGTGGCATTGTTGAGTCAAAAAGAAAATGCACATACTTTTTTTTTTCACATAATGCAAATTCTCTTTTATTCTCTGCACCTGTGGGTTATCTGTTTCCCCCACAGGTGAGTCTGTGGAATGCTTCAACACATTTTTAAATTTTACTAACATATTAGCTGAAAAAATGCAATTTCCGTGTTCTTTGAATTTGCATTCAGCAGATGGGTGATGCAGCCTATCCCAGGTTGGTTGATAGTGTTTGGCAAAATGCCTGCCTTAACACTCCGGCCAGCCTTTCCCTCCTGGCTATATTCTCTTTCCTTTCGCCCAGTGCAAAGTTTCTTCAAGCATTAAGAAACCAAGGCAGAGCTGAGCGGTGGTGGGACATGACATGCCTTTGATGCCAGAACTTGGGAGGCAGAGGCAGGTGAATCTCTGTCTCTACAAGTTTATCACTTTGTTCTATTAGTGTATCTGGGTTTTAAAATATTTATTTTTAATTGTGTGTCTCTTCAGAGGCATGTAGGATCTGGAACTGTAGTCAGGGGTGATTGTGGGTATAGGAGGAGATTCAAGATATAGGCGGGGAGAACAGAATGCCAGCCCCTCTCTCCGGTAAGATAAGACCACATACAAATACTTAGATTGATAGAAATGGGTTAATACGGAGCTAGCCGATAAGAAACTAGTAACTGGCCAACAGCTTTGTATCTAATTCAGTGTCTCTGTGTGTTATTTGTGGCTGGCGCAGCTCTGGGACCAGGCCGTCGGGAAAACTGCTCTTAACAACCATATATAGATATTTGGAACTGAACTCTAATCATCTCAAAGGACAGCAAGTGCTCTTAGCCACTGAGCCATCGCTCCAGCCCTAAGTGCATCTATAGTTTGAATCATAGTTAAATGATCTTTTCTTATGAACAACATTATACAAGAATTGACTCATTTTTTATTCTACTTACATAATATTGTTTTACTCCTATATACCTGATTAACACATTCCTTTTGTGTGTATTAAAGAATATTTTGCTTTTAAATTTACATAACTGTAGATATTAGTGGCATGAAATATATTTTGATATGTGTATGTGTTACACATTTGCTAAATTGGGCTAATAAACACAAATTTTCTCTAACTTTAAGAACAGTTAAAAACCAGTCTTAGCAATTTTCAAGTGAATGCTATGTTAATATAAACTTGAGTCACTCTGAGGCACATTTGATTTCTTGAATTGATTTTCTAATGAGTGCTATTATTTTATAGTCATAATACAAAATGATGGCTTTATTATGATATTTTTATACCATTTACTTTGCCCCCAACAGCCCATTTTTCTCTTCCTAAACAGTCCCTTCAACTTCCATATTTTAAATATTTTGCTGACTTATGTGTTAGTGTGTACAAGGTAGGATACAGGCCTAACTGTTCACATGGTTAGCCCATGGTCACAGCCCCATCGAATGAAGGAGAGTCTGTATGGGCTTCAGTGACCTCTGTTTCTGTACTTTGCATTTAATAAATCTCTGTATATTGGAATTTACTTTCTGATTTCCTGTTTTAGTCTATTAATCTGACATCTATTCACGAGGTAGGACCACGCCCTTTAATGCTAGAGTATTATTTAATACTAAGTGTACTATCTTTCAAAGACTTTTCCTTTCCAGGTTTTAATTTACCAGATTGATTATAAAGTTGCCCACCTCTTTGGGTCAAAGGATATCCTTATTATATTGAGCCATCCTGCCTGAGAGTACTCTTCCAATTGTAGTTTGTGTCTTTCACAAAATCTTCAAAGTTTTTTACATTCATATGTGTGCTTTTACTATTTCCTATTGGGTTATTACTGTCCATATTACCGGTTTTTGTTATTCTGAGTGTTTTTTATTCTTGAGTATTTCTTATATTCTAGAACAACATATGTAGCTCCTTTGTCTCTATGGTCCTCTATGATCTCACTGGCCCCCTGCAGGACAATCTTTAAGGTACCCACATTATTTTCAGATTTTACTAGTTAGAGATTAGGTGCCCATTGTGATGTTTCTACAAATGCAACGTTCAAAGATAAGACAGGAAGAAAGTGCATTGCTTGATTTCTGGCAAACTGGGGATACAATACACGGTTTTTAGTGAGAGAAAATCTACCTTTATTTGCAGGATGATGGTAAGAAAATTCCTGTCGTCCTCTAACACTGCTGACAGGCTTGGTCCGGGGCCGCAGGTCTTCTCTTCAACCTTTTTGTTAATGAATGGGCTGGTGAAAGCATCGAAGTATGAGTCAGGCACCAGGTTAGGCACTGACAGCACAGTGTTTTGAAAATGATTAATTGCCCCAGAGATGCCATCCTGTCAGAGAGAAAGGCACAGACATAATGTGAGCACACATGACTGCGTTTACAAAGTTTTAAATTTTTCTGATATATATGATTAACTCCTGCTGGATGAAGATGGTGAACATCTTTAATCCTTGCACTCGGGAGGCAGAGGTGGGTGGCTCTCTGTGGGTTTGAGGCCAACCTGGTCTACAGAGAGAGTTCCAGGACAGCCAGGGCTACACAGTGAAAGCCTGTCTCAAAAACAAAAACAAAAGCATTGCAATACATTGTGATGACACACATTTTTGCAGTATGAAGAAAACAGTAGAGCATTACGACAGAAGGAAAGCCAAACGGAACTTCGGGGGAAGTTTAAATGAAGGCTAGAAGTTTATTAGTATTTGGAAAATGGTTTCTATTCTAGAATTATAAACTGAGAAACAAATAGACATAGAAACAAAGATTTATGCTCAAAGACGTTCATTGTAGAATTACTCAAATAGCTAAAATAATTAGAGAAAACACAAATATTAAATAATGGTGGCTCAGGCCCATGAATTATGGTTATTATGTAAATGCTATATTCTTTGTCAAAGATTTTCCAAAATAATTAATAGAATGGACAAATGTGTATGATATAATGTTAAGGAGAAAGAAAGGAAGGAAGGAAGGAAAAATAATAGCATCTCCAATTTGAAAATGTGTCCAAGTACATATAACCTCATGGAGATTAGGTATGCAGGCATACCAGAACACACAAAACAAGACTGGGAGGAACACATGATTATTATTTTGTTTTGATAAATTTGTAGAATATTGTTAAAAAATAATTGTTAGAAAAGACTTTTCTAAGATAAAACATGATTTTGAAAAGACTTCAAAAGTGGTGTTTACAACAGCGTGATGATGTCTTAGACTCTGCTCAGAAGGATGAGCTCACAGTCTAAGGTTTGTGGCACACTGGTCATCCTCTCTAGGGAGTGCCTTGGCACCGCTCTCGATCTGCCCCCAGGCTATGGGACAGTGCTAACGACAGTTAACCAGCCAGGTGATCATTAGGAATTTGCTCCATTATTTTAAAGGTTGCTTATTGGCAGATATTAGAATATGAAGTACACACCAGAAAGTCTTCCAAAGAAGGCTCGAAGAGCAGCGACTGCACGGTCAGAATCAGCTCTGTGAGGAACATGGGGATGAGAGACTCGTCTTCTTCCTGCTTCTCCATTAGCGGGGCCCCCTGGAAGGACCACATGCACACGTTACTAAGACCCTACCTAATGGGTCGCTGAAGGACACACACAAAGGTGAGCAGGCTCAAGTTCACACAACGAGCTGGGTTTAGATCCTTGGCGTGTGGGAGCCTTTCTGGGAATAATACCACACGAAGAACAAAAATAAAACTACTGGACACGATACAGCTATGTAATGTGAAAGTGTAACGCAAGCAAACTTGGAAAACGAGTTTAAATAGAAATGGGCGGCATCGATAGTGCAGCCGCGACCAGAGGCCCCGAACCAGACCGGTGACTCTTTGCATCGAGCACTCGCAAGCAATGGTATACTGATAGAAGGGTTTACCGCGCGCTTCACTGTGTCACACCGCGGCTTCCGTGGTGAGATGTCCCCATGCGAGGGGACACAGAGAACAAAAGGAAAGTTAAAAAAAAAGGAATGAGGTTCATCCACTTGATGGAAGCCACACCTTATAGGAACCGATACTGAGACTGGTACGCACTTGTTAATTTCTGTTGCTGTCATAAACTATCCTGAAAAAACACAGCACAGGGGATGAAGGGCTTGATTGGGCTCGCAGTTCCAAGCTATAGTCTGCTACTGAGGGGAGGTCACGGCAGGAACTCAAGCCACTGGTTACATGACATCCATAGCCAAGGACAGAGGCAGAATGCAACCCTGTTTGCTTTTTAACTTCGTGGCTTCCATACTCAGGCCATGGTTTCCTCATCAATTAACAATCCAGATAGTTCCAATAACAATACTGACACACCCAAGAGCCAACCTGACTTACACAGTTCTGGATGATCCTAGGTTATGCCAAGTTGAATATTGATATTAACCAATATAATATTCAAATTGAAATTTCCCTTTTTTCCCTCCAGAATATACCAGAATACCAGAAATACCAGAAAAACTTGGAACATAGAGACACTCCTCAGTAAACATCAGAGACATGGTCCAAATGTACCTTTTTCTCAGTGACTTCGGGCTTCTCTTCAGTAATCCACTTCTGAATGACATCTGCTGAGGGTGTTCGCTTAAGCTTGTCAGAGAGAAAATTCAGAAGTGAGCTGCCAGTGTTTACTGTTAGGACGTGCAGGGTGTTCTGAATTAGGTAGTCATTCAGGCGGATGAAGCTTGAGAAAAAGGCAAACACTCTCAGCTTTCTGTGATTACCGTGTATTCCTGACAGCAACTCTAAGGCGAGGATTTGAAATTTACAATATAATGTTTCCTGGAATTTTGCTTGAATTATATTAAAACATGAGATGCTTCAGAGTTGGTCTCAGACCTTCCCTTGAAAGCATAAATATACTCAAATACAGGATATCAAGCTAACTAGAGGTCCTAACTTGCCCACAGGCTATTTGATGAACAAGATGCTATTTAGGAATAATGTACCCGGCTGGTCTAGTCAAGGGGCCACAGGAGTTCTTCAGGGAGCTGTACAGGAAAACTCTGCACATACAATGCATGTAGCTTGTGTCTGTAAGCAAAAGTATGAGCTTTGCAATCTGGTTCTTGCGGCGAATGCACTGTGGGATGCATTGTGGGAAGCTCACACCTGTAACACGGCACTCAAAGTGCACATCGGTGTTCTTCCACAGCAGGTGGTAGCCCCAAGGCACCAGTTGGTGTTCTTACTGGAGTTTTGGCATTGCAAGCTGTGTCTATGTTTCCCACAGGTTCTAGAAATCAAACTCAGGCCGTCAGACTCGCCGGGCAAAGCCCTTGCCCACTGATCCATCTCCCCAGCCCAGGGTTGACTTTTTCGTGCCTTGAGAAGTGGAGATAGACTCTCTATTCTACCCTGAAAGGAAGGAGATGCTCTCACCATGTGAGCCTCATGCAGTGGTGCCTTTTGCTGGCCTGCTCTGTGTACGTCATTTTTTCAGATTCTCCGTAAGTGGGCAAGTCAAATGGAGCTTCAACAAAATGTGCAAGGTTTACCTTAAAGTAATCTAAGGACAACACAAGGCACAAATCTTCTGTAAAAGTTCCATATTTCAATATCCATTCAAAGAAACAAAACAGAACAAAACACAGAAGCAACAAAATCCTTTGATTTGTGAAACAAGCCAGGACCCCAGAAAAGGCATAGATAGAATTTATGCAAACAAGTTATGCATAGAAGCTGAAGTTTGTAAGTGAAAAGAACATCTATTTAGCTAGAAAGGAGAGAATACAGAAGAGATAGTATTTTAGAAGCCTGTCCTGGGCCCTCCCAGTTCTCGGCCCCTCATACCCTCATAGGGTTCGAGTACACAGTCGTCAGGAATAAATCCTGCAGCACGTAAGGCGAAGCGGCACGACTTCCTGACCACATCTTTTGCCTCATTTCGGAAGTCATCGAGGCGCTCTGTCACCTAAGTATTCATGGGTGTGCATAATCAGTGACAGCAAAGACAGGATCCTGAGAAGAAAGGAATCTGAAACTCGACAGACGACATCTATTACCTCCTGTAGTCGCACAATTTGCACAGCCTTGAACTCCTGCAGGGTGTAGGTGTGGAATTTCTCGATGTAACAAAGTCCCATGAAACTCAGTTGGTAGCACATTTCATTAATTTTAAGAAGAGCTGGTCGCAGATACTGAATGAAAAGAAGAATTGATCATTACTTAACGTTTGATGCCGTACATTGTAAAAATGTGTGCACAGTGAAACCTGGTTATGAAGGATTCTAGGGGTGTGTGTTAAGTTGGCTAACAAGAACAAAATCACACAGCGAGTAGGAACTCTCCAGAAACATTTTTTGTGAAAGCGTAACTCAAGTTATCGTATTTAGTTTGCTCAATTCTCTCCTCTTCACTTGGAGAAGGATGCATATCTTTTGGCTATTAAAGGGAAAAGACTGAAGGTGAGTTGCAAAAAGCTATGCATCTTAAATTTCATTAGCTTTGGCTAACGGTTAGTAAACGACTTCACAGTGTCCAGTCACAATGATCACAGTAGGGACCACTTATTAATCCCGGATGCTATGACATATAACAAAACCAGACTTTAAATTTACCATGGCTAAGAAGATGCATTGGAAAAGGATAAACAGAGTCACAAATGACTTAGCACTTTCATCCTAGCAATGTGCCCCGGAGGGGACAAGAAGTATACGTGAATATCTACGTCCAGAAAACACTTGGAGACTTTATAGTACAACTAGAAAAAATATACATGGATATTTATTTACCATTGCATTTATTTGTAAAAGCATTACTTGTAATTGCCAGAAAGTAGAAACAATTCAAGTATCTATCAAGAGATAAATAAATAAAGTAGGTATAGCCACACAAAGAAATATTATTTAGCCCATGAAAATAAATGGTATTTCACAATGCAGATGTATTTTGAAGAGAGTACATTAAGGGAAAATGTCAGTCATATTGTGTGATTCCATAAGTGCACAGAATAAGCAAAGGTATAGAGACAGGAAGTAGATGTTGGGGAGGAACAGGGAAGTTAGGGAGAAATTGAGAATGGTGGTAAATGTAGCTTCTTTTTAGGGCAATGGCTATGTGCCCAAATCGACTGTGGCAATGGTTGGTCCACCCTGTGCATATACTAAGTAATATACCATGAGTAGTTGAATACATAGCAAACATGTAAATTCTGTACCAATGAAGTTGTTAAGGAAAATGTATGCACAGGTACTTGGGAGGTTGGCTACTTTCATGAAATAAAAGTTTCATGGCCAGCAAGTAAGGATATCTGTCACCAAGCAGAGGACCTTAGTTCAATCTTAGGTAGAGGAGAGAACCAACCCACATAAGTTGTCCTATGACCTCCACACATACATCACGGCAATCAGGTGGACACACAACATACACATGCAAACACTCCAGACAACTAAAACAAAATGCAACGACATTTGTTTTGGAGAGATTGCTCAGAGGTTAAGAGAGAGCACTAGCTGCTCTTCCAGAGGACCCAGGTTCTATTCCCGGCACCCCACATGGCATCTTACTACTATCTGTAACTCCACCCTCAAGGGATCCAACACTCTCTACTGGCTTCCACAAGCCCTGCACGTATACAGTACAGAGACAAATATGCAGGAAGCACACCCAAACACACAAAATAAAGGTTAGTTTTTAAATTCAAAAACCAATTCTCATATACAAAATTTTAAATTCCAAGCTTCTTCTTTTAGCCTGGCCTAGAAGAATCAGCCATTGAAGTCACTTAATTGTACACATTGCGCTTATGGAGTGTTGGTTAGCAGCTAATAGGTCAATTTGAACCAGGACAGCAGGTGGAGTCGTAGGTAATTCTTAGCTTAGGAAGATGCGAACTTTCTAGCATACTAGGAAGAAGTCTAAGGGGAGGTACTATCACAACCAAGATTCTCGGTACATGAGAGAAGAGAACACAAGACTGGGAAAGATCACTTAAAAGACAAATCCAGGAAGAGTTTCGCTTAATGGCAAAAGAAAAAAAAAAAAAAAAGAAAAAGAAAAAAAAAGAAAGAAAGAAAGTGTGACCCATGCAGGATTTAAAACACGGTAAAGAAGTTGAAGCAGCTAATGAAGTTAACGACGCGGCGTTTAAGGTTAATGCTGTGAGGGAACGGGGTATCCGTCACAGTTCAGCATGCTCAATGGGATGGGTAACCCGAGATGGCATATTCTACACACTTTGCATGACAAATTTTAACTATTATTGGTCTCCTCTGTTGTACCACTGGCGTGTCCACGAAAACCTACCAGATTATTCTCAAAGAGCAGCAAACTGTAGCTGCTGACCAGTGACTAGCGCAGAAATTAGACAGATGCGGTGGGTGCCCTCACAGCGCCTGAATGTAATTCTTCATAGACGGGGCCGGGGTGCACGAGGCCCCATTCCCTCCCGGCTGCCTCTTCTGACTTTTGCTGCCCTAGTTAAGGGGCCGGAACCCCACTGGACGACTGGGTTGCTAGATGTCGCAACAGGAGAAAGACTGTGAAACTCCCACCAAGATGAATGGTTTGTGTCAGGTGCATGTGTAGCAATGCCTGTGACCAAGTCACACTTTCCTGCCCTGCCTCGCTCTTAAAAACATGATTAAGAAATACATACAGGGTTAACAATGAACAGATTTTTTTGTAGCGCTTTTCGACAGCCGGTGATTTTCTTGGAGCGGACGTTCTTCCTCCACACACTGAACGCCTTCCATTTCCGGAAGAGCGAGAATATGGGGATCTTAGTGAGTTCTCTGTGGTACAGATATTCCTGCTCCCATCGCTCAATCTCGATGTATTCGATGTCGTCGTTGTAAATGTGGGTCACTGCCTTGTTGCTAATCGTGTAGTAGTCGTTTTTATTGATGTTCTCATAACTCACGACCCTGTGGACAAATACCAGTTGGGACAAATGGGTAAAGTATTCAGCACAAGAATAAGCAACGGGGGTACCTTTCGTTGTAAAAAGATAAACGTATTAAACGTGAATACCATTTAAAATTTAACTAAATTCTAACAAACTTTTGAGTTAAAGGAAAGTCTCAAGAGACGAGAGAAGAGCTAGATTTAAATATCGGATGAGACATTAGAGATTCCACATTAGCGATGTTTAATCATCCCAGCTGGGTGATCTGGTCAACAAAAGAAATCCACTGTAGACATTTTTATTGCATTTATTTACATAATTTACAGGTGTGTGGTGATCAGAGAACAACATGTGAGTCAGTTTTCTCCTTCCACTATGTGTGTGGGTTCTCGGGACCCAACGCAGGCCCTCAGGCGTGGCTGCAAGCATCTTGCCACCCTCACAATAGACATTACTTTTCTTGAGACAGGATCTTACCATGTAGCCCTGGCTATCTTGGAACTCACTATGTAGACCAGGCTGGCCCTGAACTCACAGAAATCTGCATGTTCCTGCCTCCTGAGTGCTGGAATTAAAGGTATGTGCCACAGATTATTGTCCCAACATTTTTAGCTAAAGATACCCTTTCTCATCTGGCCTTTTCATCAACTTCACATAACGAAAGAAAACTAGACCAAGAGGATATTCAAGAGCAGGATAAATTAAAAGGAAAAGGTAGATTCTGTAAGAGTTTTTTCATTTAAAATTCTTTGATAAGAATTTAAAATACGAATAGAGTTTCCTCGACTTTAGCTACAGCAACAAAATATGTGCCACTTAAATGAAATCAAACAAGTGTGAAATATGCTATAACACCTTGTCAAAATATGTTTGGGAATTGAGGAGAGTAATAGTCTGTGAAAGCCTAAAATCACAAGACAGGGATTAGAAACCAAAGCCCAAACCATCCCTGTATTAAAGCCATGCAAAAAGTATGTGCAGTGGGGTCTCCGTGGCTAAGACCGAGGGCTGCTCTTGCAGATGGCTGAGTTTAATCCCCAGCACCCACGTCAGATGCCGGCAGCCACACGTCCCTCCAGCTCCAGAAGACCTGTTGCCCTCTTCTGGTCTCCAAGGGTACTGCACTCATGTGACCATCTCCCCAAGCCCCCAACACACATAAACAGGAAAAAAAAAAAAAAAAAATCTTTTTTAAAACAGCATATGCACTAGTAAAGAGTAGACAGTAGCACTCTAGTGAAAGCCAACATTTTCCACGTGTATGTTCTGTTCTTGGCTCTGCATTCCGAGTCAGGAGTCTAAGGCCCTTTGCAGTAACTTTGAGGACATCTGCTAGATAGATGCCTATTGTGGTTGAAGATAATAACTTCAGCTACAAACTGTCAGGTAGTGGTAGCCTTTAATCCCAGCACTCAGGAGGCAGAGGCAGGCAGATCTCTGAGTTCAAGGTCAGCCTTGTCTACAGAGAAAGTTCCAGGACAGCCAAGGCTGTCCCTGCCTCAAAAAGCAAACAAATGAGCAACTTAAGATACACATTTATGATCAGTTTTTAAGAGACGAGAAAAAAATTCTTATCTTCTCTGTGCCTCTTCATCAAAAGCTATGAACCACTGACATAAGCCGGTTTGGGTTTTTAATTTATAATTTTGCACTAATAAAACCTAGTGAGAATGTTGCTTTCCTACTTCACTGATGCTATAGGAAACTCTGACCTGTTTTGCATTCACGTGCTTCTAACTTTTTGTTTGCATTCTAATTAGCTCACACTGGAAATGTCTGGCAAACATGTCGAGCATTGCGTGACACATTTGAAAGGTTTTCCTTTGCCACTATCAATATCTGGTATATATTTGGAGTAATTCTCTCCATAATATGAAACTTCAACTTGCCTCTTTCCTAGTCACTGTGAAGAGATATGACGATCAAGGTAACTTGTATAGAAGAAAGCATTTAATTAGGAATACGAGTCAAGTTTCAGAGGTTAGCTCACGATCGTTATGGTGCGGGGCATGGTGGCAGACAGACACAGTGCTGGAGCAGTAGCTAAGAGCTCCACCCTAATCGAGAGGGGGGAGAGAGAGAGGGAGGAGAGAAAGAGAGGAGGAGAGGAAGAGAGAGAGGAGAGAAAGAGAGAGAGAGAGAGAGAGAGAGAGAGAGAGAGAGAATGGGACTGGTGGGATCCCAAAATACCTCACCAGCTGGGGATGGGGATGTTGTGCTCAGCCTGTGGGGACAGTTCATATTCAGGCTCAGACACTGGATCATCATCATGAGGCCACACGGAATGTTTATGAAGAAACTAGAATCCAAATCAAACCCACACGAATCCCTATGTGTTCTATAGTTCCAGGTCATGCTGGTAAAGATATTTACGATCTACTGGCTTCCTCTTGGAAGGGTGGTGGGATCCTTTTCCAAATTCAGGTCCCAAGTCGCTGTGCTATGGGAATCCCAAAGTGATGATTCTCTACCATGTTTTCAGCTTGTCCCTGCTGTCAGAAGAAATAGTTCACCAATCAGGGTCGTTGTTCCACCATAATCAACGTTATCTGGAACCAATCAACTTTACTGTTAACAGAAGGAATGGAGTTGTGCTTTTTTTTTTTTTTTTTTTTTTTTTTTAACAAAGATCATGTTCACATGCACCACAAAAGTGTTCTGTAATCCTAGAACACTTCCCAACTTTGATATAAAATGCCTGCAGTGAGAACTTTGGTGACTGCAGGGGCTTATAAAGACACTAGTGATAATTCTTCCATCATACAATAAAAGGTTTCATAAAGCGCAGTTCCTAAGTAACCATGGAGATGCTCCTAACCCTTTCTGAAGTAGCTCCCTGAATTTTGAATCAAGCCTTGGTGAGGGATCTGTTGAAAGTCTCAGCAGCCACCTCTGCTGAGAGAGTCGTGTAAACAGGACGAGGCAAGCGGTGGAGGATGCTTTATTGCCATGTGCCAGATGGCTAGATGACCCCAGCATTTGGGTGACTGGTCCTCTCGCAATCAGCTATCAAAGGCACCATTGTATTTTTTTGTTTCTTTTTTAGCTCTAAAAGATGTCTCTTTCTGTGACAGATGCAGTGTTGAAGCTTCTTGCGCTAGTGTAATTGCACTAAAGTCTGGTCAAACATTCCCATGCTTAGTGTTTTGGAAACATTGGTGAAGCTGTCTCTCAAATACAGATGTAATTAGTTCAGATCCACACCTCAAATGGAAGGAATCCAGGAACTGTTATAAATCGTCCTTTCTCAGAGCTAAAACTCTGAATTCCTTTTCCTTGTCAGCATGTGTTAATGAATTTCCCGGCTACTCTAGGAGTTTTCTTCAGTTCATTCGGGTGTGGACATGCCAGCTACAAACCCCGGCTTTGTAACCAAGAACTGTTCCTAACCAAATCTCCAAAGTTGCATCATTTGCAAGTATTTTCTGATTACTGACAAAATTCTTCTTTTTAATCCAACACATTAAGAGTGAAGCAGGAGACACTGGTGATGTCATCCTGGCTCCTGGTGGCTCTCCTTACTTGTGGCCCTCAGAAGCATCTCAGTGCCTTCCTCTTCAGGCTTCCTGAGGAGAGGTTTTAACTGTTGTCCCGTGCCAGCACTGGCCCCACGCCCACGACAGTGTCTGCTCTGCACAGGAGGTACAAGGACCCTTTCCAAAGCGCAAGTCAGACGTTCACCCTTCTCGACTTGAAATCCGGTCGTTTCCCACGTTCGCGCAGTAGAGGCGAAAGTCTTTCCACTGACCAACAAGGCCAGGTGACCGACCCCAAGTCTCCTTCACCCTGTGGCTGCACACCAGCCTCCTATGCCCCTTGAGCATGGCTCTTGCTGCCTGGAATCTTCTTTGCACCACCATGTAGTTCCTTCCTTTTTCTTCAACCCCTTGTCTGACCACGCTGGCCATTCTGGTTAGCTGACACCCTCTTTCCCAACACTTCCAAGCTCTTTGACTTACTCGTTTTCCCACGTGCCTCACTTTTAGCCTCTGTGTAACTAGTTCGGGTACTGTGTTTGTCACCGTTCTCTACTGAGAACAAACCATTTCTCTTATTAGTACTTTGCGATTCACAACAAGTCTATTACTTTGCGTTTTCATTGAAATAGTGTTTCCTCTCCCCAGAACAGCTGTCTTCCGCACAGATCGGCTTACAGTTTACTGCACTTCAAAGTGCAGTCTTTATTAAAAAAAAAAAAATGAGAGCCAACAATGAGGACAGCTGCTTGAGGAACTGGGGGGCCACAGCCCAAACTATTGTCACCGTAAAGGAAAGACTCGACAATGTCGTCCAAGCTGGCTGAGTAATGGAGAGAGGCAGCATCGGCTTTTGAAGTGGGTGGAGGAGCTATCCTTGATGCTTCTGACTTTTAATGCATGATAGCTTCAAATTATCAACAACCGCATGATACTTCAGATGTGACAGCAACATGTGTGCTCAGTGTCCATGGGACACAGGTGTGTCTCTTTGGTAATGTCCCCGACTTCTTGAAACTCTTATTTCTACCCTACAAAGAAAAGCCCATGGGGTGTTGGAGAGAGGGCTTATTGGTCAAAAGCAAAGACCCTTTACTGTCTGGTTCCCAGGACCCACATCGCAACACACAATAGCCTGTAACTCCAGCTCCAGGGCACTGCATACATGTGGTACACATATGCAGGCAAATACTCATACACATAAAACAAAACCAAATATAAGAAAAGCCAAAGTGGTACGTAAAATAAACCACGCATCATCTACTGTTTATAGGTTGGTATTTTTCTCAATAACAACAACAAAAAATACCAAAAATGTTTATAATATTGATCAAAACACACGCTGTAACATTATGTTAAGTAATGCTACCTAAATATATGAGAAACACACTGCAGTGGAGTGCCCTGTAAAATTTAATTTTTATATCTAGGAGAAGGGAAGATAATGGGAGAAATAAAATTACTTCGAGAGGTTTCACTTGTAACTTCCGATCATATTTATCACTAGTACCAAATCAATTATAGATAATATTTATAACCTTATTTGTGATCTGTCATACTAATTGAATTGCTTCATGCAAGGGAACTCACTTTAGATTGTATGTGTCATATTCAATGGACGACTTGGGAACTGCAGAAATCATGTAAAGGAATCCGAGGTGTTCATTCTCATGGATGATTTTGATGATCTGCAAGGGGTCTCTTATGTTGGCTTTAATGACTTCCTCTCGGTCTTGGAAGATGTACTTAGGATATGTTGAAGACCTCTTTCCAAAGAGCCCTCTTCTCCCAATACTCGTGCGTTGCAGTTTAGAAGGAGCAGGACCGAACACATCAGCGGAGGATCGATGAAGCTAAGCAAAGACAATTGTATTAAACGTGAGTTTCTAAGGGGGGGCAGAGACACCAAAGCCCCTCAAAGGGGGGGGGCAGTCTAAAGCTGGAAACTTTCAAACCGGCACTGAGGAGCAGCATCAGCATCTCGGTCGTCACCACCCCTCTACCGCACGCACCTCGGTCCCACGGCCTTCTGTCCTTTAACCCCATGCTTCTCAGACCCCTGCGCTGCTAGCTCTCTGGAGCCCACCCCCCCAGGGAGCTCATCCTGTTCCTCACTCGGCTGTGTAGTGTGTGAATCGCCTCCACCTTAGCACCTGGTGCATACCCTGATGCCTTCTGACAGACGAACGCGGCCTTAGGCAGCTGCCGTCACAACTTACACTAAATTTTTACTTCTTTGTGAAGCTCAGGGATGGTTAGAGTGGATCCCGGAAACCATTTCTGTTATGGCTTTGGGGAAGCATTTCTTTTATTAACGAGTAAGGCCTGCTCCATGGACCAGTGCTTCTCAAATGTAACCGCACATGTGGACTGGGGGGGGGGGGCTTGTTTAGAGGCAGACCCTGGTTCAGTCCTGCTGGGATGGAGCCTGGGATTCTGCATCTCTAACCTGCTCTCAGAGTCATGACTGGTAACTGGACCACACTTGGAGCAGGAAGGCCAAGCACCATCCTTGCCATGCTCAAACCACAGTGCTTTGAGCAGCTTTCTGGGAAATCCATATCCTGCTCCATTAACATGCAAGAAAATTTCAGAAGATAATAACGACAGTAAAAATATCTCTGTGATTTTCCTTTCCTATGCTCATTTTCCTTAGAAGTATTCTATTTCCCAAGTGTGGGCGGCCTTGTCCATATTCTGAGGAATGAAAAGCATTTGAGCAACACTACACACATGGCAGTTTAAAAGATTGCTTAAGTTTTTCACATATCTTACCTGTTTCCTCTTCACAGCATCCAGAGTGGTAAATGAAGGCCTTTCGAGCATGCTTGGTGATGGCTTAAGGATCCCAGAGCTCATTAGTTGACGCCGATTCTGATCATATATGTATTCTGGCTGCTTATGATCTTGGTAGACTTTTAGCACTGGCTTTGGGGAGTAAGAGATGGGGTGATCTTGTTAAAGTCATTGCAGACTTTATTCTTCACTATTGGACTCTTAACCTTTCAGAAGCTGAGCTCCTCTGCTGGAAGTTCCTAGCCAAGCTAGAGTCCCCCTGCTTCCTGCCCCTGGTCTGCTGTTCAAGTCAGACTCTCAGTGTCGACAAACGCTTCTAGAACTAGGGGTAAGGAAAGCTCCGAACCATGGAATCATGTACCCCTAATCAACTGTGGCAAGTTTTACTACCACTGCACTGTTGAAAAAAGCAAGCCACAACACACAAGTCTGTGTCTGGCTGAACTGGGACCAAAGCTCCAGGATTCAAAAGGACCTTTAGAATGGGACACCCCAAAAATTTCCAGCAGATACTCAGTGGAAAGGAGGTCAGTATCTATTCAGTTTAATTTTTGTCAACTTGGCACAAGCCAGAGTACGCTGGGAACAGAACTGTCTCCATCACACTGGCCTGTGGGCGGGTCTGTGGGGCATTTTCTTGGCTAACGATTGATGTGGGAGGGTGCACTGGTCATCCTGGGAGGCATAAGGAATGGTTGAGGAAAACTGTGGCTGTCACCCCTCGGGTTCTATCCACCCCAGTTTTTGAGACAGGACTCTCATTGGCTTGGGACTTGCCAAGAAGACTAGGATGGATAGCTACCCAGCCCCAGGGATTTGAGAGTCACCCTTCTCAGAATGAGGATGGCAACCGTATGCCACCCTATCCAGCTCCACATCCTGCCTTGTTTGATGACATGAATTCGGAAGGATTGAACTCAGGCCCCCATGCTTGCAAGGTGTCCTAGTTTGCTTACTATTGCTGTAATAAATACCATGACCAAATTACAATGTTGGGAGGAAAGTGTTTATTTCCTCTTGAAGCTTATAGCCCCTCAGGGGAAGTCAAGGCAGGAAACTTGAGGCAGGTAAATGTAAGGAGGGGGGGGACAGAAATCTCAGCAGCAGAGACCGTGGAGGAATGTTGCTTACTGGCTTGCCCTCCAGTCTTACAGTCAGCTATTTTTTTATTTGTATCTCCCAGGACTACCAGTCTAGGGGTGTCACTAGTTTAGTGGGCCGGACCTTCCCACATCAACCATTAATCAAGAAAATATCCCACTGACCAATTCCCTTAAGAGCAAATCTGATGGGGCATTTTTCTCAATTGAGATTTACTTTTCCCTGATAGTCCTAACTTGTATCTAATTGACATAAACAAACAAACAAAAACAACCCTCTCTCTCTCTCTCTCTCTCTCTCTCTCTCTGTGTGTGTGTGTGTGTGTGTGTGTGTGTGTTCATGCATATATTGTAAGTGTGGAGGTCAGAGGACAACTTCCAGGAGTCACTTCTCGCCTTCCATGATGTAGGTCCTGGGGATTGAACTCAGGTCATCAGGCTTGCTTGCTGATCCATCTCACCAGTCCTAATGATGAATTCTTAAAATCCTGTGAATAAGGGCTAGAGGGATGGCTCAGCAGTTAAGAGCACTTGCTGCTCTTACAGGGGGTTCGGGTTTGGTTCCTAGTACCCACGAATCACTGTAACCTTCTTCAATTCCAGTTCCAGGGGACCCAACGTTCTTTTATGACCTCCTGGGCACCAGGCACACACATGGCCCACAGATATATATTCAGATAAAATGTCCATACATATAAAATAACTAAGTAAATAAGTATCTTTAAAGTTATAAATACATACTGACATCTTAAAGAAAATACAGATGTGCTCTAAAAGCAACACAAACAAATATGGGCATGGAACAATTTTAGTATCACAAAGCAGTCTCTTGTTGATTTTTAAATATAATGAATTTCTTAAAGCCGTGGGACCAGGAGAAGGCCCAGCAAGTCGAGGCACTTCCTTCCAAGCCTGATATCCTGAGTTAAATCCCTGGGGCCTACCTGGTCGGAAGAGTGCACTGACACCCACAAATTGATCTCTGACTTACAAATATCTCCCCATACGGCTCTTGTCCCCCAAAAATGTAATCTAAATTTTTTTTTGTTTGTTTTTCCAGACAGGGTTTCTCTGTGTAGCTTTGGAGCCTATCCTGGCACTCGCTCTGTAGACCAGGCTGGCCTCGAACTCACAGAGATCCAACTACCTTTGCCTCCCGAGTGCTGGAAGCACTGCCCAACCAAAAATTTTAAGTAATTAAAAATATCCTAAGAGCATTTTTTAATCAGCAAGCACCTGCTCTTGTTCTCAGGATTGCAAGCCTGGGCATTTGAGCGTTAAGGGCTATGATGCTCACAAGCACACGGAGGTGTGTGTGCAGGCAGGGGTGAAGTGAACGGGGCGACACATGAACAATTCCTGAATCCGGGCAGCGGCTGTGTAGGCATATGCACCCACTGTTCCTTCAGCATTTCCATGCATTTCAAACTTTGAATAGCAGAAAGTTGGAAGAAATGGGAATTTTAAAACGAAGTAATAAATATACAAAAATTGGACAGATTCACATTGGTCATAACACTGGTCATCTCTAAGCAAGGAGACAGGGATCTAAGACTATAGTGAGATATAAAAGGTATATGGTTCTTTTGAAAACACACTTTATTTTGGGCCAGTAAGACAGCTCAGTCTTGGCTTGCAGCCAAGGTTTAAAATCTGAGTTTAGTGCTCTGAAGCCGTATGATAGTAGGACAGACCTGATTCCCCTAAGCTATTCTCTGATGTCTACACATAATGACTGTAGCATGTTGCATGCACACGCGCGCGCGCGCACACACACACACACACACACACTAAATGTATATAAAAATTTTCAAAAAGATAGAATAAACTTTAAAGCAAAGTAGGCAAAATTCAACACTGTTAATGCTGCTTATTATATTTCTCTTTGTGTGTGTGTGTGTGATTTGTTTGCTTGGTTTTTCTTTCTTTTTTAACTTACCAGAGGCTCCAGTTTTACAGGCTGTTGTCGCTTTCTTGTTCTCTCTTGAGCTTTTGTGGTGTGCCTAAATGTCAGCGTTTGCATTTCAGGTTCATTTTCTTTGAGTGACACATAATTCATAATTCCTTTTGCTTTTATAGTGTTTAGTCTGGCAAGCACAGGATTTTCTTCTTCCTGGCGTTCAAAATTTTTCAGGTCAATTTCATTATCTGTGGTTTGGAAACTCATCTTTACTCCTGCGTGAACGGGAAAAGAAAGGCAGAAGAGTTGAAGAAATTAGTTATGGAGAGACATAAGCAGTGCAGAGAGAATTAAGGACTAAGGAGGCCTGAATTCACCTACCTCCCCCCCCCCCACCCCGAGAGGAAAGCAATCACAACTCTCGAGGTCTTCCCCAGAGTGCTTGAGCCAGAGGAATAAAATTTGAGACAGACGTTATGCCTGGGCTTGAAGAAGCCCTGCCCTGGGCTCTAGACTGGCTTGGGTGTAGGAGGATGAAGAGAAGGGCTTTGAACAGTAAAATTTTCAGACCTGAGTGCGTAAAACATCTCCCAAGGTACTTAAATGTAGCTAAGGAGGCTGGGGAGATGGCTCCGTCTGTAAAATGCTTACTATCCGAGTGTCTTAGGGTTTTTGTTGCTGTGCTAAAACACTGACCAAAAGCAACTTGGGAAGGAAAGGGTGTATTTAATCTTATAGCTTGTGGTCCCTCTCGAAGGGAAATGAGGGCAGGAATTAAAGCAGAGGCTATGGAGGAGCATTGCTTGCTGGCTTGCTCCTTATGACTTGCACCCAGGACCACCTATGTTCAGGATTGCACAAACTGCAGTGGACTGGACCCTCCCATATCAATCATTAATCAAGAAAGTGCTGGACAGACAAGCCGATAGGCCAATACTATGGGAGCATCCTTTCCAAACGACTTTAGCTTGTGTCAGGTTGGCAACAGGACAGCAAGCAGGAGGGCCCGAGTTTAGATCCCTAGCACCACATGAAAAGCAAAGCATAGCAGTGTTGTACATAATCCTAGCACTGGAGAGTAGGGGCAGACAGGTGAATCCCCGGGCTTGCTGGCCAGCCAAGCTAGCTAAGGTCCAGATTCAGTGAGAGATCCCATCTTAAAAAACAAAAAGTGTGGGACCTAGGTGGTGGTGATGGTGATGTATGCCTTTAATGTTAGCACTTGGGAGGAGGAAGCAGGCAGATCTCAGTGAGTTCAAGGCCAGCCTGGTCTACAGAGCAAATTCCAGGATAACCAGGGCTACACAAAGAAACCCCATCTTGAAAAAACAAAACTCTAGTCTTCCATGTACATACACATGCAAGGGTGGACAGACAGGTACGCACGTGCATGTGTGCACACACACACAGACACACAGACATACACACACAGACATACATACAGACACACACACACAGACACACACAGACACACAGACACACACACACAGACACACACAGACAGATACACACACACAGACACACAGACAGACACACAGACAGATGCACACACACAGACATACAGACAGACACACACAGACACACACAGACAGATACACACCATACACACACACACACACACACCATAGAGTACAAAATGTCTTAAATCAGGTGTTGCCATACCTACGTTTTAACCTAGCTTAGTTACAATAAGAATTAAAAAAGCCTCTTGAGTAATTTTAACTTCTCCGGTAACCCCATTAAAAATACGAGAGGCCTCGGTTTTAATGATGTGCTTTATTTACCTAACATTGAAACTATCGTTTCAATACACAATGATGCTGTGTGATGCAGGGCTATATTTAATTTTTCCGAGTGCATTTCATACCTGGTGTCTAGGAACTGTCTTATTGGAGGGGACAGCTCTAGATTTGGTCAGTGTACGATCCTGGGCAAGCCTGACATCTCTAGTCCTCACTTTCCAATCCACCCCTCCACCCCACCCTCCACAGTAAACTATCCCATCACCTAATCCATCATCTCTGAGGGGTTTCCATCGCTGGGCAGGCGACCCTGGGAGTCTGGCTCCGCCCAGGGCTCAGTTCCATCGTACTCACCCAGCGGTCCAACTGCAGCCTTTCCTGAGGGGTCTCTAGGAGCCAAAAGTTGGGTCCCAGGAGGAAATGTTTCCCGTTGCGTAGCAACCACTGGGCAAGGACGCTGCTCACTGCGCCGGGGAGGAGCCAGTCGCCTCTGCTCAGTGTCGTGAAGCCTTCGCTCTCGCAGCTCTCCTCCAGGAGCGCGCCAAGTAATCGAGCCAATCAGTGTCTCCGGAGCGTTGACGTCACCAGTTGCCAGGAAGCAGGAGCCACCCCGAGGAGTCCTCCCCTGCGATGGAACTGAATCCCTGGCAGGGTGGACTGCAAGCAGAGGAGATCTGGTCTCTCTGTATGTTCGCTCGAGTCTGACCTGACGTTCGCCCACGTCTTAAAATCCTGACGGGGAAAGAAACGAGCCTCAGGAGAAGGATGCGTGGACTGCTGAGGCCCTTTCACCTGCCTTGACCCACCGCTTTTCAACCTTCCCTACAAAACGTTATCACCGCTGGAACTACCTGCTTTTTCTCCTGACCGCGTCTTGGGTGGCGACCCCCTAAGTGAAACCGAGAAAACAGGGGCGCATAGTGCACACAGCATGCTGGTTTGACCCCCACCTACCTCCGAAAGGATTGCCTAGAGCTGGAGCACAGAGTCAGATCACTCCATCTAACCCACCTCCCCGCACACCACCTGAGTATTGAGCTGACGTTAGTCTCTTCACGGAACTTGTGGGGTGTGGGGGGATGCGCGGTGTGCAATAGTGTGTGTGTGTGTGTGTGTGTGTGTGTAGGACAGAGGACAATTCATACAAGTTCAGTACTCCCACCACCATGCGGATCCGGGGATGAAAACAGGGTCACCAGGCGTGGCAGCAGATGCCTTTACCTGCTGAGCGATCTCACTGGCCCTAGGGAGTGTTTAAACTTTTGTTTTTTTGCCTTGGTTTTTTTTTTTTTTTTTTTAGAAGCTCATGAAATTAACATAACACGTTTTATGAATGCACACTAATTTAGCAGCAAAGGTATTTTTGAATAACGAAGGCCCGATGCCAGGAGAAAAATAGACAAGACTCAGGGCTTGGCGTTAGAACTGCAGCTCTGGACCAGGGTTGATCTTTGGAAAGCCACAGAGCCTCTCAGGCTGTCTTCCCCCACTCTTGGGCATTCTGCCTGTGCCTGGATCGGGGCTGGGTGTGTGTGTGTGTGTGTGTGTGTGTGTGTGTGTTCCTTTCCCAGGCCTTCAGTTCTCCACCATGAACAAACAGGCTATGCACTATGTGCAGGGGAGGCTTCAGGGCAGGTAGGATTTTATACTCAAACTTTAATCAGTGTTGTAACTGAAGGGCTTCATTCTGCCTTCCCAGAGGTCTCAGAGAAAGAGGACAGAGAGAGAGAGAGAGAGAGAGAGAGAGAGAGAGACCTTATTTCTCAGTAGGCTGAGTTGGCACACTCCACTTACATTGCACACAACAGGCATTTCAACTTTGCTCCATTTGGCAGCTATCTGGACATCGTCTAGCCTCGAGGCTCTCAGCCTGGATTTTCCAGGGCTCCCTGGTGCTTCTGTTTATTCACAGCTTGTTCAAAACAGCTTGCCACTGAGTATAAGATGCTGGCATCTTTTTAAGTTTGCTTTTTTTTTTTTTTTTTTTTTTTTGGAAGGAATGACTTGTTTTGCTTGTATTGCTGTTGTGTTTCTATTTCTAGAATTTTAAATTTTAAAATTAAAAATATACTGGTTTTTCCTTTACTTTAAATGATCTTTATTTTTAAACATATGGTCATGATTTTGCAGATAATATGCTGACTCGGGAGATAGAGGCAGCGATTTCAAGAGTTCAAGATCATTGTTGATTATAGAGAGATGGGTACCTTTGATCCTGTTTCACACTAAGGCAATAAGATAAAATATACAATAGAGTTCAAGAGTTAGAATGTAAGAAATAATGTAAAAGAGCTCTCTAACTTTTTATATTGATTACATGCTGAGATGATAATATTTTAGGTAAATTGTGTTAAATAAAATATAAAATTAGAATAAAGAACATGATGCGTTAACACCAATGAATTTTTTCTTTAAAAAATTACAGGAGTGGGGGGACTGGAGAGATGACTCAGAGGTTAAGAGCACTGACTGCTCTTCTAGAGGTCCTGAGTTCAATTCCCAGCAACCACATGGTGTCCCACAACTATCCCTAGTGGGACCTAATGCCTTCTTCTGGCATGCAGGTATGCATGCAAAACACTCATGCATAAAATATAAATTTAAAATTATATATACATTTTAGTTATTTATTTTGTGTGTGTATGTGTGTATTGCCATGACACACATGTGAAAGTCAGAGGACAACATTTGAGAGTTTGGTCCTAGAAACCAAACTACAGGTTGCCAGGCTTGGTGGCAAGCACCTTTACCCTCGGAGCTCACTCACCAGCCCACTGATGGTTCTAAAAGGTATGAGTTTTCCATTAATGTTGTTTGAGTGCAATGAAAAGCAGAATGGTCTATACTGACATTATTTTGAAGTTTATTAAGTATTACTTTATTTTATGACTATGAGTGTTTTGCTTTCATGTATCTGTGTGCACCACATGCATGCCTGGTGCCCTCAGAGTCAGAAAAGGCCATCAGATCCTCTGGGTCTGGAACTACTGGTGGTGATGAGTTGCCACATGGGTGCTGGGAGCCAAACCTGAGTCCTTTGAAAGAGCAGCCGGTGCTCTTCACCACTGAGCCATCTTTCCAGCCTCCGTATTCACATTTTTATAGTGTGACAAAATTAATTTTTGGTGGTACATCAAACCTAAAAAAATGTAAACTGCATTAATTTCTCAGAGAAAATGGTACTGGCTTTCATTGAAAATCTGAGGAGTACCCTGTGGCTAGCCATATTCACAGTGCATCTTCTGTCACTCACTTCACAGTCTCTTCTCGAGCTGTAATATCTTCTTCAAATCCTATTTTTTTTTTTTTTTTAAATCATGGGAGACCTGGAAAAAGACGCATCTATGCATTGATGGCCACCTTGGGAAAAACAGCTTGTGGCTGTTGGAGTCTTGAAGGGGCTGTGAAGCATTTGCAATCTGTATTTTCTATACTTTCTTTAAGCTTTCAGAACTAAATGCAATAAATATGCGATAAACACCAGACCTTATTTCTCAGACCAAAAGGTAGTGTACTACCCATCCCTTGATCAACATTTCCTCATTTCTCCCTACCCATCCCCCAAAACACCTGGCCATTTATTTATTTATTTATTTGTTTGTTTGTTTGTTTGTTTAGAGCTGCTAAACAAGATTTTTGGAAAACATCCAGGGTGTCCTGGTTAGTTTTGACTGTCAACTTGACAGCCACCTGACCTAGTCATCTGAGAAGGAAGTCTCAATTGAGGGACTACCTATATCTCCTGGCCTGTGGACATGCCTATGAAGAGAATGTCTTGACTGTTAATTGATGTAAGAGGGCACAGACCACTTTGGGCAGCACCAGGGGATCCCAGGCTGGGTAAGAAAGCCGGAGAAGCATGAGCCTAAGTGAGCCAGCAGTAGAAAATGTTTCCTTCATAGTTCCTGCCCCAACTTCTCTCAATGATAAACCATGACGTGTATGTATAAGCCAAATAAAGCATTTTCTCCCCAAACAGCTTTTGGTCTGAGTGTTTTGTCACAGCAGCGGAATGGGACTAGAGCACAGAGACTCAAGCCGGAGAGAGAGATCCTGTTCCGAAAGAGACTCTGGGTGCAGAAGTGAGATCAAGTGTATTGAGTCTGTGGGGGCCAGGGTCAGATCTCAGCACCTGCCCAGCTACTTGTGTACCATTAAGTTTTTTAAAATGTCACCACATGAAGGAGAGGGGAATATACCCTTTCCCCTTCTTCCCCCCTCCCCCACATGGAAGCCTTACCAGTCACAGTACTTGGGAGATCTGGCCCCGCCCCTCATCTGCCTTACAGTGGTGGCTAGGGAGACACTTCCCTCTTGTCAGCATGGCAGTAGAGAGAGCTGGCCCCCAGGTCATAAGAGCGGGAGACCTGCCCCTGCTGCTCACCAGCTGCAGCATTTCGCCTCCCCTGGGAAGCACAGTAGAGCTGGCCCTGACGGTGTAGACATGGGTGAGCCAACCCCGAAGGTGTGAAAGCAGGAGAGCCGCTCATTGCTCATCGCTGCAGAGGATGAACTACCTGGAGCAGTACTGGAGAGCTCACTTCGGTGGTAAGGACAAGGGATGGGCTGGCAGAGTCACTAACCCTGCAAATGTGCAGGTCCAGAACCAGGGTTATGAGTTGGCCCGCCCCAACATCCACCCCATCTGTGATCTGCTCCAACATCCACCCCATCTGTGATCTGCCCCAACATCCACCCCATCTGTGATCTGCCCCAACATCCACCCCATCTGTGATCTGCCCCAACATCCACCCCATCTGTGATCTGCGGGAGTCTGTGAAGGGGCCCATCCTACAGGGCACATCCTGCAGATCCAACACTACGGGATCTCCATGACATAGGGCAACAACAGGACATCCTAGAGGATATTATAGCAGACACCCGAAGCCTCATCTGCAACGAACACTTACAAGTAAAAATACATGAACGGAAGGGTTTGCGCCATGACTCACTGTGTCACACTGCAGCGTCCATGGCGAGATTTTCCTTTTTCTTCTTTTTTAAAAGATTCTTTCAAATTTTATTTATTTTATTTTATGGCGGGGAGGTTGCAAGGGCAGGAGGTGGAAAGGAAGGATGGGAAGTGAATACGATGGAAATGCATGATGTGAAATACATGAAGAATAAGTAAAAAGATCATTAAAGAAAATGCCACCACAGCCTCAGAGATGTGACTCGCCTTCCCCTGTAGTAACCACTGTCTCTCACTGTTCTGTATGGGTTCTTCCTCTGAGGCTATGTGAGTTGTCAAATGCAACAGTCTATTGTCCCCATTGTTACCAAAGAGAGACACGCAGACACAAAGTCACATCATCATCTTCTTTTAATATTTTAGACTTTTAAAGCTTTATTTATTTATGTATTTATTTATTATATGCACAGTGTTCTGCCTGCATGTATGCCTACAGGCTATCAGAGGGCACCGGATCTCATTATAGATGGCTGTGAGCTACCATGTGGGTGCTGGGAATTGAACTCAGGTCCTCTGGGAGAGCAGCCAGTGCTCTTAACCTCTGAGCCATCTCCCCCAGCCCCAGATAGTCTTCCTCCAAAGGTTCCATTGCTTACCACAAGAGAGAATAGGAATAATTAACATTAGTTGTATATAAATCCAAAGTCAGGTGCCTCATCTCTGTTCTAGAAAATTCTCAGGCAATGTCTTATCTTGTCATTGTCTCTGAAAATACTGAACTAAGTCCATCTTGTCTCTCCTTCCAGCCTTGGGCTAAACTTTAGTTGAACTACACCTTTCCTCTGAATCCTACATAAATCTCGCCTTCTCTTTAGCATTTCCCACCATTACTTGCTTGTTTCTAATATTTCATTTCTTATCATCTCCTGCTGTTTCCCAGTTCATTTATTTTCTCTAGAGCTCTATTTAATGTGCTATCCCGTCCACTCCCAAGTTTGTCTCAGCATGGTAAACGTAACATTCAGTTTACAAACAGTGGCGTTTAAAGTGCGTTCTCACTTGCACAGCCATCACCACTGCCGACGTGTAAGATGCTTTTCCCACGCACAAGGAAATTCCACAGCAAGATGGCACCCCTAACCTCTGAGCCGTCTCTCTGTCCCAAGCCATACAGATTACAACTGTACTGTTGACTAAAATTACATTTTACTACTATACTTTCAGACACAGACAGGACTTCCAAAGCATATAGATTTCCAAGCTTCATTGCAAACCTAGCGAATAGGATCTGAAAGTGGTACCCTGACCAAGCATATCTGCAGCATCTATGGATGATTCATCTCTGGTTAAGAACCACATTTGCAGGTTAAAAAAAAAAAAGGATTGTAAAGTTACAGAGAACGAAATAGATAGACAGGCCAGGGGACAGTTACATAAGATGGTTGTCTTAGTTGCAGTCACTATTGCTGTGATCAAACCCCAGGACTAAAAGCAATTTAGGGAGAAAAGTTTATTTGGCCTATACTTCCATTTCAGTGTTCATCACTGGAGGAAGTCAGGGCAGGAACTCAAGCAAGGCAGGGACCTGGAGGCAGGAGCTGATGCAGAGGCCACAGAGGGATGCTGCCTACTGTTTTTCTTTCCCTGGCGTTCTCAGCCTGCTTTCTTGTAGAACCCAGGACCGCCAGTCGGGGGGGGGGGGGGACGGCCCCACCAACCCTGTGCTGGGCCCTCCCACATCAAGCCGTAATTAGAAAATGCCCTGCAGCAGGATCTTAGGGAAGCATTTTCTCAATTGAGGTTTCCCCCTCTCAGATGACTCTTCCTGCTGTCTGGGAGGCCATCCTCCAGCAGCACAGGGCGCTGAGTCAGTGAGGCTAAACTTTTCTATCTGAGGGGACTTAGGGAAAAAGGCACTCACAAACTCTCTTGATGATTTCCTTCCTTATCTTCTCTCTCTCCCCCCCCCACACATGTTTTTACATCTTTTATACCCCAACAGAATATTCTGGGCAGTACAAGAGTCAAAGCAGTTGCATTCCATTTCTCAAGTGAATGATTATAGGTAAAAACATGTTTTTCATCTCCCTCACATGATTAAACATTTTATGCATTACAGGTGAAAAACAAATTATCCCAAGAACCCACATACATTCATACCCAAGCAACTTGCTATAGATTAACCATGTGGGCAAGCAAGGTGTTCCTGTCAGGTCTTTTACTGGCAGGCTGAATCTTACTGTTACAAACAAAGGGTCAATTACTTTATTACTTGTCTTGAAAGGTAATCTTACAAGGAATCTTAAAGAAATCACAAACCTAAATTTTCATAGATGAAAATGAATTAGCTCTACTTTAAAATTTGGGTACATATCTTTTTTTTTTTTTAACATATCAGGAGATCGAGGGCAGAAATGGGTATAAGGAATTTATCATCACCATTGCTCATCAACTAAACCTATCAAGCAGAGCACATCAGTCAGTAATAGTTGAGTTTCTTTGTTCTTATTCCCTGCCCTTAAAGAGTTCCACATTTAACCATGTGCCTTTCTAAAACATTAGATTGTCTTCTTGGGGTTTTTCACCTCAAAGTTATTTAACAAAAACACCTTAGTCTAACTTTGTTGTTATTAAAGCTTTGTTTCAGCTGTGATGCACTCTGACACCTGTGAACACATCTCCCGACATTAAGGTTAAAAGAATCTAGGACTCCATTGTTAATCCTTAACCTGAGCTACAATCTACACAACTCCTTTGGTCAAACTCACAGACCCTGGCTGTGATACATATCATGTATTTATTCTTACTCATCAAAACTCTGTATAAGACATGGAAGCAAAGAAGGCCGGGTCTGAGGAGTCTGGCGATGACACAGGCTTTGTTCTTTTTGACTAAGCCTCTTATGAACTTGTTGGTGGCTCCCTGGTCTTACTTGTGTGCACAGCTTCTTGGGGTTTCAAAAACGATCGAACAAACAAACAAACAAACAAAGACTTTATCGGCCAGTAAGATGCTCCAGCGTTTAAGCAAGCTTGCTGCCAAGCCTGAAGATCCGAGCTCAGTTGCCTGAACCCATACAACAGAAGGAGAGAACTAACTTCTCCAAGTTGTCCTCTGACCGCCCACACCCCACAAAATAAATACATTCAAAAGACTTTTCTAAAAGAAATTGTGTCTGCTCTATGGAGAGGAAAGGAAGGTGGCAGGTGAACTGAGCAAATTGGAAGATCTATGGCTAGATTCTATTTTCCTTATGAAGCAGGAGATACAGTCAACCATGAGAAGGATGGAAATGGGGTAACAAAGGCAAGGGAGGTTTAAATTTCAGGTCCTGTGAATTTCTTGAAATTGTGTTCCTATTTGTGAATATACTTTCTTTTTTCTGTAGATGTGTTCAATTCTCAAAGGGTTCTGTGATCTGTTTTTCCTCAGAAACTGGGAATGTGGCCTCTAAAACAAGCTGCCTCTTAGCTTTGACTTGTGTGGTAAGATGCCTCGCTCAACTTTGCCAGGAGCTCATGATGTGTATTTTGTTCTTTTGGCGACATCTTGTGGTCAAATGAGTGTATTACTGGCAAAGTTAGGAATTGTGGATTTCATTGGTAGATTTGTAAAAAAGACTTGAGTGTCTCAGAACTCATGAAAATCAATAATTATTATATTTCCCATATGATATTGAGACATTTCTAATTTATAGCTGATAAGCCACGGTCAGTCTTGGATAACTGTATTTTGGGAATTGAGTTTTTGGGAAGGAAAGATTCCCTGCTCCTCAGATAACTCCAGGGTGCAATCAAGGCCCAGTACCTCCAGCTGATGTCGGTGCTCTTCATTGTGTGATTTGTGGGCCAGCAGCATTGGCGTCATCTGGAACTTGTTAGATATACAGACTCTAACGTCCTACCCCCAACTTCCTGAATCAGCCAGCATCATATTTCGCAAGCAGTTCACTGAAGGTTAGATTTTGAAGAACGGCTGTCATGGAAAAGGAAGAGGTGGGAATGGTTGGTAGAAGGACAATATTATTCTTTCCTTCATCTTTCTTCTTTGAGCCCCGCCCCCCTCAGCATCCCATTTCTTAAGTCTATATACAACACTTTTGCAGAACATTTTCTGGCAAATACACAATAAAAATAGCTGTCATAACTGAGTGAGACCTGGGAAGCCCTGGCAAGCTAGACTTGACCATCCATCCTCCATAATTCAATTCAATGAGCAAGTAATAGTAGAAGGTAGAAAGGTGAGATTTATTCAACGTGGCTGCATTGGTAAGAAGATAGAAAGAAGTCCAGGACTCAAGTCCATATTCAGGGTCCCGACCGAAGGCTTGGCTTTCGATAGGAGCCTGGTCCTAAGATAACTCGGCAGTCCTGGTCAAGGTGTGGTCCCACCCCACCGTCTCTTCAGCACGGCGCCCCGACAACTCAGAACCCAACAAACTGTCTTTCTGGGAGAGTTTCCCTCTGAGGATGGCATGGGGCTCCAGCATTAGGTTCCAGGGGGAAATTCCAGTTTCCTGGGGTCCTAGTGAGTGTCTGGTAGGCAAAGAAGTTTAAACACAAGCATCTGTTCAGAACATTGCCACTCTGCTGGCACGGTCTCATGCAGAACAGTTTTCTTCTGGTAATCTCCTCTCTTGTTCTGCTCTGGGTTTTATGTGGCAACTGTGTTGGCAGTGAAAGAAACCTCTCCTTTCTCACCATGGGAAAAGTAAACAGCCACGTAGACCTAGGGGGTTGCCAAGTTTGTGGGCAATAAAGGGGCAGCTAGTTAGCTATTAACCAGCAGACAGAAGCATTTCCCTCAACGCCTTGACCTGGGCACCTCTCTTCTCTGGAGGTTCTCCTGACATTTCTGCTTAGGGTGGTAAGGCGGTGAAGGCAAGACGCCGTTCTCCATCATCCTCTCTAACTTGATCCAGGCAGCAGCAGTTAGAGTAAGCACAAGGGAGCTTGAGGTGGAAGCCACAGCCGTCAGTGGATCTGGGCTGGGAAAGCTGGAGGGAAAAGTTCAGGGAACTGAGTGTTTAAAGTCATTTTGGCACTTTGCTGTTTACTAGTGGCCTCTCAAGGCACTGGCACCCTCATTATATTTAAAGGTACAGAACTGTGAAAATATTAAGATATGTTTGGGAGGGCTTGGGGAGCATCGGAATTGCACGAGGGCTGATGGGAGAGAAAAGATGATTTGGAGTGAGGGAAGGGCTAATGGCCAGCCGTTCAGGTGACGCATTTCCTACGTCCTCACCCAAAGCTGATGCTGTTATGTAAACATCACAGATTTAATGGGAAACAAACAAACAAGATACAAAACAAAAGTTACTTTTGAAGCAAGGTCTCACTATATATCCCCAGGTGTCTCAGGATTTACTCTATATCCCAGACTGGTCTTGTGGCCCAGAATAAAGAATTGGACAGAGACTCAAATAGATGGACAGTAGCTAGCAAAGTAAGAGAAGCTGCTGAGAAAACATATACTGGGTCTGTGGAGAGATGGCTCAGCCTTAAAAGTGCTTGCTGCTCTCACACAGGACCCTAGTTTGCTTTCCAGCACTCACACGGAGAGGCTCCTAACCACTCTGGATTCAGGGATCCAATGCCCCCTAATGGCTCCCACAGACATTGCACACATGTGCACAGGTATACACACACACACACACACACACACACACACACACACACACACACACACTAAAAATTAAATCTTTCTTTAAAAATTAGAAAAAGAAGCCGGGCAGTGGTGGTGCACGCCTTTAATCCCAGCCCTCGGGAGACAGAGGCTGAAGGATCTCTGAATTTGAGGCCAGCCTGGTTTATAGAGTGAGTTCCAGGACACCCAGGGCTACACAGAGAAACCCTGTCTTGGAAACAAACAAACAACAAAAAACAAAAGCAAACAAGAAAGAAAGGTTCCAAGAGAAGAAATGGGCAGAGAGTGAGTTCGCTAGCTCAAATAGCGTCACAGCACAAAGGATTGGAGCTCATTTGCATAGTGTGGGCTTTCCTGAGCATGCCTTGCCTGTTACATGTAGTTCCATATGTAATTTCATCCATCACATGCCTCATTAGCCTCTTAAATTCCCACCAGGTCTGTGAGCCACGGGTCACCTTCAGCCTCTCTGCAGTGGCTCTGCCACTATGCCAGTGGCTTCAGCCAGTTCTAGTTGGTCTTGGGATGTGTGTTCCAGGGTTTCTCTTTACTGACTTCTCTCCCAAGGAGATGCATGTGTTCCCCCCCAAACCCTCCCTCTTGCCTAACCTCTCAGAGACTAAGGATTGTAGCTTGGTTACCATTTATTTAATGGCTAATATCTACATAGAAATGAATACATACCATATTTATTTTTCTGGGTCTGGCTTACCTCATTCAGGATGAGTTTTTTTTTTTTCTAGTTCTATCCATTTGCCTACAAATTTCATGATGTCATTTTTCTTTTTTTTGAAAGAGTTCAGAATACCCCATCGGGTAAATTATCTCATTTTCTTTGCCCGTTCTTCTGTTGAGAGGCATCTAGGTTGTTTCCACTTTTTGGCTATTATGAACGGCACTGCAATGAACATGGTTGAACAAGTGTCCCTGTGTAGAGAGAAGCTTCCATTGGGTATTTGCCCAAGAGTAGTACACCTGGAGCTTGAAGTAGATTGACTCCCATCTTTCTGAGGAAATACCATGCTGGCTTTTATAGTGGCTGTGCAAGTTTGCACTCGCACCAGCAATGGAAGAGTGTTCCCATTGCCCTATATCCCACCTCACATTAGCTGTCACTTGTACCTATTGCCCTTAGTCACGTGACAGTTGAAAGATCGAATCTTAAAGTAGTTTTGATTTGCATTTCCTTGATGGCTAAAAGTGTTGAGCATTTTTTAAGTGTTTGTTTCTTAATGATATTTGAGTTTCCTCTGTAGAGAAGTCTGTTTATATCAAGTTTCTTGAGTTCTTTATATACTTTGGATATTAACCCTTTCTCAGATGTGGAGTTGGTAAAAATATTTTCCCATTCTTTAGGCTGCTGCTTTGTCCAAATGACAGTGTCTTTTGCCTTACAGAAGCTTTTCAGTTCCACGAGGTCCCATTTATCAATTGTTGATCTTAGTGCCTGCATTAGCAGAGTTCTGTTTAGAAAGTCATCTCCTGTGCTGAGGCATTCAAGGCTATCCCCCACTTTCTTTTCTGTCAAGTTCAGTGTATTTAGTTTTATGTTGGGGTCTTTGATCCATTTGGAGTTGAGATTTGTGCACAGTGAAAGATACGTATCTATTTGCATTCTTCTACGTGTATCTATTTGTATTCTTCTACATGACGACATCCAGTTTGATCAGAACCATTTGTTGAAGAAGTCTTTTTTTTTTTTTTTCCAGTGTGTATTTCTGTCGTTCTCCTCAATCCACCTGTCTTCTGCACTGGTAGGAAAAGTTAAAAGGATATGTGATGGGAACCACCAGCCCAGTACTTTCAAGTTCTTGATGGTGGCACTAATTTCTACAATTCTAGTCATGTGATACTGTTTTTAATTCACTATTTTCCCTGGAAGAGGCTACTCTAATGGCTTCCATTTAGCCTTTCCAACCTTAATAGCCTTATTCGCTGATCAGGGAGTCACTGTGAGAATTCTGCCAACTTCTAAGTATATCTATCCCAGTTATACATTCCGGACTGGGGAAATAATGACAGGATGTTTTCAGAGACTCACTGGACCTACTATGAGTTGGACTTCAACCAAAACTCCATTAATCATTTGACCTCCATAAGCCCCTATGGGCCTTCATAGGGTACAATGTTTCTTGCCATTTCATGGAATAGAGTCAATTTAGAACAAGTATCCAACAGACCCTGGAAAGTCTGATTGTTTCCTTTCCCCCAGTGTACAGTTATCTTTGCAAAGGGCCTGTAGGTCCTGCTGGGGTAGGACTGGAGAAAGGCTAACAGTTAAACTCTTAGGTATTTCATCAAGGTCCTCCCTTAGGGGAACCTGGCAGTCCCTTCATTCAAGGGGCTGCAAACAGGCTCAACGTTGGAAATGAGTTCACTGGCCAAGATTCCATTGTAAACTTTTTTTTTTTTTTCATTTGAGAATTTTTCCATTCATAGAGATCAAACAAAAATGCAGTCGGCTTACCTATTTCATGGCTGGAAACACCATGATTGACCAGCCAGTTCCAAAGGGCCATACAAGTCACACCATCATAAAAATTGCTTTGCCTATACTGTCCCTTATGTGTTAGGCCATTATGGACATTGCTTTGTCTATTCTGCCCATTACAATCACCACCTTATCTTCAGCAATTCGGTTACACCACCTGGCCCCTGCCCCTCTGGGCGCCAACTAAACTATGGGATGGAAATTTTATCCTGGTCTCATTGAGAAAACCTGAATCCCAAGGGCAGATCTAGAATATGAATCCACATATGATTCCAATACTCGATCTGTGTTTAGAGTGTGAAGTTACTGTCTAGTGTAATGTACCCCCTCCCAACTATGAGCGACTGTGAGAATCGAGGTGTGGCATAGTTCCTCCAAGGGATTGAGACAGCTTTAGGCCCATCACATATGGTGGAGTCAACAAACAATGTGTACACACTATTTTCCTGTTTAGTGTGGGCGTGTGAGGAATTGCTCTAGATGCCAGGGATACATCAAGTGCACAAAATAAAGTAAAATCCCTGTCTTCATGGAAATTCAAATTTATTAAAATCAAGGTCCCACCCCTAGATGAAGAGCCACAATGGTTGGTCAATGGCTGCTGAGAAAGGGAAACTTTTGTTTTTTCCCAGGGATAAAGCTCCTGCTTGGTTGTCTAATCCCAGGTGGTCAGCCCTGGACACATATGCGTATCAGCAGTGCTAAATGGCCTCAGTAGATCCACGTAGGTACCTACACATACAGGTGTATCGATAATGATTAATGAGGTCATGAATTTGTGAGGGGTGATACTGGAGTAATTACAGGGTCGGGGCAGGATCAGAGTGATACAGATGTAGTTCTCATACATGATGTTCTCAAAACATAAAAATCAGTGATTTTACTATATATGTATATATATGTATATATATATACACACACACAAATATATATAATGCATATTTTGTAATATACATTGTTAACAATATATTGTTAAAAAACTAAATTTTTAATTATTAAGTAAAGGCTCAGTGAAAATTTTGCTCTTTAAAACTAGTCTTCATGTTGAACTTATTTATTTGGAAAGCACTGATAATATTTAACAAGGAAGAAGCTTGTAGACAGTAGAGACTGGTACAAATTACGGCATCCTAAGTGAGCTAGAATACCTTTATTGATGATAAGGAATCTCAGGAACCTGGTTTCAGACAAGAAACAGCTAACCCCATGTTTTGGCTCCAGGACTCATAGCGGTTTTTCAAAAGGGGAGGGAATTCGGTCCCTATCGCCAGGGGTAAGTTTTCGGATCCTTACAAGAAAGGCATGGGAGGTACTGTCTTCTCTGTCGCAGCCGAGGAAAGCCAAGCTGTAGGGCCACGGTCTGGGACACGGCTTTGAGGCTGGCGCCTCCCCGCGCCGGTTTCGTTCGCTGTGCCCACGCCAGAGTTAAAGTCTCGCTCTACCGCTTCCCTTTCCGCCTGCTCGAAGGAAAAAAAATACATTTCCCACAACACCGCGCGCCGACCGGGCCTCGCAAGGCGTGACTGCAACATTGCCGGCATGCTTATGGTTACTCAAACCCACATTTCGAGAAGACCCGAGCTCTTCTTATCTACTTTTCAAACAGTATTCTTCTTCTTTTTCTTTCCCACCGGTGCTATCACTGCCTGACTACAGACTCTGAGGAGAGCAATCCATCCATTCAGGCGACTGCCCTGGACGCCTTCCTCCGCGAGCGTAGGTCCATGCTAGGCCCCGGGGGCCTGGGAGTGTCATTGGTGGATGACCGCAGCGCTTGCTGCTGCAGCTGCCCCTGCGACCATGGTCTCCGGCAGCTGCGGCCTCGTAGCCGCCCGCCTGCTGTCGCGCACCTTCCTCCGTGAGTCGTGCCGGGGCTCCCTTCCTCCAGGCTCCCGCAGGCCCCGGGGATCCACGCCCCGAGCCCTGGCTCAGGCTGCGACCGGGCTCTTCCAGGCGGCCCCGGGGGGGGGGCGAGGGAGCCACTGGTGCAGACCCCAGGGTCAGCCGAGGGGGCTTTGCCCGATGTGGAGGTGGCTCTGTCGAGGCCAGAGTCGGGGGGCGGGCGTCCTGCAGTCCCGGGGACATGTTCGAGCCCCACGGTGACGAGCGGCGGGGTGGAGGTGGCGTCTGGGCTGGCCCTCACTTGGAGCCAAGGGTGAAGAAGAGGTCCAGGATGAACTCCGCTGGGACAGTGCGTGCCAGGGTCGAGCAGGCTAGACCTGTGCCGAAGGGTCCTGCACCTAGAGCTAACCGTTCCGTGGTGTGGCAGGGCCAACGGAAAGGCGGTTCCAGCAACCAGAGTCCGCACGACCCCGTGGGCGCTGAGGGTAGAAGCTGAGGGTGGCCAGGCGCTTTCGCCGATAATGTAATTCGCCGATAATGTGTTTTTACTAGTAATGGCTAGGAGCTACGAACACCCCAGCTTCTGAGAACTAGTCTCCCAGGGTTGCTGCTGTTTCAGTAATGCTGACTCTTGAATACTGTTGCGGCGTCCAAAGTCTCTGTGTTAGATATGCTGAGACAACCTTGGAGGCAGTCGTTTGTGATTGCAGTTTCGCTGATGCATTCACGCTTGCATATTAGTCCTTTTTAAAGAATAACTTCTCACTGGGTGTGGTGGCCCACACCTGTAATCCCCACTCCGGAGGCAGAGGCAGGTGGATCTTTGTGCGTTTGAGAATGAGTTCCAAGACAGTCAGAGCTGTTACACAGAGAAACCCGGTCTAGAAAACAAAACAAAAACAAACAAACCAATTAAAAAAAAAAAAAAAAAAAAAAAAAAGAACTCTCAAGTAATGTTTCCAATCGCATGAAAATAGAACCATATGGCAATGAATGTGAGACAGTGTGGTTAGTCAAATGCAGCATTGGCCTGCCTGTTACCAACAGGAGGGGTGGTTGCTAATTAAACTTGTGGTGAACGATTGGTTGTCAGATACATCCACATTCAAGAGATGTTAAAAGGCGACAAGTGATCTCTTTTCATTGTGCACAGTAAGCCAGCAGACGTTCAGGTGACTGTTTCCCCCCATTATTTCTTGTTACACATCGTTTCTGTTTCTTGCATCAAACAGTGAGCGAGTCTCTGTTCCTTCTCGAGTATCCTAAAAGTGTTCAAGGATGAGTGTGGGCTCAGTGCTTCATTGCACCATCGTTTGAGGACAAAGGCTTTGCCAAATAGGAAAGAGTTGAGTTTATTTGGGGGAAAGTTTTCTGGAACTCTTCTTTCTTGAACTATTGAAAGGAGACTTGAATGTCTTGTGGATAGAGGGAAGAAAGGGATTAGTTCAGTAATTGCTGTGGTCGGGAGAGTTTGGACATTGGTGTGTTGGGTATGGGCCTAATCCAGCTTAATTGGAGTCGTTTGTGGAAGACCAGATGTACCCTTTAGTCGGTTTGATGGTAATGCCCAGCAAAGAGGGGCTCGCCTACAGGCCAGTGTCTTACTCTGCTGAGGTCTTGCTGGTCTAAGGCCCTACCTAAAAGAGCCCAGCCTCCATCCAGAAGGTCTGCTGTCTTAGTACAAGTGTCTCCAGAAGGAGAATGTCTAGGTGATCTGGCTCCTTAAGTTTATTTCTCAGCAAAACCTGGTACTCCTCATCCCATAGGGTTGCCCTAAAGGGCTTTCTTCTGGACTCCTAAGCTTGAAACCCTAAAATCTACTTAGCTTTCCATTGCTAGAGTCATCTTGGATCTGAGTCATGTTATTAAAGCTCTGAAGGAGTCTAAGAGCTAAACTAGAGTGTTTCTGTATTAGTACTAAGGTATGAATGACTGTGTTTAGTGGCTAAACACCTCTAAGTCAGCAGACCTCAGAATCCTTTCACACCAGCCATGCTTATTCTAAGCCACTGCGGTGGTCACACTGCAAGCTGCTGCCGCCCCTCCTTCCTCCCCTCCTCCTCTGCCTCCCCCCCACCTTTTCCTTCTTCTTCCAGAAAGTCACAAGTTACTTGCGCTCTTAGGTTAAAATAACTAGAGATGATAAGGAATCCCACTCTTGTCCTTAAATTTTAGCCAATGGCACATTAGGTGTTGAAGTCCCAAGTTTTGCAATGCTGACTTTAAAAAAAAAAAAAAAAAGGCAAACAGTTTTAGCTTCTACTGGGCCCTGGTGAAGGACAATTTAGAAATTGCTAAGCTACCCACTATCCCTCACTTTTATTGCTTGTGAAAGAAGGGGAGGAATCCTGTTGTTGCAGGGAGGGTGGGTACATGGAAACAGAATAATTTCTGATGAGAATGTGTAGGAATTTTATTAGCATCATGAGGCTGAAATGAAGTTTTAAAAGAAAGTTCAAGTGTGGTAGGGTCTTTTAAAACGTCAGTCAGGGGTTTCTGGAAATTACATTTTTTTTTTCAGAATGGTTAATAAGAGCAGTTATTATTTTGATCCTTGCAATTACGGTATTTTGATGCCAGATAGTAAATCTTACAGTCCAGTTAGTTCTACTGTTTTGTTTGGTAAATGAAGAGACAGACCCAGAAAAGTTCCCGGGTAGTCTGAGGAACCCTGAAACCCAGGTCTCATGTTGTGGGTGTCTTTTCACTAATGTGTGCCTTGGGAAGCTTGAACCTCCTTGTTGGAAGCAGGGATTTTGGCACTCTGGTCATCTGCTTACAGGGGCTGCGTGCCTTCCTCATGCCTGCCAAGTTACACAGGCTTGTTTGTAGACTCAGAGAAGTATCTGCAAGTGTGTGGAGACCAGCAGAGCATGAACACTAGCCCAGGCCTGTTTGGTTTCTGTGAGTGATCTCAGCTGGTCCTGGGAACAGCACCAAGGCTACGTTGGCCAGTGCTAGAGCCTCTATGGAGAGCTAGAGCTCTCACCATCGTTATAATCATGGCCACCTTCAGGCCTTCCTGCTGGCCTGCTGTATACTTCAGCCTGCTCGTTTTCTCTGTCAGTCAGTTCCCTATCACTGCAAGCTGCTCTGCCACTGTCGTCAGTTGTATTTCTGGCTTCAATCAGTACAGATGATCTGAGTCCCTTCCCTGGCTCCTGCTGCACAGAGCACTAGGGCCCAGCCTCTCAGTCCTTGAGTCCCTGTTGTGGGACTCAAGCTAAGGTGCTTGGCTGTTCCCTGGGCCAGGACTTGACTGCATCATGCCTTCACTGTCCCTTGTTCAGCATAGTCTGGTCCAGGGGTGCAGCAGTGCGTGTACATTGCAGTGTAGCTATCTGTCCATCAGAGCAGCTGTCTGTCTGGCTGTTGTGTACATGTGGTGTAGCTATCTGTGTACAAGAGGTACAGCTGTCTGTACATCAGTGCAGTTGTCTGTGTACACGCAGTGCAGCTATTGCGCACACACGGTGTGGCTGTCTGGACACACACTACATGCCATGTAGCTGTCTGTGTACATGCAGCTCTCTTCTTTCCCAGAGGGCCAGGCTGAAATCGGGGCCTCCCTCTCCCCTACAGGACTGGCTCTCCAGACACACCTCCTAGTGGGCGCCTCTGCAGTTTTGCCCCTGAGGTCTGAAGATTAGGAAGCATGAAGGTGTGTGGGGGTAGGCTTTGAGAAGTAGCTGAGGAGATAGATTTGTTCTGGAGCCGCCATTCATGGGCTGCTCCGAGTTACGTAGAAGGCCTGCTGCTTTGCAGAGGTAGGGATGAGCCATAGAGAAGACAGGCTAAGAGGCTCTGTGAGGGGCTAGAAGGCGACTCATAGTTGTGAGCCATGAGCCTCTCTTTGCTCTTTGCACTGCATTTTGAAATAGGAGTGGGTTAAGTACCTACTTAAATGTTCTCAGTGTCCCTTGAGGGGGGTTGCCAAACTGACTTAGGCATGTGGCTTTTGTTTCATATTTCTCTTTTCATCTTGAGAACTCACTTTATTTTCTCTGTTTAATATGTGAGCTTTTGAATCCTACATCACAAGGGATCAAGCTAAGTGATCTTGGGTTGTATTTTGGGCAGATTTGTCCCACGACTTAGCATTTCCTGCATGGCTCTGACCAAGGAATAGGTAGCTCTTATGGTCCGAAAGTCTGCCTCCTCCCTCGCCTGGTGTTCACAGGCGCCATGGCTGCCGCCGGAGTAGGCGCTGCACGTAGTAAACATTAGAAGGAATGGTTTCAGTGTATAATTCAGACCCTTACGTTTGAATCTCAGGTTCCTCAAGGAACGGGAATTACACATTTCAGCTTTTCTTTCTCAGTTCAGAAAGTGCTGGACAATTGGGCGTCTTGTTCACAAGAAACTGGCTCCTGTGTTTGCTTTTCCAGAGTGTGTCTCAGCCAAGAATGGCCACAGCATTGCTCTTATGTTAGATTTCTCTTGTTAAAAACTGGGACCTTAAATTAATTCATGGTTCCAAACTGTGGGAAAGTTATAATGTGTCATTCTTTCTTTACCTCTCAGTGCAGCAGCATGGGATACGGCATGGATCGTACGCAGCTTCTCGGAAACATCTCTACATTGATAAAAACACCAAGGTTATTTGCCAGGGTTTCACTGGCAAGCAGGTATGTGCATCCACGTTTTAATGTATTAAGTGCAGACTAAAGATGTAAAAGATTATTTTCGACTCTTAATAATACAAAAATAGTACTGTGTGATTGGCTCAGGGCTGTGCGTTAGCAGGAAGGCAGGAGGTGTCATAATCCCCTCAGATGGCGATTGTGTTTAAACTTAGCAGAGTAGTGCACAGAAACGGCAGTGTCGGGGGCCCCCTGTCTTTCATCACGTGCAGGGCTCCTAGTTTTCCTCCAGCCCTGCGAGAGACGACTGTTCCTTTGAGTACTAGGTAAGTAGATTATAAAGGAAAGCCTGTGTTATACGTGCACTCCACACCTGGTATGGAGAAATGCACAAATACAGAGGCTCCCGGACAGTGTGGGCAGATGAACCCGCTGGTGGCTTGCCCATTGGGCACTCCCTCTTGGGCAGACTTGCTCTTAAGTACTTGAATTGGTTTTCATTCTTTTCTGTTCACACGTTCTCCCTCTCCCTACTTCTGTCATAGAGCTTGCTAAGTTGAAATGTACCTACGACTTGAGTCTGCATTAAAACCACCCTGACTCTCCTTTCCCATTTTCCAACCACTCTGCTCACCAGGAACCCTCTGTTAAGTTGGCATGTGTCCTTCCAGATGAAAAATACAGGTACCCCAGTTTTCTTTCTGAGAAATGAGATGGTAAACTTGAGTATTTCCTTCTCAGTTTAGAAACAGCTATGTAGTTGTCAGTGAAGAGATGGCTCTGGAGCGGCCAGGGTTGGCGTTTGCTCTTCTGATTTATTCCTGTGGTCTGTATCTCTCTGTTTTTAAAGTTTATGTTTCATTTTACATACCAATCCCCTCCCTCTCCTTCACCTCTCCCCTCTCCTGCCTCCCCCCCCCTTCCAATCCCTCATCCACTCCTCAGTGGGGGTAAGGCCTTCCTTGGGGAGTCTGCAAAGCCTGGCATATCAGTTTGAGGCAGGACCAAGCTCTGTATGTACCAGTTTAAGGCAGGACCAAGCTCTGTATGTCTCATTTTAAAAACACATGTACAAGTATTTTGTATTTATATAATGCATCTTTTGCAGCATTTGTACTGTAGAACTGTTCTAACACAATGTAATTTATAAAAGTAGATGCAGGCACAATCTCATAGACCAGATTGCCAAGCTTTAATCTGGAGGGTGATAGCCAGCCAGATGTTACAGATATCATGTCTACATACAGATACCCTCAGAAGTAAGATCTATACATCCTGAGGGAAGGAAGTGCGATCTGTCACCTTCTTTCCAAGTACAGTCTAGTTTTGTGTATGATATATTAGTATATAATCAAATTCTTGAGGAAGTTTATTATGCTGTTTATTTTTCTTGAATTTTATATGCCATTCTTGTGACACTTTAACTTCTGGATCTTCTTCCTAAGAGCTGTGGTTTCATATGTAAGCCCTATTTGGGGTTGACTCTGCTTCTTAAATTAGGTAATGATTTGTTCATGCCTTTGAACACAGGGTTGGCTGGCATCACTCCCTCCCTCCCTCCCTTCTTTTTTTGAGACAGAGCCTCACTTTATAGTCCTGGCTGGCTTGGAACTCACTGATATCAGCTGGCTTAGAACTCATGGAGTTCTGACTACCTGTGCCTCCTGAGTGTTGGTTTGGGATCTTTCCACTTCCCTTGTGTTTGCATTTGTAGTAATTGTGACTCTAATGGTCTCAGGTTTTTTTTTTTTTTTTTTTTTTTTTTTTTTTTTGAGTGAATATTGAGCTAAGTGCCACAGAAGCTTGTAGTTTGTCATGTTTAGTTCCTTCCTCAGTGCTAACCTTATTCATGTAAACAAGGAATGTTTGTATGTTAGAACGGATTCTAGCCATGTGCGTTTCCAGTGGATGCCGTAGGATTCTTTGCTGGCTCTTATGAGTTGCAGAAATTGTTCCTGTGGCTGGTGACCACATGAAAACTGAAAAAGCTGATTTTGCACAGGAACATTGCCTTTAGTTAGTAACAGTAGAACTAAAACGGTGGATTCACTTTTACTTAACTGGAAGTTATAGTCTAGGCCGATGTTTCTCGGACTTAGGAGAAAATGATCTGTGAGGGTGTTGGTTTTGACTCTCTGACCTGATGTGAAACATAGTAAACGTACAGTAGTGTAACACTGTTGTGCTTGCAAACATTTTGATTTTTACGGTAGCATTTTGTTGTTCCTCTTGCTTTTGGGGTCTTCTGCATTTCCGTCTGTCTTGCTCATTTTTCACTTAAGGTCAGTTGGTCTGTGGACCATGCTGGAGTAGCACTGTTTAAAGAGAGTGCAGAGCACTGACGTGTGGCTCCTTCTAAAACTCCACCACTAGCTTCAAACTAGTTGCTTAATTTGCTTAGGGCTGAGTTTGCTAGTGGCTTAAAGCCTCAATTCTTATGCATTAAATGGTTAAGAACGTAAGAGGTTGACTCAGCACTTTAGGTCCCTGTCACGTAGACCTTTCACTGTTGATTGGTCACTCTTGAGGGTCTGCTGTATGTAAAGTGTTGAATTAGGTACCATATTGCGATAAGTACAATAGGCAGTAATCACTGTCTTCATGGAATGTACCTCTCTGCTGAGACGAAGAAATGTATCCAGACAGTCCGTGACTAGATTTGTGTGGCGCTAGACAGTATGGTCACTATAGAGGAACAAACCAGGGAACGGGAAAGGGTGTGTTTGTTAGCGTGGAGTTGTATGGCCATCATGGGGGAGAAGAAATTCATATCAGGTGGTCAGGGAAGGCTTGCTGTGCTGTCTGAGTCAAGATCCAAAGGAGATGTGTGAGCGAATCATGGAGATACCTCGGGGTGTGTTTTATTCAGGGGCACAGCGAGTCCTTGTGGCAGGCACGTGTAGCTGCAGTCAGATACTCAAGGCCGTAAATGAGGGCTGGCAGTGTGGGCTCTGCAGTGAGGACACATGATGTGTTGACTTCCATGGTTAATGACCTAGAAAGAGATGGAAGGACTTTTGTCAAGTTTTATAGGCTAACTCATGGTGCTGTGGGGAATAGATTCAAAGCGAGCAAGGGAAACATTACTAGGATATGAGGTGACGTCAGCCAGCACAGTTCCCGGGAAAGGTAGGGGAGAGGCTGGCTGTTTTGAGGATACAGTGGTGAGATTTGCTGAGTTCAGGGTTTAAGAGGGAGAAGGATCTAGTGTGCCGTCTTACTTTAGTCTGAATGTTTGTGGGAGTGGCGTCGTCATTGACAGATGGAGCAGACCGAGAGGAGGGTAATCAGAGTGAGTTTGAGGCCTGGTCAGAGATGCCCACCAGCTCTGTAGGTAGAGATGGTAGGCAGCAAATGAGTGTGACACCAGGCAGAGGTCTTGGCTAATTGTGTGAGGAGTGTGGATGCCAAGGGCCACCTGTAGATTCTGCTTGCTGCCTTGGTAAGGGTGGCATCACAAAAGGCATGGACTGAGATGGAGAAGAGAAGAGGCGACAGGTCTGAATGTTAGCGGGAAAGTGTGTGTGTGTGTGTGTGTGGGTGGTGGTGGGTGGTGGTGAATTAGATTAAACCACATTGTGCTTTTGCGCTCTGTCTCTCTGTATGTATGTACATATGTATGTGTACATACATAGTACATATATGTGTTAATAACATATGTTAATATATATGTATATATATACATATCATATACATATATATATATATTAAAGTGAAAAGGCCAGGGTCGAACAAATGTAATGATCGATCATGAGTTTGCAGTTGGGCGAAGTGGGGCGCGCGAGGAGACGAGGGAAAATGAATGGAATGGTCTTTTAAGCAAACAGCGGTGTTTTCAGAGGGAGGCAATCACAGCAGGAACTAGGGAAAGGCTTTCAGTGGCTCTCAGCTTTGCAGAAAGAACCCAGTTTTCTCCAGTGTTGACAGCAGGGCTCTCTAAGTGGGCGAGAGGGCTGGGCTCAGGCTGTTGCCTGGGAGCACTTAACGCGTTTGGTTTTCTTTTCCCAAGGTGCTGAGGTGGCCTTTGCTTCTCAGCTGCCTTCTGCCTTTTTCATGGCTCTTGTCTTCTTTCCTCACAGGGCACCTTTCACAGCCAGCAGGCCTTGGATTACGGCACAAAACTCGTGGGAGGAACCACGCCAGGGAAGGGCGGCAAGACACACCTGGGCTTGCCCGTGTTTAATACTGTGAAGGAAGTAAGTAATGGCTTCTGAGTGTGTGGGCAAAGACAGACGCTCTGTGGGTAGAGAGAGACTTAAATTGCGTGCCTTTTGGGAGAGTCACTTGCCATTTGGTTGTCCTAGAGAAACTGGGATTGTGGTAAAACCCAGTACATGGTTTTTGCTGAAGCTATGCACCACAGGCCATTTTTCTTTCTCCCTGACCAGAGCCCTTCTCCCGAGGAATCTCTTTCCTACTGTGAGTCTTCGTGCTTGTGAGCCACTGAGTTTGATTGGAGTAGCTCGCCTGAGCCTGGACTGAATGCTACCTGTTGGAGCAAGGGTACCTTATCAGTGGCTACAGCACTGAAGAGAACGACTTCCTGCAACAAACTTTTAACTGCTGTTAGGCCTGCGGGGAGGGGTGAGCTCTCATGGGCCCCCACCCCACCCCCACCCCCAGGCTTCAGCATCTGCATCTGTAGCCTGGGATGCTCTGGTTCAGGAGTACCCTGCAGCCTGAGGTTTTCCTGTGCAGAGCCTTCACAGGACTGCTGGGGAGCGGCTGCTGCTCTGCAGTCAGAGCTCTGTAGCCTCTGTGGCTATGGGGTTCCATCAGAGAAGGAAGCATGGGCACACAGAGAGGTGGATGGGTGGCTCACGCCTTTAATCCCAGCAGAGGCAGCTGGGTCTCTGTGAGTTGAGGCCAGACTGATCTATAAAGTGAGTTCCAGGACAGCCAGGGCTCCACACAGAAACCCTGTCTCAGAAAGACAGAAACAAAACTAAACCAAAGTAAAGTGATGAGTAGGAGAGAGCTTATGTGCCAAGGCCACATAGAGAGGACAGTGGTCAGAGTGACACCTGTTAACCTAACGCTTATTTAACCCACATCCTTACTCTTTGCCCGTGTGTGTCTCTGCACTTGGCTCCATTTGCTGATTTCTGGTAAGAATGTATAAAGTAAAATGTCAGGTACGAGCACTTCACTTAGGCGACGGAGCAGTGGCCCAGTGGTGACGCTGAGAGCACTTGCTTCTCTTCTAGAAGACCCCCATGTGGTCCCTTTCCAGCACTCACGCTGGCACTAACGACTGCCAGTAGCTCAGGCTACAGACACACACACACCACACACACACACACACACCACACACACACACACCACACACACACACACCACACATACACCACACACACACTCACACCACACAATACACTACACACACACCACACACACACACCACACACACACCACACACACACCACACATACACCACACACACACACACACACACACCACACACACACCACACACACACACACACACACACACACCACACACACACACCACACACACACACACACACACACACACACACACACACCACACACCACACACACACCACACACCACACACCACACACACACACACACACACACACACACACACACACACACACACGTGCGCGCGCACCTACTTTCACTCTTTGTTGATAATATATACCATAGATTTAAAGTAGATGCGTGAAAGCCACGTTGTGAGCTCTGGGGTTGCCTGGCCTTCTAAGGAGGTGCAGAGTTCGAAGCTGCATAGGTGGCACTGGATCTTGTTAGCGAGCCTGGGGAGGAGCAGGGAAGCTGTTCAGGGCCCCAGGGAGGAGGGAACTCCAGGCAAAGCAGGCATTGTTCTCAGGGTTACTGTCCATTTATCCGGTAAGATGTACAGAACCTTTTAATTCACAGTGACATTCAGAGGGGACAGAAAAAAATCTGACTGCCATGGACCGCAGCATGGGGGAATGAGGAGAGCCTGCCATGACCCCTTCTAAAGGTTAATCCAATCAGGCTGTTGAATGTATTTTATTATGACTCAACCCATTGTGGTTAATGTTTCAGGCCAAAGAGAAAACGGGAGCGACAGCTTCTGTCATTTATGTACCTCCCCCTTTTGCTGCCGCTGCCATCAGTGAAGCAATTGACGCAGAGATCCCCCTGGTTGTGTGCATTACTGAAGGAATCCCACAGCAGGACATGGTGCGGGTCAGGCACAAGCTGACGCGCCAAGGACAGACGAGGCTGATTGGGCCGAACTGCCCTGGAGTCATCAATGTGAGTGTAAAATAGGAGCCTTCTGTGAAGCCATAGGGTTTTGAATCTGTTCAAGTGTGTGTGTGTGTGTGTGTGTTTGTGTGTGTGTGTGTGTGAGAGAGAGAGAGAGAGAGAGAGACAGAGACAGAGATAGAGACAGACTTTGGAGATAGAATTTTCTTTGGAACTTTTCTGAAAACTGCAATTTACTTTCCTCCAGCCTGGAGAATGCAAGATTGGCATCATGCCTGGCCATATTCACAAGAAAGGAAAAATAGGTGAGTAAATGTGTTACTTTCTGATAGATGCAAAAAATAAAAATTCCATCATCCAAACCCAAAACTCATGGGGAATTTGTGCCTGAATAAATGTGTGACTGTAATGAATGAAGTTCATTCCTGCAGTGAGTCAGTGATGTAACTGAAATAAAATGTGTCTATTTGAGAATTGGTTGTTGCATAAATAACCACTGGAGATCCGTGGAGGGGAGCAGTGATTCCTCCTCTGTTCAGACTCGGGGGTCTTCTGTGTCTTTGTGTCTGTGATTAATATCAGCTTCTCCATCACTAGCTTTATGCGGCTTTAACTGTTGTTTATCCATTTCTCAGAGGTCATTTGGGCTGTTTTCCGGTTTGAGCATTAGGAACAAGACTAAAATACGAGTCTTGTATGGATACACTTTAATTTCTGTTGGGCAAAGTTTACAGGAACACAAGCTGAGTGTGGTAGACTTTTAAAGAAGTTGCTAGATATCTCTAGGAGATGACTTTGCCATTTTATATTCTCATTAGTGGAGAGTCCCAGTTAACGCTGTGTTCCAATGTCACTGTCTTCAGTGAACTTGTCTGGGGGATGAAATGGGGTCACATTGGGTTTTATCCTGATGTCCCGAGGGCTGATGTTGAAGAGCAACTTCTCATGTTTTCACTCTTGATCTAGAGGGTGCGCCTGGAGGCCACACACAGAATCAGGAAGTGCAGTTGGCTTTTAGTTAACTCAGGTAGTGACTGCCCTTTCCTGTTGGTTGGGCCCCGCTTCACAGTCTTAGTTGGCTAGTCTGAAAAGAGCTGGCACACAGGGATTGAAGGAGGAAGGGGAGGACCACCATTCCAAGGAGGAGACGTTTATTGCATCAGGCCATCAGATTCCTACAGAGCTATGGGCCTGAAAACAAAGATTTTACTGGGCGAGGAGGATTAAAACATTCACATAAAAGTTTTTCAGGGTGGTAGAGATGAAAGGATTTTAATTCCTTGGCCTTAACACAAATTTTGTAGGATTTGATGGGAAAGACTCATATTTGACATTTCTTAGGAATCTCTCTTTTTTTCTTTAAGCATTATTTTCCTCAAACTCATGAGATGCCCTCTAAGAAATTAATCCTGAGATACGCTTTCATTAGTATGATTCAGAGTGCGCCACCTTCCTAGAGGTGATCCCTTGGCCTGGAGAGTTACCTGGCCCTGTTGGAGTGTTGGGTTGGCCTGGAGAGTTATCTGGCCCTGTTGGCGTGTTGGGTTGGCCTGGAGAGTTACCTGGCCCTGTTGGCGTGTTGGGTTGGCCTGGAGAGTTACCTGGCCCTGTTGGCGTGTTGGGTTGGCCTGGAGAGTTATCTGGCCCTGTTGGTGTGTTGGGTTGGCCTGGAGAGTTACCTGGCCCTCTTGGCGTGTTGGGTCTGTCTCCAGGCATCCCTTGACTGGAGGGGGTTTTCTCTTAGTGCTCTCACTGCAGCTTTGACATTCCCCCTCCCCAAAGAGGAACTAGAATCATTCAGGGACCAAATCAGACACAGAGCTCCTAAAACACTTCTGGCATCCCTGGCCTCTGGCAGGGGTGAAGCCACCAAATGTCCAAGCCCTTGCTGGGCTCACAGGATCCTCCATCTGTTGGACTCCTTGCTTTCCTTTGCTCCTAAGGTTGCTCTCTCAGTGATGAACTTGCAACCTGCTTTGCATGCTCTTTCGTAGATGTTACATTAGCTACAAGGCAGCATGATGTCTGTCCTATGTGGCTTCACACAAATTATAACTGCGGACACCAGGCGTTGTCATCTGGATGTGACGTAGCCTCTCCTCCGCCCACAGGCACAGGCTGTTGCTTGGCCTCCTTTTATCCCAGTTGAGTATTGCGTGGGCTGAGATCAGAGGGATCTGTGACTTCCCATGTTGGTAGGAACTTAAGACCTTTGGAAAACAACTTGTTAAAGTAGTTAATCCAAATTTAAAACACTAGTAGCCTTGTGACACTTTTACCCAGTTAGAAAAATAGCCGTTGGATGGCATCTTCTAAGGCAGTCAGATTTAATCATACCACAAGACTGTCTGTGTTTCTTCTACCAGACCTGACCCAAGGGTTCCCAGGTCTCTGAGGGAACTGAAAATAACCTAAGTTATTTTCCTGTCCCGAATTATCTTGTGCTCAGCCCCCTCTATTGAGGCTTCGTGCACCGAGTTTCATGTCAAAGGCAAGTCTCAACTTCTGACCACCAAAGTCTCCATGGCATTTCTTACCCTTGGCCCGTGCACAGAGTGGCCTTGACCCCTGAGGAATTTTCTTGGGCTCTCTCTGTATTGTCCAGACACTTCCATACCTGGATTCTTTTGCCAACTTGAAGAATGCCAGACCCCAGCACCTAAGAGCCACCAAGAAAGGATCTGGTAGGATGTGTTTCCTGTGTGTGTGTGTGTGTGTGTGTGTGTGTGTGGCACACCTTCAGGTGAGGTAGTTTCCTGAATTGAGCCCCCAAATTATTAGAGGTAAGTTTGGGGTCATGAAGAAACTGCCATTCCAACTGAAGGCAAACTTTACTCCTGATCAAGAGGGTGCACGTGGGAGGCACACTTGGGAAGAGCAAGCCAGGATCATTTTTCCGTTATTGTTTCTGTGTCCCATCTTGTTCTCATTGATATCACAAACTTCCTCCAAACGCCTTGGGAAATGGTGCAGTTACTTGGTTGGTTCCTTAAGGCAATGGCCAATCCACAGTGAGCTGTGCTAGTCTTGACTGTAGACTCTGCAGCCTACTATGAGCAAACTGCACTGTTTCTCTGTAGTAATAGTTGGGGGCGGTGTTCGTCTCTTCCTATGACCATAACTATTAATGCTAAATAAGAAGAGTTACCGTCATAGGGCATTGCTGATGGTGTAGTCTGCAGAATTACGTTAAACGTCACGAGTTTTGTTGATTACTCGCTTCTTTGAACTTGTCAGTCCTACTGCCAGCAGTGTTTAGGCTGATTGAGGGAGGCTGCAGGAGCTCAGTGGGGCCTGCCCTCACAGCCTGGTGCCTGTTGAAGGGGTGTTTATATTCTTTGGTCTGCTGCTAATACTTTGTATCAAGAGAGAACACAATAGTTACCCATAGGTCAGAGGCTGTTGAGTGTTGTCCTCACCAGCCCTGACCTCAAGAGGGAGGGGGGCCCACGTGCCCTCCTACTGTGCTGAATGGTGACCCATTCAGTGAAGAAAGTTGTTCCTAACCTGAAAATACTGAGGGTTACATTGTGGTATGTAAGACATAACTTCTCTCCACACCCCGCTCTAAGAGTTACAGGAAACAGAGACCGAGGAGACTGAGGGGAGCGGATCCCATCTCATCCCTGTTGGGGCAGTCCAGGAAGGACCTGTGAGGGAAAGCAGCACGCAAGCTTTCTGTGTGACTTTAGTGGGTAGCCGGCACGTTTGTGAGAGGTGGAGGTGAGGCACTCCATTTGAAGCCAAGTGGATGTGAGAAGATGGGGCAGATGAAGGATAATGGAGGAATGACTCAGTTCTTTAGAAGGAGGAGTTGGTAGGAAACACATTTAGGCCGGGGCTGTGGGAGGGAGTTGTGCTGGGCTAGGAGTTGGTGCAGAGTTCCCCACGAGGTGAGGCTTTGTCAGGGAACTGTGTGGAACTCATCTAGAAGAACAGCATGGTGGCGTGCTGGAGGCTTCCAGTTTGACTGTTAGATGCGGAGAATCTGCAGTCTTGTGTACCTGAGTCCATAGGGCAGAGCGGTGTGTTTGCATAGATCACATTTGTCATGCCCCTGAGTCTGTAGTGACAGCGGAGATTCAGCACCTAGCTGTTATTAGGAGGGTCATACTGTTAGGACAAAGTCTTACCCAAGGCAGGACAGCAAACCATGGACATACTAGAGCGGTCCAAGATTCAGAGTCAATGCTATGATGTGTTTTGTTTGGCGTTTGAAAAGTCTAATACTTTCTAACAACTAAAGTTAGTTAAGCTTGTGTTGACTAGGGACCCTTGCTGGTGTGTCTGCTGTTGTTGCATGCAGTGCTGCAGCACTAGCCGCCTCTGGGAAGTGCAGGGCAGCACAGGCAACCCTGGTGAGCTTGACCAGACCCTCGCCGCTGCCCTTCTCCCACAGACCTTGGATGGGAAGTTAGATGCTCTCACCACATGCTTGATGCAGTTAAATGGGAGACTAGCCCAATCCAGAGGGAGCTTGCCTGTATATTGTGTGGAAATTCTTAGAAAAATTGTGTGGGAGGGTGGATAATGTCGGTCAGTACGATTAGTGGTGTTTTTGTGGTTTAGTGACTGGGGTGCCTGAAGCCAGTCTGTCCCACTTCCCTAGGCAGGGTAGTGCCTACTCAGTTCATATTAATATTATCCTCCGTGGAGAGTCTCAGGAGAAGCTCTTTAACGGGTTTTGTTTCTTTTTCTTGGCATTGGTTTCATGGTCATAAAAGTACCCGAACTAATGAAATAATTCCTTTTTTGTCTTCATCATTTGAAGACACTGTTGATCTAAGTGGCAAAGCAAGACGTGAATTTTTATTTTCGGTCCTGTGTTACTTTCATTACCACCTGGCAGTCTCTCACCCACACGATCTGATAGCTTCCATTCTCTTCCTTTTAAGGTATTGTGTCCAGGTCTGGCACGCTGACTTACGAAGCAGTTCACCAAACAACCCAAGTTGGCCTGGGGCAGTCCTTGTGCATTGGTGAGTGCTTGGCCTTAGGGGTGTAGCGTCCTTGCTGAGCAAGGACAGTGACAAGGACTTATCAGGTGGTTTATAAGAGGCTTTGATACCATTCTTGTAAGAGGGTTAGGATCTCACGTTTACTTCCTGTACCTTTGAAGGTTTGATTTCTAGGTTAAGGAGTGCACATTGTAGGGCAGGTGACTGTGGGACAGGCATCGTGCCCAAAGCGCCACTAATTCATTTGCTGTGAAGAGATGGACCCTCACGTGGGCATTCTGTTATCACAGTTATGCTCTGGGTTTCATCGCTATTGAATTACTTGCCTCACTGTTTCTCTTCGGACAACCCCCGAGGCACCGCTGAGCTGAGGCTGAAATGTGTCCCTTACCGGGCAGAGAGCCACGGTTGAGGATGGCTACACGCCATCCTTCTCGGTGCCACACAGGGCTGTCAGACACTTTAAAAACAAACTCAGAGCAGGGTTTACACAAAAACTGCTTCCCCCCCAAAACTAGACATGTTTCTCAACTTCAAATCTTCAAATCCTCAGAATACCCTTAAAAACCTTTAAAAAAATGCCTTTTATTATTATACTCTAAATAAATAATTCAAACGGAAAACATGAATCAAGCCTTTCTATTGGCCAGACACAGGGTTAGGCAGGAGAGCGTTTGGTGCAGTGGAGACTAAGAACTGGCTTTGAAACACACTTGCCATTTCCGTCTTGAGGATCAGCTCTTCACTCGGGAACAGAGGGTGATGATAACGCCATTGCCATTTCACAGGCTGGGCCTTCGGCGGCTGCGGCTCTGATGCTTATGAAGCAGAGTACAGGACTTGATACCTGGTTGCCACCCAGTCAGTGCTGTTTCCTTCTCCCAGCTTCATTTCTTAGAGATGCTCTCAGTAGTTTAGTTAAAACTAAAACGCTGGCAGTTAGAGAGTAGGGGACATTTGCTTCACAGCTCTCACAGCTCTCACAGTCCTCAAATGCCATGTGCTCAGAGTAGAGCTGTGCACAGCGCCTGCAGATTCCCAGCGTGGGGTCTGCAGGGCCTGGAACCTTCCATCCTGTTGCTCACTGGCAGGGTGTCTTCAGACTCAGTTGTTTCTCTGCAGCACACTTGTCAAGAACTCCTCTGGGCAGAGAAATTTGTTCGTTGTTCAGTCTTTCCCTGTGGTGTATGGAATGCCCATAGCTCACTCTATCTGAGCAGTGTTTTCAAGTTTATTAAGTTCATGCTCAAAGAAGTATAATCAAAACAGGCGTTGAAAGACACGCCCCCCACATCCATTTGTTAAAGGCACACTTGTGAGTGTGGGATAGTTTTATGGGTTATCTAAAGAAGACTGGCTTTGTGAGGATGGGTAGCCCACCGCCATTTGTGCATGCACACTGTTGTAAATAGAAACAGATGCCACTCTGTGTCCTTTGAATGTTGACGAGTGCTGCCACATCTGAAAATATTAGAGAGAAAGGGTACGGAGAGTAAAGTGGACTTACAACAGTTTTTGACGGAAGTTCTATGGTTCACCCTTACATTTTTGACTAATACTGACACCCTTTGACCTCCTCAGGCATTGGAGGTGACCCATTTAACGGGACAAATTTTATTGATTGCCTTGAAGTCTTTCTGAATGATCCAGCCACAGAAGGCATCATATTGATTGGTGAAATTGGTGGTCATGCTGAAGAAAATGCGGCCGAATTCCTGAAGGAACACAATTCAGTAAGTTTGTGTTTGGAAGAATTCAGGACTCTGCTGACTGAACCTGGGGATTGCTTTAGAAATTATCTTTGCATTTTCATGATTAATTTCTCAAGAAAACATGAAAGCTATCTTTACATCTAAGCTTTCTATTCTATAACACTCAGAAAAGTCTAGATTCTGAGCTCATCTTTTCCCTGCTTGAACCCTCCTCCCCAGGCACCACCCCACATGCTAAGTGGAGAGAATTGGGGCCATGGGTCAAAGTTCACACCTGATGTGAAGCTTAAATCCAATGTCCCTTGTGTTCTTACTCTGAATTCCAAGGGCAATAAATGTCCTTTGCCTTTCTCCAGGTTGACCCTCTAGAGATCCTTTGTGTTATATCCCTTTTCTGTGATTTTTCCCTCCTGCGTAGCTTTAGTCTTTGCTTATAGGAAAGACTGAGCACCAGAGATCAGGTAGAAAAAAAGCTCTCTGTATCCTCCAGGGGAAGGCTTCACTGTTGGCTCTGCCTTAGAGTTAAATAAGTAAGGAGTAGAGTGTTGTATCAGCATGCTGTTTAGCTAAGGGAGCCAGGCTCCTCTGTTGGGATTTTGTAGGTGAGGGGTGGGTGGGGGAGGAGATGCCACAAAGCCAGAAGCAAGCCACTGTCCCAGCCCCACTGTGTCCGAGAGGGGAGCTGGGACTGGTGAGGTGGCTCGGGGGTTAAGAACACTTGTTGCCCTTGCAGAGGCCCTGGGGTAGGCGGGGTTCAGTTCCCCAGTCCCACATGGTGGCTCACAGCTATCTGTGAGTCCAGTTCTAGGGAATCTGGTGCCCTCTTCTGGCCTCCGTGGGTACAGGCACCTGACTTATTGAACATGCATACCTGCTGGCAAACACTGTACTCAATAAAGTGTTTAAAGAATAGAAAGAGGGGAGCTAACCCCCCTTCAGTACCTGTGGGAGAGAAAAGCCTGAGGAGTGAATGAATGAAATGCCAGAAGGGAAATGGTGAATGTGGTGGTGCCAGAGGAGCCAGGAATGCCTGCCACCTGCGGTATTCCTCCACTTAGTTGTGCCCTCAGGAGCTGGGAAGGCCTGTCGCGAGTGTCCCTGGCCTTCTGGCGATGCGAAGTTCTAACTTGGTTCGATGCGGTGCCGCTGTCCCCTCTCGTGCGTTCTGCCCTTCCTCCCCCACTCCCTACCACAGCACCCCACTCCCACAGTGCCCTTCCTGTTGAGAACGCCCCTTCATTGCTACTTTGGTCTTCTCGTTGGCACAGGCCTGCTGCAGCGTGGGAGGGTCATGGAGCCTGGCTGTCACAGTAACACGGGAAGCAGTCTCGGCGAACCGAGCTGCCGGTGCTCTCTTGATGTCCCCGAAGAGGTTCCCCCGGGCCTCCCCTTAGACCTCAGATTTCCTTTGTCTTCTGGATGCTTCTCGTAGTTGTCTCCTTATCCCTGTTTATTCCTGTGTCTGTCCTCCGCTGTGAGGGTGTCTAAGCGCTCCGATCCGTGGCGGGCACCTCAGTGCTGGCGTTTGCTTCTCTTACCCTCTGTCCACTCAGTGACAGGTCCAGATTCAGAGGTCTCACTCCAGTTCCCCGTGCCACTCTGCGTGTGAGTCGTCTTGCTCCCTCGGGCTGTCCTAGTCATGCTCTCCCTGATGTCTCTACTCCGCTCCAGCCACTGCTTTCTCCTAAGGCCATGCTGCCTTCTGTCCCTGGGTAAAACCACTCAGGGCTCCCACTGCACGTGCTAGGCTTTGGATGCGAAGCGTCCCTTTAAGATCACGCGAGCAGGCTTGGTCTCTAGGGGCTGCTAGCACTGTGGAGGTTCTGAAACTTAGGAGGACCCAGCTGGAGGGAGCAGGTCACTAGAGGCATTGTTTTGCCCTGTCCCCGTCTTCCTGTCTCTGCTTACTGGCTGCAGAGACATCAACTGAGCACGTTTCTCTGCCACACACACACCATAGTAGGGACGCATGCCTGGTATGGGGTAAACAAACCTTCTGAAACCATGGTGGAAACGAAGTCTCTCCTTTTAAATTGTCCGTGGAAGTGTGTCACACCGGTGAATGTCACTACAGGCTGCATTTGGCGCATGCTCTACTTCCTTGCCGATCCGATCCCTCTGCCCCCTCTTCAGATCCGGGCCCCTATGACGTACCAGCTTGCTACTTGGAGCTGTCAGGGTGCTGGTCTCCCCGACGGAGTTCATAGGAGCCCCTGATGGGCGCTGATAACTAAGCAGGGTGAATTGTTCGCTGTTGTCATAAGTTCAGAAAAGTTGGAAAGGTTAAGTAAAAACTGACTTTAGAAAAAAAGTCAGGTGTATGTTACACTGTCAAATCGTGTTAGTTCCCAACTCTGTCCTTAACCAGTTTACAGTGGAAAACATGCACATTTGTTTCACTTACTATTTCTGGTTGGGTTTTGCAGAGCTTGTTTGTATCTAACTTGTCTTTTTAGGTGAGAGCCTGATCTATATGTGGTTCAAGGTTAACCGTTTAAGACCAAGCGTTACATGGTGTGGAGTAAACCGTAAGCGGTGTCTGCTGAAGGACGGGAACGGTCATGGCTCTTCCCCACAGCCAGTCCTGAGGCTTTTCGTATTTCTCATCGCTCTGCCGTGGTTTCTAATCACACTTCCCTGCTTCTAATTCTGTTTCCCTGCACTTCAGGCGTCTCCACTGACTCTGGCGATGGCACAGCATAATCTTGTTTGGCATTCTGAGCTTGTGACCCTCTCCTAGTGCAGCAGTGTTGTCATTTCTGGGGCTGGTAGGGAACGGGTGGAGTAGAAGTTAATTCCACTCAAGTAGGAGATCCTCATGGTCTGCAGAGACCCGGGGATGGCTGATGACTTCAGCCTGTTCGTGTCCTCTCTCAGGCACTGTGGTGGTGCTGGACTCCGGGAGCCGAGGGAGGCTTTGATGTTCAGGGATCTCACAGCCAGTATGCTCTGAGTGTGTGACAGACGCGTGTAAGAGGCGTGTAAGACGCCTCAGGCCCGTCAGCCCCGGCATTGATTGTGGGATGTGGGAGGGGGCATCAGGAGGGAGAGGACAGTCACAGGTGAGCAGCCGCATGTGCACAGGAGAGTGGGAGCATTGCCAGCCAAGTGCAGAGGCCAGAGGTCAGGGTTCGCCTAGAGCAGGGAAGAGCAGTGGCCCGGAGCCGGAGCCGGAGCCGGAGCCGGAGCCGGAGCCGGAGGGCTAGCTCTAGGGATCTGTGGCTATACAGGTCATTTTTACTTAAGAATGTTCCTGGTGCCCCAGACTGACAGCTGGGAAACCAGCATTGGACTGACCCAGACCCCCTGAACGTGGGTTTCAGTTAGGAGGCCTGGGCAGTCTAAGGGACCTCAGACACTGGAACCAGGATGTATCCCTGGTGCAAGAAAGGACTTTGGGAGCACATTCCCCATGGAAGGATGCTCCCTTAACCTAGAGACAGGAAAGAGGGCCTAGTCCCTACTCCAAATGACTTGACAGATTTTGTTGACCCCTCCTGGAAGGCCTCACCCTCCCTATGGAGTGGGGGTGGGTGGGGGCGGGGGCGGGGGGGCATGGGAGGGAGGGAGGGAGAGGGAACTGGGATCGATATGTAAATAAGAAGGAAAAAAAAAAAGAATGTTCCTGGTGAAGTGAGAGACTAGCTTTATTAAATTGTGGCCCTTGAGCCGATTTGTGGCCACTGGGAGTGCCTTCTCTCAGCCGCTTCCAGGGGGCACTAACTTCACTTGGGAGAATGGCTGGTGGACGAGCTGGTTCACTCACAGGACTTGAGTGCCTGGCAGAGCGTCTCCCCGAGCACAGCAAGAAGGCTGCTGTGCTGCTTGTTGCTAATGACAACATTTGAGCCTTTTAGCAACGGTTTAGAACATGCTTTCCACCACCATGAGCTTAGGATGTTCTGCTTTCTGTAAAAGACTTTTCTGATGTGATTGATTCTGATACAGTGTGGCTGCTTGTGGATGCTGAATAGTGAAATTTGGAAGCATTTGGAAGATGTGCATATCCACACCCTCACACATAAAATATAAAACTGAGGTTTTTTAATAAAAATATAAAATTTTATAAAAACACAAAAATATTTGTGAATTCACTTAAAAATCAACTTTTTAAAATAGTGTCTAAAACATTTTAGTGAGGCAAGTGGCATTTCACAGGTAATTTCTGCAACTCTGATTGCTTAACTTAATGAATCATATCTGCTTCTGCAACTGACCTGTTGTGAAAGCTTATTTATCTGACGCGCAAGAAGAAATTCCAGCCTCAGATAGACAGATGGGAAAGAACAATGTGTTTTAACTGACTTTGGGATGCCTAAATACTCTCAGATACTACGCAGCCTCTGTTCAAAGGTCACATGTAATGCTGCGATCAGAAGCCTTCTGAAATCCTCTCCTCTGTCTTAGTGTCTGCATGGGTCTTTAATCCACAATGGTTTTATCGCAGAGAATACCTGTCGGGGTTGAGTGACAGGCTCTCCCTTCCCAAGCCACTTCCGGTTTACCAACGGTCACGGATTTCAGGTCCAGTTTGATTGTATTCAAAGTGTCCCTCTCTCTCCAGGGTCCAAACGCCAAGCCCGTAGTGTCGTTCATTGCTGGTATAACTGCCCCTCCTGGCAGAAGGATGGGCCACGCAGGGGCAATTATTGCAGGAGGAAAAGGTGGCGCTAAAGAGAAAATCTCTGCCCTTCAGAGTGCGGGCGTTGTTGTCAGCATGTCCCCTGCACAGCTGGGAACTACCATGCATAAGGTGAGTGCACAGCGGCCGTGTCCTCCTCTCCCCATAACCCAGTGTTCTGATGCCCGGATGCAGCGGGTCTCCACCAGCGAGTCTCCACCCCTTTCCCGGGCATCACCTAAGACCATCCTGCCTATCAGATATTTAAATTACAGTTCATAACAGTAGCAAAAGTACAATGATAAAGTAGCAACAAAACAACATTATGATGGGGGGGGGGTCACACAGCGTGAGGAACTGTATGGAAGGTTCACGGCATTAGGGAGGTTGAGAACCACTGCCTTAATTTTCCAAGCCAGGCCATGGTGACACACCTTTATTCCCAGTTTGACTTGGGAGGCAGAGGCAGGTGGCTCTCTGAGTTTGAGGCCAGTGCAGTCTGCAGAGTGAGCTCCAGGACATCCAAGGCTATGCAGAGAAACCTTGCTTGAATCCCCCCTCAAAAACAAAAGAATACTGATTTAAATCTAGACATCTGTTCTTTGTCAGTGACAAGACATGGTGTTCATGGAAGCATTTTGGAGGACACAGGTACCCTGATTTGCAGTCTGGAATGTGGAAGGGTTGTAGCTTTGTGTTTCATGTTTGGGCTTTTCCAGAAAATTGGGATGTAGCCACCATCCTAACTCCATACTTGTCTGTTCCTTAGAGAGGGCTGCAAGTAAGGAAGCGAACAGTAAAAAAGGTGCTGGGAGTTGGGCCCAGGAGGGTGGGCCTGTGCCGTGACCGGCTGTGCCTCGAATGGTTGTGTGGTGCTGTCCAGGTGCTGGCTGGTTAGAGGGGCTGCCTTTCAGCTGCCTCTGCTTTTCCTTCCTAATAGGATGTTGTAGTGCAAAACACACACCCTCAGCCTCTGCCTGCGGTGCTTCTCGGTGTCCTCTTGAATAGCACCACCACTCTTCCCTTTCTGGTTGGTTTGTTTCGGTTTTTTTTTTTTTTTTTTTTTTTTTTTTTTACTGTTTTCCTCTTTACTTTATGAGAGTTTTAACCTTGACGAAACAAAAAAGAAAGGTAGATAACAACTCAGTATGGCTTTTGTCTCTTAACAAAACCCTGTGTCTTACTTTGCTGAAAACAGGCATAAGTGATTTTCCTAGAAGGGAACAGTTATCAGAGAATTCAAATATTCCACTTTCCTGTGAAATTTGCCCTCATCTTAGGGATTCTAAGAGAGTTCGTGTTTGATCAAGTCTTTGCATATCTTGACTTCTAAACAGCATAACTCTGCAGAGGCGAGGTCCTAGCGTGGATACTTTGAAGGTCACTCTCCCATGAATGTAATGTGTGTCTTTCTTCTCTCTGTTTGTAAAGGAGTTTGAAAAGAGGAAGATGCTATGAAGGACACAACATGAAGTTCTTGAAGGCTGTGGAAGAACTCTCATCCACTGAGGGTCAGTCCAGAGTGTCAGCCCACACATCTGACACTGGCCTCTCAGTACATGGGAAGCCCAGGCAAATTTCAGAATGTCCTAAATTGAGCTATTTTCACTTACTGTGTAACGGAGACAGATAATAAATCTATCATTTGATTGGAACATGGTTATGAAGACATGTCACTGTTCTGGTGGGTAGTGGTGGGGATGGAGAGATGTGTGTGTGTGTGCATTTATGCTCACGCTAATAGCTCTGTGGAAAGCATAGCAGACTTTTAGCAGAATGAGACTGTAACCACATTTGTCTAGTTATTCTACGCATAGACCTTAGGCCTTTGAATCATAAGCAGCTCATTTGCATGTGTGTCTTCACTGTCCCCCCCACCCCCCACCAGGGAGCAGGACATGCGTGTAGAGAGTCCCTGGCCCGTAGGAAGGCGGCCTGGCGGCCTTCAGAGCCTGTCCACACCACTGTCATTGGTGCACGCCCGAAGCTCCTGCACTTGGGGAGTGGAATGTGCTTACCAAAGTGCTTCTCTGTGGCTGGCGTGGGGCACCTCCTTTTCCACAGTCTCCATCCTAGTTTGAGGTTTGGATATTTACTGCAAGATGGAAGGAAGAAAGCCAAAGGCTGTGCAGCCTTGTGTTTATAAAAACCTTGCTGATTGGAAGTTTCAGTGGGAATTTGTCACTGAATATGACATGCCCAACCCTAACTTACATTCAGGAGTGGGGAGGACAAAATATTTTCAAGTTGTATAACCACCCTGCAAATAAGTAATAGCTTTAAAAAGGAGAAGACCCTGAGAGAGGGCTAGGTGGAGCCTTCCTGGACAGGGCACCTAAGGGCTGGAAGGGGAAGGCAAGCACCCTGGGGGATAGGAGGGCTGGTTTTGAGGTGTTTGGGGAGACAAGGGAAACATGATCTGAGCTCGTGTGACTTCCTGGGCTCCTGCTGAAGGCACAGAGAGCCTGGGGAGACCGTGGGAGTCTGCCCAGCCCTGGGGCATGCACTGTGAATGGCTCTGGAGTGCCCCGGCCATATGTCTCATCACCTTGAGCTGACAATGACTCTTCCCACGGGACACCTGTTAGAATATATGACACACTGCAGTCCATGGGACACATGTTAGAATATATGTGTAGTTCACGGGACACCTGTTAGACTATGACAGTGACTCATCCCATGGGACACCTGTTAGAATATGACAGTGACTCATCCCACGGGACACCTGTTAGAATATGACGCACTGCACTCCACGGGACACCTGTTAGAATATATGACACAGTGTAGTCCACCGTTGAACTAGTGACAGACCTGCCTCAGAACTGTGAGTTCTGGGATTACAAGCAACGGCTCCCACACCCAGCCCAACAGTGCCTTTTAATGAGCTGAAGTTATCAAATAACGATAAAAAGGACCTTTTCTTTTTTTAAACTTTCTCATCCTGTGTATTGTGCTTCTGTCGTGTTCACAGTGATGGTCTTGTTTTAAGAGCCTGTGTAGGTAGCTCACACCACCCTTGCCGACCTTCCTGAGTAGCATGAAATAGTCGTTTTCCTGGCCTGGTGTTTCATTCCAGCGTTTGCTCTGGGCACATCTTGACTAGTCCTCATCTCCCAGGAGTCATTCCCAGCCCCAAACAACAAAGTCTCACTTTGAACGCTCCACAACTCTTGCTTTGTTGTTGTTAGAGATGTATTTACTCTTAATTATATGTATGTGTGCATGTCTGTGTGTGGGTGTGTACATGTGAGTGCAGATGCCCACAGAGGCCACCAGAGGGCACCAGATCACCAGGAGCGTTAGGGCAGGTGTCCGCCAGGCTCACCGCAGTGGTCTCCCACAGCAGGCTGGCGTGTGGGCTTTTTCCCCATCTCAGGCCAAACTCCCCGTGTGAGTAGCTCTGCGTCATCCCCGTGCTCCAGCTGCCGCCGCCAGCTCGGAACGTCACACTTTCTTCTGAAGAGCCTGCAGCCTTACCCTGTCTTAGTCCCAGTCTGCAAGATGAAACACAGCAGCAGCCTTGGACGATGTGCAAGCAGTCACCATTGCAGGAGTCCCCTGTAGTGTCACATCCTCACACCGACTCCCCAGGACCCGCAGCTCTGTGCATAGTTTGGTTCAATTCTGACCCTACCTCCCTGCATTAACCGGAGGCCCCACAGGCGAGGGAAGTCGTCTTATCAGGTGCGCCTACTTCACGTGCCAGCTGCAGACCCTGGTGTCACCCTGACTGCCACCCACACTTGGCTGGGTTTTAGGTTGGAGGCTTTTTTTTCTGGAACTCTCCTCAGACTACTTTGCTGGGATGACTCAACTCTAAAAGCACAGTACTCATTACAAAACCATTCAGAAACGGCCAAGTAGAAGAGAGGACCCTGGGAAGGTCATGAGGATGGGACAATCCAGCAGCACTTGCCCCATGGTGGTGGAGAGCACCACTACGCTCCCGTACTTCCGGAATGCTGAGGGCCAGAAGGGAGTTGACGTTTCTGTCGGGAAAGAGAAGGCTGGGCGGGGAACAGCCTTCATGGTGGCACACTCCTGTCATCTAGCCCTTTGGGAGTTGGAGGCAAGAGGATCACAAGTTCAAGTCAGCTCGGTAGCCTGGGCTACACGAGACTCTGTTTCAGAAACAAGAGTGCTTTGGAAGGGGAGGGAATGAATGCACGGGCTCTAAGTCTAACTGCAAATGTTCAGTTTGAGCCTCGGGTCCCTTGTTTCGGGTCTGGTGAGTCTGGGCTCCAGGGTTACGATGCTTGGTTGAAAAAAACTCTTCTCTGAGGAATTTATATTTAACACTGAGCTCTTGGAGAAGAGGAGATGAACCCAGGAATTGCAGAATGTACTGTGTCCCTGTATCCTGCTTCATTAAGTCATTGCTGCTGCTTAGGAGGAAGAGATGATTTCCTGTGGATAGTCCCTTAGAGGGCCTTTGACTTGTCTGTGATTGAGTTTGTTTATTTGGAATCCTGTGCTTGGCTCTCACCCAGTTGTCGATGTGTTAGAACTCTCTCTCCTGGGCAGGAAGTGACTTCATCTCCCATGGGTTTGGATGTTGGTTGTCCTTTGAACTTTGCTTGGGTTTGGTAGCACCCAGAGTTTTCATGGTGGGTGTCTACCAGATGGCATGTTTAAATACGATGCCTTCACCACTTAACTGACAGTTAACCTTAACTGACAAGTGCTGTGAGCTACTTATGACGCTGTGAGGTCACAGGAAGGATCGATGGCCTGCATAGAGACATGACCACCGCCCAGGTCAAATGCTGACATGGAGAGAGGGGAATGCATTTGCTGGCAATGCCACCCCCTCCCCACCCCGTCCCCGCAATCCCCAGACAGGAGGGTTGGCTGAAACCTGGAAGGCAGAGAGTGTGCAGGCACAGATGATGCCATGCGTGGGGTCGTCTCCCAGGGGCGCAGAATTATGGCAAAGGTGGAGAATAGGCCCTGATGACCAGTTAGAAACTTAAGAGTTTCACCCCGACTCATATTGTGGGGATGGGGATTACATGTTAAGAATTGGCAGAGGTAGGCTACAGGCTATGTTTGGAGCGATACCAATGACTCTAGGGAAATGCTTGGCAGATGTTTGCTTTTGAAGGCCTACGGGGCCTGACTGAGAGGGCCAGGTCAGGGTTCTGGGCTGATTCAGTGGCGTCACAGAGTCCATCTTTTATTGCTTCTCAGAGTTCTGGCAGTGACTGGTTCCAGGCTGTTCCCAGGCTACTTTTGTTTTCCAGAGGGGTCCCCACGACTCCCCCAGCAAGGAGCATGTTTTCCCAGAGCACAGAGGCAGTTGGCCAAACCTGGAGAGAAACCACACAGGCTCCCTCCTTCCCTTTGACCACACACATGCTTAACAATCCATCTTCTCGTAAGCCTAAGTCATTCCCATTCCTCAGCTGTACTTTGCATGTCACCTCCCCAACGCTTCTAGGGACAGTGACCGGCATTCGGACCTCGTGTGCTCAGATCATCAGTGTTCCTCATGGTGTCTGGCTGGTCCTACCATTTATCTTTCCTGTAACTGCCTTGTGCTTCACAAGCAATCTGTTTATTTCTGAAGGGCACAGCTTGCATTTTATGGCTGTGTGGCTCCTAGAGTCATGCATACACTCCCATCCAGTTCGATAAATATTAAAAGAAAATGGTCCTTTTTAGACTTCGCTTGGCAGGACTCAAAGGAATTGTTTTATGCACAAAGTTCAAAAATAAGAAGCCAAACCCCAGCAAAATCATTTCCTTTCGCATTCTTCATTTTGATGATGTCTCTAAGGTATGGTTTCCTAGATTCTTTATGTCCCTAATATAGTCCAAATTACCTTGTATTTCTGTTTTATCTAATAGGGAGGTGGTGACATGTAAGGGTATAGGGCCCCCGGTCACCTTGAGTCGTAAACCAAAAACTGTTGGAGTAGTTGCAAAAACAGGTCACAGAAGAACATTTTATTAAAGACTTTAAAAAAAAAAACCACCTTGTACTAGGCAGTTATATCCTATAAAGTTAATTCACACTGGAAGGAATCTTCAGGAGTTCTGGAAACCTTGCTGTAATTCAGGCAACTGGGACAAGGGTGACTAGGGCTGTTCTGGGTGAAGCCATGACGCATCACTCTGATCCAGACACTTGGAGGTCACCGAGCAGACCCCCGGGAGACTTTCAGACCCCACGGAAGGAGGAAAGGGGGGAAGGAGGTCTGAATGATCCAAGTTCTGTCTGATACATTTATGCCCATAAACTCTACAGCTCACTCCCATGTAGGGACATTTGACGTTAATCTGCTGAACCTCCACTCTGAAAGCAAATTAGCCTGTCCTCCTCTTCACAGAAGATAGTGATAATTGTTGAGGATGCGTCTCCCTCTTGATACGTGTTTTCTCTTGAAAGAAATGTGTGTGTGTGTGTGTGTGTGTGTGTATGTGTGTGTGTGTGTGTGTGTATGTGTGTAGAGATAGATGGCCTCATGGTTAAGAGCACTTACTGATCTTGCAGAGGATGTGAGTTTGATTCCCAGCCTTTATTACCATAGACAAATCCTGTCCCCAGCCTTCTCTATTTGTAAAGGTCAACACTGGGAGAAACCTACCTGCAGAGGCTATGTCCTTCACCCCACCCCCACCCCTTCAGAGACCTGTCTCCATATATAGGAATAGGCTAGTATCTAACTGCAGTCTAAAAACCTCATCACATGGAGGGAAAGACTCAGTATGTGGTCATGGTGTCCAGCACATGGTATGTGCATGTCTTTGGGGATGATAAATATTATAAACACACACACACACACACATACACACACACACACAGAGACTCAATGTGTGCCCAGTACATGGTATGTGCATGTCTTTGGGGATGAAAATCTCTCTCTCTCTCTCTCTCTCTCTCTCTCTCTCTCTCTCTCTCTCCCTCTCCCTCTCCCTCTCCCTCTCTCTCTCTCTCTCTCTCAAGGTAAACCAAGCAGGAGAATACTTAAGATGATGCCCACAGGCTCAACCATTTCCTTCATGCAGCTGCAGCTGTCTCTGTGAAATTCCCTGAAACGATTCTGTTTTGATTGAACCTACTGGCTGGAAGGTTGTTGTGGTCACAAGATTATTAGTTTGGATTATCAGAGGGCCTTAAAGCCTCCTCCCACTCAAACACTGCTAGGCAACTAGGTGATTGCCTAATTAGCAGCTGTATCCCTGGTCTCCACACCTTTTAGATTACATCATAGCCTACCAAGCACACTGTGCATTTAATGAAACTTTTGGAAGAGCAAATAAGAATATATATCTGCTAAATCACCTGATTCTGAATACCCACACCTTAGTGTTCTGCAGACTGTGGTCTACACGGGGCTCTGTTTAGAAGGGACAGAGGAGTCTTACTTTAGCAGCTCTGTGGAAAGTTCTAAGTCAGAAGGATGAGAAAGATGGGAACTGAGGCAGCTATGTCAGATTATCAAGGAGCCAACCAAGCTTGAGCTGTACGGTCTCCTATTTGCTCTTCCAAGGCTCTCCAGGCACCCAATAACTTCCTGTTTCCTGTCTTGTGCTCTTTTCTCTACAACTTCATGAGCTTCAGTCCTCATAAAACTTGGCCCTGCCTTGGCAGGCTCCCATAAAAATCCTCCTTTGATTTCCAAGAGGCCTTTTTTTGATCAGTGTGTTGTTTCAAGCTTCAGATCTATCCCAGCTCACCCCGCCTCATTCACATAGACCATTCATCTTCCTTTATAACACACCATCTTTTTCCTATCTCTAGGGCACAATCCCTCTGTTCACCATGGTGAACTCTGTCTTAGGGTTTTATTGATATGAAGCCTGATGAACTTGGGAAGGGAAGGATATGTTCTTATTTATTTCTTTATTTTTAAAGATTTTCTGCTGTTATATTTGAGGTCATTTTGTTTTTTCAAAGATGTAATCTAGTATTTATTTGTGTGTGTGTGTGGGTGTGTGCGCGCGTGCATGCGTGCATGTGCAGAAGCTTGGAAGGGTGTCACATTTCTTGGAGCTAGAATTACGGGTGGTTGTGAGCCACCTGATATGGGTGCCGGGAACCCAGATTGTCTGGAACAGCAGCAAGTACTCTTAATCACAGAGCCATCTCCCACCTCCACAGGAGAGAGTTTATTTGCCTTCATCTTTGAAGGAAGTCAGTGTGGGAACTCAACATGCAGGCAGAAGTTATTTCAGAGTCCATGGAGAACTGCAGCTCACTGCCTTGCTCAGGCTGCTTTCTTAGAGAATACAGGACCTCCAACCCAGGCCTGGCACCACCCACATTGGGCTGGGCCCTTCTCCATCAATCACTGATTAAGAAAATGCTCTATGGGCTTGTCGACAGCCTGATTTTATGGAGGCATTTTCTCAGTTGAAGCTCCCTCCTCTCTGATGGCTCTAGCTTGTGTCAAGTTTGACGAAAGACTAGCCAGCACACATACCGTATCCATAATTAGGAATAGAGAGCAAGGAAGTAATGCATTCTTGTTTGTGCTGAGTTCGATTTCTCCATTCTTGTACAGGTCAGGGTCCTCTTCACAGGGATACAGTGCCACGTGCAGTTGGCAGGTCTTCTCACCTCAGTTCACACATCAAGACAGACTTCTGTACACATGTCCACAGGCAGAACCTGTCACCCCAGGTGCCTCTAGGTTGTGATGAGTTGACAATTAAAACTAACCGTTAAAATTCCCATTCACTGAATAAAAATGGGATGTTCTTCACCGGATTCCTGGGAAGACTAAAATGGGTAATACTTTTCAAATACTCAAGCACAGTAGCAGGTCCCAGCCGCTCACCAGTGGTACCTGATACTAATAAATTAAAATGTAAGTTCTCTGAATACTCTCTATGTCCACCCTGGGGGACTTGGCATCAGGACTCATTGCTCTGTCAAAGTTTACATCCCCAGCCTCTAATACCGAACAAATATGCGCGCACTGAGCGGAATAGATAGACAGCAGAGGCTTCTACTTGTAGTAAAGGTGGATGAAGGATCGTGGGAGCAAAACGTTTTACTCACTTAGGAAGAATCCTACTGAGAAATCTACAGAGGGCCTTGTATTTTCTTCATAGCCTAGTGGATTTTAAATTTAGTGTGCATCAGTCGCTTGGAGACCTTGTTATAACAGATGTTTGGCTCTACTGCAGAGTTTCTGATTCAGGAGGTTTGGCAGGCGGCTCCTTTTCTTGGTGCTCATGTTCTTGAGCATGGATGGAACCTACTGCTCACGGTTAATGGAAAGAATACGGTGAAAGTGATTACGTTCCATTTCCCAGACTAAGTGACCAAGGTCATGATTCCGATGCTGTTTTCTTGGAGGAAAGCCAGCTGTCTGTTGTGAGTGACGCCACGGAGAGCCCCCTTCTCTAATGTTGGCGAGGGCAGGAGGCCTGCCACCATGAGCTTGGTCCTTGAGATGACCAGCAGCACCCACGGTGACTGCTGCCTTGTTATAGAAGCTGAACTAGGAGCATCCTAGTTCACACCTAGGTTCCCACCTGTGGTGGTTTGAGTGAAGATTGCTCCCATAGGCTCACATGTCTGCATGCTTAGACCCCGGCTGTTGAGCTGTTTGGAAAGGATTAGGGAACATGGTCCTGTTGGATGGAGGAGGTATGCCATTGGAGGTGAGCTTTGATGTTTCAAAAGTTCCCGTCAGGCTTAGTGACTCTCTTTCTGCCTGCTGCCTGCAAATCAGTTAAAAACTTTCCTTTATAAGAGTTGCTGTGGTCCTGGGGTCTATTCACAGTAATAAAATAAGACACTGCTGGTCAGGAGTACCTAAAGAGAGAGCACCTTGGGGATAAAGAGGTATCATTCAAGTGGACTTCTCAGACACAGGGCAGCTGCCCAGCCCTCTGCCCACCTCAGCCTTCTGCACCCCCCCCCCAGCTCAGGAGCTCCTTCTGTGGACCAGTCTTCTACAGCTCTTCCCAGCAAGCTCAGGGGCACGTATGGAGTGTTTGCTCTGTGTGGCCCGTGTTTTATCTCAGAAAAAAATGTTAACTTAGAAACATCTTTTAAATGTGACATCTTCTGGAATTCTTTAGGAAACTGATACTATTCCCAATTCAGGGACAAGGAAGTAGTCATTAGAGGTTAAAACAGTTGCTTAATTGTACAAGGAAGCAGAGTGGTAAGTGATTTGAATTCATTTCTTCTGAGTCTACGTAATCAGTGTTGTCTAGTTTTACTCCCCACCCCCCCCCAATGGCTACCTTTTGGGAGCAGATAACTTATTAAGCTAAAGGTTCTGATAGTGTTTTAGAAAGGTAGTCTTTTTTTTTTTTTTTTTTTTTTTGGTTTTGAAGGATGTATGGCAGTTGTGTGACTTTTCCTGAAGAAATGTCTTCTGTTCACCCCAGATAGCACACTGATGATGGGTCAAAAGCATCCCATGGGAGTCTAGCTTTGTGGACCAGTGAGTTCACCAGGGCATGGGTGAGGGGCTACTTTCAGGAGCATGAGTGACTCAGAGGCGGCTGCATCACCAGAAGGCTATCTTCAGCATGGTGGATGGCCCTTGAAAACAGCGTTCCTGGAGGTCTATGCTCAGTGTGCAGGAGGCACTACTGGACAGCCTCCTCTTCCACAGCAATTGCTTCCTGCTTATAGAACCTTGGGGAAGGACCCTGAGAGCCGTCTAACTCTCTGAGCATGGGAACCTTCCAAGTTTGATGAGTTTCCTCAGTCTTATGAGCCATCCTTCTGCCAGGAGAGGATGTTGTAATTCACAGGCAATTACTACAGAAAAAATGGGAACTTGGAGAACAGTGCCAAAAGGCAGCGCCAAAATGACGTCTTCAGTCTCTCTACCTCTCTACTCCGTTTCCCTCTTATTTATCCATAAACTTTTTGCCCCCTCCCTCCAGACCTCCAGCATGATTTGGCTTTGATTTATTATGCTGTTAACTGTTTCCCATTCTGCAATGACTCTTCACGTCAAGAATGTACGTCTAATTGATCTTATTCACCCTCCTTCCCCTCTTCCTACCTGCCCAACTTTGTGTCCCCTTTTATTTTTAAACCCACCAGGTTTCCCAAGTCTTCCTGGGTCTGGGATTTTTCCCAGGGCATGGTAGATATATCAGGGATCACACCATTAAAAAAACGGACTCCTTTTCTCCCAGCGCTATCTGCTGAAGCTCCTTAGCTGTGCTTGGGACTTCGTTCTGGAATTCTGCTTGGTTTGAACTTGTGAAGGTTTTATGCACATGTTTGCAATCGCTGAATGTTCGCAGCAGCCCCGTGGCGTTTAGAAAACATTGTTTTGTTGTAGCCATTCACTGCCTTTGGCTCCTGCGACCTCTCTGCCTCCTCCTGCTCCTTCTGACTGCCATGTTCTGCAAGTCTTTGGGGGAAGGGCTGAACAGGCCACACTTCTTATTCTCTGCAATTTGACCCATTGTGAGTTTCTGTACCAATCTCCATCTACTGCAAATGGAAGCTTCTCTAATAAGGGCTGAGAGACGCACTGATCTATGGGTGTAGTGACAAATCATTAGGAACCTCTTTTCAAAAATATTAATTTTATTTTTTATTGGTGTATATATACATGCCTTCAGAGTCCAGAATAAGGTGTTAGGCTCCTCAGAGCTGCAGTTAGAGTTATTACAAACCGCCTGATACAGACTCAGAAACTAACCTCAGGTCTACAGCAAGAGCAGCAAGTGCTCTTAATTACCAGGCATTCTCCTGAGCTCCTGTTCTGTCAGGACAGAGTTTCGTTATATAACCCAAGCTGGCCTCAAACCTCCTGTGCTCTGACTCAGTCAGGGATGGGCCGATAGCCATGCACCTCTGAATTTTCCTCACGCTGGGGAGTCTTCCCTGAATGAAGCTCTCATAATTTGCTGGATCCTGCAGGCTTCGGGATTGTCTTTGATGACTTTCGTCTGGGGCTAAACTGGCGATGAATGGCATGTTTCTGAGTTATGTAAGGAGTTCTTACATTAAATTAGCTGGTATGGTGGTTTGGATGAGAATGGCCCCCTACAGGCTCATAGATGTTGGAATGGTTGGTCCAGTTGGTGGAATTGCTTGGGAAGGATTAGAAGGTGTGGCCTCGTTGGAAGAGGTGTGTCACTGGGTGTGGACTGAGGTTTCAAAAGCCCATGCCAGACCCAGTCCCCTCTCCCAGTCTTTCTGCCTCTAACTCGCAATTGTGGCTGTGAGCTCCCGGCTGCTACTCCAGCAACAAGCCTGTCTGCCTCCTGTCAGGCTCACACTGCTCCTACAACTGAGTGATTCACAAGTAGCATATATTGCTCATAGTTAAGGAGTCTGGGAAGCCTTTCAAGGCTTCTGCTTTCAGGTGGTACTGGGAATACTCTTCCTCTTTAGGGGCCCCAAGACCATGTATTTTCATGGCAGAAGAGAGGGAAAGATGTAGCTAGCTTCCTCCAGCCCTTTTATAAAACACTGGTCCCATTCATGTGAGTAGAGCTTTCATGGTCTAATCCCAAGCAGTGGTTCTCAACCTTCCTAATGCTGTGACCTTTAATATAGTTCCTCCCGTTGTGGTGACCCCCAACCATAAGATTATTTTCATTGCTACTTCATATCTGTAATTTTGGTATGATACGAATCACAATGTAAATATCTGATATGCAGGGTATCTGACATTTGACCCCTGTGAAAGTGTTGTTAGCATCCCCCCCCACAACAAAGGGGTTCCTACCCACAGGATGAGAACTGTTGACCTAAAGCCCTCACTTACTTATTTATACTGTTGCATTGGAGATAACACTTCCTTCATAACATATTTAGTTTTTGAACATTGTGTTTGTGTGTGGACATGTACACATAAATGCAGGTGCTGGTGGAGGCCAGAAGGGGGCATCAGATATCCTGGATCTGGAGCTATAGGCAGTTATGATCCGACCAAGGACATGGGTGCTGGAAAGGAACTCAGGTTCTTTGAAGAGTAGTATGTGCTCTTAACTCTTGAGCATGGCACCAGCCTGGAATTAGTTTTTAACAGGAAAATTTTGAAATTGCACAAACGTCTAAACCATAACAAATTCCACTGTGTAGACTTTCCGTCTTGAGAATGTCACAGGCATTTCTAAACACTGTAGGCGTTTCCTAGACTCCCTTGTGTGTTGGTTTGGAAGATTAATACTGTAGAGTGGACATAGTTGTAGAGACATCACCCCATCCAACCCAGCATCTGTCACAACATCATGCTGTCCAGCTTCAGCTTTGTAGATACTGAGAAACAAGGTTACATAATTTGCTGGTAAAGAGATTTTGACACTAATGGATGGATAACTTCCTCTCCCCAATTTCCTGATCGCAGCATATTAGATGGCCAACTACTGAACCGTGTTCTCAGGCATCTGCAAGGCCAGCTCAATGACTCTATTGCTTTTTAAGTCCTTTGATAATGAGCCTTACATTATTTCAAATTATAAGTTACTGAAGTGAATTCTATAGAATGCTCTGAACCTAGAGAAACTGGTACTAGACAGTCATTGAGGGTGGGAATCTGGGGCAGCTTTCCTGACTTGGTTGAGTCTGAAGCCCTCAGGGTCTGCTAACTTAAGTAGCGAGGATGTAGCAATCAGTGGTAAGTAAAAGATGGACTCCTAGTAGATGGAGGCAGGGAGAGACAGAAGAGACTCAAGTCCCAAGGTCATCTGGAAGACCATGTCTGTTAAAGCCACATCTATAGCAGAGAGAGTGTAGTGGATTTGTAACACAAAATCACAGAAATGTGCTGGCTACCTACAACATCTCATGAAAAGTTGACAAACGACTTGGATTTTTCATTTCCAGGCTCGTCAGAGAATTAATGTTTTTTTCTGCCCTTAAATAATCTGTTATCTCTGTTGCTGTGGAGGTGATCAAATCAAAAAGAGCCTCCCATTCTCTTGTGTGTGAGTGTGTGTGTGCTCATACATGATGCATGTGCAAATATGTGTGTGTGTGTGTGTGTGTGTGTGTGCGCGTGCATGTGTGTGTGTGTGTGTGTGTGTGTGTGTGTGCGTGTGTGTGGGTGGGTGGTTGTCACAATACAGACTGAGCTCATAGTAATCAGATAACATGTGAAGGTCTAGCATTCACGGGCTACAGAGGAAACTAACATTTATTGGGAATGCCACATGTGATATGATTTAGATGAGCTGGAGGTTGTGTAATCCCCAAATCTCCTGTCTCCATTGCAGCAGAAGCCAAAGTCTCTTGTGCTTACCTCCCACCCACCCACATACCTTTCTCTTTCTGTCTGTCTTCTTGAGACAGAGTCTCATGCAGCCCGGATTGGCCGTAGAGCCATTATGTAGTGGGGCATTGATCTGGGGCCGTGATCCTTCTGCTTCGCTTCCGAAGCCCCAAGGTTATAGTGTCTACCACCATGGCAAAGCTCCCCCTGTGAGACTGGTGAGGCAGAGTAGATAGTAGGAGGCATGTGCCTCCATTCTGTAGGGCAGAGTGTGATTCTGGAGCCAGCAGATATTAAGCGGCTTCCTAATTCCTTAGCATTCTTTCCACCTGTCAGAGGCTCCCTCAGAAGGAGAGGCCTACGGTGAATTGCAGAGAAGTTGAGGCCACTCTCCTGGCGTTTCTGTCTGTCACCTTACATCAAGTAGCTTCCTTGATTAGCTGGAGATGGTTTTGGCCTTTGAGCTGAGCCCAGAGACATAGGGCTCATAAATTATTTCATCATTAGCTCAAATCATATTATTAAACTCTTTTAAGGACCTTACAGGACCATTTATAGCCTCAGTAGAAATGACCCATAACAATTCTAAGAGGAGGCAAATAGGCTCTGCTTGAATTCCCCTGGAAATAAGTGTCTTAGACAAAACTCATTCCATTTTGAAAAACTCCAAGTAAAGATATTTTTTTTCCCCATAGTCAACTGGAATCTGTGTGTAATTTATTTGTGTCTATTAATGGAGTTTCCAGTTAACACATTGCTTTAGTTTCGGTTAGCTCTAACCTAAAATTCTACTACCCATTCCTTCTGTAATTCGGCTCCTATATATATATGTATATATATATATATGTATATGTATATAATATATATACATATACATATATATTATTTAACATTGTGTTCATTGTGTACATTGTGTACATCTAAGGGAGAAGAGGTGGGAGGGAGGGGAAGGACACTGGTCTTTGTGGGGATTGTGGACAGTGCTGAGTTGATAAGGCACCAGGCCACAGTAACTTAAGGAAGAAAGAGTTTATTTGGGCACAGGCTTCCAGAGGGATAGAGTACATCATGGGAGGTGGGGGTAGGGAGGCAGGGCAGCAGGCAGGTCTGGAGTTCACACCCTTAAATGTAAGCACCAGGCAGAAACACAGAACTGGGAGTGGTGGAGAATTTCAGCTCTCAGAGCTCGCCCCCCAGTGACCATTTCTTCCAGGATGACCATACCTTGTAAACCACCTCAGCAGTGCCCCCAACTGGGGACTTCGTGCTGAAGTACATGAGCCCAATGGGCATATTTGTCATTCATCCTTCATTCAGACCACCCACTGAGGTATGTGATAAAAATGTTCGTGTTGAATGAGAGTTCCACTGCCAGCAGGAAGTTTTCCAGCTCACAGGAATGTTCTATTTTTACAACAGCTTACCATTCATTTATTAGTTCATTTATCCTTGGGTAAGTGAATGATGTGTGGGTCATGCACTTGTCAGCATGAATTTATATTATTTTGAATATTTATTAATGGATTATTTAATTAATAAATATTCATATAGATTGTTATATGAATATTTATTAAATCACATTTCTGTTTTCAGTTCTCATACTATTATCGAGATAATTGTTCATCATCTCAATGGTGTGCATTTCTCTGCTAAAAGGAAAATTCCAAGAAGGAAACGATTTTATCTTCTTTGGAAAGACATTTTTATTTTATGTGTGTGCATGTTTGCCTGCGTATGTGTATGTGCACCATAGGAATGCAGTGCCCACAGAGTCCAAAAGAGGGCGCCAGACCAGCTGGATTTGGAGATGATTGTGAGCCTCCATGTGGGCTTAGAAACCTAACCTGGATATTCTGGAAGGACAACTAATGCTTTTAATGCTGGAACCATCTTCTCTCTCCCCAGGACATTATTGATTTTACTCTTTGCTGTTTCTTTGAAATCCGATCCAGAGCATTACACAAAGTAGACTCTTAGTCCATCTCTATTGCCACCCTCCATATATATTTAACACATGTGAATGGATGTTTGCAGATTCAGTGACAGGAAGAGGAGGTGAGAGGTGAAGGAGCCGCAGGGAGACAGTTAGTTCATTCTCGCTTGCTGCATACCTGAAAACTTAAGTCACCGAGACCTTAGTCCCTGAAAACATTATGTTTTCATGCACAAGCTTTTGATTTTGTTTTTCTTTCAGCTGCTTCCTGCTTGTAATTGGTGCTGAGTCGAATCCGGAGGCTCTTCTGGGTCAATATCCAATCCCAGTTCATATGAGCTTGCGGCAGGATTTATTTCCTTGCAATATAACCCATGGGACACACACACAACCTCTTAGCCTGCTTGTGGCAAGCTTTCAGTGGCTCTAGGCAACTCCTGGCCACCTGGCCCCGCCCATCAGCAGCCACGCTTGGTGGTTTGCTTCTTCATGTGCCTGTTGGTTACACCAGAGCCTGATGTAATGTAACTTTTATGTATGTTTTGTGTGTTTGTGCATGTGTACATGTGTGTGGAAGCCTGAGGTTGATGTTAGGTCTTCCTAGATTATCCTGTACCTTATATTTTTAAAAGCAGGGTCTGTCACTGAACTGATTTTGTTAGACTGCCTAGTCAGAAAGTTTCAGGGACCCCTGTCTCTTCCTCAGTACCGCAGTTACGGGTGCATGTGCCAATACCTAGCTTTCCGTGTCCAATACCTAGATTTTATGTGGGTGCTGGGGAATCTGGCTGCAGGTCTTCATGTTTACATGGCAAAAACCTTTACCCTCTGAGCCCTCTCTCCAGCCCTGTATCAGATAACTTATCAGAGCCTCTTCATCCCTTCATATTGCTAATATTATGCTGCTTAGAAGTCTGTCATAGGTTTACACCTGAGGGCAGAGGATTATACACAGATGTGGTTTATGGGGGGGTGTAGGAAATCTTGGAGTCTGTCTGCCACAGGGGCCCAAGAATAAATTGAAACAGTTAGGGAGAGAGAGATTTGGAACTTTGTTTTTCAGGTGCTTTCTACTCCTACTTCTTACAGACTCTCTCTCCCTTCCACTCCACAGGCAAGATATTTCACTGCACACAGACTCGGCCCGGGAGGACCTGGGGTGGATGCATATCAGGAGTCCTTGGGGCTGGGATCTGTGGCTTGGCGAATGATCCACACCATTTACAATCTCTCTCCGGACTCCAATTTCTCTCTCGTGAAGAGGAAATGCGGCGGGGGGGGGGTGGGTGGGTGGGGGGGTGGGGTGGGGTGTGGTTTTGAGGCTGCCTGTGAGTGATGTCTTAGGAGTTAGCTGGTGCTGGGCTTCAGAGGGGTTCATTTAGTGAGCCAGGGAAGTCACGTCAGTTCTGCAAGAAGGCTTCGCTACACCCAGGGAGATGTCTTCTTATTGCTTAGCTTTCTTCCAAGTAGTTGAAGAACCCAGATTTTAGTTCTTGCCCTAGAAAAACAGAAAGAGGCTTGCATGCAAAGCCTGAGGGTATATAGCTAAGATGGCAGCGCATACGAATTTGAACATCATAGGATGAAAGGACAGATCACTGTATTTGCATTGAAGAAACCTGCCAAAGACCTAATATATTCCAGTGAATCTAAGGCCTCATCAATTGCAGGAGACACATCATTTATGTGCCAGGGTGATGGAGATTAAGCAAGGACAAGCTCCTGACTATAAGACACATAGTCATTTCAGAGCTATTAACAAGAACTGGAAAATGCTCAGTGCGATTGGCTCCCTGCGGCAGCCCTATTGGAATTGGTGCGGTGTCAAGAAACCCTGATTCCCCAGAGCTGGGACTGAGAGACCTCAGGAAGTGACACCCGTTACCGCATTGTTAATAGGAAAATGAAATGTTTTTAGAGTCAGAAACGTCCTCAGAGACTGTCTAACCTGACCTCCCGATGAGAAAAGAAACCGCAGCCCTTTCTTCGATGGATTGTTCTCTGGCTTCTGCCCTAATATTTTCGGTGTGGCTTTGTGCTGCATTTTCTGGTGTTTTTTGTCATAAAGCGAGGGCCCAATTTAAGGTGAACCCTGCTTTTCTAGTTTCATTTCATGGCTGTGACAAAAATCAAAAGCAACTATGGAGGATAAAGGACTTATTTGACTTACAATTCCGGATTGTGGTCTCATTGAGGGGAAGTTTAGGCAGGAACTCAAGGTAGCAACTTGAAGCAGGCATGCTTGCTATTCCATGTGGTATATAAGCCACGAAGGAATGAACTCTGTAGCCAAAGAAATGCAACAGGAACAGTGGAGGATGCTGTTTGCTGGCTGGCAGGGAGGCTTATACTCAGCTCTCTTATTCGTCCAGAACCTCTTACTTAGGGAATGTTGCCACCTTCAGCAGGCTGTGTCCTCCTACATCAACTAACAATCAAGATAATCCCCCCAGACAAGTTCATGAGCCAGTGTGATCCAGGCAATACTTTAATTGGAATTGTCTTCCAGGATAATCTAGGTTGAGTTAAGTCACCTGATAAAGTTAACCGGGACACCTGTTTACCTAGACTTGACTGGGTGTGAGCAAACTTGGATGATTAATAGGGTAGATGTGGAGCTGGAGAGATGGCTCAGAGGTCAAGAGCACTGGCTGCTCTTACAGAGAATCTGGGTTAGATTCAAAGCACCAACATGGTATTCACACAACCCTTTATCACTCCAGTTCTAGGGGATCCAGTGCCATTTTCTTGCCTTTGTGGGTGCTAGGCACAAAAATGGTGCAAAGACATACATGCAGGCCAACACTTGTACACATAAAATAAAATAATTTAAAAAATAAGGTAGGTGCTAACTGGTGGAACGAGAAAGTCAAGAGTCCTATAGGGAGAAGCCATGTCTGTTTATTCGTCCTGCCTTCCGTTCAAGGAGCGTGCCTATCATTGGCTAAGGTCCAAATCAATGCGGGTACAAGTTCTCCCAGTCTATTCCTCAGAACCCACATATCTTCTAACTGAGAGCTGGTGCAGCGTCAGGAGCTTCCCTGAGATGACAGGATCTTTATGGGCATCTTGTAACACCCTCATATGGAAACCTTACTCAACCTCAGCTCTATCGTCAGTGTTGCTGAGCGTCTGCATTGGTGGGTCCTGGTAAAGAAAGTGTCTTGCCTTGTCTCGTTGAGGTTTCAATGACCAGATCTCAGAACTCTTGGCCAGTGTCAACCATTAACGTTGGGGGATCACACTCCTTTCCTACCAGCATCATTCGAGTCTGGCACTCATGTTGCTTGCCCTCTGTAGAGGTCAATATCTGCAAATCATTTGTTGCTATTGATTTCAGCTCTACAGAGGAAGACCTCTCCAGTCCTCATTTATGGCTTCCTGAGTTCCTCATTGCAGGCTCACCTTTTATTACCAACTACCCATTTTTTTTTTTTTAAACTAGGGATCATCTCTGGTGGGATCACCGCCACTCACAAAGGAGTTGTGAGCTTTCTGGATCGTCTTTGTCAGTGTCCTTTTCCCGGAGCCATCTGCTCTCGCCACTCCGTTTATATTCTGTCATTTTGCCCTGGTCTGAACCTCAAGCTCTGCTGGCTCCATTTCAGATGGGTTTTGGATCTCAACCAGGAGAAATTCAATATTCAAACTCTTAAGAGAGCTATTCATAGGTGTCTGTGCTTAAATCCAATTTTAGGAAAGCATTAAGAAGATTTTTTTCCCCCAAGGTCGGTGTCAATGAGTTGTTGATGGTCACGGGATGCTAAATGAGAAGGAACCTATTTTCTCTTGAGTTTGAAAGGTGTATTTTTTAATCCTAAGTGAATTTAGAGATATAGATAGAACAATATCTAGAGTCATTGCAGCAGTCAATGTTATGCTTTCTAACTTACATTCTTCCAGGCCAACTTTTGTGTGTTCATTATTGCTTTTTACTCTTCACTTTCCTCTTGTTTTCCCCCACATAGCATGTTTATTGATTCTCTGGGAGTTTCGCTTAATGCACTCCATCACAATCCCTTTCCAGTCCTTCCGTGTCTGTCCCCCATTGTGACCTCCCCCGTAAAGAAGTAAAAGATAGAAATAAAAGAAAAAGAGAACATAATAAAAAGAAAGACAAACAAACAAACAAACAAACAAATGAACAACCCCAAACCCCAAGTCCTCTTTGTGTTACCTATATACTCACTGGTATATGGTCCAATTCTTAGTGGCCTGTCCCTCAAACAGAACTGAGGCCTTCCCCTCCCACACCCCACCAGAAGCTATCAGTTGTGGAGAGTTACTTTTCAGCATCTCCATCACTTTTTAAGAGTTCTCTTTGGTGGCTTCCTGTCTAGGCTGTTCCTGTTTTGTGTGTGTGTGTGTGTGGGGGGGATTGGGAGGTAGGGGTTGACACAGAAGCCTTCTGTGTCTCTCCCTCTCAACTGTGCATCTGCAGGCATCAATACTACAGCAAAAGTAGCCTCCTTGCTCTTCATAGTCAGCAAGAGCATGTATTATGGGCCTCCACATGGTTTCTGGTGACAGCACGGACCGTGGACGTCCCATGGCCTTCGATGGTAACACAGGCCATGGACATCCACACAGACCCTGGCTGCGGTAGTACCACAGACCCAGACAAGGCTTTTGGAGGCTGTCCTGACCAAGGATGTCACCATGGTCTTAGGTGGTAATGCAGGTCACTCGGATCAGTATGGTTCTTGGTGGCTACAGACTACAGACTACAGACATCTGTATGGCTTTTGGTGGTAACTTGGACCATGGTCATCAACTACTCTTTTAATTTTTAATGTCTTATACATTATTATATCTTAATATTTAAACATTTCACTTAATTAAAAATTTACATTATATTTATTTGTTTGTTTATATTACAACTTCCATAGGGGGCCCAGAGGATAACTTATCGGAGTTGATTTCTCCTCTCTCATATGGATTCTGGGCATTGAACTCAGAATGTCAGGCTTAGCAGCAAGCACCTTTACCCAATGAACCATCTTGCTGACTGTAGCATTTCATCTTAGATTAATATTCTATTTATTTATTTATCTTTTTTTTTGAGACAGGGTTTCTCTGCGTATCCACCCTGGCTGTCCTAGAACTCAGTCTGGAGACTAGGCTGTCCTGGAACTCACAGAGATCCACCTTGCTGGGATTAAAGGTGTGCACTACCATTGCTGGGCTCTCTTCTATTTTATTCCTTTTGCTTTGCTACATCTTCCAGTTCTTGAGCCTATTTACATGTTTTCTTTTTTTTCAAATTTAATCCCCCTCTAAGTAAAGGGACACTCAGAAAGGCAAACAACATTGCACAAGAAAATGAAAACACACAGGGGCTGGAGAGATTTCTGGGTGGCTAAGAGCACTTGATGCTCTTGCAGAGGACATGGCTTTGTTTCCCATCACTCACATAGTGGCTTACAACCATCTGAACTCCAGTTCAGGCCCTTGTGGTACACAAAACACACCTGGAGGCAAAACATTTTGCACATAAAAATAAATTTAAAAACCACATAAACCATAATTCTTTAAATCTTTCAATTTTAGTTAATTGTGATAATTCCATACATTAGATAATTTGCATAATAATATCACAAATACCTGGAACTTAAGTAGAGGGTCAACATGGCTAGAGCCTCTATTTACCCTTCCTGAATATATTCCCTTTGCCCACTCTCTTAACTAGCTGCTGAATTCATGGTTTACCATGCTTCTGAATCTCTTCTTGTTTTAATTGCAGGTGTCTTTGAATAATGCAATTATTTAAATGATAAAATTTAATTATCCCACATAATTCAAAATTAACATAATGTTATCACTCTGGGTTAAGTTGTTCTGTGACTTGTTTATTTGGTGCACATATATGTAACATACCACTTTCCTGTGCAGATTCATGTACATTTGAAACAAATATAATTGCAGGGTTATCTCATACTGGAAGAAGCCATTCTAGCATTGATAGGGTAAACCAGTAGGAGAGGAGCTGTTGGCAGTTGATGGTTGCTGAGGGAGGGACCGACCCCACCCTTTGGGGACATGGCCATGGTACCATGCTTCAGTGGATTGCCCCATGCCCGTAATAATTCTAACAAGAAAAAGAGGATTTGAATTGGGCGGGAGACAGAGTACTAATACTAGGGGATTTGGAGAAAGGTAGTGGTAGATGTACATGATCAGAGTACACTGTATAAATCTATGGAAAATTTAAAGAACAAATAAAAATATTTTAAAAATATATGACTCATATTCAGGCTAAATGAAAACATACTTCATTTTAACAGTATATTATTCCAAAATATGTCAATTCGTCATCGTTCTCCTCATACTGGGCATTTGTTATTTTCAATACTTTTAGCTTTTTACACATTATTACAGAAAATGTAATTAAGATGCTTTGCAAATTTCTTTATGAGCACATAGGTAAGTTTCTCTATGGATTGGGGGATGAATTGTAGCTTTTCAAAATCCATAAATGGAAACACAAACTCTCAGTACCCCAGAATGTGAGCAAAAGCAGGTCTTATAAAGACATGATTGTTAAACGTGTGCTTGAGATGGGCCTCAATCCAATGACTAGTGTCTTTAGAAGAAGAGGAGGGTAGGCCAGTAACGACAGTACAAAGTACTACTGTCATGCATATCATACCCAGTGGGGTCACCATGTGAATGGGTGTTAAAAACTTGGTTATTTGTGAGACAGAGGCTCGAGGAAACAAAATCTGGGGACACCTTGACCTTGTACTTCTGGCTTCCAGGCTGAGAGAAAGTTAATTTCTGGTTTTAAACCACCCATGGTGGTGTTTGGCTATGCCATCACCAGTAAATTCTCGCTTTGTAGAAAACTTGTTGGATGAGGGATAGTTTCAAGCTTCAGCTTCCTACACTCTTTAAAATGGTTGAAATAAATTAAATTTCACCCTTCAGGTGTCTTCTGGCATTTCAGCCTCATTGAAACCACAGGAAGTTCTGACGTGGCATTACATCATGCCTTTAATTTCCACTCTCCTCTTAGTGCAGTCCAATAATTTTTCCGAGGCAGGGTTTCACTCTGTGGCCCAGGCTGGCCTTAAACTTGAGGGACCCTCTTGCTTCAGCCTCCCAAGGGCTGGGATTATAGATTTGAGGCAACCCAACCAATTCGAGTTGAAGATTTTTAGGAATGTTTACTAGCCATTTGACTTTACATTTCGTCGTATGCAACTTTTACGAACATACTTCTAATTAATGTCCAAAAATTGTCAGGAATAGCATTCTGCTAATGTCATTGGACATTATTTTGTTGCTTCAAAATTTTTTACATACTGGTGCTTTTGTTGTCTTTTTTAGATATTAATTAATTTAGTTATTAAATCTATTCTTGAATAGCTTGAATTCTCTTGCATTGAAATATTGCTACATGGACTTTGAGACTGAAGACATATGAGTTTTATGTTTTGCTTTTCTTTTTATTTTCCTTTTCTATATTGAAGACTGATTTTAGTGAAACTTCTTATCTTTTAATTCAGAATTTCTTCAAGTTATGTTTATCAGCTATATATGTATTTACATATAATTTATCCATCTTAGCTTTTGTTTTCTTCTTGAAAAATTACATATTTATATATTTATTTGTGCATGTCTACGTGTGTGGTGTCATAGCACACATGAAGGTCAGAGGACGACTTGTGGGGGTCAATTCTCTCCTTCTACCTTGTCCTAGAGAGCAAATTTAAGTCATCAGGCTTGATGCACGCACCTTACCCTCTGAGACAAAGAGATATTATGTAAATGTTATCAAATGCCTTTCAAACACACACACACACACACACACACACACACACACACACCTTAATCCAATATAGAATCTTTGCTCACTTTATGACAACCTATAAAAACCTTATTTTTTGATAGAATTTTAATAATGCTGAACACACACACACACACACACACACACGATCTTTTCTGAAGTAGAATAAGAATATAGGGAAGGGAAATAGGACAGCAGTAACTCTTTTCTAAGTTTGTATACAGTAAAATAAAACTCCCCATACCAAGAGAAGGTGCAGAGAGGGGAAACAGGAAGCCTAGGCTTAAGTTGTCCCTGAACTGCTGTGTAGGTATGGAGGTGCTTCTCACTGTTCTGGCGTGGCTCATCCTTATTTTGCTCTCAGTTCACATCCGGTTCACTTGAACAGCCAGAGTTAGAGGGTGGCATTAGTACGGGAGCGACACCCTCGTCTACTCACCCCAGAACGGGAACCAACTACAGAGCAGATGACGATTGTACCAAAGTCAGCTTGCGGAACTTATGAGTTTTTCTTGGGGTTAGTTACAGGCACAGGGATGACTCAGAAGCAGCTGCAGTGCCCAGAGCCCACCACCCCAGGTGGCCCCTCCTAAACTGCACCCCGAGCTCTCTGCACATTTGCAGGCAGCCTAACAGCACCAGAAATCGCAGAGCTTGGCTGGTCAGACTCTTCTTCCACAGCAGCAGTGGCGAGCTGCCGTAACCCCGGGGAGGGCCTTGTGAGTTAGTTTTCTTAGACAGGAGAAGTTTGTTAGCTCCTGAATCTCATGAAGCTTCCTCCATTCTACTCCCTGGAGGGAATCTTTCAATCCAGAGGAAATTGAGGGTGGCTGAGAGGGGTCAGATTGCCTGGGTTTGGATTTCAGCATCACCACCTGCTAAGTACCCGTTGCTTGGCAACCTACTTCGCCTCTGTGTGTTTCATCTGAAGCGGAGGATCCATCCCTACAGTAGCCACTTCATATAGGATTATTAAGAGGATTAAGCAAGATAATCCATTTAAAGAATTTATCTCACTGCCTGGCTCAAAAAATGTTTGCCAACAGCTCTCTTTGTTGTAGTATTAGAGAGAAGCCAAAGGGGGAAAAATCCTCCTTCTTTTTCTCTTCATTGAACCCAAGGCTCAATTACGGTAAAAAAAGCAGAGATGCCGGGACATTTGGTGCAAAGAGACCAAGGACCTTGTGTTATTAGTACAGACAAAAATATTGTTTTTAATATTAGGAAAAAGTGCATGGCTCTGTTTTTCAAACAATGCCATTCCACTAAACACAACACAATCTCCAACGATCTGAACACACACTAAGGAATGTGGAGATTCCACGATGGGATCAAGGGAGTCTAACTAAGAAATAGCTGCATAACCGACGTTTGGGCAGTGCCCTAGTTTAATTTCTTACTGTGATAAACTAGCTGACCACAATCAACTTAGAGGAGAAAGGACTCATGTTAGACCACAGTTCTAGGTTATAGTCCATTAATATGGGGACGGAAAGTCAAGGGAGGGACCCGAGGCAACTAGTGACGTCCACACAAGAATACAGAGAGAAGGCCTGTTCTTGGCTGTTCTGTATGTGCTAGCCTCAATAGCTGTCATCAGGCTAGACTTAGTGGCTTGATCATCCTGAGGCAGCTACGTCCTCACTCCAACATAGCCCTCATCCCCATTCATATTTACTGAATACATTAATAACGGTATTAGCACGCTAGAAGTCATAGCATCATTCTCGTTTCTGAGATCTGACTTGCTGTTATGACTTGAATGTGAAATACCTCCCGCAGGGGTGCTGTATTGAGAAGTCTTGGGACCTTAAGGAGATGGGGCCTCCCTGGAGGACAGTAAGCACCCTTACTCCCTGAGTCCTCTCCCTCAGTCCATCTCCCCGACCTCATGACACGCAGAGTATCACGTATCCCAGGATGGCCTCCTGCTCACCGTACAGACAAAAGGAACTTTGAACTCCCGGTCCTCCTGCCTGTATCTCTGGCGTGCTAGGACTGCAGGCTTGTGCTGCTATGCCGGCTTTGTGCCAAGCATGGCTTATGCTGAACTCGGGATTGGACCCAGAACCTTGCGCGTGCTGGGTGGGCAGTCTATTAAACCGAGCTACACCACCAGCTCCCAGTTTTGTTCCTTTTCATTGTCAGCAACATCGCACATGCTCATGAGGTAAAGAAAGCATGGCGTGTCTCTTTGCACACACTTTGCCTGGTGATTAACTGGGAGTCTTTAGAAAATCTGTTACCCCGAAGCTTTAGTATTTCTTTTGGTTATTTGGAAATCTGTACCATCAGAAGCTGCAGAGCCAGGAGGCATGGGGAAACTGAATAGAACGACCTGCTTTTAAACCGTTAACAGGGCAATGCCAGACCAGATGGCAACTTGGCCACATGGCAGCCAGAGAGATGTGTAGATGACAGTAGAAAATGAACTTTGAAGGCAGAAGCAAGCTTGCGTTCACACTGTGTCCACGGATCACCCACGGTGTGACCTGAAATGTTGTATTCAGTATCTCTGTGTTATCGGTTCACCTATAACATTGGAATCTCAGAGGTATCAGCTGCAGGGGGAGGACTACTGGGAGGAATGAACGACTTTTGTCCTTAAGGGTTTAGAACAGTATATGACGAAGGATGTGGTCCACCCGGCTGGAGGTTTTGAGGGCAATGGCCCCGGAAGGCTCACATGAGAGCACACAATAGGTGGGTAGAGCGAGTTGCATGGATTGCTGAACTGCCTCTGATGCAGTCTACTGGTGACCGGTGACTCAGGCCAGAGCTGCTATCTCAGATGCTGAGGGATATGATGGAGAGGGCAGAGGATCGGTATTTGTGTGTATGCAGGGGACACACGGGGGGGAAGAAACAGTAAGAGAAATTGTTATGACTAGGCTAGCCAGCATGTGGCAGGCATCCTATGATTTGGCTAACGCTTAGAATTTAGAGCCTTCATACATTCTTCTCTCTTTAAAAGCACGCCACATGATCTAGGCACTAATATCCAGTCCCATTAGTTGTTGGGAGATTCCCTGCTGCTTGGCAGATTTGATGTATTTTAACCCAGCCTTTAGCTTTCTCTAATCTCACTTCATCAATCCTTCTATGCCCAGGCACGTCTGCCTTCATTTGACAGACGGGGCAGGTTTTTCATTTCCGCCATGTAAATGACTTGTTTATTACAGTAGGGGTCCCTAGTCTTTGGAAAAAGAAGCTGGCAGATATCCTCAAATAGGGCTTCGTGAATAATAATGCCTAAGAAAGCCCGAGATGAGTTTGGATGTCGCCTCTTTGAAATTCATACATCATAAGGGTTGCCATTTAAACAGGAAATGTAGACTGAAATATGCTTTCTTTACAAAACTATCATTCCAGCTCAGAACAAACAGGAGCGGATGGCTAAGGTGTGAGCAGGTGATTCCCGGGATGTGTTTGACTTGAGCATAGAATTTGTTTTTTCCTGATTGTACTCAGGCTTTTTAGGTCTCTGGCATTAAGTTTTTAATTTGCAGTTCTGTTTTCTAGCAAAGCTTTCTCAGCTTCCTCCCTTCTAGATAGCAAATCTCCTTCAAAAGGCACGAAATGCAAGGCAAAGGATGGATATTCCAAGCAAGTTAGCTCAGCTCCACTTGTTTTGGGAGGGGAAACAGAAATGGCAGGAAGGTTTATTCAGCGACTTCACTTCCCTTCTAGACTAAAGGTCCCAAGACTGGATTGCACTTGTAACTACTTTGGAGATGGCTAGAACTTTCCCAAGAGCTTCTGCTCTCCATCTGTCCTGGACATTGACACTTCTCAAAGATGCCCAGGGGATTCTAATGTGTAGTAAAGTTCGAGAGTCTCTGGTATATATTATGCCAATCACACAGACTTGGGCATTTGTGGAGAACAAGTCAGATGATCCAATGGAAGTGTTCCCACAGAGAAGGTTGAGTTGACTCCTAGGAGTTGGAAGGAACCTGGCACACCAGCCAGGTACCGTGGCTGGAGGTTGAGTTTTCAGCATACTCATTTTGTAGGTCATAGCTCAACCCATAACAATGTGCAGTTTGCATTTAACTCAACCTGATAAACACTTTCAATTACTCTACCTGCTTTCCTTATTTACTCTCCCACTGGATTAGATGTAGACATTGACTACTGTAAATACAAGCTTCATCAAATGTTTTTTAGCTTCTGATGTTCTTTTTGTGTCTTCTGCTTTAAATTGTTTCCTCCAATCCTCAACTGTTCTCCAAAGCACCAGAGTCAAACTGGCTATGTGTCATCAGTACCTGCATCTCACCTGTCTTTGTGAGATGGCCTGACATTTATTCATCTGTCGGCTTCCCGACTTCACATATAGCACAGACCCATGAGTTCTAATTCAAGCCATCAAAGCATTTTTCTTATGGAATTCATGGTCATGTTTCAGAAGGATGCCAAAACATTTCCTTTGACATTTGGCACCCAGGAGCGTACACTTGGGCTTTTTATAACCAATATCCAATGGGTAAAGGCTGACACTGTTAGTGGCTTTCCTGTTATCCATCCCTGTTTCCTGTTTCCAAGCATGGTCCTATTTTTGTCTCCCAGGTCCATGTGTTGAGCCCTACAAGTCCCTGGGTTTCCCATTCTATTGACCTCATCACTAGACAAAGGGTTAGTCCAAAGTTTAGTCTGACTAGCTGTGGGACCTCTTTCTGATGACATCTTTTGGAAAACTTTTTGTTCTACTTTTAGTACAAATGGAGAGCCATAGAAATGGTTCAGTGGGTGAAGTGACTTCTCTGCAAGCTTGGAGACCTGAGTTTAGATCCCCCAGTACCCACATAGAAAGCCAGGCATAGTAGCATATCCTTGTAATCCCATGACCGGGAGGCGGAGTCAGGAGGCTACTGGGAGCTTGCTGCCCAGACATCCCATGTAAAGCAGTGAACTTCACATTGAATGAGAGATCCCGTATCAAAAAATAAGGTGAATGCTGGCTGGCAAGATGGCTCAGGGGGATAAAGGCACTTGCCACCACGCCTGACTACCTGAGTTTGGTTCCTAGGACCCACACCGGAAGTGTAAGAAACTTCCAACTGGATAGGAATTCCCATCTTTGCTGTCAGTGTGGACTGGAGCAGGAAGGTGGATACAACAGGGAGGGTGAGCAGGGCTGGTCAGAGAACAACAGTAGAGGCCAGGCACCGGCTGTGGGAGTTATTAGTTTTGTTTGTTTTAGACAGTAGTGAGAACCAGGTTCACAGTTGGAGTGATGATGTCACCGGAGGATGGGAGGAGTCATAAAGGACCATGTTCTTCGTAGGCACCTGCACTTCTCAGGAATTGATTGCCATCACCAATGGGGAGGAGCAGATTTGGGGATACAGCCAGCATGACAGGTCCTATGCAACATACTGAAATGACTGCTGCAAAAGGAACTTTTATTTTTGGCGAAAAGTTGTCTCTCTTTCACGAGATTTAAAAGCTTTTCCTTGGTGAAAATTTCTTGATGTATAGACAGCCCCATAAACCAGAAGAAGGGCAGCATGGATTGACTGGCTTCCTGTACATCCCTCTCAACATCACATTTCTCTAGTACTAATTCCTTAATCAGAAATGGAAAATTACTTTATGCTGCCTGCCAAAGTAAAAACACACAGTACTCACGAGCTGTTCTGCACCCATGAATGGGAAAGCAATAAATCAATATGATTTAACCATGAAATATTTGACAGAAGGACATTTTCATCACCAGTTCTGATGGCAAGAATACAAAGGCTTGATGAATAGTAATGATACGACTGTATTGTGTTTGTTTGTGTAAAAGGTTTAGTTCTTGGAGAAAATGATAAAATCAAAATTACATTCTAAAAGTCATAAAAGTATTAGGTCATAATTTTGGAAGGTGTTGTGCTGTGATCACAGCCTGTGGCAGGCGTCTTTAGTGACGTTACTCTGTAACCGAAGGCTATCATTCTGGGTTGCTTCCAAGTTCCAGCTGTATTAGGTTGTGTGATCGCACCTGTACCTCAGTTCAGCTCACATTCATGATGAGCACAGTTAACACTATTTTGATCTTTATTTTGCAAGACATGAGGAAAAGAGGACAACTTGTTCATAGCTTCAAAAGTCACTACTCAAAAGTTAACTCATGCAACTGATAGCGTTCCTCGATGAATCTGCTTCACGTCAGATTTGGGTTATTGTGTACAGTCAGTATTTGCCCAATCAACAAAGCCACGACTCTGAAGATTTCACGGTGGTAGGACAAGGCTTTGCGAAGACGACGCAAATCAGTATACCGATAAGTATCTTTTATTTTTTTGTTGTTCTCAAAGCACACTTTTAATTTGGTATTTACTTTGATTGTTAAAAGTAGCCTGTAAAACAGTTTTCTAAATGAGGTTTACATAATATTTTATGTTGATTCCCCTTCCCGCCCACCATTTCCCTGTCCCCTTGCCATACTCGCTCACCCCCAGGTGCCCCTCACTTCCATTTTACTCTGTTGTCTTCCATCAACATATTGGAAGGCCCAGAGATAAAGACACACACATATGAACACCTAAGTTTTGAGAAAAGTGTCAAAAATATGTACTAGAAAACTGTTTATTCAACAAATGGTGTCAAAATTGCATCTCTATCAGCAGAAGAATGAAATCAGACACATATTTCTTACCTCCCCCAAAACCAGTTCAACATGGATCAAATATCTTAATTTAAAACCAGAAACACTGAAGCTAGTAAAGGGAGAAACGCTAAGGATGTAATACAGGCACAGAATCCTACATAGAATCCCAACAGCACAGGAAACAGCTCTAAGAACGGACAGTTAGGGTCAAACGAAATTAAAATTCTCCTCCACAACCAATGACATGGTCAAAAGTATTAATAGACCGTGTATAGAATAGGAGAAAAATCTTTGCCAGCCAGACCTCAGACAGAATATTATAACGGACTGCAAAAATGAGACTTCAAGGAAATAAAGCTGCCAATCAATAAAGGCCCAATAATCTGGACAGACCACTTTCTAAAAAACGATTCCAAATGGACATTGAATACTTAAGAAGGTGAATTGTAAGAGTCAGAGGGTCAGTGAGTTTGGTGGTTGACTCTATCTCCTGGGAATGTCAGAAGCTACACCCATAGAGGCTCAATAACAGGACTGCTTATATGTGAGCTGAACACGCCAAAGTAGCTGGGGAAATACCCACAAGACCTCAGTCAGACACAAAGAACCACAGGAAACCGAGGAAAGCTGGGAGCAGGAGAGGCGGTCTTCCCCAGGGAGGAGCGAAACGATTGATTGTCCAATGACAAACGATCAGCCCTGAAAACATAGGTAAAGTAATGTTATATAGACCGAGTGGGTTATATACATGTATTCCTGCAATTACAATTAATGAAAAAAGAGACCACAAACTTGAAGGAGAGAGGGGAAGGGTATATGGGAGGATTTGAAGAGAGGAATGGGAAGGAGAAATTTAACTTATTAAATTTCAAAAACACCTTTAAAGGTGTTCAGCAACTTTAGCCATTAGAGAAATATAAATGAAAATCACTGACATTTAGAGAGCTGAGCCAAATCTATAATATATAATTTAAACTGCTTACAAATTTGGATAATTTATCTGTTTCACATATTTTCTTTCCTTTTTTTTTTCCCAAGACAGGGCTTTTCTGTGTAGCTTTGGCTGTCCTGGAACTTGCTCTGTAGACCAGATTAACCTTGAAATCACAGAGATTCTCCTGCCTCTGCCTTGCATGTCCTGGGACTAAAGGCATGTACTGCCACCACCTGATATTCATATTTTTAAATATTAAAAAGTAATTAATATCCATTTAAATTTTTCTGGTCAGATAAACTTATGCCTTGATTTGAAGTTTCTTTTTCTTTTTGCCAAAATAATATCCAACAGATCGATTTAAAGACTACAATCTATGGAGATTTATCTGTTTTACAAAGTGCTTATGCAATGAGTCTTTCTTTGTTCTTCTGGCTTCCAAATAACAACACTGAGAATTATTATTAATTATGAAAGCTTGGCCTTAGTATAGGTTTGTCTTACTAACTCTTATAACTTAAATTAGCCCATTTATTTTAATCTACCTTCTGTTTCATGGCTCCTTACCTCATCTCTCCATATTGCTCATGCTATTTCCTCCATGTCTGGCTTGTGACTTTCCCTTCTTCTTCTTCCAAGAGTTCTCTCTCTGCTGGAAGTCCTGCCTATACCTTCTGGTTAGGTATTGGCTAGCTTTTTATTTCACCAAGTCACAGCAATACATGTTCACACAGTGTACAAATACCCCACAACATGCTTATATGAAAGGTGCAATTATTTTAGTCATGTGTAATTTTCCTTTCCTTCTTTTAGGAGGACAATAAAGTTATTCATAAATCCAGTATAAACAAAATATTCATAACTCAAACCAAAAATTGAATTCTAGCACTAAAAGGCAATGGACAATTGTTGGGTTGGGTTTGAAGAATCATTTTCAAGGAAACAGAAGAACGACACACTTGACACATCTGAGAACTACCTGGAATCAGGTCTACAAGGGAATGAAACACTCAGTTGGGCGTTGGTTCTCTGGGTTCTAATTAATGCCTCTGTTGTCCAAAATTCTTAAGTCAAAACTGAAAAAAATTCGATGGTATTTTGGGGTGGATATCTCTGGAAGATGATTAGGTTCTGAAATTGGTACCCTTATGAATGGGATCCAAAAATCTTCAGAGAACTCCCCTTTACTTGTACCCCCTGAGCACAGAACAAGAGGGTATTGCTATGAACCAGGGAGCTGGCCCTCTCTTGAATCTGACTGTGCTGGTGACTTGATCTCAGAGTTCCCAGGCTTTTAGAACTGTACAAGAAATCAATTTCTGTTGTTTATAAGCCAGCTCAGCTACTGTACTGCTTCATCATGGGAGTGTCAGATACTCAAGTATGGTGCTTAGGTGATTGTGGTGGTTTGAGTAGGTACAGACCCCATAGACTCATGGGTTTGAATGCTTGGCCTATAGGGAGTGGTACTCTTAGGAGGTGTGGTCTTGTTGAAGTAGGTGCGGCCTTGTTGGAGGAAATATGTCCGTGTGGAGGTGGGCTTTGAAGTCTCCTATGCTCAAGCTATGCCCAGAGTGGGACACAGTTCACTTCCTGTTGTCTGCGGACCAAGATATAGAACTCTCAGCTCCTTCTCCAGCACCATGTCTGCCCGCACACTGCCATGCTTCCTGACACAACAATAATGGAATTAAACTTTGAACCTGTAAGCCAGCTCCAATGAAATGTTTTCCTTTGTAAGAGTTGCTGTGGTCGTGATGTCTCTGCATAGCAATAGAAATCCTAACTAAGACAGTGATGTGCCCCGTATACATACACACATACATAGCGCATCACAGACAGGATTGCCTGATGACACCATAATCAGATTTATCATGACCAGCTGCATAGTATCAAGTCAGCATGCCCTCAACAGAAAAACATCATCATCGTTATAAACTCACATGGAGAACTTAGCTAGTAAAAATTCTGTTTGTAGCTGGCCTGACCTAGTGAGAGCACACAGACTCCAGTCATAAAGCTGGGGAACCAGCATTGGACCAAAACAAACCCTCTGAATGTGGGTGCCAGTTAGGAGGCCTGGGCAGTCTATGGGACCTCTAACAGTGGAACCAGTATTTATCCCTAGTGCACAAATGGACTTTGGGAGCCCATTCCCCATGGAGGGATACTGTTTCAGTGCAGACACACAGAGGAGGGCCTAGACCCTCCCCTAAAATGATGTGACAGACTCTGATGATCCCCCATGGAAAACCTCACTATCCTTGGGGAGTGGGTAGGGGGGGTGTTGGGGGGCACCGGTGGTGGGTATGGAAGGATGTGAGGGAGAGGGAACAGGGGATTGATATTTAAAAAAAAATACATAAAAAAGAATCCTGTTTGTTTCAATCTTATTTCCTTTAAAAAATTTTAATTGGATGTCAATTCATTTGATTCTCTCTCTCTATATATTTGTGTGTTTGTGTGTGTGTGCGAGTAGGGGGATCTTTCCCCAAAATATTTTCCACATTATTCTTTGAGGCAAGGCCAAGAACTTGTCAGTTCAGTCCAGCTAGGCTGGCTACTAAGCTGCAGAGACCCAGCTGTTACTACTTTCACGGCGATGGGTTCAAAAGTATGTGTCATCACATCCATCTTTATGCTTCTGAACAAGCACTTTACTGATGGAGCCCTCTTCCCAGCAACCAACTGAGATTATCAAAGTAAAATATTAATTAAAAACATCTCCTATGATTACATCAGTAATAAACCCTAAAGCGTAGCGCATTTATATCTATACGTACAGATATAGACCTATATATGCCACCCCTCTTGGATGTATAGGAATACACGCCCTTTTTTCTTTTCCTTTGGGATGAATCTCCTAATGTGAAGATGTCATTTTCGTGGCTCTCAAGCTTGAGGGCAACCTTGTTTGCCTGGAATGAATATCTGGTTCTTCATAACCTACAGAATAAACCACCAGTCTTTGCCTGCGGGTGAGGACTAAGCTGCAACTTAATGCACGTGGAATGAGGTCGCAATTCAGGAGCAAGAACATTGGAGTTCCAGACTGTTTCAATATGAGAAACCAAGCATTTCCAAACCCAAAGTTTGCATGCGGAATGAGAACCAGATGGGATCAAGCATATCTGTAGGGATTTTCTGGTTCTGTGATCTGAGCTCTATACCCAGTGTGCGTTGTTTATTGACTGGTGTTCTCTGAATCCAACAAGGTTTTCAAGGCAGCAGGTCTCTCTTCTTGCAGATGCTTAGTATCATGAGGTGTCCTTGGCAAAGCTAAATCAAATACAGGGTGCACTTCATCCTTTTAACGTTGTGGTTGTTTAGCAGGATGCAATGGAGTTGCATCTTGGTGAGTTCAAAACTGGAACACAGAAGGCCAGGGTATGAGAGGGAAGGAAGATGGATTGATTACCTGTCACCTACAGGGAGAATGTGGGAGTTACTTCTGAAGCAATGCCTTCTGGGAACAAAGAAGCAGGACAATTTTATTTGAAGAGCTTATACATATTCATACAGGAAAACACTTTAGGAGTGGGATAAACCCTGGGCATGTGCAGTTAGACATCAATATTCAAGGTGGTAATGCATACTTTGGGGCATGCTTAACCCAGGGTTATGGGGTGCCTGTTCAAAGGGTGAAAACGGCGAGCAGGAAAGACCCTGGGTGTGCTCAGCTTCTTACGATCTAGTCAGTGGCACTCCGAAGATGCCTTAAGGTACAGTTTTGACCAGCTAGCAGCTGACAGTGGAGGTCTGTGTGGGTTGTATCACCCTGGGGCAAAGGACAGATTATGCATGACTGGGTGCCTGGAAGCACACAATGAGCTAAGTGATGTCCTAATGTCTTTGTTAGGGACTTCGGCTCAGAATCTGTCCAGCTCAGCCTGATTAATGTGTGTGGTCCAATCACGTGTCCCTTGTGGCCAGACTTTGAACCAGAACAGGTGACCTCACTCTTCAGGACAGAAGAGTTAATCATATGGTACAAAATGTTACCAGCCCAAGGCTTACTCTTTGCTGGTTAATGACTAAACCCAGTAGGCCCACACTGAGAGACACTGTCTCTGTGAGCCTCAAGCTCTAGCTTGAATTAAGTGTCAGGCCCTGTAAATCACAAGTTTCTCATATTTTCAGCCAAGGGGGGTGGGAAGCACCGTTCAAAGACAGTATACACACACACACATACACACACACACACACACACACACTGAGAGACAGACGTAAACACAGACACACAGAGAGACAGAGACACACAGAGACAGAGATTCAGAGAGACATACAGAGATATACCTAGAGACAGAAAGAGACAGGGAGAGACAGAGACACATACAGGGATAGAGACAGAGAGGCAGAGAGGGACAGAGACAGAGAGGGACAGAGACAGAGAGGCAGAGAAGGGCAGAGAGAAACAGAGACACAGAGAAACAGAGAGAGGCAGGACATCAGAGACAGAGAGACAGAGAGAGGCAGAGACACACACAGAGACAGACTAAGACAGAGACAGAAGAGTGACAGCCACAGAGGTGGGGAGAAAAGTAGTTAGATACAGAGTTGCACACAAGGCTTTACTCTTTCAATTCTAAGCAAGTCTTCAGGATCAGTCTCCACTGATTACATTCAGTTTAAGGAGGGATGCTGTTTGTCTCATCCCCATAGAGGGAGGTCTTTGGATTCTTTCTAAACAGTGCCTGGTGCTAGAGGGCAGAATTCAGCTGCAGGTTGGTTGGGACATCTTGAGAGATTTGACAGGGAAGGCTTGTCTTGACCTGGGATGAACTCAATGTGTCTTGTTCTTTTTGAGTTGAGGCTTTGGAATACAAAGCTATTTGTAGATTTAGAGAATGTCACAAGGTCTCTTTGGAGACACCCATCACCAGCCTTGGTGAGGTTTACCATGATACTTTCTGTGGTGGCGGATTCTCCTCCTGGTGATGTATTATAATCACCTCAGGGTTGAAATGGGCTTGGATCCAACTTCAAAGATTTAGAGTTAGCCAGTCTGGGATTGGCTTGTATTTCCATAGTTTTGCCAGCAGTCTCTGATGTAAACCCCTGCTAAAAAGTTTCTTGGGGATGAAATATCAACCCTGACACACAGGACAGCTTAATCTGGGTTTGTTACTATGTTCTCTTGTCTAGAGATTCTCATTTCGTTTAGTGTCTGAGTCTTTCTTTTTAGCACCTGTGATGCAATTCTTTTTTGTTTTTTGTTTTTTTTTTTATTTTTAAAGCCTGGTGGGGAAAGGTATTGAATTTTTTTCAGTTGATAATTGAAAGCCAGTGCCGATAATGCTTGCCAGAGAGTTTATAGATTTATAGACAGTTATGTCTATGACTGTTTAGAGTATCAACAGCTATTTTAAATGCTCTTTTTGTCAACCCCATCATCTGTCCTCTGCACCAGTGAGCTCTAAGCCCAAGAAATTGCTCTGCTGTTGCCACAGACAGACACTGTGATCTGATAGAACCAGTGGTTGGATTGGGTTGTATATAAACGTTTTCTTTCCTGTCTTACAGAAGGCCAGGGCCTTAGCTTCTTGTGGTGGTTCTTTATGGTTTCAGGAGACATGCCTTGCCTATAGACCCAGTAAACACCCAGAGTCTATCTATTATCTTTGAGTCTGGCTGAGTCAGGGTTTCTATTGTGATGAAAAGATACTGTGTCCACAGAAACTCTTATGAAGGAAAACATTTAACTGGGGGCTGGCTTGCCGTTCAGAGAGGAAGCATGGTAGCACATTGGCAGATATGCTCGTGAAGTAGTTGAGAGTTCTACATCGGGATTGGTAGGTATCAAGAAGAGAGAGACACTGAGCCTGGCTCGAGCCCGCCCCTAGTGACACACATCCTCCAACAAGGCCACACCTCCTAAAAGTGCCGCTCCCTATGAGCCTATGGGGGCCATGTCTCTTCAACCACCACACCTATCAAAGACTGAAGGTGGTAGGAAACCTCAGGCTCAAGGAATTTGCTATACACTTCTGTGAGGACTTGAATTCTTTGAATCTGTTAAGGTAAGTGTGAGGAGCATTAAAAGAAGTTGATTGACCAAAAAGAGATACCTGGATGAGTACTATTGGTGCTGTCAGAAAGTAAGACGGGCTTTGGAGGTGGCCCAGTGGTAGAGTGCCTGACCAGAGGGCATGCACATGTCCCTTGGTTCAATCCTCATCATTACAAACAAACAGAAAAAGAGAGAGGAAAAAAAAACCCCAAAATTGAAGTTGTTCTTGGGATGAGTCGATACATGGGATGTTCAGGAGAAAGTATGGGTGCCACAGAAGGCAATCTTTCTAGTCCTTGAGACAAAATGTAACCCTTGCTTGACCGAGTATGAAAGCAAAAACAAACAGAAATTATTAATGGAGGCTCTAGGCTCTGCCCCTGGATATGGCAAAAACTGCTTTCCTGTGGCTACCAATGTGGCCCAAATATTCCAGATTTGAGGCTGTTAAGCCTTTTCACACTGCCCAAGAAACAAAACCATACAGGGTATCTTATCTTCTTTCTCACTCTCTTTTAAGAATTTGTTAAAAAAAAAAAAAAAACAAAAAACCAAAAACCAAACCAAACCAAAACACACCAAGAAAAACCCCTCCACTTATCGGCTTCACAGGTACAGCTCATGCCAAGTCACTTCCAATCCACATTGTATATAGTGGCCCATTATGGGAATCCCATGTAACAGGATCTATGTACAACATCTGGATCCAAGGATAGTCACTCAAACATATACTCCCCCATATCCAGAATAAGTCTTAGAAATGTCAAGAGCAACTAGAGACAACCACGCTGCCCACTTGTACACATGCAACGCCCCATAAAAATCATCAAGAATGGTGGCCGATGGGCCAGCTAGACCTTTGTCACATCATCTCTTTCCCGACGACACTGACAATGCTTCCTTGATTTAACTATTTAGATCTGAACACCCTAGATGGTCCCCATTTCCTATTAGCCTCAGAAGCATGTCGTGCACAGAAACTTTTCCTTCGCATCACCTCTTCCCAGGAACGTCTCTCCTGGGTCCATTTCTATTGAACTGGATGCTTTTCTTATTTGCCAGTTTCATGATGTACAGGAGGTATTCTAATGACCCATCTCTCGTTTCCATACCATCCTCACCTGCCCCCTCCCCAGAGTCATGACCTTGGCTTTGTTTTGTGATCCGTTTAGTTTAACAAGAACCACCTGTGTGACAGTCGGATGAACTTAACCCAGTAGAGCCTGGTTGGGTCACAAGTGGTACACAATGAAGGCAAAGTTTTTACCACTCCCTGAGTCTAATGGCAGCAAACAGTTGAACAGCCAAGGCTAAGTCCTTTCCCTCTCCCCTCTTTATGCCTGACGACCGATAGTCATACTTGTGCAGACCCAGTGCCAACATTCCCAGCTGCCATGAGTTTGCAAACCCGCAGTGGCTGCGTCTTACACAGGAGATACTGTTTGATAGTCCCTCTCCTTACTTTCTTGCTCTTAGATTCTCCCTGCCATTTCTCACCCTCATGTTCTCCTTCGAAGCTCATCTTACGATCAGTCAGGTCTTCTGCAAGATGAGATGCCTTTCTTTCTTTCTGAACAGGTATTTTCTGTATCTGCAGACACACCTTTATTTCATGTGCAGACCTTCCTTCCTAACAATCTCTGCTTATTAAGAAACATTGTGGGGGTGGAGAGATGGTTCAGCACTGGCTGTTCTTGTAGGATGTGGGTTTGATTCCCAGCACCCACACCAGGTGGCTCACAACCAATTGTTCCAGGGAATCCGATGCCCTCTTGTGGCCTTCATGGGTTCCTGCAGTCATGTGCATATATACTCTTATCAAAGTATACCCGTAGGCACATAATTAAAAATAAAGATCTTTTAAAAAAGAAAAGCATTCTATGTGCACCTTCTGACTTTCCTTCTAATCTCAAAGCATAAATGAGATGAGATTTGTTCATCTTTGCTACCAGTGAGAATCAATGGAAATTCTACTAAGCCCCTCCCCAAATTGCTTTGAACTGCTCACAGCTGAGTCCATCACATTTCCCCTGCTGTAGTCCGCCAGCTGGAAATTTATTACCTGTCAGAGAGACTCATTTTGCTATAGGCCTTTAATGGGAGAAGCCCAGGTTTCCTCTCTTCCCCTTTTGCCTAAGCCTTGCTATTTTGGTGATACACCCTCATCCTGCTTTCCTTTTCATAATAATAGAACGCGACAGGCAATTTCTGTTTTCTTTCTTCCCATCAAGGCTCCACCTCACTCAGACCACAATTTCCCAAGACTGCGGTCCGAAAGTTTAAAAGTGATTTAGATTACATCAGGTTTCCTGGAAACTCTGCTCTCATCTAGAACATTAAGTGACCTTTCCTTGCCTAGAAGCCTACAAATGAGATGCCTTCATTCCCCCTGGCTTTCCTAGCATACGAGGGCTGTAAAAGCCTCAGTTGAGTAATTACAGTTAAGCCAAGCCCTGGCTGAATAGTCAGTGACAATGGCACCTGGCTAGGTATGGTAAAAAGAAGGGACATGGATGTGGGGGTGGGGTGTGTTGGATAGTGGGACGGGGGTGGGGGTGGGGAGGGGAAGGTGTGGATCAAAATGATCTGTGGACACGTATGAAATTGTCAAATAACAAATAAAAATGTTCTGTGGAAAAGTGTCCCTTTGCTTTGTTTCTTTCCCTCTCTAGGGTAAGGAAGTAATTCTTCCTTTGCAGAAGTCTGTGCCTTGTATTTTTGATGATACACAACTCATAGAATCAATGGATTTTTGCTTTTTTAAATACTATCATCCAATGCTTCCAACTTGCCTTTTATGTTTTTGTTGTGACTTCTATGAATTCACTTGTCCAAAGGAAACCTGCTCTGATGTCACTCAGTAGCTCTGGGGGAGGCTATGAGGTGGCAGAACCAGAAACAGTTCCCTTTCCAGAACATGCCTTCATTTCTATCCCTAGTTTATATATAATCATCTCAGTTGCCTCCTGTACCCACAGGATTCTCATCTTCAGAGACATCATCTCTTCTGTGAAGGGTGACATGCCCATATGAGGTCCTGACCTCATGGCAGAAAGATCTGCCCCAGGGTAGGAATCCAGGATGATTACAGATACCTTCTTGTCATGGAAGACTGACCTTTCCCAAAGACCATGGCTGATGTCACTTATGCAATTCCCATAGCAACCGCTTTGTGTTTCTTAGACGTTGCATCATTTTCTTGCTTGTGAGAGGAAGCCTAAACATTATAAATCAGTCTTCAGGTACTTCAGAGGCTCTAAGTCTGAAGTTGGAGCATCAGCAGGGTTAGTTCCTTCCGAGGTCTGTGGAGGGAGAGCGGATCCAGGCTTTTCTTGTAGAACTATTGAAAGTCATCCTTTAGCAGTGTTTCTTTGTGCCATCCTCTATGCACGCTTGCATTTCCCCATCCTGGGTCAGGGCCCACCCTGCGGATCTTTCCAGGTTAGGAGTTCAGGTTTGTACCACTGGGTGGTGGTGCTTGAGGTTGGACCCAGGCTCTTGTGCATGCCAGACAAGCACTGTCCAACAGCTTCATCCAAATGATCTCATTTTAGCTTAACCATCTCTATGTAGACCCCATTTCCAACTAAAACCAAATCCAGAGGTACTGGGGGTCGAGACTTCAACCTGTGGATGGGAGCCCATAATCTGATATACAGTCTCTTTTTGTGTGTTCCCAGTTTACTATGTAGATAATCATAAAGTGCACAAAACTCTGCACCCCAGTCATGGACAGTGTCTGCCCACCACCTAAGTTCTCTCAGCATTTAAAAACATTAGTAAGTATAGTTCATGTGATTTGACTTGACACTCCCCACCCCCATTGGTGAAACCCATGTGCTGAACATGTTCAGGAAATTGATTCCTAGACAAGACATAGGTCAATAATCAGGTCCTACCTTGGAGGATTTGTAGAAGCCAAAACCAAAGATGTGATTTTTAGATCCAAGTAGCATGACTGCTAAAGGAGGCCAGGTTTCAGGAAAAAAATAACATGCATCAGGAAAGTTACAAAAAAGGGATGGTCTAATGCTGCAATACTCTGTTCAGGACCCTGTGCCTATCATCCACTGCGGGCTGGGCCTTCCTAAATCAATCAGCAATCAATCAAGACAACGGTCCATAGACTTGTTCATAGATAATTCCGCATCAAGGCCCTCTTTCCCTTTGATCTTAGGATGCATCAAGGTGGCAGAACTTCCCAGGGCAATCCGCCATTGAGAGAGAGAGAGAGAGAGAGAGAGAGAGAGAGAGAGAGAGAGAGAGAGAGAGAGAGAGAGAGAGAGAGAGAATTACTTTCTCTGCTTCTCTCTCCCTCCCACCCCTTCTTGTATTGCTTGGGAATGATCCCAGGGCAATCGAGTGTTTTACCACTGAGGTGAATCTTTAGTTGAGAATCCCAGGACGCTTTGATTGCAAATCCTCCTGGAAGTTTGGGAGGCTACATGCTTGATGAGACTTGTGTGGGTGCAGTAAGCGGCATTTAGACGTCTTTACCATTTGTTTCAGCTGTGGAAGGTGGAGTCAGGCTGTGAAGGTCACTAAGCACAGTGGGATACTTTTCAAGAGTGGGGACATGAATGATTAATCGACTCGGGAGATAAACAGAGGAGGTAGGGAGGCTTCAGTGTGGTAGTGCAGAGCCTAAGGAAGACGAAGAAAGCAGGCCAAGTTTTTTTTTCTGAGCCCATAACCCATTGACTCCCATGTGTGACTTGTGCCACAGTCCTATGTGGAGTCCTCTCAGACAAAGTCTGATCACACTTGGAACTTAATATAAGCATTTTCTATGTAGTAGTGGCAACTGAACTTTAAGTTTTGAATGAATGAACATATTAAATATATAGCAAATCAAAGTAAAAGAAAAAATCACAAAAGAGATAGGTAGGTAACTAGCAAATCAAATGCTCAAAATATCCAGCTCAGACACAATGGGGGAGTTGAGACAGTGAGCAGGACTTCCAGGCTGAGTTTTCTCTCTGTATCTGAGCTTCCCATGGCTGAACTTCCCCTACAGGAGCTTCTGGCTTCTCTTGCTCACTGCAGGAACTTACATACCCAGCAACAAACAACAGCTATCTGGGTCTGTCAGAAACACCTTTCCCTCTTGCTGTTAGCTAGGACACACTGCTTTTTACTCTTGGGCTGTTTCGCTTTCTCTTCCTCTCTCTGTCACAGAGTTGGGGATAAGGATTCCTCCCCTCTCCCCCAAGGACAAGGGGCTCTGAGGGCACTTTACCACAAACAACATGGAGGGAGGGTCCTCTTCTGAATCCAGCTTCTCGGTGAATTCCAACAGCACACAGCAGTTTACCATTCCCAGTCTCAGAGCCCATGTGTTCCCTTTCCTACAGGATATCCCACAGGAAAACATGCAGGCACTCGCAATGCCGGAGAAATAAAGTGAACATGGAGAGACATTTGGTAAGAAGAGCCATTGGAGTGGTAGTGCTGACATGTAGATTGTGACCGTACCAGGAAAAAGGTGAATAAAATATTAATGCAAGCACTCTAACCATAGGACAGTCTTTATTGCTTGATGAGTGGGGCATTTCAGTGTGTGTGTGTGTGTGTGTGTGTGTGTGTGTGGTGTGTGTGTGCAGATACCCATGGAAGCCAGAAGATGGTGTTAGGTCCCTTGTAGCCTAAGTTGTAGCTGTTTGTGAAGCACCTACTGTGGGTGTTGGGATGATGGGGGGATGTCCTCTTGTATATTTTTTTTTCTTATTGGTTGAATAAAACACTGATTGGCCAGGAGAGGCGGGGAGGTAGGCGGGGCTAGGAGATGAGGAGAATGCTGGGGAGAGAGAGGCAGAGAGGCACTTCAAGGAGACACCAGGTGGAAATCTGGAAGACAGGACGCACCAGGCATTCTCTGGTAAGATAAGGCCATGTAGAAATACACAGATTAGTAGTTACGGTTAATAATTAAGACAGAGCTAGCCAATAAGAAGTCCTAGCCATCAGCCAACAATTTTATAATTAATATGGCGTGCTATGGGCTTATTTGGGGCTGAAGGGCACTGGGACCTGGCAGGACTTGGTGGGACAGAAATCTCATCTTCACTGGGATCCTGACTTGGGTGCCTTGGTAGAGAAGTGTGGTGGTTTGAGTAAGAATGGCCTCCAGAGGCCCATACACTTGGATGGTTAGCTGTCGGGAAATGCCACTACTCTGGAAGGATTGGAGGGTGTGAATTTTTTCGGAGGTAGTGTGCCACTGAAGGGAGGGCTTTGAGGTTTTAAAAGCCCAGGCCAGGCCCAGTGGCTTTCTCTCTTTATTATCTGCAGGTCCAGATGTAGAATGCTCACTTGTCCAGCACCACCTCTGCTTGCACGACACCATGTCCTGCCATGATGACAATGGACTGAACCTCTGATTGGGTAAGCCAGTCCCAGTGAAACGCTTTCTTTCATGAGTTGCTGTGGGCACAGTGTCTCTTCAAAGCAATAGAGCACTGACCAAGACAAGCAATTAATTGCTGAGCCACCTCTCCAGCCCTAAGAGTTGATCTTGATAGAAAATAGTGGGTTCAGGCTTCTCCATAACAGCAAAGGGCATGAGCTCCTCACAAAAGGGGCTACCGCTTGAGAACTGGGTCTAGACAGGAACCAAATTTCCGATGCAGAATTAACGAGTCTGTGTTTGCTGTAAGACAGAGGTTATTAGATTTTCTTTTCTTTTTTGTTTTTATACTATGGAAACAGATGTAAATATTATTATTATTACTTCTTTTTTAAAAATTTGAAACAAGCTGTCCTCTTCTGTCCTCCCTTGTTCCCTGCACCAACCCCCATCCCATACCCTTTTTGTTCCCCAAGGAGAGTGAGGCCTTCCATGGGAGTCTTCAAAGTCTGTCATATCATTTGCAGCAGGGCCAAGACCCTCCCCCATGCATCTAGGCTGAGGGAGTATCTCTCTTTGTAGAATGGGCTCCCAAAGTCCATTCCTATACTAGGGATAAATACTGGTCCACTACCACAGGCCCCATAGACTGCCCAGTCCTCCCAGCTAACACCCCATTCATGGATTCTGGGTGGGTCCTGTGATGGTTTCCCAGCTATCAGACTAGAGTTCATGAGCTCCCCCTTGTTCAGGTCAGCAGTCTCTGTGGGTTTCTCAAGCCTGGTCTTGACCCCTTTGCTCATCACTCCTCCCTGTCTGCACCTGGATTCAAGAGTTCTGCTCAGTGTTTAGCTGTGGGTGTCTGCTTCTGTTTCTATCAGCTACTGGATGAAGGCTCTAAGATGGCATATAAAGAAGGGCATTTAAGGTAGCCTCTCCACTATTGCTTAGATTGTTAGTTGGGGTCATTCTTGTGGATCTCTGGACATTTCCCTAGTGACAGATTTCTCTTAAAACCTGTAATGGCTCCCTCTATTATGGTATCTCTAAAAACTGAGTATCGGGACCAGTTTTTATTTAAGGTGAAGATTTAAAAATTCAGCTACAGTTTAATCTTAAATGTCCAACTCCTTTGCTCTATCTTTGAGCCATAAATTCTGACACTCTTTAATGCTAATAGCTTGCTTTCTTCTGAAGTTAGTGGCTCTTTGAGCAATAGAAAAGAAAACCAGTGTTTATTTATTGTCTCCCAGACATCACATTAAACCCTGTTATTGCTTATTATCTCATTAAGCCCTAAGTTCAACACAGTAGGAGAAGTATTATTGATTTCATTTTCATAGTAAACAAGAAAGGCAAACTCAAACCCAAGACAGGGTTTTGTACAGTTTGACCTGGGTTACAAATGGGTAGACTGAGGCTTAGCCTCTGGCTGTATGATTTTATGCAATCACCAGAAGGATAGCAGACTCATGTTGGAGTTCTGATTCATTCTGAAACCACTTCCATCCTCTCCACATTACCAAACTTCCTGCGCTGTGTCTAAATATGAACAGGATCATTAGGCAACAGAATGAGCTAGGTCAGAGGGTGTGAAATGACTCCAGGTAGATTCATCTACCACATTAAGTTTAAAGCATTTTTTTTTTTAAAGTTATCATTAGTAAGGGGACATGAGGGTGGGGTTCAAGGGAGGCCAGGTGGAAATTAGTGGTTTAAAGGGTTGAAGAGGATAATGGATTAAGAAGAGTTGAATAAGAGTTGGCTGGAACAATGGCTCAGTGGTTAAGAGCACTGGCTGCTTTTTATTGGGATTGGGGTTCAATTCCCAAGAACCACATGGCAGGTAAGAACCATCTGTTAACTCCATTTCCAGGGGGAACCGACGCCCTGTTTTGGTCTCCTCAGGCATTGTGTGTGTATGTGGTTTACAGACATACATGCAAGTAAAACACACATGCACATAAAATAAAAATTAATAAATCTTCACTAAAGCATTAGGTTCTTTAGAATACCCAGGATGAAAGCAATACAAGGCATAGTATATTCTTTTTGCTCATATTTCTATCTTTTACAGTACAGCTATTACAAATTGCTGACAAGCTGGGTTAACAGAGTACCCCTTTATTAATAAATTCCTTTAAAAGTCTTTGTAGGAGGAATGTTTAAAGGAAGTAGGGAGTTAAAGATGTCAGAAATTATTCTTTCACAAAAATTAGTGTTTCTCAAGTGAGCAAGATTAGTTAGCATTGATCTTATTTTTAAACTCAAGTGTATGCAGTTTAACACCTCCGAAGGCTCAGTATTTAGCGCTTGGGCTTTAGTGATTGTCTTCCAGACCCTGGCTCAATTCCTTCCTCCTTTAAAAGCCCTTTCTCACCCTTAGCCCTCTACTTGTATGCATTCTCCAATTTGTCCATATGTGTATGTTCAGACTTTTAATTACCCACTTTTTCTTTTGCAGAGGGTCAATTTGAACTGGAATTTTTCTGTTTCATCCTTACCTTCTCAGTAGCGTAGCACTAGAGGAGTGGCCCATGTCTTCTGTCTTTGTATGAGTGTGCTGTGGTTTATACAATGATACATAATTATGGCATACAGATTTACCTGCTTGGAGATGCGCTTGTCCCACTTAGAATTTGTGCTCCCAGGTGCACATATAGCTCACACATCCAACATGTGAATTTGTTTTACAGTGTGCTTGGTCTCATACCATCGGTACCAGAACTGTGGGGTTGGAAGGCATACTGAGGACAGATGGTCCAGTGGTTTTGTCTAATGTTTTCTTATTTAGGAAATGCTGCCTTCCAAAATTTTAATTCTAAAAAGATCAGAGACAGGAATAATTTTGTCCTTGCTACATGGCATCTATAGGGCAGACACAGACAGGCTGTGCCTACATAGCCTTGCCATCGTCCATACTGTCTCTTAGAATGTGATCCAGTGTGTAACTGAAGAGTCTGGAATACATGAAGCCTATCTGAATATCTAAAGCCACAAGGGTGGCAGAGGGACAAGACTCAGGAGGCACTGATTATTGACCATCGTGCCTTCTCACTGTACCACAGCATCCAGACAGATGAGTTTCAAAGGCAAAAACGTACAACTAACAGTAACCAAACTTTTACCAAGCATTCCTTTCTTCTTATCTCATGCCTTCAGATGCTGCCTCTTGTGTTGAGAGCTGAGCAGCAGACCATGCTTAGCCTGCTGCTAAAGCTGCCAGCTTAGTCATCTAGGACAGACTGTCTCCTGAAGACGCATGGAAACCTGTGGCTTTAGCCTCCCAGAAAGTGTTTCCTTGTATGTACACCAAAGAACAATAATTTAGGAGCTCGAGAGATAGCTCATCTGTTAAGGGCATGTACTGCTCTTGCAGAGGACCCAAGTTCAGTTCCCAGCACCCATGTCTCACAGCAGTGACTCATAACAACCTGTAATTCCAGCTTTTGAGAGATCTGACACCTCTGATCTGCACAGGCTCCTGCATTCATGTGTACATATCCAGAAACAGACACACAAAGCTATATATGATTCAAATAAACTAATATACTCATTTAGCTTAGATCATCGATTCCTTCCAGCCATCATGAAGCTTCTGAGCCAGACACAATACACATGTCCTGGATGTCTCTGCTATGATCAGTCACATGTTGAAACTGCCTGGCAATCTAGAAGGTAATCTTAACAATTGTGTCCCACTAATTTCCACAACATTGAAAAGATGGTAATACCAGTTCTTAAAAAGAGTTGTTGTTAAATTTTTACTTGTGTGTATGAGCGTGTCTACGTGTGGGTATGTGCACATGAGTGAAAATGCCCATGAAGGCTAGAAGAGCCTGGAGCCTACGTAGCCTGGAGCCTAAGTTTGCAGTTGGGGGCTGAATTCAGATTCTGCAGATGAGCATGAAGAGCTTATAACTGCGTAGCCATTTCTCTGGCCACTAGAGTGTTTACAGATGGGTTTAGTTGAGCTTGGGAGTAGAGAAATAATTAGCCTGGTATTGAAAAATTCAAACTAATGGAATCAGGTACTAAATCCAGATTCTTTTGTCTTTGACTTTCGTATTCTTTATGTCCTTTAAAAGGCATAATCCTGGACAGGACATGCCACTGATCTGAGCCAGCTGGGTAGGTTTTATGTACAGAGACGCCCCATTAATCTCATATTACTGGGGAATGAGCTGTTTCTACATAAGTGAATATTTCATGTAATGAAAGCTTTAAGCACCAAAGCTTAACTCAAAGCTTGCCCATTTTGAAGGGAACCTTTCTGGCTTGTGCTGGATATTTTTCTTCTGTAGGTGACGTCCTCTGCCAGCCTCATTTTTCTCTGTGTTTTGCTGTTTACTAATGTTGTCTACCATCTGTAGAAACAGTACTATACAGGCTCAGGGCCAGTGGAGTATGGACCCGGAAGCACATGGGAGCCCTTCCAATTTTGGAAACTGGAACTTGAGTTTGGGATTCTGTTGCTTTACTGAAATGTGGATGGATTTAAGCCCTGGGATATCTTTATTGTCAGGGAACCATGGCTTTATCTTCACACCATCATGTGCCTCAATAGCAGACATTGCTGGCCTGGCTTGTGAGCACCTGTGGTTGAGTTAGCCCAACAGAGACTGCAAAGGCTGATGGGAAGGATAACTACTTCAACATTCTTGGTGTTTCATCTTCTCACTTTATAGCCATTTCTTACCATGGAAAGGAAAGTTAACATCCTTATACAATGGGCTTTTTTGTTCATCAACTCCTATATTCCATATCAATTAGACACAAGTTTTAGCTAAAGTAATGACAATGTTTGCCGGTTGTCTATCCTACTAGCGCTTTGTGATTGCATTGTCTTTCTTATTCAAAATGTGTTGCTTTCAGAAGAGAGATAGAAGGCACAGAGTTGGATGGGTGGAGAGGTGTGGAGGATCTGGGAGGAGGAGGAGGGGACACTGTGATCTGAATAGATTGTATGAAAAGAATTATTTTCAATAAAAATGTGTTGCTTCCCGTAATTAATAATTCATTTTCCTTTGCCTATTTCATATCATTAATTATTTCCAGATTGTCCAACCCTGGTGACCATGGTTTTCTCCAGACAAAAGCATCACTTTCCCACTGTTCTTAGAAATGTTCTTCCGGAGTTCTCCATCCTCTTATTCCCCTCTGGCCGGGCTATGGCCATTCTCCTGACCCGTCCCTTTGTCTCTACCACAGGGTGTGCGTCTTGAATCCTATCTCCCACCTCCCAGTTCGTCAGTTCACATCTCAGCTTCAGCAGACAGCATTTTCAGTAGCTTATTAAGAGACCACGAATGCGAGGTAGTTTCCTTGAGCATATAATTGTCGGTATGTATTACTCTGTTTTCCCTCTTAACTGCTAACTCACCTCAGTATGGAATTCTGGGGTTCAGGTTTCAGCTTCCATTTGCAGCAGCTGCTCCATTGACTTGCAGCTTGGAGTGCTTGTTGAGAAGTCTCAACTACTTACCTGTGGCTGGATGCTTTCGCTGCCTGTATCCCCAGTGCTACGCAATTCCAGACAGGTTGTGTGAGCCAGCTCTTTGTGTTAGACTTTCATCACCAAGACAAGAACAATTTCAAGATAGGATAGACTTATTTTGGTCCACAGTTTCACTATGTCACTGTTAACTAGACTGACATATAGTCATGGCAAAGCTGTCACTTCTTGACAGCCAGGAAAGAGGTGGAGAGGGAGGGAGGAAGGGAGGGAGAGAGGGAGAGGGAGAGAGAGAGAGAGGCAAAAGAGCCAGCAGATGCCAGATACGCTCCCTTCTTCACGCCCTTTGTGTCCCTCTGGGGACAGCATGTTGGTCTTCATCCTTCAGTTAACCCTCCTGGTAACATTTCAAGGACACACTCAGAGGTATATTTTCCCAATCTCCAAGGCCTCTTGATTCAGCAAGGTAACAGCAAAGACAAAACATCACAAGGTTAATAGACTTTCCATCTGAGGACCCAATGCCTCAGTAATGAGGAAAATACTACATCAGTATTTTAGTATTTAATCTCTCTCTCTCTCTCTCTCTCTCTCTCTCTCTCTCTCTCAGTGTTTCTCTTCATAGTCCTAGCTGTCCTGGAATTGACTCTGTAGACCAGGGTGGCCTCAAACTCATAGAGACCAACCTGCCTCTGGCTCCTGAGGCTGGGATTAAAGGCGTGTGCTGCCACCACCATGCCCAACACGTGCTAGCATGTACATGTTACTGTTATATAAGGGCATTTCCATATAAGTATATAATGTTCACTGAGCACATTCACAACGCTCTCCCGCCTTCTGTCTTTCCCTTCCCTCTCGTTAGTTCCCTGGCTTCCCTAGATACTTTCACACATGTGTGACCTCATGCATTTATATAAAATGTAGGAACAACAAATGAGATTATATATCTGACATTGGTGTCTCTGAGACTAGCTGAGTTCACTTAATAGGATTACCTCTAGTTACATCTTTTTCCCTAAAATGATATTACTTTGTTCCTTATGGTTCATTTTTTTTCCTGTTGTGGGTATATCTGTAAGTTATTAGTGTTTTAGAGTCCACAGCTCAAGGAGTATCTGGAGCCTCATGCTTTGGTAGTAGATGCTCATCCATGCCCTATGCGTCCCCCCCTCCCCTGAATCTCTGGGGTAGTCCTCTGGAGATTTGCCTTTGAGGAATAAATCTTCAGTTTCCTGCCGAAGTAGAAGCTGGGGTGTAAGGTTTTTTTAACCACTCTTAACAGAATTTAAATGAATTTCCCAGTTTGCAGCCCAGCTGCCCCTTGCCTTCTGTATGCTGCCTTTGATTTCTGAGTCTTTCAGGGATCAGTGGCCTGGGCTGGATGGTTTCCCATCAGCTCTTTTCTGCTTTACCAGCTCCGATAATTTTATTTAATGTTTTGCAGCCTACAAATGTTGGCTGACATTTCTTTTTTCTACTGTGTATCTCTCTCTGTTTTTTCCTTGTGGAACATTTCTCTCTCTCTCTCTCATACACACACACACACACACACACACACACACACACACACACCACTGTTTTCCTTCTTTATTTTTTAAGTAGGGTGTTTGGAGGAAACAGAAACAAACATGTTTAATATCCCAGGTTCAATCAGAACCGCCCCCCCCCATGAGTACTTATTGAGCCATGGTCAGAGAGGAGAGTGATGGGTGCTGGTGCTCAGCTCAGTGTTTCCTTTGGACTCAATCCAGGACAGCAGCCTGCACAAGCCCGGGGCAGATCTTGCTACCCCAGTTAATTTAATTCAGAAACCCCTTCCCAGACCTCTCTAGAGGTTTGTCTTTACACATTCTAGAGTCTTTGAAATCGACAATTAACATCACCATGACAACATTTAAGTTCAAACTTAACAAGCATAACACACATATTTATAGATTTTCAATCCGCAACTTGGTTAGAAGCATGCACAGCACAGACAAACTGTGCCTTTCTATTAACCACCAAGACCTTAGCAACCGCACTGCTTACCCTTGCATCTGAGTTTAAGGCTGATCTTTGCAAAATCAGATTTGGAAAATATTTCCTATTGTTATGATGGTTGCCCTTCGTTCAAATAAAATATTATGTTATCCAGATGTAAAACCTCATTATTTTGTTTTCTTCCTCCGATTTGTCCCTTTGAGTGTGTATTTGCTTGCAAGCAAGGGGGGAATCAAGATTATTAGGCCACTGTATAAGGAAGAGTGGCTACATTCTGAGTGTGGATGTGCACGGCCCTGGCAAAATTACAAAGCACAGACTCTGTAATGTTAATTTATGCCTCTTTTTAGTGTCCTACTTTTGATCTGTAGCAGTATTTTTGAGAGTTAAAGTAGTCAGAAAGAGGCTTCTGAGTCCTGGGAGTTGTTTAGGATGCAAGGACCTTAGAGCTGGAAGAGAGAACATGAAGGGCTTGAAATAAAATACTTTCAATTTATAGTTGAATGTAGGAGTCCCTGCCCAGGGTTAGGGGTGTGAACGTGGGAGTCTGTGCGCAGGGAGGCTAAAGAGTATCGTCCAAGGTTTCCTGGTGAGTGACTGGCCTATCCAAGGCTGGACTTCAGATGTCTGGAGTTTGCATTAAAAACGTGTTCTAGCTGGGAAGCAGAGATGGTGCATTCCAGTAGAGAACTTGCTATAATAGGGTGGTCCCCTGCACTCACAAAAAAGCAAGATGTAGAACTTTAAAATTTTCATACACACACACACACACACACTCTACCAGGCTTTCTTTTGGGCCACCAACCAGCTCCCAAGTCATGATATGGAGACTTCTTAGTTATGAATGCTTGGCCTTTATCTTATGCTCGTTTCTTGCTAGCTCTTATAACTTACGCCTGTTTCTCTTCTTCTATGTTTTATGTCGGGGCTTTTTGCTGCTCTATCATTCTGTATGTCTTACTCTGTATCTGACTGGCTGGAATCTCTTTCCCCTTTGTTCTGTCCTCTTCTGTTGTTCTTTTCTCTCCTACTTATTCTTTCTGCCCACCAGCCCCACCTAACTACCTTGATAGTGACCATTCAGCTTTTTATTAGACCAGTCGGGTGTCCCAGGCAGGCAAGTTGAAATAGCAATGCATCTTCACAGAATTAAACAAATGCGGCATTAACAAATGTAACACATCTTTACATAGTTAAAGTTATATTCTGCAACCACACACACACAACACACACAATTATTAACATCATATCTCCTTTCCCTCTCTTCACTCCAACCGTGCTGGACTTAGAGTTACTGCAGAAGCACACCTCTGGGCATATCCCTAAGACTGTTTACAGAATGCCCACTCTGAACCAGCACCACCCAGTGGGTGGAGCTCATGGTCTGACAATAGAAGAAATAGTCCACATTTACAACCATGTTTTCTAACGATGGACACAAAGTGATCAGCTGCCTCCAATTACCACTTTGGAGACTTTTCAATCATAACAGATTGGACCTCCAAACTGTAACTGAGAATGAACCCTTTCCATTCTTAAAAAAAAAAATAGAAATCTAATTATTCTATCACATTTGGGATTTGGACATTTTAAATAAAATGCATCTTTTTCAAAAGAAAAAAGGAAGAAAGAAAGAAAAAGCAGAGTGTGCATTTGCAATCCAGTGCTGAGGACAGACAGAAGGTTCCCTAGGGCTCACTGGACAGTCAGCCCACTGAATGAACTCCATCTCATGCCTGAGGAATGCTGACCTCTGACCTCCACACTCACATACACACGTGTCTACCAGTGCACACATATACCTATTCACGCATATGTAATACACTGAAAATGTTCAAACTCAAGAGGCATGTATTTTAACAAACAGCAGCCAGGTCGAATAATGAGAAAGGGCACACCACAGGCAAGGCTATGTTTGCTGAAGGAAGTAGATCTCTCTGGAATGGCGGAGCATCTCTCTGGTGAGCTAACCCACAATTGAAATGAAGAGGGCTCTAACGCTTCAACCCTTCTGCTGTGTAATGTAATTATATTGTCACTTCCGCTTAACTGGGGAAGAACTTGCATTTACAGCACGCATGATCGTTACCTGTCTTCTGCTGATCACTGCTTAACACGTTATTTCACAGGACAGCTTTGTTGGCTTTAATCGCCCTTAAATTACTTATGGCAATTACCTGCATCACTTTCAACTCCACGGAGGTTATTAAAAATCTCTCATGGCAACTGTAAAGAAATAAGAAAATAGGTAAAGATGAAATTATGTCTGCTCCCCCAAGGCATTAGCTTGGAATGTATTTGCATTGCTTTTATGGGGGGAGATAAATTTAGCTCAAGAGGGGGAAAAAAAAAACCTAACCTTTGAGGCTTCATCAGCCTACAATCAGACATATCTCATTGAAAACAATTCTTTTCACCTGGCCAGATCGGTTCCACCTTCATCCTTGTGAGCAACTGGGAGCTACTTTTATTGAGGTTTAATAAGCTTCTCTTGAGTCTCAGGAACTGTACCAGTAACACCACATATTATAGTTCATCTGAGTCTCAAAGAATGTAACCATTCTACACATTCAACAGATAAAAGGATTCAGGTTTGAGGCAGGGCAGTGGTGGCAGATCTCTGTGAATTCTGAGTTTGAGGCCAGCCTGGTCAAGTTCCAGGATAGGTAAGGCTACACAGAGAATCCCTGTCTCAAAACAAACAAACAAACAAACAAACAACAACAAAACCCCTCAGGTTTATAGAAGCAAAGTGAAAGGTTGTAAAAAACGACAGTGCTGGAGAGTAAATGTGTGGGAGTCATCATAAAGCTCATTCCCAGGTTGTTCTATCACATGCCACTTGACTAATGATGGATGTGCTTGCGAGCAGAGGTGCCGCTATGGCATTTTGTAAGAGTCAGAGGATGTGTGATGTCTCATGAGTCTCCTCTGATTGATGAGATTCCATTATTCCCCATATTCCTGTGGGCTAAAGAACTTTCTGCCGTTCTCTTGTGGAAATTAGAATACAGATATAAATGATGTAAACACCATGTATAACATTCTCAAAGCATGTTTCCAAGAGCATATCCAACCAAAGTGTGTGTGTGGAGGGGGATAGGTGCCCATCAAACTGTGACCCAAGGGCAGGCAGCCCCAGCATCATTTATTTGTTCAAAAACCAGAATCCACGCCGTGACTTCTACACTTTAAACAAGATGACCAGGTGGTGCGTATTCACTGAGGACCGAGAAGCGCTACCCCAGTGTGTGGGAGTGTGTTGCCCATTTCGAGGGTGGGATAAGAGGCCCTCTCTGTATAAGAGAGTTCTGACATCACACATGAATGCCATACTGTTCCATGATGGGAGATGCCATTCCGTAAATATGTTTCTCTTATTGGTTAATGAATAAAGCACTGTTGGCCAATAGGAAGGCAAGATAGATGGGACTAGGAGACTAGGAGGAGAGAGGAAGGAGTAGGGAGGAGTCAACATGGAGGACGTAGAGAGTAGAATGCTGGGCCCTCTCTCTGGTAAGATGAGACCATGTGGAAATACTTAGATTAATAGAAATGGGTTAATATTTAAGACAGAGCTAGCTGATAAGAAATTAGTAACAGGCCAACAGCTTTATATCTAATACAGTGTCTCTGTGTGTTATTTGGGGCTGACTCAGCTCTAGGACCAGGTCAGTGGGAAAACTGCTCATAACAGTTCCAGTCTGCTCTGGGATCTGCCCCAGCTAGCTAACCACAAGCAGGAAGTTGCCAGTGCGCCTAAGTGGTCCCTAGAGGGTTTTTCACAGTGTGATTTTCCTTAGGAACGCTCCACAGATTTTTCCAATCAACATGATACGGGTGCATAGGCTTCTGCCTTCTGTGGCAAAGAAAACCCTCCCAAATCTTGCCATTCCCACTTCATCTTTTAGCCCATCCTTCCCCCCCCTCCAGCTCTGACTTACTTCTGACCAGGCCACTCCAGGGGTCTCATAGCACGTTTAACTCAGAACGCCCAATGCCAGCACAGCCCTTCCCTTCTCATTCTCCCCTGCTTATACCAGAGGTCAGCAGCAGCCGTGGCCTACCGACCAGTCCAGCTCGTCATTCTACACGACATTGTCACGCAGCTGCCGAGAGCTGGCCCTGTGATGGTTGTGCTGTTAGTTCCAAGAGATAAATGAACAAATAAATTTACATCGACACCCAATGTGCTGATACAGGAGGGCCACATGTGTGGTTTTGGAGACCCAGATTGGGTCTGATGCAAGAAGGTTAAAGCATACAGCACACACTGTACTCCAGACCCTTAGAAAGGAAAAAAGTACAATATTAAGAATCTTTGAAAATTTTAATTACATATTGAGTTGATACAGTACTACTTTGGACAGGAAGGGATAAACAAACAATATTGAAGTTAGCATCACTTGATTCTCTGTACTCTTCAGGATGCGGCTACTAGAGTATTTAAAGGTCTATGTGTGGTTAGCCTTATAGCTCGGAACCTCCCTGTTTGGGTTACAAGAGGACCACAGATGCCTTCCAAGGGGCAGAGGGGCTGGAGGAATTTCCCAGGTAAAGGGAAAGATTCTCTATGGGTTTCATGATGAAGAAAGGGGAGAATTAATACCGAAAGAGTCAATGAAAGCATGCCTCTACTTTCATTCTGGCAATCATTATTTCTGCCGATGAAGATGGAGCACTTTATAATGTATATAACCAGAAAACCAGACAGACGCCATTTCCTGTTAGAGTGGGTGATGAGTTCAGCCCTCCCTGCTTGCTCTACTGTAGGGCTCTCTGACTTTCCTACGGTCTCCTTGGAGACATTGCCTGCACCTTCAGGCTGCAGCATGAGACAAATAAAATTTATTTCCAACTCTAGATGAAGGGTTAAGGATAGTTCAAGGTTTGTTTGTGGTGTCCTGTTTTCTTTGCTAAAAGGTGACTTAAAATCAATTATAATCAGATGGGAAGAGGCGAAGTTGCTGATTCTAGAGCCTGGGGAGAAAAGGGAGGCTGGGATCCCACTCTTATTGTTTTGTTCCTGGGATAAAAGTTGGCACTTGTGAGCCAGGGTTATTGTGTGATTGATGGTTCTGGATTGTAGCACATTTTCATGCCCCGGGAATTTTCTACTAAAGTGCAATCCAAGGACTCTGGGCCTCCAGGCAGGAGAGCAGACACTCTCCAGGGTCTGCCTGTAGATCTGCTCGTTTTTTCTGTTGTGGAAAACACAGGAGACTGAAGACCCATGAATGAGGAGGGGATGAGATGGCTAAACGCCCGTGTGGCACAACCAACGGTGACTTCTGGTTTTACCCTCAGGCTAAGGGAAGGCTCCATAGTGTGGAGGCATGTAACTGGAGACTATCTGCAGACACAGCTCTGCACAGAGCATGAGGGTTATTCAGGGGCCATCAAATTATTTCCCTGTGCCAAGCACTGCTTGCGGTTGGAAAAATCCAAACCAAACACCACAGACCTGAGGGTAACTGTTTTGTTTCTTTCTTTGTGGGTGTCCAAAGTGGGGTTAAGTGCATACATGCAACACAAGTGAGTGTGTGCTGTGGTGCTTTGTATGTGTCATGTTCCCTAGGGGCTCATGCATTTGGCTTCAATATATATATATGTATGTATGTATGTATATGTACACACACACACACGATGTAAGAAAGACTGAGAGAGAAAGAGAGAGAGAGAAAGAGTCTACCTTTTCGTGGCACAGGCTCCTCTCCTGCTCTTCCCCCAGTGCAGTGTGCTCCAGGCTAGCCACCCCAGCATCTGCCCCTGTGCAGTGTGCTCCAGGCTAGCCACCCCAGCATCTGCCCCTGTGCAGTGTGCTCCAGGCTAGCCACCCCAGCATCTGCCCCTGTGCAGTGTGCTCCAGGCTAGCCACCCCAGCATCTGCCCCTGTGCAGTGTGCTCCAGGCTAGCCACCCCAGCATCTGCCCCTGTGCAATGTGCTCCAGGCTAGCCACCCCAGCATCTGGCTTTCTACATGTATTTTGGGGATGAAACTCAGGTCCTGAGACATTCTCTGTGCAGCCAGTGATTTTATTCACTGAGCCCTGCCCCACCCACCTGGCTCAGGCTCATTTGCTCATTTACTTGGACACTTAGTTCCCAGCACAAGAAATGCCTTTTATCAGAAACATGTATGTAACCCAGTCTTAGGGGGAAAAGGAATAAAATTCAATTTAAAGAGAATGCTATTATTAGCTGCTTGTTTCCCCTAAAACAGCAACCATCTGTGAACAGTTTGAGGCAGACACTTGGTTTGTCTGGATGTCAGGGGCCAGGATGATGCTGGCCCCTGATCCCTCAAAACCCAAAAGCAGTTGATCTCAGGTGCTTCTCTGCTTCACAAAGGAATTCTGAGAAGGAAGGGGGGTACTCGGAACCCACCTAGGCTGCCTTCCTGGGTTCCATGATAACGTCCTCAGGTGCCACCAGAATGGTCTGCAAAGAGCAAGCAAATGAGGCCAGGAGGCATAACAGCTTTGCAGAGGACAAAGTTACTTAAGATGTGGGTTCCCTTAGGGAAAGGGTTCTCTTAAGTTGGGGTTATCTTAGGTAGGCAATCACCTCAGGTGGGAGTTACCTTAGGTGAGAGGCAGAGAATACACAGATTCGTGGCCTCTTTCAAGAATCTTTTCACCAAGCTGCCAACACCATGGTGTTAGCAGTAGCCTGCACAGCCTGGGCCCAGATTTGGCATTCGGAGCCTGGCTCCACTCTGGAGGGGTTTCCTTACCTCAGAGGATACTCTGAATTTCCATGTACCTCCCTTCCCCTTTCAGTGAGTGAGGGGCCTGCTGGACTAGCTGGATGAATCAGCTAAGGTGTGGAGAGATGTCAGGAGACCCTCCTGAGGATCCAAATCAATACAGTGCATGGAGACAAAGCCTGCTTTGAAGGCCCGAGCTCTAAAGGAGAAAGTCTCCACGCTGCTAAGACAAGTTAGAACAACACAAAAGTGTTTAAGACAAGTTCAGGAAGTTTTAAAAATCTTCCCTTGCTTCTTTTTCCTCAGAAAGTTTATTGGTAAGTTTCAGTGTTAAGGAGGTGTTTTCCCATAGTGCATTTGGGCATATCTGTGATCTCCATGGAGAAGGAGACAAGAGTATCTTTGCCTTCTGTTGGTTGGTAGTTTACTCTAGCCAGCTTCTTCTTGCCCTTTGTCTGGATACCCAGGGCTTGTATTCCTGCCCCCTGTGCTAAACTCAACCCTCTCTTCCCTGGCATCACTTCTATTCTGGAACATTCCTCTTTCCACCCAAATTTAATGCATACAGTTTTCGCCCATCCCTAATACCTGAAGCCTTGTTCATGAGTGCTTGAAGCAGACTAAGTAGCTAGATGCTATTTGAATTTTGGATATAATGACCTGTCCCAGGGGAGGGTCTGTTACTATACGGTTTTGATCAGGTCATTTGATGAATCTTTGTCACCTTTATCACGTCTTACTAAATATGATTCAACATTATTAAATATAATAGTTAAAAGGAGTGAAATTTCAGGGTACACGTTTGGTAAAGTAGCAGATAGATAACTCCCCAGCCCCAAGGTTCACCCACAGAGACCCTACGTCCTTGCTTATGTCTACGTTTCATACCCCTTTGTCAGCCTCTTCCTCGTCTTGCTGCTTCTCCTAGACTGAGGTGGAGTTCTCGCGGCTACCTAAGCTCTGTGGGCATCCTACCACACTTACGTTGGTACCCTGACCAAACCCAGGTTCAAATCAAACTAGCGCCAGCCATCAGGAAAAGAGTAGCACTTTGCCTTTTATTAGGGACTCTTTCATGATTAGTAGCTTTTGCTTTTGACTCTTTCTCATGAGTGCTGGCTTGGGCTGCATTGGTCACAGATACTGAGTGATATATCTATTGTCCAGAATTCAAACCTAAAGGCCCCACCAAAATGAGGACAAAGAGGTGCCAGGCAATCCATGTTCTAGAGAAAAGCAACAAGCAAATAAACAAAACAACAACAACAACAAAAAAACCCAAACCAACTGTTTATCAGTCTAACCTCAAAAGCTGGTTGCGGTTCTAAGCATGGTTCTAGCTGATGGCTCTGAGAGAAAAGAAAGGCCTAGGTGCTCCTGCACGAGGCACTTTAACCTGACCGCAGGGGCGGGAGAAATGGCTTTCTTTTTACTGAGGCCAGTGCGGTGGAGGAGGGATCTGCGTCCATCCCTTCTGAAGACTATGAGCCTTCAAGAATGCACAGATGGTATTTCATTTCCTTGGAGGATGCCCCCTACTGCAATGGCCTGTGTCCTGTATGTGAAGGATGAGAGCAGCTACCTGGAACTGGCCTTCTTGTTCTTGCTTTCTGGATAAAGGATGTGGTCCAGGAGGGAGGGTAAAGGAGACCCCACAGGAGACAGCCATTGTTATGTCACCAAGCAGGCCCACAGCTCAGGCAGAGGACACCATCAGTAGACACCACCAGGACTTAGAGGTCGTCCCTGGGGAGGGTGACAAGGAGGTTTAGTTTCTTTTTCCATGGAGAGTGGTGCTCGAGGGCTCTACAGGGGCACTGACAGCTGGCTACATGCCATGTAGAAGGCAGCTGTGACCAACAGCAAAGGGCTGAGATTGGCTGAGTAGGAAAGCTTCATCCTGACCCTTACCCACCCCTGGGGTGAGGTTGGGAAGTGCCCCAGAGGCCAGAGGTCCTGTCTTTGTTCTCCTCTGACAGTCAGGGTCCCTACCTTCTTTCTCTAAGAGGCAAGGTGTTGTCTGAGAAAAAAATTTAAAATGTAACAGAACAAAGTTCAACAAAAGTATCCTCCAAATTATAGGCTCTGATCAAACTTCCATTAAGAGACATGTTCTCCAGCGGGGAGAGCTAAAGTAGCTGATAAAAATTAAATCATTTGCGCCTATGTTCCCACACCAAGTCCAGACCCTCAGCAAATACATCATGGCCACCAGGAGAGGAGGCCACCTTAGGACAAGAGCACCTTAGGATTTTAAAGAGCATTTATTTATTTATTTTGTGTGTGTATGTGTATTATGTGTGTGTGTGTGTGTGTGTGTGTGATGCTGAGGGTGTGCATGCTATGTTTGAAGGTTAGAGACCAGTGTCTTCTATCACCCTCTACCTATTTTTATTACTTCTTTTATCTGTAGTTAATGATGGCGCTAGTTTAGCAGACTGGAGCTCACAGGTTCTCCTACAAGATCCGTGACTTCATTAGCCCTGGTTATCCAGGCACGGTCTCCCTATTGGTGAGTGGGTCTTCTGTCCAGTTAGGTAGTTGTTGGTAACTGCCAAGGTATGCATGCTGCCACCACACCCATGGGGTTGTTGTAGTTCGAAGGTTTCATAACGGCGTAGGACGGTTGGTTACTTCCCTCCTTTGGAAGCTTGGAAGGCACTTTCTTCTAATTGATTTTTTGAGACAGGGTGTCAGTGAACCTGCAGCTCACTGATTGGCTAGGCTGGCCAACCAATTAGCTCTAGGGGTTTTTTTTATCTCTGTTTTCAGAGGGCTAGGATTGCAGATGTATTACCATACGGGGCTATCACATGGGTTCTAGCGATCGGAATTCAAATCCCCATGTTATGCAGCAGGCACTTTATTGACAGAGTCACTGATCTTTCCCTGGGCATTCACTTATGCTGTAATTCCCCCTCAGATCCTGACTTGCTAGGACTAGGGTCTGTTGGACTTCTTGCCCCTGATTTGAATTTGGCAACCTGAGCTACAAGAGCAATCAGAAAAGATGAGATCCCAGGAGTCTGCGGATGCTGCCACCAGGCCTTGTGTATGGTCCATAGGATGAGCCAGGACATTGCTTGTGAGTGTGTGAACACTAGTCATAGCTTTCATGGTTTTCTGGTTATGACCCACCTCTTTGCTGTCCTTCTGCAGCCCTCGGGATTTCAATTGTTTCTGGGACTGCCTTTGTTGAGGACATTTTCCTATGGTGCACTGAGCATCCGGTGTGGGTGTCACTTCTGGCTACTTTGCATATATATATATATGCTCTGTCACAAGGTTAGCCTGTAAGGTGTTATATGAGTAATGACCACAGGGTGGCAGCAGAGGACTAGTTTGGCCAGCGGCCTCTTGCTTGTGAAGTAGGAAGCCCGAAGCCGTGTGTGGAAAATCCCAGGAGGAAGGTTGCAAGGAAAGAAAGGGAGCAAGCCCACATTTTAGAAACCTGGGAGATAAATAAACAGGCACGGATGGATTTTAGCAGGGTACTGAGATGAGGACTGAATAGAAAGATTAGTAATCTCGTACTTTTTGTTCTGGACAGGCAATATGTTAACTCCACTACCTTGTATGCTCCGTTTCTTGGAGCATCCCTGCAATTATTTCTATCTCGCTTGTGAGGAAACAGGCTCCCATGAATTAGGTCCCTGGTGGAAGTTCACACAATGACTAACGGATGGAATTAGGACTAAAAGCCAGGTTGGTCTGACTTCCGGTCTGAGTTCTGAACTACTGGGTTATGCTCTGCAAGGGGCAGGCTAGACCGAAATTTTCAGAATGTGCCACTCAGGACTCTCAGGGTTCTTATTGCATTTGTTTTTTTTTTTGTGTGTGTGTGTGAGTGTGTGTAGTGTGTGTGTAATATAGTGTATGCATTGTGTAATGTAGTGTATGCGTGTGTGGGTATGTATGTACATGTGCACATGTGTGGGGTGTGTGTGTGGTTATGTACGTGGTATAGTGTGTGTGATGTAGTGTGTGTGTATGTGTAGTTTTGTCTGTGTGTGTGTGTGTTGTGTATGTGTGTTGTTTTGTGTGTGTGGTTTGGTTGTGTGGTTTGGTGTGTGTGGTTTGGTGTATGTGGTTTGGTGTGTGTGTGTGTGTTGTGTATGTGTGTTGTTTTGTGTGTGTGTGTGTGTGTGGTGTGGTATGTGTGTGGTTTGGTGTGTGTGGTTTGGTGTGTGTGTGTGTTGTGTATGTGTGTTGTTTTGTGTGTGTGTGTGTGTGTGTGGTGTGGTATGTGTGTGGTTTGGTGTGTGTGGTTTTGTGTGTGTGTGTTGTTTTGTGTGTGTGTGTGTGTGGTGTGTGGTGTGTGGTATGTGTGTGGTTTTGTTGTGTGGTTTGGTGTGTGTGGTTTGGTGTGTGTGTGTGTTGTGTATGTGTGTTGTTTTGTGTGTGTGTGTGTGTGGTGTGGTATGTATGTGGTTTGGTGTGTGTGTGTTGTGTATGTGTGTTGTTTTGTGTGTGTGTGGTGTGTGGTGTGTGGTATGTGTGTGGTTTGGTGTGTGTGGTTTGGTGTGTGTGTGTGTGTGGTGGGTGGAGCATGTGTAGAGGTCAGAGGACAACCTTCAGGAGTTCTATTCTCCACTAGATGGGCCTGGGGTGTTGAACTCAGGTCCTCAGTCTTTGTGGCAAGCATCTTTACTTACAGAGCCATCGTATTGGCGCCAAACATGTTTTTACTGCAGCCTTTGAGGGGACTCTGAAGGAGTTTAGGTTTTGGGAGCTTCGGGTTGGCTGCGCCTTGGCTCCGAGCAGGGCTTTTCACTTCCCAGTCCCTGCTCTAAGCTGGTGAGGACAGCCCTAAAGGTAAGGAAGGAGCTGTGTTCACTGCTCACCCCAGCTTTCTCCCTTACCTGCAAGGTCCGGCTTCTTCTTCACTTGTGTGGGTTGGGAAAAAGTCTTTGTGAACTTGGAAGTTCTCTCTTCATTAACATGACAAAGAGGCTACCACCATCAAGGGCAGTCAGTGAGACTGGCTTGGAATTTAGAATCTCCTTATAAATAAAGTCTCCCCTTTAAGCATTAATGAAAGACATAGGATCTTTATGGCACCATTCATTTGCGATCTTGCCAATTCTGCAGCCAGAGAGCAGCTTCTAGCCTTGCTCCTGCCACTAATTATGGAACCTTCCCCTGATGAGCGGTTGCTCAGGATTTTAGCAGGGTTGTTATTTTTCTAAAGATGTTACAAGGGTTCACGGGACTATAGAAAAGACGCCAGGAATTTCCACTTGGTGCTAACTGGTTCCCCGGTGGTGCCCTTGGTAATTTGCTTAAACTTTGAAGTGTCACAGGTCCCTTTTCAGCAAGAGGGGAAATAAAAGCTCTTCTGTAAACAAGCCATTTGCTCTGGGAGATGAACCCAGTGGACCAGACCAGAAGCTGGGAGCCTGAAGCTCCCGGCGGAACGGAAAAGAGATGGTTGAAGTTTCTGTGCAGCCCTTAAAAGAAAAAGGAAATCATGTTGAATTTCACTTTATTCACTTGAAATCTGTGATTATATCCATAGGAGATGGGAGCCCCCTTTGCAGAGGCTACAAAAGCATTTTTAAGGACGTGCTGTTGTTTAGGCAGGCAGATTGCTTCTATGAGTTTTGAGTTGTCTTTGACATTCTCACTTAGGTGCCTGAATTAATATGCACCCTGTCTATTCTTATTTATTCATGAGTACGTTAGAGATGGTAGACCTCTCCATCCGCGCCTGTCTTTAGCTTTGAAATCGGAGGGTAGACAGGCTCTGCATAGCAATTAAGCCCCGACTGTTTGTGACTATTTACTCAGACAAATATGGAAGTGGTGGCTTCTGGGTTCTCTGTGCTGAATCCTGGATGTCCAAGCCACCTTTGCTTCTGGATGTAGTGAGTTCCATTGTGATGACAGCAAGTACTTGACAGAGCAACTCAAGGGGAAGGGTTATTGTTTTCAGCTGAAGCTATATAGATTTCTGGCTACTACTTATGTCCCTGGTAGACAGGGAACAGAGAAAAGCCGGGACAGGAACCAGGCACAGCCATCAAAGGCATGTCCCCAGGCACCTACTTTTCCCAGCTAGGCCCCACCTCCATAGTTTCCAGAATTTTCCAAATAACCTCATTAGATGGGAACCACATTCAGGAACTTGTGAAGGACAGTTTGTGTGTGCGTGTGTGTGTGTGTGTGTGTGTGTACATTGTGTGTAGATACAGGTGCACGTGTATTTCTATGCATGCATGTGGATGCTGGTGTTCTATGTCAAGCATCTTTGTTGATTACTCTCCACCTTATTTTTTGCAGCAGGCTCTCTCTCACTGACCCTGCAGCTGAGAGAGCCAGCTAGGCTAGTGGGCCAGTGAGTGCCAGGGAAGAGCCTATCTCTACTTCTTCAGTTTAGCTACAGCGGGGATTGCTGTATTCCTGGACCTGTTCTGCAGTGTTCTGCCGGCTCAGCTTCCATTTTGCCTCTGGACAGCATCCTGGTCTCCTTCTGTTTTAGGAAGCAGTGTAGTGGATTCTGCCCCCCTCCCCCTTTAAAACTTTTGGAGTGATCCTTGGGGACTCCTTAGCTCTGGCGTAACCCGAGTCCAGCTGATTGAATTTTCTCTCCCAAAGCCTTGACTTTGAAACAGAACAGGGAAACGAGAATAGTGTGCAGGCTCCGTCTGTGAGCAGTGGTCGGGGAGGCACAGTTGACTGGGTGTCGTCATCGTACTTGATGGGACTGTTCCCTTTCTGAGAGTTACAAGCCTGAATCTCTAGCTCCCACACCCCTCTCTGGGTCACAGGTACCCCGATGCATATTCCGCTTATATTTAGCCAACCAGAGTTATATTCTACTGTTTACATCCATGATATCTTAACCGGAAAAGGCCGGCCGCTTTCTCCTGAGCACCCTCAATGTTTTGCCAGGTTTCTGGTGTGGGAGTTGAAGCACACACCTGAATGTCTTCACTGTCCCTCTGTTGCTATGGAGACACTGATGCAGTGGAGCATGGCTTCCCTCTGCCCCTGCAGCTGGATGCTGCTGTCTTCTGCTCTATACTCGCCTCTCCCTTCATCTCTTTATTTTAGCTTAAATGGCATGGACTGCAGTGTTCTGAGTTTAGGACATGGCCACTTCCTTTAGGAAGGCTTTTTTTTTTCTTTCTTAGGACACAGAGAGAGAGAGAGAGTGTACTGGCCACACAGTTGTTTAGGCCCACTTACTGATGTTTATAAATCTATAGTGATTGAAGTTTCCTTCAAGCTGGGCATTATCTGTCTTACCCTTGTGTTCCAAGGCTAGTTTTAAATAAATTAAAATGTTTAAAGATGTACTTTTACTCGTGTGTGTGTGTGTGTGTGTGTGTGTGTGTGTGTGTGTGTGTGTGTTTGCATATGCCGTGGTGCACAGGTGGTGGTCAGAGGACATCCCCACAGGAGTTGGTTCTCTCCTGATATCACATGGATCCTCTGGATCATACTCAGGTCATCAGGTTTGGCGGCAAGTGCCTTTGCTCACTGAACCATCTCACCAGCCCTCACGTGTTTTTAAAACATGTTATTGTGAACAGATATCAATCACACCAGTATTAATGGGTTTCCCCGCTGTAGTTCCATGCACGCATTTGTGGTGAAATGGCCATGTGCATCCATCCACCCTTCTATTGTTACATCCCCTACAAGTTGTCCCAACCTTCAACAGTGCCTGGGAATCCTTCTTCAGAGTACATGTTTCATTTCATATTTTATTGTGGAATGGATGGATGGATCACCCATGAGGCTGGCTCTGTTCTTAACACACAGCATGATGTTTAATACTGATTAACTTGACGGGACCAGGAGTCACCCAAGACAAGCCTCTGGGTACACTCCCGAGGGTGTATAGATCAGGCTTGACTTCGAGCATGCCAAGGAGGCATTATCTGGATGAGGGTACTTGAGGTGAGAAGACCCACCTTCACTGTGGGCAACACCTCCCATGGGCTGGAAGCCTGGACAATGAGATTGAGCATTGTCTATCATCCTTTCTGCTTCCTTACCATGGAAAAATGCGTTCAGCTGACTCTACACGCTGGTACTCTGCACTCTTGACCTGTGTGCCAAAATAAAACCTTCCCTCCTTCAGCCGCTTTTGCCCTGGTATTTTATAGCAACAAGAAAGGCAACGAACACATACCTGTCTTAGCACTGGGGAGGTGATACTGACGGCACAAAGGGAAGTGAGGTGCATGCTGGTAAAGCTGAGTGGAAGCTACCTCCTTCTGCAGACGCCCACACCCGGGTCCTGGGGCTTTACTGCTCCTCCCATCAAGAAGTGGTCTTCGTTTCCTATCATTGATCTGTCCTTATGACAGTTCGAGCCTGAGAGAAATCTGTGTCTAACCCCAGAGGCTCCGCTATCGCTCTTTCAGATTGCTGGCCAGAGTCCACCATGCATCCCGTCTCTGGCCAGCCTGCCAGAGCTGGAAAATCACAGCACAGTAGCCAACAGCAAGCGCCAGTGGCCTGGTGTGCGAATGGAGCTGTGTTCTAGCATCCCTCCCGGGTTAACCGACAGATGATTGACGCTGCCCGAGTGAGTTTGCAGAGAGCAGCAGAAAAGCGCAGATGCTCTCAGTCCTCACCGCTGCCCTGCAGAGCTGTGGACAAATGAACGTGGTTGCTTAAAGCTTTTATACATTACATGGTTTTATTGTGCACACTGCGAATTAATAAGCAAAAGAACGGGTTCACTGTCTCCCTAATACTCTCCAGTCAACAATTGTGAGTGTTGCCCCTGTGCCCATTTATGATACTGGCTATGGGGAGAGATTATTGCCATTAGGCTCAGGCTCTTTGCTTCCTGGGTTAGTTTGCTAGCGAGGCTATAACAAAAGACCACAGACTGGGTGGTTTAGTTTCATAGAAATGAACTTTCCTGCAATTTTGGGCTCTAGATGTCCCCAGACTAACACGGCACACTTGATTTTTTTTTTCTCTAAGATCTCTCTTTGGTTTACATATGGTTGTTATTCAGTGTCTTCTCATGGTACTTACACAGTGGTTGTGAATTTAACTACTTTTCTTATGAGGGCGCCAAAAACAGATTCTACTTACCTATGTTAAGGGATGGTGGTTGAGATGGGCTCTTACTATGTGGCTCAGGCTGGCCTTGAACTCATGAACCACAGTTCTAACAGCCCAAGTGTTGGGGTTGGTGTGTACTTAGCTTATAAGTAAAGGCCTGTTTGCAAAAACAGGTACAAACTGAAGTGCCAGGATTTCAACATCTAAATTTGAGGTGATGTAATTTGTTTCATGGGGAGTGCCTGAAGTTTGGGCATTAGCTAATTTTAGTAGCCATTTTCCATGGTATTTGCTGAATTGATTCTAACAAGCTTGGTGTAGTCACACCAAGACAATGAAATGGCCAGGACCATTCCGAGCTGTTTCCTTCTAGGTTTGTGAAAAATCATAACAACTTAGGGAGTGTTTGGGTCCTGTGGTTCCTGCCCATCTCTTCCTGCCTAGGTTGCCTGAGCATTTTCCAGAGTCTCACTGTAAGATGCGAGAAGGAAGGACCCAGGTGGAAAGGGTCCAGCCATCTGCAGGGGTCACTGCAACCTGGGGCTGACACTATTGTATTCCTGGTTTGGAAATACCTACTAAGAAACACAGATTTCCTCTAGAATTGAGAGTAAGGGTGGTGATGGAGCCTTTAGTAAATTCTTCAGTAGCAAGAGAGGCAAACTCACACGTGCTTTTGGAATTGGAGCTGGCACTACAGCCCGCTTGCTACCCATCAGTGCAGACAGTGACAGTATGAATGTGTGAGCGTGGATTGGATGTTGGCCTTCGTCAATCAATACACACAATAGCAAAGAAAAAATTGAGTTGCTAGAATCATCTAGATTTCCAAGGAGCAATCAGTTAGTATTTATTGAACGTTCTCTGCCTGTGAAGCACTGTATAATAGGCTGTGAAGAAAGATTCCCGTCTTGACTCTTGCTGTGTAAATACTTTCTGAAACATCCCAGTCAACATTCCTGCCTAATTAAGTCTCAGTTAGCTTATGAGGCTGAGCCTGATGGCTTGGCTCCTCTGCAGCCTGAGGGTGCTGATTCCTTTTTCTAGTGATCACTGGGGGAAGGCTGGCATTAACTGCGAAGACAACTGGGCAGTTTGTCAATGGATCCAGCTCATTCTCTTGTTCAAAAGGCTTTTGGTGAAGATATCATGGGGATGGAGAGATGGTTTAGTGGTGAAGGGCACTTGCTGCTCTTCCAGAGGACCCAAGTTCAGTTTTCAGTGCCCACATGCAGAGGCTCACGGCCCTGTGTAACTTCAGCCACAGCGTCAGTAACACCCTCTTTGGGACTCCGCAGGTACTTGTACACAACATGGCACGTGCACACACACACACACAAACACACACACACACACACACACACACACACGAGAAAACAAACCCATCATGACATTTGTAGTGGGCCCCATCATTCATAGAGGCATTCCCTGGCACCCGGAGGGATAACTTCTGAAACTGGAATGAGCTGAGGGAAACCTCCCTCCCCAGGCCCCCAAACAAAGAGCCATAAAGCATGTGACACCTCCCATAGGGAGACACTCAGCAACTCTTCTTCACAGGTGGCTAGATGGCATCGATGTGGGAAGCTGCCGATGCAGCACCTGTAGCATCTCTTCAAAGCTGTTATCCCCTGTACCACTCATTGTTTTTGAGATGATTGGATGAGACAGTGTGTAATGAGCATTTAAAACTCAGGACCCTTCAGAGGCACCTTCATCACTTTTTATCTCTGCCTGGAGGCTACCTCTGCTGCTTCTAGAAATAATTCTTTTTGTTCTTGTTTAGGGGTGTGTGTGTGTGTGTGTGTGTGTGTGTGTGTGTGTGTGTGTGTATTTTATGGGTGCAGTACTGAAGAGAGCCAGAAGAGGGCGTCTGATCTGGTGCTGGAGTTAGAGACAGTCGTGAGCCTACGCATGGGAGCTGGGAACCTCATTTGTCCTCTGGAAGAGCAGCAAGTGCTTTTCATCACTGAGCCAACCTTGTTGTCTGGAGGTACCACCTGGTGACTGAACAGGCACAAACACATCGCTCAGTGTCCCCCACAATGTGTTTCTTCAATAGACACAAGATGAGAAACATTCCCTCTTCACTACTTTCATAGCTGCTTACTTTCCTAGGGTACATAGGAAATGTCCAGGGAGGGCTGAATTCCACGTCTCTCTGATCTTGTCAGTCAAAAGAACTAGGAGAGTCCTCCCAGTGGGAGGCTGAGATGCCTGCAGATGGCGAGCCCAGCAGATCAGTATCAGCACTTGAGGGAACATCAGACAAGGGAGGAAGCTCTTCAGGGTGCATATTGATCATGAGAGCATGAAGCTCAGGGGTTTCTTTGTTGTTAGTGGAGGGTGATGAGGATGATCATCAGGTCCAAGAGGGGGGAAGAAAGAACTTGTTTTCAATATTTATTATTTAAAAAAAGAAAGTATATCACGTATAAACACATTCTGCCTGTACATGCATTTTCCTTCTCTCTCCCCTTCTGCTCAGTTCTCAATGTTTCCCTTCTAAATAAATATGTTATATTGCTTTATGTATTTGTATAAAGGGCTAGGAACTACAAGTGAGAGGAAATATGTGATATTTATCTTTCCAAGAATGGCTTGATTTGCTAATTACACCACATAACCTTGTTCTTTTTTTCTTAGTTGAAAACAATTCCGTTGTGTATCCACATGACATTTTCTTTATTCCACTGTTGTTGGACATTAAGATTGGTTTCACAACTTAGCCACAGTGAAGAGTGTACCACAGATACTGATGCACAAATATGTCTGAGTATAAAGAGTATTGGAGCTGGAGAGATGGTGGCTCAGCCGTTAAGAGCACTTGTTCTTCCAGAGGGCCCAGGCATGGTTCCCAGCACCCACATGGCAGCTCACAAACATCTGTAACTGCAGTCATGGCAGCTCACAAACATCTGTAACTGCAGTCATGGCAGCTCACAAACATCTGTAACTGCAGTCATGGCAGCTCACAAACATCTGTAACTGCAGTCATGGCAGCTCACAAACATCTGTAACTGCAGTCATGGCAGCTCACAAACATCTGTAACTGCAGTCATGGCAGCTCACAAACATCTGTAACTGCAGTTCCAGTGCTCTGATGCCCTCTTTTGCCTTCTTCGGGCACTGCATGCATTCATTACATAGACTACTTGAAGGCATAATGCTCATACATGCAAAAATAATAAAAACAATTAAAAAGGGGCACTTACATATCCTTAAAACAAAAAGACCTATCCATCCATCATCCATCCATCCATCCATCCATCCATCCATCCATCCATCCATCTATCATCCACCCATCCATCCATCTAAAGATGGTTTCACTATGTAGCCCTGGTCTGGCACTCACAGAGATCCTCCTGCCACTGTTTCAAGTACTTGGAGTACAGGTGTGCTGACTCCAAAAGAAACGTTGATAAATTCAACCATATTAAAACGAACACCCGATGTTCAGTAAGGCACACCCATTGGAAAAGTGGCGGCACAGGCCACAGGATGGGAAATGCATTGTTACCAGTCACCGTTACAAAAGATGTCTGTCCTGAGACCTCGCCCTTTCAAATCAAGAACGGGACAATTCAAAAGAAAAGAAAAATAATTGGTGAAAGATTTGAACCCGCTCTTCACACAGACGAAATGCAAGTGGCGCACAGTCAGAAGCGAAGGAGCTCAGCCTCATTAGCCTCCTTCTCATCAAGGAAATGCAAATGAACCCACCAAGGAACGTCATTACCAGCTCAGCAGAACAGCTGGGATCAAGCACTCTGAAACAATGGGCACTGGCAAGGATCCAGACCAGCAAAGATCCTCCCTGTGCGGCCTGGAACATTAAACAGCACAGGTTCCACAGAACACGGCCACGAAGGGCAGCCATTTCCTGCACACATGCATTCTTGGGCAAGCTGTAGTCTTCACAACAACCTTTCTCTTAATTGACCCCAACACACATGATGCAACCCAGGTGTCTATTAACAGAATTGTGAATGAATAAATCTCACTACATGCATACAGTTACAGTAGATATATTTAGAATCAAAAAAGAGAAGGAGTCACACCGCCTCAGGACAACACAAATGACATTTACAATGTATTGATTAGTCATAATCGTGTCCCTTCCTTCGTGGTCGCTACCTTTAAAGATGGGAGAGGCTGGAATCCCTGATCCTCACTAACAAGAAGTATGTGAAGCTCAAGAATTTCCCCTGGCCCTTTGATCCGAGGTTGTAGACCTGTTTCTGCTTTTTTTTTTTTTTTTTGTTGTTGTTAGAGTTACACAAACCAAAACAAGCTTCAGAGTTAATGGGCTGTTTTCTTAGAGAGAGAGAGAGAGAAAAAAAAAAAGCACGTTTATATTTGAAGAGTCTCCTGGGGAAAGTAGATAGTCCCTTCTGGTCGCTGGGAATGTTCTTCCTGAAGAAGCTGGCATTTTAAGTGGAAATCTTGATGTGATGGCTCTAGTTTCATTTCTGCTGCTGTGGTAAAATACCCCATCAAGATCCAACTTCTAGGAGAAAGCATTTATGTGACCCAGAATCCCGGGTTATAGTGCATCATTGTGGGGTGGGGGTGGGGGGAACCAGGCAGGAAATTGAGGCAGCTAATCGCATCACATTTAAGAGCACAGAGAAGGAAAGCTTGAATGGTTTCTGCTCGGCTGCCTTTCTTTACTGTGGTTCAATCCAGGGCTCAGTCTGTGGTGTGCTGCTGCCTGGGTCAGGATGGGTCTTCCCACCTCAGTGTAAGCTGTCAAGACAATCCTCCAGGGACATCTATATCCTCAGGCCAACTGATGGCCACAGCCTCCGACTGAGGCTCTATCCCTGGTGACTCCAGAATGTGCCAGGCTGATAGAACTCATCATTATTCATAATCTAGAGCCTCTTCTATAGTCTGTTGATAAATGGCTAGGGTATCGATAGATGTGATTTGAGAATTCCCCTGGGCTTGGGATGCAGTAGAAACACGTGTGTGGTCCTAACGCCATGGTGGAGGGCGGCTAGGTTTATTTATTTATTTAATTTATAGAGCCAACATTCTCTGGGTAGTCATCCCCAGTTGCTACAGTTTTCTTCCGTGTTTGCAGGAGAGGACGGCAGGGCTGGGATGAATGGCATTCCTTACTTTCTCCTGCCTTTTTACCAGCAGGCGCCAGGAAGGAACTTGGAGGTCTAGGCCCTGCCTCTGACACACCATTTATTTGGGGCCTCAATTTCTTCGCCTGTACAGTGAGGGATTTGAATGAAATAATTGCCGAGGTCCATCTGAGCTCTGAAGTTACTTCTCTTACACATTTCCTCTGGACATTTTTCAAGGCAGCCATACGGATTTTACAACTTTAAACCCATTTCTGAGCTGTGGATGCCTCGCCCATAGCTGGAGTATCAGCTGGGTGCTTCATTTGGGATGGAGAGTTCCTACATGGCAGTTCTTGTTGAAGGGATAGACTGCCTGTGAATCAGCAGCCTAAATTCAATCTGTTTTTATGACCTCAGGATGTATTATGCAGCCCAGAGAAGCTGGGTGGGACACAGAGATTTTGTGCACTGTGGCCCTTTCTGTTTTGAATGTGTTTCAAATAGCATGGGGACACCGGCCTGCCCTATAGCCTGGTTAGCTAGAACGTAGTAGTTCATGGCTGTGGTTTAATCCTCACAATGCTTTCTGGAAAGCTCCTTCACCATTCTGCATCCAGCACCCCAGCTCGCCAGAGATGGTCCCCAAGATGAACCTAGTTCGTTGCCTCGAAGACAGCAGCTAGAGGATCTAAAATGGTCCGTGGCAAGCCACAGAGGCTTACTTGAAATTTGTGGCTTCCGGGACATTTTTCTCTCCCAGGACCCCGACTGTCATGGGCTTTGGATTTCATATGCTTTCACTATTTCTTCTATTATGATCATTAAGTTTAATGCTTTCCCTACTAAATGTACATCCTCATGCTTATGTGGCAAGCACTTTACACGCTGAACCATCTCCCTAGCCCTGGCCTTGAGGTCTTGACAAATCTGTGCCAGCCTTCTAATGCTGGGACTGCAGATGTGAGCTACAACGGGCACAAGATCCTTTTTTATTTTCTAACTCTCATTTTTGTTTATCCTTTGTGTCTTTCACATCGTGTATCTAGAGCCCTTTAATTTCTCTTTCCCTTCATATCTGCCCTCTGCCCTTGTAACCTCCTCCCAAAGTAAAATACAATGTAAGAAAAAAGAAAAGAAGAAGAGGAAAAATCTCTGGAAGCTGCAGTGTGATAGTTTTCACACTATCACATCTGATACACAGTGAAAACGCATCTGACCATATATATTTACTTGCAAATGTTCATTGCAAAGAGTCATTGATTGGCTCGAGGCCTCTGGTTTCTGATACACTCTTCCTGCTAGGGCATCACTGGGACCCCTGTTGTTGTCCTGTGTCCGGTGATCCTGCAGCTTTGGGTCTGCATGGCCAGCCCCTTCACGTGCTCCAGCAGATCATAGATGGGGTGAATAACCCCATAACCCTGCTTCGGAGCCTGGGCAGTGGCAGGGTTGGTCAGCCCTCAAGTCCTCCTCTGTCCTCACCACCAGGGTGAGGTCTCCAGCACTGCCCTGGCTAGTTTTCCTCTAGCAGCAATGAGTAAGGGTTGGGACCAATCCTGCTTTCATGCCCTTAGGGTTGGCTCTTCTTCACCGGGAGTCTCAGGACCAGCTCCACTGTGTGGTCCTAGTACGGTGCAGGGTCTGCTTTCCCGAGTGTTGCAGCTGGTAAAGGGGAGGGAGGGTCAGCTCCCTCATTAGCTGGAGGCAAGGGAACAGGGCATCTTTCCCACCACCACACTGCAGAGGTGGCGCCATCTAGACCCCTCTCATGCCCTCAGCGCTGGCTCAGTCTTGCTCCTGTCTATAGGGTCAACTCTACTGTGCTGCTCAGGTGAGGGACAGGGCTGAGTGCTGCTCAGGCGAGGGGTTGGGTCAGGTCCCTCGCCTGCCGTAGGAGGTGAGAGGAAAGGGGTGGAGGGCATCTTTCCCTCACGCATGCCACCACATGGCATAGGACTGATCTCTCACTCTCATGCCCGCTGGGCCAGCTCGCCCGTGCCCCTGGGAATAAGGTCAGCTCTATTGTGCTCAGCAGCTGAGGGGTAGAACCCTTTCTCCGAGTGCTTCCGCTGGCAAGGGGCAGGGCCAGTTTTGACCAGCTCCATCCTCTTGGCCTTTGGTGGTGTCACGAGCCATGGACGTTCGCATAGACTGTTGCTCCAATAGGGCCATGAGCCCAGACATTGGGCCCAGCAGCGTGGTACTGGGTGGCGATCAAACCACACGCCTCAGCTTTCTCTCCTCCTCAGACTTCTGCCCCCAGAACATGAACCTTTCTCTCTCTCTCTCTCTCTCTCTCTCTCTCTCTCTCTCTCTCTCTCTCTCTCTCTCTCTCTCTCCTGCCTGTACCGCACCATACATTTGCTCACCATAATGGTGTCCATCTACCTGGCATCTCAGAAGGCCAGGAGGACCTAAGGCACAAGACCTTAATGGTAACTTGGCATGACCCGTCATAGGATCACATGGCGTCACCCGCTGGTGTACATTTCCTTCTCAGAAACTCCTTGCTTGCTATTTCTGAAGACAATGTTAAAATTTCAGTTAATCCTTCAATACCAAATAATTTGTTTTACTAATATCACACTGACATCCTACTGTTCTATTCTCTTCTTTTTCTGAAAGCACAATAATCATTTTATCTTACTGTCAAAGCACTGTGCACCTTTAAATACTTTGTTCTTTTCTATTATGGGAATGTTTAAATATAAAAATTGTGGAAATAATAGGATATCGAACCCCCCCCCCCATGAATCTACTAGGTTTAATACTTACTAATATCTTGGTACTTTTCCTTTTTAAGCCCTTAACGTTTACTTTTTTTCTTTGATTTTGGTGGTGAGGATTGTACTCAGGGTCTTTCAGCACACACACACACATTCACACACGCATACACACTCACACATACTCTCTCTCTTTCTCACACACATATACACACATTCACACATACATACACACTCACACATACACACACTCACACACACATACTCTCTTTCTCACACACATACACACACACATTCACATATACACACACTCACACATACACACACTCACACACACATACTCTCTTTCTCACACACATACACACTCACACTCACACACATACTCTCACTCTCTGTCTCTGTCTCTGTCTCTCTCTCTCTCTCACACACACACACCTTACCTCAAAGTAGATAAGAGGTAGTTTATTTTGAAGCCATATATGAGTGACCATTGCTTGGAAACACAGATTTAAGTTATTCCCAATCCGTTTTCCAAAGTAGAAGCAGTTTCTCATAGCTTTCATAGTAACAGAAAAAAGACTCACAAATCATAGCACTTTTAAATACACTGATGGAAACACCAGACAGGCAGGTTAAAGGAAAGTAGGGAGGTCTCTGCTATAGACCTCAGAGGCTGTCAGTTCACACGGTTAACTTTTTGGTTGGTGGGAGCTAGGTATCCGTATATCCCAAAGGATTTATTTGATGGTCATAAAGATGTTAGCTCAACACAGAGGAAGGCAATACATAGCTATTAAGAAGGTGCAAATGGCCTAAGATAACCACCTCTGGATGAATAATGGTCCAACCTTCCACAGTCACTGAAGTTGCAGTCAGTTGATCTGCCTGAAGAAGGCTCAGGAAGGTGAAGCTTCCTTCAGACAACTTTCATTTGCAGGTCTCATGCATACCAGGCAGATGCTGAGTCACTGAGCTACATCCCTTGCCTGTGCTATTCTATTCTGAGGCATTTAAAATGGTAACTACATTTGGTACATGCATGTGTGAAGACATTGGAGCTAGCAGGGTCTTGTAGGGTATGATTGTTAAACCATAGCCACTGTGTGCCTGTGAGGGACTAGAGACCACCATTCTGCAACATATATCCACACTTCAGAGGTGTTAAAAGGTAAAGAAAGTGTGTGTTAGAATTGCTGGTACATTCCACACAGCACTATGAGCCCAAGATGCATTTTACATCGTGTCCAGACCCAAGAAGCTAGAATTTTCCTTGATGCCGGAGGAAGATGTACCTGCTTCCCATTCAGTAATTCAATAGCACCAGGACAGGGGACATATCTCTGTTTCCACAGTACATCCTTACCCTTTCTGAAGACTGACTGAAGTGTCATGCTAGGCAGACCTACTGTGATCCATTGCCACTTTGAAGAATGGCCAGTACCCATTTCTTCCCAGTCATGGATGTTCCCTACTCCCTCTGAGTCTTGGCTACTTCCGTGTGCTTGAAGTGTATGAACCACTCAGGTGTCTTTTGCTCTGGGCTCTTTGAACCGTCTCCAGAAACACATGCTTCTGTGAACCGGAGGGATGCTCATAGTCTATGCACTCAGCCCCTCACCTGAGTGCCCAATAGTATGTCACCTGGGCTCAGACACTTACTGTATTGATTCTTGGTAGAGTCACTAGTATCTCTTCTGCCAAAGTATTTCCAGGAATTGACGCCCTGGGAATAGACTCTGTGTCACAAATTCAAATTTATGAATTGTCATGCCAAGGTCACTGCATTTGGCTTGCAAGCCTGGGTAATAAGTTTATGCAGGCTGCATAGCCCTGGTCTCTGGGAGGAAGTGGCAGTTGTGGTCAGGAGACTTGTAAGGGGGCGGGTCAGTGTTGCGCCATTTCAGAACGGGATGCCCAGTGAAGCTGAGTTCAGCTCTTACCTGCTCATTGCTAGTGCTGAAGCTATGTGATGCTCACACATGTGTTGTGAGCCTTACAGTTTCAGTTATCTCTGACCTCCCAACTGTGACTCCCTTCTGTCTGTAGGCTTTGCTTGATAAGCTGGGGAAGACCACCCTACCCACATCTGCCCTAGAAGGCCTCAATCAATGGCTCTGAGGGATTGGAGCATCACTAACCCAGTTGTTTTATTAAAGGGGAGGGATAACCCATAATTCTAGTTTTGGTTTCATGTCTTGAATTTTCTCAAGGAATCAACCCTCGGGTACTCACAGAGGTAGCTGGACTGCTAGACTGTCTTTAGCTGCTTTCCTTCTTCTTGGCTTTTCTTTTCCATCCTGGATTTGACTGCTTTTGTTGCATGTCTGAAACAAGCTATTTGTACTTGAATGTTCACTTCAGGGACTATTTCTGGGATGCCCTAACTAAAACAATGGGCAAGTGGATCATTTAATTTCCTTGGACCACAGGTCTCTTTTCTGCCAGTGACAGGGAAGCTCAGGCTTTACCAAGATTCTTGAACATCTTATTTGCAGCCCAGCATAGGCTTGTTAGTCTCTATTGTTTCTTTTCAATAGTGGATCCAATATCCACTACAAGGGTTCAATGCCTGAGACAAGTTTCAGGATCTTGCCTCTGTGATTGTGGTCAGCTTTGACAAGAGGAGGTAGCCCTGGGTTTCTGGGTACCAAAGATGGATGGCCTCCGAGAGGCTCAGAATTAAGGAAATAAGGAATACAATGACATCTCATGTCCCCTACGAGAGGGTGGATACCCACAGCCTTGTCCAGTTTGCTTTGTATTGCTATCTCCAATGCCACCATTGGATCCAGAATTAGTGTGATTCAGAATCACCATGGAAACACAAGGAAGGTATTTGTGGAAAAGTTTAACCTAGCAGGGAATGTCCATTTTCATTGTGGGAGACACTATCCCGTAGCTGGGGTCTTGGGTGAGTAGCATGGTCCACTTTTCCTGTTTGCTGACTGCAGATGTCTCCTAGCCCTGCTCCCATGCCTTCTCCACCACGATTGGCTGTCTGCTTTCTTATACAGTGAAGCAGAGCAAACTCCTTCCTTCTTCACATTGTCTGTGTGACAACAGAGAGGAACGTAGCATAAACACGGTCAAGGTTACCTAGCGCCTGTGCGGGTGGTGTCTTGATTCAGAGCACATCTGTCTGCCTTGGTCCCACAGCTTTGTGTGGCTGAGACTTCCTACCAACATTAACCAATTCTTGGAAATGACTTTTAGACAGGCTTTTTTCCAGAATATATCATAGAGGACAAGGGCTAGCCAATAAGCCCGCAAGGGCTGAGAGAGGTACTTACAAAATGGTATTTTTCATAATAAGACAATAATCTTAGTTCGTTCTTGAGAAGACAGCCTTTGCTGATGATCCTATACTCTAATAAACCTCCTACCTGGGTCTATGTCCTATAGGGCCTTCAGGTACGGAAACAAAATAAGGTCCCCTTAATTTTTCTGTAACCCTCAGGCTTACTGATGGCTCTTTTGTTGACCCTGGTTTACTCTCAGAACATCCTCCTCCACACCAGTGGCTTCTTCTGTTAGTTCAGAGGTTGATGTTTTCCCCTAGTGTTTGGAAAGTGACAGAATGTGTCAATTCCATCTTGACTTGGCTCTCTTTAGGCTCACAGTCACCCTAACCTCCATCTGTTACAGGCTATTTCAGGCAACTGCTTCAACCAAAGCCAATTGTAGCTGCCAAGGCTGGCTAGGTATTGACACCTTGGCCAGAGTCTGGATGGGCCAGTCATGACCTACCATAGTGAGCATTTGGAAAGGTACCCCTGCCCACTTAGGTGACTTTTACATCTCTGGAATGGCTGTGCAAAGACTGTGCCTAGCTTTGCAGCCTCCAATGATACTTTAGGACTATCTGGGCTGAGTTCATTCTCTTTCACAGGCTATTCTTTGGGGGAGGTATTTTTGACTGTCTACCATGACCAGACTGATGTATGGGAAATGGTTCCTGATTATAGGAGGTAGAAATAGTCTTACTTCCTACCCAGGAATAGCTGTACATACTGGAGCTCTCACAGCAGCCTGGGGTTTGTGTTGAGTCAACAGAACCCTCTTCAAAGTAGCTGTACCGTCATCAGGGAGGGATAGCATCAGAGTGTGTTGTGGTCCTTAATCCTAGCACACATACAGAGTGTGACTCTCAGAATAGAAGGTACTTACTTCCTAGGAAGCTCAATGATCAGATTGGAATGCATCCATTGCTCAGAGAGCAACAGAGGGCAGGTAAGGACAGGTAGATTTTAAAGAGAGAGGAGCCATTGAAAGATAAGCAACCATTCTTGTAGGCAACATAGGAGGAACCTTATTCAGCACAGGATAGCAATCCTAAGTAGTGGAAGGCATTATATAGAGGGTAGGGTATGGTGGTGCATGTCTGCAATCTCAGTCCTTGAGAGGTGGAAGTAGAGGTCACATTCATCCTTGGCTGTCAACTGAATTCAAGCTCAGCCTGGGATAGTTGAGACTTGATTCTAAAATGTAGGAGACCAAAGACAGTGAGGTCTTCCAAAGATTTTCTTCACAGGTGCTATGCATCACTTACTTTGATATCAGTCAACAACATAGTACGTTTCCCATCTATTTTCACAAATTGTCACAACTCTATTTTTTTCCTTACTATTCCATTTCAAACCAGGTATTGTTAATCACACCTGTTGAGAATAAGACCACAGCCACAGTTTAATGCCTTGTTTGAAACAAGTTTTGACTAAATACTGGCCAGGCTGATGGACTCTCTGGCCAGGTTCACCTCTGGTTTCCCAGAAAATGGCCCCGAGTCATGGTTTGCAGGGGCTTAAAAAGGCAAAACCCATAATTCACCACATTTCCCACCAGGTCCACTCAAGAGCAAGCATACATCCTGATGTACTTCCTGTCTATGCATTTCTCACATCCAATCAGGGGCAGAGATACATCCTGACATATTTCCTGCCCACACACATTCCGCCCCCATGTGATCAAGCACATCCAATGCAGAAGGGTCAAGCAAACTTGTTGATGGGAGTTAAGAACGTGTGACTTGTTATCTCCATAAACATAACCTCCAGCATTTTAGGAACACACACACACACACACACACACACACACACACACACACACACAACTTAAAACCAAAGCACTCACTGTACCCCTACCGAGTGTCTGTTTCTTATTTGTAGAATGGGGGAAAGTCAGAATTGTTTCAAGGGTGCAGTAAGAGCACATGTTTAAAGTATTTATTCATTCTTTTATTCTTCTCTCATACATTTCACCTGGGCCAATTCCTTTCCTTCTACTTCCCCCAGTCCCTTCCCCCTCATCCCCTCTCCTCCAGATCCACTCCTCAAAAAAAAAAAAAGCAGGTTTCCCAGGGACATCTACTGAATGTGGCCTAACGAGTTACAGGAAGACTAGGCATAAACCCTCATACCAAGGCTGGATGAGGCAACTCCATAGGAGGAGAAGGGTCCCAAGTGCAGGTAGAAAAGGATTTTGTAAACGGCCACACTAGGAGGCAATGGTGGCTGAATCATCTTGGAAAACACTTTCTGCACTCACTGTCACCTTTGGAAAGTCAGTCAGAGACCACACATCATCTTCCAGGAGCCAGAAGTCTCTTTGGAGCTAGCAAAACTCTAGTGAAAAATTATTCCCACCGAACCGGACGCAGCTTTAATTTTTTTCCTCTGGGATGCACTGGAAGGAGCTGTCCAGAGTACCACCCACTCAGAAGTGCAGAGGAGATGGCCACCAGGGGAACAGGCAGGGCTGACTCCACAGGGCTGACCCCAGGGCCCTTCAGGCGTGAGAAAGCACTGCTGCCTGAGACCTTTTGTTCAGGGCTTCCTCAGCCTCCCACAAAAGCCTTTCCCAATCTGTGTGCTTGGCAATAGCAGGTATTGTCCGGGATCTCTGCAAATGTCAAGCCCATTACTGGGCTGAGCAGAGTGGAGTTTTAATTGAACTCTCTCGTCAACCTTCTGTTCTCTGTAGCCGTAACAGAACTGCTTGGACCACTTTGGCCTCCCCTGTTCACCCTAAAGGCCCGGGCTAGAAAAAGAAAGTTATCTTCAAAGATACGCTGAGACAGGAAATGTCAGAACTTCTGAATTTTGTCAAGGTCTTGGTATCTTCTAGCTGCTAGCACATTTTGGTCGCAGGCTGAGGACACCATCCGCACCAACAGGTCTTCACGCAGGTAGAAGAGAGAGAGGAGGGGATTGGAGGGAGACATGAGGTCATTATAATCTCATAAAGGGAAAACTAACAAAGGAAAAAAATGAGAACAAGAAAGAACTGCGCAGACATGGAAGCTATTTCTTTTCCCTCCTCGTCTTCCTTCTCCTTCTCCTCCTTCTCTTCTCCCTCCCCCTTCTCCTCCTCATCCTTCTAGCTTCTTCTCTTACACCAGCTTTTTCTGTAACCTGCCCCACCTCCTTTAACTCCGTGTTCCCATTGCTTTTCCCTCAGAGCCAAGCCTCTCTAAGGTGCAATCCGTTTGTTGCTCTGCCTCTATATTCCCTGCCACCCACCTGTGCACTCTGGCCACCTTCTGCCTCTGCTGTTAGCTGGACATGCCCTAAGGCATGACAACCGGCTTATCAGTTTTATCCACTCTGCTTTCCATGCCCATCTCTGCGGCTCTGCCATACTGTACAGCACTTCAACAGAGTCCTAAGTGGTCCCAGCCGGTCCTCTCTTTGCTCACTGCATGCTAACCCACTCTCCTGACTGCTGCCAAAAGCATCCTTCCTCAAAGGCACTTCAGAGACCCCGTGCTCCTCTGCCCAGCCCTCCCCCTCCCCAGCCTGGCTTGCTAAGCCCTTTGAAGTAGCCACTGCCTGCTCTGTGGCCTCTGGCCTGCCAGCCCCTCCTCACCTTCTGTCCTGAAGCCATATTGATCAACTCTGTTGACTCCCTCTCATCTTTCCAAAGCCAGAAAAGGAGTCCCTGGGAAGCATTTCCTTTAGGACCCCTGCCTGTGTCTGGGAGTCCCACGTGCTTCCCACAGCTTCCCACATTTCTCCTATTCTTCTCCACTTGTGTGAGCCTGGCCAAGAAATCTGCTTATTTTATTTTGCTTTTTAAAAGAGACATGGGGAGTCAGTCTCTGTATGTAAGCGTGCTATTAAAAAGGGCTTCCTGATGAAGACCGGGGGAAGCCAAACAGTGAAGGTGAGCATGCCTAACAGGAGAGTATCTCACACCCGACTGGAGGGTTAGCTGCAGCTTAACATACAAGGAGCCCGGAAGAGGAAGTTACATCTCAGAGTCTCAGAGTTGTCCATAACAGACCTGGGGGTGGGGGTTTGCTATGTCACTAGTCAGGGTGCCTCAGTGGGCCAGGTTCCCCAAATTTATGTCAACACCTCTCTCCATCTCTCTCCTTCCTCTCTCTCTCCATGTCTCTCTGTCTCTTTCTCGTGTGTGTGTGTGTGTGTATGTGTGTGTGTATGTATATGTGTGTATGTGTGTGTATGTGGTGTGTATGTATGTGTATGTGTGTATGTGTGTGTATGTATATGTGTGTGTATGTGTATGTGTGTGTGTATGTATATGTGTGTGTATGTGTGTGTATGTATATGTGTGTATGTGTGTGTATGTATATGTGTGTGTATGTGTGTATGTATATGTGTGTGTATGTGTATGTGTGTATGTGTGTGTGTATGTGTGTATGTGTGTATGTGTGTGTATGTGTGTGTATGTATATGTGTGTGTATGTGTGTATGTGTGTGTGTATGTATATGTGTGTGTATGTGTTTGTGTATGTGTGTATGTATATGTGTGTATGTGTGTGTGTATGTGTGTATGTGTGTATGTATATGTGTGTGTGTATATGTGTGTGTGTATATATATGTGTGTGTATATGTGTGTGTATGTGTGTGTATGTGTGTGTATTGTGTGTATGTGTGTGTATGTATATGTATGTGTATGTGTGTGTGTATGTGTGTGTATGTATATGTATGTGTATGTGTGTGTATGTGTGTGTGTCTGTGTGTGTATGTATATGTATGTGTATGTGTGTGTGTATGTGTGTATGTGTGTGTGTATGTGTGTGTATGTATATGTATATGTGTGTGTGTGTATGTGGTGTGTGTGTATGTGTGTGTGTATGTATATGGGTGTGTATGTGTGTGTGTATGTATATGTATGTGTATGTGTGTGTATGTATATGTATGTGTATGTGTGTGTATGTGTGTGTGTATGTGTGTGTATGTGTGTGTGTATATGTATGTGTGTATGTGTGTATGTATATGTATGTGTATGTGTGTGTATGTGTGTGTATGTGTGTATGTGTGTATATGTGTGTGTGTATGTGTGTATGTATATGTATGTGTATGTGTGTGTATGTGTGTGTGTATGTGTGTATGTATATGTATGTGTATGTGTGTGTATGAATATGTATGTGTATGTGTGTATGTGTGTGTGTATGTATATGTATGTGTATGTGTGTGTATGTGTGTATGTGTGTGTGCACATGCATGTGTACATTAGCCTCTCAGGGCCTGGAGGTGTCATAGCCCTGGGGCTGCCCTCTCTGATCTCAGGACCCTGAATGGAGCAGTTGTACACTCCCTGTGTACCTCAAGACTGCAGTAGCTGGTGTAGAGAAGGTGTGCTGTGACTTAGTTTTGGCATGAATGTGTTGGCACCAAATGTGCACAGGAGCCCACAGACGTGAAGGATCTTCACATTCTTCCAACTCTTGCACTAGGCAGCACATGGTCCTCACACCCCCACTGAGCACTAGGCATCCTTTCTTAGTCCACACTAAGAAGGAAGCTGCTCCTATGTCTTCCACATAGTATCTGCCGGCACACGGGGCTGACAAGATGGCCGGCCCGTCAGGTAAAGGCGCTGTACTGCACACACCTGGTGACTTGAGTCATATACATACACACACATACACATACATATACATACAATTACCTCCCCTGAGCTGTCCTCTGACCTTCACACCCATGCCATGACACATGTGCACACTGCCGCGTGCATCGGTAACAGAGAAAACAGACTGAGAAAAGTCCTAGCCCGGTGTGGAGTGCAGACTGCAAAAGTTTTATGGTGGGAAACCCTGGTGCTGCTGGAGACCCGTGGCACCACCCCACCCCCACCCCCATCCCGGTGTTGTTCTGAGTGCCGCCTTGTGCTTGACACTGTGAATTCAGCCAAAATATCAGTGCTGCCGCTGTGGCGGTCTGCCCTGCCTCAGAGCTGGATGCTCCGCCACACCCAGGAAGACTGTTGTGGGCTGAAAAGGATAGTTGCTTTTTGAGTCAGATATTGGTCAGAAGTGAAAATCCTTGGGATGTCACTATTTCAACCAACAATACATTATTTCCCTTTGAAAATGAGGATTCATTAAGTGAAGAGGAAGGACAGAATGCAAAGAAGGACTCACGAGTTGAGAAAGATGATATGAAATTACTTGTTTTCTAGTTTCAACTCTGTCATAGGTTTTTTGTTTTCTTTTGTTTGTGTTTTGATTTTTGTTTTGGTGGTAGATAAGTGCATAATTGATGGTGAAAGTGTAAAATACCAGGTAATGCTACATAGTTTCATGATGGTCATTCTAACTGCATGGAAGTTCACTGAGATGGATCAAGTTTGTGACCAGGCTAGTGGCTATCTTAATCTAGCTGGGTGATGTTTCCCCTTGTGAGTTCCTTACAATGGAGTTATTTTTATATAAAAATGAATTAATACTCAAAAGTTTTCAATAGCTACCTCGTGTGTATGTTATCAAACACACACAAAAATTCCCAGCAGTAATAAAGATGACACAATGAAAAGCAAATCTCAGATTTTGAACAGAAGTTCCTCATCTTTTCTACTCAGTGCTGGTTGGTTTTTTGCCAACTTGACACAAGCTAGTGTCATCTGGGAAGAGGCACTCTTAACTGAGAGAATTCAACCATGAGATGGGCCCGTGGGGGAGGCTGTGGAGCATTTTCTTGATGTGGGAGGACCCAGCTCACCGTGGACAGCGCCACCCCTAGGCCATATAAGAGTGTGGGCTGAGCAAGCCACCAGGAGGAAGCCAGTAAGCTGTTTCTCCATGGTTGCCGCTTCATTTCCTGCCCGAGCTCCTGTCTTGACTTCCCTCTGTTACGGACTGTGACACGTGTATTTAAGCCGAATAAACTGTTTCTTCCTGATGTTGGCGTTTATCGCAACAACAGAAAGCAAACTTGAACACATTTAGAGAAACTTCCAGAGTGGTACTTTGATGTTGAGAGATAGAGTCTCATCCCTTTAATTCATGAACATAGCATAGGTCTGAGTGGGGGTTAGGATGAAGAACAGGTTGCATGCACCATGTCCATCTCAGTTACCCAGCCTCTGCTGAGAGCTTCAGCCACGCCCATTCTTCCCTGATGGAAACCTGCTCATTCCTCTCTACTGTATCCATCACCTTTTGTGATCATATCAGACACGCTTGCAAATATTCAGACACTGGTAGAAAAAGTTTCAGTTTGTTTCCCGGGATGTTTGTGAGTTCTTTACACACAAGCTGGCGTTCTCTGAACCAGGAGAGCTGCCGCTGAGTCTTTGTAAAATGCATGTGAATGCCAATGCCTTTGGTGGCTAGAGACTTGGAATCCCTCTGGAGTTAGAGTTGTAGGTTGTGAGCCGCCTGATGTGGGTGCTGGGAATTGAAACTCGATCATCTGCAAGGAGCAGTAACCACCCTTAAAGATGTTTCCAGCTTCATGATTTTCATGTTTTATTACCTAGTGGCTGCTACATTGGACAGTCACTCCACTTCTTTGAGCATTTACTTTTGTTTTAAAGGAAGAGATTCCAAAGATTTCAGTTCTAGTAACTACCACCATGGGTTGAGAAATCACAGGCAGCCTTCACCTACAGACTCCAGAACAATATCCAGGGAGGCCAGAATATTTTCGTTAGGATCCCTTGGATGCCTGTTGTACAAGCCCTAGATGCTTATCCCCTACCCTCAGGCTCATCCCAAGCAGTGATCTGCCAGTCCCCTGCCCAGGCCCAGCCTCGCAGTATTCTTGTTAGTCCTACTGTGCAGGCCTTCCATTTCACATCTGCTTTCTTCCCACAAGTGTTCCCCTTCTTTTTAATGTTTCATTTGGAAACTCCTGTCACCTTACCTCTGTATGGTTTTGTTGGCCCTCTTTTTTCATACTGGAGATTTCCACACAGTGGGCAAGCAATCTGCCCCCGAGCCACATCCCCAGCCCCTCTGTGTGACTGTTTTCCATGATCAAGCTTTCCCCTCAGTCCCTGAAGTCACCATGACACTCTGGTCAGCAAACTCTTCCTCACTTCTGCTACTCAACCAATCTCACTGTACCGAAATTCCATCCAATTTTGCTTTTTGTTTTCCTTTATAAGCAACTGGAGAATAAGAACTTGATAGTAAGACTTATCCATGCCACAGAGGTGGCATTTGACAAACATTCCTTAAATGAATTCCTACATGTAAAATATAGTCACTGTGCTTAGAAAGAGACTCTGGGCCTATGGAAAGCATATTGAAGTGGGAATCAATTGAAAGGTCTTTGCAGCTCTTGTCTTACAAACTATAGCTTAGAGTCTTTGCATACAAGCAGGTTCCTCTGAACGAAGTGCCCGGGATCTGTCTTTAATTACTTAGTGGCTACAACATTGGGCATTCAACCTGAGTGCCAGTTTTCATGCAAATAGCCTCGAGTTTTGAAAATTTATCACGACTATGTGATACTTCCTAGAAGGATGTCAGGTAAACAGTGAGGGCTCATTCCCTGTTAGCTGAATGAATAAATAAGTGTATTAATAACTTTCATGTTAGAATAACTGGCATCTCGTCTAATATAACATGTGCAGGAGAAAAGCTTATAAAGCACTGATAGGAACATCACTCTGATTCATAAACATTTAAATGCGTCTCCATTTTATTTTGTCTGTGTATGTATCTATTAGTTGCTTCCGTGATGCTATGACAGAGTGCCTAATACGAATCACTTAATGAAGGAAAAAATTAGTTTTTCCATGGTTTCGGGGGATCAGGCTATGGTTATCTGGCCTCGTGGTTGGGGCAGTTCATCATGGCAATCATAGTGGAAGAGATTCTTCATTTCACTGCCACAGGAGCAAGAGAGAGATTGAGAGAGAACAGAGATACAGAGTGAGACAGAGATAACAGAGAGACACACAGAGAAAACAGAGAGAGAGAGAGACAGAGACCGAGGAAGAGTGAAAGGAAGGGGCCAGATGCTATGGCCACACATTACAATAGTCCATTTTCTCCCAGCTGGATCCGTCCTCCCTAAAGTTCCAACCACTTGTTCATAAAGTAGCCCCATCTGGGGATCAAACATCCAATGCAAGAGGCTATGAGGAATTTCTTAGCTAAGGTTTCTAATGCTGTGAAGAGACACCATGAACAGGGCAACTTTTATAAAGGAAAACATTTAGTGCGGTGGCTTACAGTTTCAGAGGTTTAGTGCATTACCATCATGGTGTGACGCGGTGTGCAGGCAGACATGGTTCTGGAGAAGGAGATGAGAGCCCTACATATTGACCCACAGGCAATAGGGAGTGATCTGAGTGTCACACTGAACCTGATCAATGGAGATCTCAAAGCTCACCCCTACAGTGACACACTTCCTCCAACAAGGCCCCACCTACTTCAACAAGCCACACCTCGTAACAGTCACTCTCTATGATTTTATGGGCATGGGCGGGCAATTACATTCAAACTACCACAGGGAGCATTTCAAGTTAAAACTTCCTCAGCAGATGTGTTCATCTGTCCTGGTTATTTTATTGTCGACTTGACACCTCTGAGGAGAGGGAAGATTGGCTAATGAACTGCCCGCATCACTTTGACTTGTGGGTATTTGTCTGTGGGGCATTTTCTTGATTATTAGGAGGACCCACTCCTCTGTGGGCAGTGCCATCCCTGGACAGGTCTGTTATGAGAAGTTTTCCCACCAGCCTGGTCCCATAGCCATGTCAGCCTCTAAATAACACACAGAGACACTGTATTAGATATAAAGCTGTTGGCCAGTTACTAGCGTTTCTTATTGGCTAGCTGTGTCTTAAATATTACCAGAGAGAGGGTCCAGAATTTTGCTCTCTTGATCCTATATGTTGAATCTTCCCCCTACCTCTTCCTGAATCCTCCTTGTCTCTTAGTCCCACCAATCTTGCTTTCCTATTGGCCAACTGGGCTTTATTCATTAACCAATAAGAGAAATACACTTACAAAATGACATCTCCCATCACAGGTCAGCTTTGTCTGTCTGATAGTAGATGAATTTAAGCCTGGATTGAGGCCAATAAGTAGCTTTCCTCCATGGTTCCTGCTTCAGTTCCTGATTACAGGATTCTCTGTCTTGAGTTCTTACCTTGCCTTCCCTTGATGATGGGCTATAACCTGAAACACATCTCAGTTTCAAAGATAGACATTACCTCAGGGTAAAGGGCTGGGAAAAGATCTTCCGATCAATTGGACCCAAGAAGCAAGAAGGTGCGGCTATCCTAATATCTAACAAGTTAGACTTCAAATCAAATTAATCAAAAGAGATGAAGATGATCATTTTGTATTCATCGCAGGAGAAATCCATCAGCACAAAGTCTTAATTCTGAACATCTATGCCCCAAATACAAAGGCCCCCACATTCACAAAAGAAATGCTACTAAAACTCAAAGCTAACATAAAACCTCACACACTTATAGTTGGAGATTTCAACACCCCACTCTCACCACTAGACAGGACCAACAGTCAGAAACTTAACAGAAACCAAAAGAACTAACAGAAGTTATGTCTCAATTGGGTTTAACAGATATCTATAGAACATTCCATCCAAACACAAAAGAATATATCTTCTTCTCTGCACCACATGGAATCTTCTCTAAAATTGACCACATACTAGGCAACAAAATGAATCTCAAGAGATACAAAAAAATTGGAATAGTCCCCTGTATCTTATCAGACCACCATGCTTTAAAGTTGGAATTCAACACCAACATAAATCGCAGAAACCCTACAAACTCATGGAAACTGAATAATGCACAATTGCACTATACCTGGGTCAAAGAAGAAATAAAGAAAAAAACTAAGGACTTCCTAAAATTCAACGAGAATGATGACACAACGTACCCAAACTTATGGGACACCTCGAAAGCACAAAAGAAGGCAACTGTAACACTATGCCAATACAAGGTAGGACAGTCCTTCACAATTATGGCTTTGTAGAAAAGCCTGTCCACTATTCTAGGCCCGTAGGCTGAACATGAATGTCCCAATGTTGGAGAGGTGATTTGAGTGACTGTCCAGGCAGCCAGCTGCTTCTGCCATTTCTATAGTTTTGGAAGACATTTGCTATGCACTTTCTGTTTACTCAGGTAGTGGTATATCCTTGGGTCTCTGATGGAGTTGAAGATGAGATAGTTAAGTTACAGTTATGTTTTTTTTTTGTCATCAAATTCAGAAAAAAACCTTACATAATAGATGTAAAGTTTATGAGATTGAGAAACATAAAAACTTAAGTTGTTTATATGTCTTATGGTCTAAAAAGATATTTTTTTAGTATGGTAATAGAACCTATGATAAAAAGTGGTTTTGGTATCAAACTTTGGACTCTGCTAGAGAGGATCAATAATATAGCACTTTCTCTGAGTTTGCCATGTACAAATGGACTGGACATTGTGAATCTAATTTTTAACTGATAATTATTTTTATTGTATATAATTTTACTGTGTTAGAGTTCAAACATTTCATTTTTATTTATACAAAAGCAGGAAATATTGGAGGATATTTGATCATACTTTCAACCCTGAGTTAGCATTTGCATTAATTAAATAAAATTAACCTTGGGTCAGGAGGGTGAGTTAGCAACTAATGGGCAGAAAGTAATCATAGAGCATAAGAAGGCATCTCGGGCCGGATGTTTGGTGGCACATACCTTTAATCCCTGCACTTGGGAGGCAGAGGCAGGCGGATCTCTGTGAGTTTGAGGCCAGCCTGGTCTACAGAGCGAGTTCCAGGACAGTCACCAAAGAAATACAGAGAAACAAACAAACAAACAAACAAGCAAACAAAAGGGCATCTGGGAGAGGGAGAGATAGATGCTCCAGAAGTAGAAGGAAGGGATTTTGAGGGATGTGACTTTTTTGTTTTGTTTTGTTTTGGCAGAGTGGAAGGATGTGTTTTTTGGGGAGATACCAGCAAGGAGAGAAGGTTAATTAGTTGCCAGTTAACCTCTCTGAGCTTGCAGGTTTTCACCTGGCCTTTGGATCTCTAGTCTTATTTGTAAATAGAGTAATAGAGATTTAGTCAATGCTGCCTTTAGTGGCAGTGACTGAGCCAGTGCCTGTGGGAACAGAATCCTTCCAGGTGGTTCCTGAGTGGCTGGGTCACTGCCAGAGAAGCAGGCTGATAACTGTGGAGTTGCATTTGCTGGCTGAAATAGCAATAGATTAAGGTGCAGCTACTGTGCTGAAGATAAAACAACTGATCTCAGCTCTTGTCCCTGATGGCCTGGCCTTTTGAAAGCAAGATGCTGCTATCTCCTTGTCCCTAGACACTGCATTTGGAGGGCAATGTGTGAGAAAGCTCTCACCTTCCCCTTGTACACGGCATGCCATCCATCTTGACCTCTCCTCAGGGACACCAATGTGACATATCTCAGGATGCTTTCCTGATGGCCAGTGGCCGCCACCAGATGCCCCATCTCCTTGGTGGCGCGTCACTCGAGAGATACCTGGGTGCAACTTGGTTGGTGATTTCCAGTTTTCTTCTCAGTGACACTTTTTCTAACTTCTCCATAATGGAGCTCAGGGCTCCCACTGCTGCTTTATGAGGCTGCCCAAAGGGAAACCCAAATCCCATTCCATTCTCACTCATATTATTTACCTTCCTTCTACCCAGCACAACATGGCCCCGCTTTCAGAGTGAGATTGCCCACAGAGGTGTCCTGGCAAGATGCAGGGGAGCACACTTGACTACCTGCTTGAATTTTAACACCTGCCCAAAATGTGAATATGGTTAATTTCCATATATGATACCAGGAGCACTTTTTTTCCTATGTAGCATACCAATCCCTACCTTTTCAAATGTTCAGCCCCAGTTTTATGTTTCAAGTACTTCCCGTGTATTTGCCAATTAACAATAAACTTTAAATCCATGGATCCACAGGCATTTCAGTTACAACTATGACTACTTATGGCAATTGTCATTAATGACAGAGGACATTTGTAAAGTGTTATTAATTCTTGGCATACATCTGGTATACGTATCTGTGATAATTCACAGTCAGTAACTCACATTCACAAGGTTCTCTCTGAGTTCCACACTGTTAGGTACTTGTCTAATTGCTGCAACAAAAAAAGTAAGCAGCTTGAGAAGGAAGAAAGGGTTAACCCTGGCTCGTATTTCAGGGGCACAGTCCACTGTGGTGGAGAAGGCATTGTGGCAGGAGCAAGGGGCAGCTGGGAGCATGGTGCGCAGTCAGCAGAAAGAGAACAAGGATGCTGGTGTCCACACACTTTCTCCTTTGTACTCAGTCTGAGTTCCCGGCCCATGGAATTGTGCTGTCCACTTGGATCATCCTAACCCTGTTAACGTAACCTAGCTAACCCTTCCTGGTCATTCTCAGAGGCTTGTTTCTGTGGTGACCCTAGATCCTGGACAGTTGACCATATTAGTTATTGCACTTACTCTGGGTAGCACTTACCTGGCTTGACACACCGGAGCTGGGCCTAGTTAGTGTGCATTTTGGCTGGAATACTGTGACTATTGTGATTGATAGATACCTTGCATAATATTATTTTATAACTACTTTCATCCTTACATGCCTGGCATCCAATAAACAATTGGAAATAAAACCAGTCATGCTACTAATGACTGGAAGATGCAAGTCCAAACATTAGTTTATTCTAATTGCTAAATTGGCTTACCCAACAGATATATGAATTTTATAATCATCCTAAATGTTGGCACCATGTGTTCAGGTAACAGAAAATATAATTGAGTGTACAGAACCACCCATATAATGAATATTAGTGGCTTGGTGTGCTCTTTGCTTGTTTCCCACATTTAGTCTAGGTTTTGGTTAATGCTGACATAGGTTTTTCCATTCTGATTAATCTATACATTCTGGTTCTTATATTTTTTCATGTGTGGTTTGGGTTTCTGGTGTTACCCTTGCTTTTTTATTCAGCTGCAGTTGATGCTTCTTTGTGGCTTCTGTAGTTTCCTATCTCATGCCTTTGACCTTGTCTGGATGGCCTTCCTGGGTTCATTTGAGCCTTAGTACTTCAACTGGACCTGTGGGGCAGAGGTGGGTGGGGGAATTAACTGAAGGACGTGTGCCTGGCACAGAGCCCGGCGAGGTGGAGCATGTTATGGACTTGATAGGAAGCCCAATCCAGAGCTTGCTATCCAAGAGGTCAGGCAGGAAAAGGGCTGGGGAGGTGCTCAAGGCAATGATCTGTGCAATGAGCGAGCCTTTCAAAGGGTACTGAAGGGTTAGGGTTGGAGGGCAGTGCTAACGGTTAGCATTCTTTCTCAAATTTCTTACCATTTTGAATGCCTTAAGTAGAGGATTCTATCACACCCTTATTTGATCACCCTTGGTGGCCAGGGAGCAAACTCCTGAGAGACTTCAGATTTATCTCTACTGTGATATGATCTGATTTCTAGGTGGTGATGGACCTTGGTTCATGTTATCATCCCTCCTCTGAAGTTATCCAGGCAATTAGCCAAGATGAGGCTAGAACAACCTCTGTTGGGTCCCACAGACGCTAGTGGTCTTCTGTTTCCAGTGTCCATCTGTTTTCCCAGGACACTTATTTCAGTGGACCCTCCAGTGGGTTAGAAAGCTATCATTTCCCCCTTTGACCACAAGTTATCATGCAAATGTCTGGGATTAGACCCTTGATATCTGAGTCCTAGCAGCATCCTCACAAATAGTTTCTCAGTGTCTTTTCCTAGAAGCTCAAGGAAGTTCTTAAGACTAAAGTCTGTACTCTGCCATGCTGGCCACTATACTGACGGCAAAGCAAGAGAACACCCCACGACCACTATGCCTGTGAATGTCAAGGGGACAGCTCCATCAATCCTAGATTAGTGTGTTTTCCCTCTGCTTCAGTGTAGTGTCTGCTTTCTCCCTCCTGCTCCAGCTCTGGCTCTTTGACCTCATGAAGAGACCTCAGCTCTAATTGTCCACCTCCCTCTGCCCTTGAGTGCCATTTGTACAACTTATACATGTTAATGTTCCTCTGTACAGGAGCAGGGTGAAGAGTTCTCAGCATGTGGTCCTTACGGTTCACTGAGGGCTGCTGCAATGCCAGTCCAGTTTGACAGGGACCGGGCAATGGGTTATTCCACTGCAGGCCAGCCTGTCAGTTGCTGTCAGTTATGGGTAAGGAGGATCGAGAGGGATTTTTTTCTTTCTTTGGAAAAATCATGAGATTCAGGTTGTCTTCGGAAGCAAGGTGAACCTTGTCTTTCTGGAAGGAATTCTGTATGTGCACACTCTCCCCGTCATTGCAGTCTCTGGAGAAGAATTAATGAATCAGCTGGGGTCCTTAACTTCAACTTCACAGAAGCTGATCCTCTGGTCCAGGTTGGGTGTGACATAAGGATAGTATGGGAATTAACATATCAGTAAGCGTCACTGAGTTATGACCAGTGCGCTACTTGGAGAAATCACAGGTTCTGGTGAGACATAAACCATGAAGAGCATAGGCTCTGAGAGCACCTCTGATGTTATCTGGGTTGCTACCTTGATGGGACTAGAGTCACCCCACAGGCACACCTGGGTGTGCTCATAAAGGCGTTTCCAGAAAGGCTTAACTGATGGAAGGAAAGCTCACTCTGACTGTGTGATGCACCATTGCATGGGCTGGGGCTCTGGGCTGACCAAAGAGAAGAAAGCCAGCTGAGTGTCAGCATTACTCTTCCCACTCCCTGACAGAAGACAAAGTTTGACCAGCCACGCCATGCTTCTACGACCATGCCTTCCTACCCCAACATGCTGAGTCTACCCTCAACTGTGAGCCAGATTAAGCCCATCTCTCCCAAGTTGCTTTTGTCAGAGTAATGAAAATGTATACGACTCTAGCTATTTATGTTCATAGCCCATGTTCCTACACATATCATGAAGGAAAATGAAGGGATCAATGTGGATAATTTCTGAATTCCTTCCCCGAAAAGGACACTGGTTGCAATGTCTCAGGTTTACATTTTCTCCATTTTAACCAAGCACTTAAAAGTTTTTTTACATATTTTTGAGCAAAATGCCCAAATATGGGTTGTGATTGTCACTGTTCAATGGAATTCCACAATAATGTCACATTAACTAACTTAACATAATATGGTGAAATATAAGAACATGAAATTATATGCCTATGAAGAAATGGGTGCCTCATATGCAAGCATGAACTCTTGTTTTATAAAATGTAGCATGGATTAAGATAAAAAGTGTGCATATAAGCTGGGCATATAAGCTTTCTGGGAGACAGCAAAGAATGCAGAGGAAGCATGTTAACCTTTGCCTGCATCCCAGTGTCTTCCATCTTCCAATGCTCAGTTACATCTTCTCAAAAGCTCGCAAGAGTAAACTTGTATGGCTGCTTTGCAAACCAGTATGGTGTCCAAAAAGATAAAAGTAGAGCTATTTTGCAGCCCAGCTATTCCACTTTATGCCTACATAAATGAGTCTGAGTCAACATACTGCAGAGATACTTGCACAAGCAGGCCTCCCCTTGCATCATTCATAATAGCCAGGAAATGGATCCAGGGCAGATGCTCATCAATAGACCAATAAAGAAAACATACAGACACACGACTGAATTTATTTAGTCATAAGGAAAAAAGTGAAGTCAAATTTGCAGGAAAGTACATAGAACTGTAACTAATTGTTAAGACAATTAAGTCAGTTTCAAAAGACAATTATTTTACACGCTGAACTTATCTTTATAATTGTGTGTGTGTGTACGGGTGTGTGCGTGTGTACGTGTGTGTATGTGTGTACACGTGTGTGTACGTGTGTGCATGTGTGTGTACATGTGTGTGTACATGTGTGTGTACGTGTGTGTGTGTGTGTGTGTGTGCCTGTTGTGAAACTATAAGGGGGTCATGAAGAGGAACGAAGAGATCTTAAGGTGGGGGTAGAGGGAATATGTAATGATACTTGACAGCTGATGAAGGATCCATTTGGGGTGAAGAAAGGAACTATCCAGAATTAAGACAGTGTGAGTGCAGAGTGGGAGTGGGAAGTAGTGGGGGACGGAGACAAATTAGAACACTATACAGTGATGTGCACGGAAACTGTCACAATGGAACATATTATTCCGAATGCTACTAAAAGGCATTCATGGAGAGAAGGCTCAGCAGCTAAGGGCTCTTGTTAATTTTTCCAGAGGACCCAAGTTTGATTCCCAGCACTTGTGTTAGCTAGCTCACAACTACCTATAACTACAGTTCCATAGGATCTGACACCTTCTGCCTCACAGTGCACACATATACACATAAAAGTAAAAGTAACAAAAGTAAATCTAAAAAACAATGATGTAAATTCTAAAATAAAAACATAAAACAGTAAAGACTGAAACTTGGTGCCAATGTTTGAGAAACACAAAGGCACAGTTTATACTCTTTTGGGTTGTGCATCTCTTTGGGCTTCTGAAGAGACACATACATAGTCTACACATGCAATCTCCTCCTCCTCCTTCTTCTTTGTAATGGCACATGTCCTGGAAACACACTCATCTACTCAGTTCTCAGAACACCTGACTTATTACACATAGTTACAACGGTGTAGTCACAATGAACCTCAGGGGTGGTGGATAAAAGTGATATAAGAGGGAGATTCTTGCCAGAGTCCATTTCTAATCTACTTACATCAATTGAAACAGTCTGTGCCCTGTTCTCAGGTGAGATGTAGGCAACTGGAAGTTTCCAGAGGAGAATGTTCTTGGTATCATCTGTATGTACAGCTTTCCATTGTGATAAGGAAGCATCTAAGATGACAACTTAAAATGAGGAACGGTCTGCTTTGTTTAGAGATTTTAAGATTTTAGTCCACAGCTGAGCCGTTGCTCTTCGGCCTGTGCTGAGGCAGCATGCTTTGGTGAGCGTGAATGGTGGAGGAAACCATTTATGTGCTGATTAGTAAAGGCTGAACATGAGGAAGGGGTTAGGATCCCAGAATTTTCTTTCATGGCATCCCCTGCAGACTGGAAGACCTCCAGCTAGGCTCCACCTCTTAAATGTTTCCCACTCCTCTCTAATGGCATCAACAGGCTGTAGAACCAAGCCTTTGATGTCCGGATCTTTGGGGAACACTTCGCCAAACCAGAGTTCTTACAGCCTCAGCACACTCAGCATGGAGGAGAGACAAGAAGGGTGAAGAGCTGACTTGCCTTGCAGTCTGAAGGGATGAAGGGGACTAGACCATTCAGGACAGTTCTCACGGTAGGTACTGGGTTCGGTTAACTAGGAAGCTGAGGTTAGGAGACACTTTTAGGAGTTGTAGGTGGTTGAGGTGATATTGTACCAAGGCTGGCATTTTATATTCTATTTTTAATGCTCAATTAACTGAAAAACCTGGTAGGGTTTCTGCAGACAAAAAACAATTTTTTTTTCTTTTAGAGACCTTTCTATGATTTATCAAAAGTTATTCAGAATCTCAAAAGTATAGTGAATCTCTGTTTCTTTGTATTCTAGGTATTTTTTCCTGAGAGGTAACATCTGCCACAGATTCAGAACATGTGCAGGAAGAGATAATTCAATGTACAGGTGGGAAGCTGTAGGGCTGCTTATGATGGTCTATAATGTTCCTGGATATTTACTTAATCCCATTTTTCTGTGTCAGGCACAGCTTTTCTGAAGAGAAAACAAAGCAGAGAATCCATTATTACTTCATGCTTGCAGCTTGGTGAGTGTTTCTCTCCTTTATGTAGGCTGAGGTATAAAAGGAAACAGTCGAGACAGGAAGCCATTGAAAACAACTCTTAAAAATTGTGATTGGGCCGGGTGTTGGTGGCATATGCCTTTAATCCCAGCACTCAGAAGGCAGAGGCAGGCGGTGGATCTCTGTGAGTTCGAGACTAGCCTGGTCTACAGAGAGAGTTCCAGGACAGCCTCCAAAGCAATATACAGAGACCTGGTCTTGAACCCTCCCACCCCAATAAAATAATTATGATTGTGATGCTGAAGTGTAGTTGTCACAGTTGGTGTCTTCTGGTGTGAGTGTGGGGGAAGGACTCATTTTTCTTTAAAGGGCTGGCCTTGGGGAGTTTGACCATGATCCAGTGAGTGTATGGGCAACAGAAACGGACTTGGTGTTTTTTTTCCTTTTCTTGTTTTCTGGGAGGAGGTCACAAGGGTGGAGCAGTGAATCTGGGAGGACTGGGAAGGGACTGTGCATTACATGAAACTCCCAAACAATCAATAAGAATCATTACATGAACCTCCCAAACAATCAATAAGAATCATTACATGAAACTCCCAAACAATCAATAAGAATATTGTGTTGGAAAGAGAGAGATATGCCCCCATCCCAAGACGACGACAGAGCAATCTGATATTGGAAATTCCTCTCTGAGACTCTTCTCAGGTGACTTGAGATTGTGTTAAGTTGAGAATTAAAGCTATACATCACAGGCACAGAAGACAAGCTTGACACATTTCACAATTTTGCCAAAGTTGGCGGGAAGATGAGAGGTTTGTGTCTAGAGTTAGAAGCCCGAATTGACTTAACAGTTCATAAAAATATGTAGGAAACAGAGTTTCCAGGTTTTTGGATGCACAAAGCGACATAAGTAATGTCCCGTAAGATGTTATTTCACAGCAGCAAAAGATAAATGAGCATGATCAGAGGTATTCAAGACTAGCGGAGAGGCAAGCTTTCTATGAATACAGGGGTCAGGAGTAATGGAGTGGCAGCTCAGTTGCCAGGGTACTCTCTGTTGCTGTGGTTCAACACCATGAACAAAAGCATCTTGGAGGGGGAAGGCTTATTTGCTTGTAGTTCCATATCAAAACTCATCAAAGGCAGTTGGGGAAGGAACTCAATCAGGACAGGAACCTGAAAGCGGGAGCTGGTGCAGATTGCCAGGAATCATGAATGGGTGCTGCGTACTGGCTGGCTTCTCGTGGCTTGATCAGCCTGGTTTTTTTTTTTTTTTGGTTTTGTTTTTTTTGAGTTTCAAGATACCTCTTTATCATGAAAAATGAGACATTTCTTCTTAAGCAACAATTGATGCAGTATATTGTTTTCACTATTTCTTCTTAATATTTTCACTTACTCTGAAAATTTCATACATGTACCCAATAAATCTTGATAATATGCAACCTCTACTCTCCCTTCCAACCCTACACATCTCCTTCCCAACTTAATGTTTGTTTGTTTGTTTATTTATTTGCTTATTCATTTCTTCCCTTTTAGGTTTAAATTAGAAGCAATCATATATATATATATATATATATATATATATATATATATATATATATATCAATCCAGTTCACTCTCCTTCCCATTCTCCCATGACCCCCACTGACTCCCATCCCATCCCTCTTCTGCTCCATAGAAAGGGTGAGGCCTTCCATGGGGGATCACCAAAGTCTGTCATATCATTTGGGGCAGGGCCTAGGCCCTCCCCCATGTGTCAAGGCTGTGAAAGTGTCTCTCTATGGGGAATGTGCTCCCAATGTCCATTCGTACACTAGGGATACATACTTTTCCACTACCAGGGGCCCCATAGACTGCCCAGGCCTCCTAACTGACACCCACGTTCAGGATCAGTCTACTTTCCTGTAGAACACAGGACCACTTGCCCAGGGATGGCACAGACCACAATGGGCTGGGTTCTCCCATATCTACCGCTTACAAAGTATCCCACATATAGATGTAATTTCTCAACTGAGTTTCCCTCCCCTCTAAAGACGCTGGTTTGTGTCAAGTTGACATAAAACTCTCACCACAACAGAGCTTTGGGTTTAATTACCGGCACTGCATATCAATAGGCATAGAGGCTCAAGTCTGTAATTCTAGCATTCAGGAGATGGAAGCAGGAAGATTAGAGAAATGAATAAACCCTTTAAAGAAATCTTTGAAAATACAAACAATGGAAAGAAATTAATAAAACCTGAAAGTAGAAATAGAATCATAACGATGACCCAAACTGAGGGAAATCTGGAAAGAAAAAAAAAGTTAAAAATGAATAGGAACCCAAGAGGCAAGTCCCACAAACAGAATAAAGATGGAAGAATGACAGGCATTGAAGACATGATAGAAGAAACGGATACATCAGCCAGTGAAAAGACTCCTGACAGAAAATATCCAGAAAATCTGGGACACTATGAAAAGACCAAAACTAAGGAAGGAGAAGACATACAGGGAAATACAGGTCAGAAAATCTTCTTTCTTTTCTTCTCCTTCTTCTTCTTCTTCTTCTTCTTCTTCTTCTTCTTCTTCTTCTTCTTCTTCTTCTTCTTCTTCTTCTTCTTCTTCTTCTTCTTCTTCCTCTTCTTCTTCCTCCTCTTCCTCTTCCTCCTCCTCCTCTTCTTCTTCTCCGTCTCCTCCTCCTCCTTCATCTGTCGTTGTCTCCTCCTCCTTCTGTTTTTCAAGACAGGATTTCTCCGTGTAGCTCTGGTTGTACTGGAACTAGCTCTCTGTTGACCAAGATGACCTTGAATTTACAGAGATCCACCTGCCTCTGCCTTCCAAATGCTGGGATTAAAGATGTGTGCCACCACTGCCTAGCAACACAGAAAATATTTTCAACAAAATCATAGAAGAAAAACTCCTTAACCTAAAGAAAGAGATACCTATCAAGGCACTAGGAACATATAGAGCACCAAATATACTGGGCCAGAAATGAAAGTCTCTTCAGTAATAATAATCAAAACACTGACCCTACAGAACGAAGAAGGAATATTAAAAGCTGCAAGGGGAAAAGACCAAGTAACATATGAAGGTAGACTTGTTAGACTTACACCCGATTTCTCAATGGAGACTTTAAAAGTCAGAGGGGCCTGGATAGATACGCTACAGACTCTAAGAGACCACTGATGCTGTCACAGACAAAACTCTCAATTACAAGAGACAGAAGAAACGCCCCCAAAAATCTTTCAGTCACAAGAGAGGTAGAAAATAAGACATACCATGATAAAACCAAATTTAAGTCTACAAATCCAGCCTTACAGAAGGGGCTAGAAGGAAAATTCCAACCTTAAAATGTTAACCATACCCAAGAAAACACAAGGAATAAATAATCCCAGACTGACAAATCCAAAAAGGGGAATCATTCTTTCTCTCTACCTCTTTCCCCCTCCCTCTCTCTCTCTCTCCCTCTCCCCCTTTCCCCTGTCCCTCAGAGAGACCAAGGCAGCATGGTCAGGGCCTGCCTGGGTCTGTACCAGGCCTTCTGAGTATATGCTGTGGCTTCCACTGTAGTGTGCTTATGGGATTCCGAGTGTGCAAGCAAGTGGGCTTTTTTCCTTCTGTTTGCTTTGTTAAATTCAAATGTGTTTGTTTTTGTTTTATCTTATTATATTACATTTTATTACTGTCCCTTAGCAGCTTGGTTGTTTTCTAATGGGAGACAGAGAGGGAGTGGGCTGGAGGAACTGGGAGGAGAAATAATCAGGATATATTATGTGAGGGAAAAAAAATCTATTTTCAATAAAAGGAAAGCCAAACCAACCAGTCAAGAAACAAATGAAAAAACCCAACCCTAAACTAAGTCACCCTCAGACAAATAGTTCCAAGCCAGCTGTGTGTCAAAAAGAAAATAATGAGCTAGTGTGACACTGATGTGACATAATTCTATCATGGGGCCAGGGGTCATTTTATTTACTTACTTTTTTTCCCAAAAGTTTTCAGCTTTATTTAGAATCAGTGCACTCATATTTGGGTGAGAATTAGGAGAGGGATTGATTTGAAACTCACAAAGTAAAGGTGGAGATATTTCAAAATATTGTCATGGAATCTTTCTACAAGATATATTGAAATCAATAGAGCTTATTTCTTACGTGTGTGTGTGTGTGTGTGTGTGTGTGCACGCGCACATGTTTATGCACTCAAGTGCTGTTGCATGTGTGTTTGTGAGCGCAGGAGCCAGTGGACAACCTTGGGTGTCAGCCTTCTTTGAGGCAGGGGGAGAGCATGTGCTTTTAAATTAGTTTTTCCATTTAAAGTGAAGCAGAGGGCCACTCCTTTATGCCATATAGCAGATATTACCATCCTGTTCTTTCCATGCCCTCCACCCTGACTCTTCGCTCTGCAGCTTTGTGGCTGCAGAGTGCTGACCAAATGTTAGCTTTAATGGAGAGTCATTAGGAAGCATGCAGTTGCTTGAAATCAGAGAAAACACCCCCTGCTTCTTCCCTGGAAGCTCCTTGTGTCTGAATTTTGGCTTTCTTCAGGATATCTTCACTACAAGTCATCCTATCCCAGGGTGGTTGCAGAGTTATAATCTAAATTTATAAGCTATGATGCATGGATGCATCCCACTGGGGAGGAAGAAGTCTAATTTATGTCTTTCCATATATTTTTCTTTGGTTGGTGTTTGTGTTAGAAGTTTCTGGAGGCATCAAACATAGAAAAGCCCTGTAATTCCAGAGGGGATTAATGCAGACAATATTTCACCCAGGAAGTATAGCCATAAATAAGAGGAGGTACTTTTAAATGGTCTCTAAATTTTTCGAGATACCACTCAAGTGCCTGTAAAACCCAAATCAACTTTCTACTTGCATTCTTAATTTTCTCTGCACCTCATTTCTCTCCTAGATGGGGATGATTTTTCAGTCTGACTCAGAAAGGAAGGGCGCTTATGAACATCAACTTTTTACAAAATATTCCCCACCACCTCCATCCCAACTCTAAATTTCTTCCATTTTTTTTCCCCAAAAAACAATTTTCTTGTGATCTAAAGTGATAAAGTCATGGGGGGAGTGAGGACTCCATGTGGTGGGTTTAAAACTTTGGTCTGTGGAGTTTTGTATACTTGGTGGGATTGGATTTCAGGAGCAGTGGGTGGGGTGCTAGCCTTCAGCCTACTCATTGTCCTTGGAGGAGTGGCCCTTGGGTTAGCTGGGGGTGCCTGCAGGGGTTTGGGACAAAGCAAAAAGTGGGAGAAGGAAGTTTAGAAAGAAAAAATCTGAGATTCTTCTGACTGGTGTGGGTTATACCTGTAACCATTATTAAGATGTAAGAAAACAAAGACATCATGAAATTTGCAGGCAAATGGATGGAACTAGAAAAAATCTTCCTGAGTGAGGTAATCCAGACCCAGGAGGACATGGGATATACTCACTCATAAGCGGATATTAGCTGTAAAGTAAAGGATAACCAAGTTACAATTCACAGCCCCAGAGAGGCTGGGTAACAAGGAGGGCCCAAAGAGGGATGCATGGATTTCCCCGCAGGATGGGGATAGAAGAGATCTTTGGCATAAACTGAGAGTTTATGTGGAGACATGAGGGATTGGGTTGGGCCATTTTGGGGAGGGACAGAGGAAGAGAGTAATGAAAGAGATATCTTGATGAGGGTGCCATTTTGGGGTTTTGGAGAAATCTGGTGCCAGGGAAATTCCTTGGAATCCACGAGGATGACCCTAGCTAATACTCCTATCAATAGTGGAAAGGGTGCCTGAACTGGTCTTCTCCTGTAATCAGATTGTTGACTACCCTGATTGTCATCAGAGAGTCTTCATCCAGTAACTGATGGAAATGGATGCGGAGATCCACAGCCAAGCACTAGGCTGAACTCTGGCAATCCTATTGGAGGGAGGGAGAAGGATTCTCAGAGCCAGGGGAGCTTTCATAAGAGCTCACAGAGTCTGGACTGATAGCTAGGGAGCTTGCATGGGACTGACCTAGGCCCTCTACATATGTGTGACAGTTGTGTGGCTTGGTCTGTTTGTGGGACTTCTAGAAGTGGCCTGTTCCTCATGCTTGAGTTCTTGGGGACAAAGTCACTGTACTTGCTTGCCTCACCCAGCCTTAACACAAAGGGAGGACCTTAGTCCTACCTCAGCGTGGGATGTCGTGCTCCCTTGACACCCTAGGGGGAGAACAAGAGGGGTGGATGGGTTTGCAGAGGGGAGACGGGACAGGAAGGAAGGGAGGGAAAACTGTGGTTGGGATGTAAAACAAATGAAAAAATTCAATTCATAATAAAAAATAATGGGAAGATCTGTGAGAGCCGCAGGGTTGGGATCAGAGAAGGCTGCCACGGGTGGGTGTTCTGCAGCAGACGGAGGGAGGAGGTGGGGGTGGATCTGGGGGAACAGAGAGGAGAATGTCTGCAAGGCAGCCTGTCTGGTTTTCTGGCAGGCATCTTGACTGCCTTCTTCCCCCCAGCTATTCCCTCCCCACTTTGGTGCGTGACGACCCCCACCCCATCTGTGTGTGGGGCCACAATTGTTGTGTGTTTATAGTTGCAGCAGCCTGGTTATATATACACAGAAGACAGTGCAGCATGGCATTCCTCTTCTGGCTCCCCTTGCTCTCTTCCGCAGCGTCCCCTGGGCCTGGGAGAGGGTAACAGAGATGTTCATTTTAGGGCGAGGATGCAGCAGTCATGTGCTTTCAGCTCTTTGATTAGTTATGGGTTTCCCATTCACAGTTGCCCACTGCAAAAAGCATCCCCATTGACCGGGGATGCATGTACCCATGGGCAAACTTGGCTGTGTTTTGGGTGTGCACAGGTGCATGCGTTTTTAGAAGTATTTCAGCCTGGGTGCTCCTGTTGGGCTCTGTCCTTCACGATCACGGTTCTTCTTCAGATGTTTTCGTCCTTTTGGGAATCCACCTGTTTCGGTCTTTGGAAAGCTCAGGGAAGGCAAGTGAGCAGCCTGCCTGGCGTGGCGCTGACATCAGATGAGACGTGAACCCTTATTTGGGACAAGCAGGTTATGACTTTGTCTGGAAGACCTTTGTTCTGTGAGGTCTCAGGAACCCGAGTGAAGCCTATTGTTTATATGATCTGAGGCCAGCTTCTCCACATCAAAATCTAATTCTGAACAGTAGAACTGTTACTCTATTATTTTCTTGGGGTTCCCAAAATTTGTACTAGCCAATGAAGTTTCATGACAGAATGATTTGAGTGGCTTGGTTCTTATTCTAGGGAACACTTGTTTTCAGATAATTTTCATCCTCCTTTTCATGTTTCTGCGTTTTGAAATTTACACACGTGGCTTACAGATTGTTGTCTTTTCTTGCACTTCTGGATGGAAGCACCGACTAAGTTTAATCTTTGTGGTCTACTTTTTAATGTCACAGGTTTGAGAGAATTATCCCCAGAAGACAGATGACAGAACTGAAGCCATTCTTAGGGATTGTGACATTAAATGGCACTAAGGATACTCAAAATGACAAAACCCCAAGGAATAAAAGTAATGCTTGACTTTCACTTTCCTGTTCCACCATTCAAACTATTCAATATGGGGGATTTATTATAGTGCAACAGTTTATGTTTTTCCATTTCTAAAGAGATAAATAAACAGAGAAATGGGCCATATTTCTCCAAAGATGAATGGCTTAAGACAACAGAGAGACTATTTACTAAGAGCCATAATGAGTTGGGGCTAAAAAATGCAGCCACCACGGTATCTGTACAGCTCTGCTGCTATCTACACTTTATGGTGTGGAAGAGTGTTTTCACTTGCTCTGACCTATCCCTTCCTCGGAGCAGTTATTTTATCCCTCAGTGCCATTTGTCTGCATCTAAATATTTCCATGTATTCTTTCAGTACCCATGAAACAAATGGCTTAGAGAGCCATCCTCAACATCAAGGTGGGGATAGCAGGACTTGATGCTATAGTCTTGAGCAAAATCTTAGCAGTGAAAACTTTAGTCAGTTTGCCCCTACTTTCCATCTCTGTGTTGCCAAATATGCACATTAAGAATCAACGAGGCACGGGCAGTGGTGGCTCATGGCTTTAATACCAGAATTTGGGAAGCAGAGAGAGGTGGATCTCTGAGTTCGAGGCCAGCCTGCTCTACAAGCAAGTCCAGGACAGTCAGGTCTGTTAGTTTCTCAAAACAAAAACAAAAACAAACAAACAAAAGATCAATGAGGCACTATCAGGATGGGAAGGGGGTCTGCAGGAAAATGTTTAGATCCTATTTAATCTCTTTTGGCTTCGATCCAGGGAAGATGCATGTAACTAATATGTTCCAGTGAGGAGACTGTCCTTGGTTATGAGATCTCTATACCTGTGCCCTTCAAAGAATCATCTGAATGGAATTCAAACAATAAGTAGACCTCATAAGACCTCGAAGGAGTGATGTGGATCTCAGTTCAGGAAGTAAAGGGTCTTCTACCCAGGGTCATTGTTTAACTTATCAAAACTTAGATATAACAGTGGAAAAAAAAAATGACGATTGAAACCTGTCCCTGCAAAGTTTTCTTTTGATCCGCGTTCCTTGATTGCCTATCAAGTGTCAGGCCAACCGAGCCTGGGTTAGTTACTCTCCCCAAAGGGCTTTGGAGTGGTAGTCTAATTGCATTGGGCCTGCCAGCTCTGTGAGCCCATGAGGCCAACTTTTCCAAGAACTACTACCCCCTTTTTTATCTGCAGGGGGACGCCTCAAGATCTGTTTGTTTCACATGGTGGCATTGATCTGAAACTGGGACACTATTTTCTTCTCCATGACTACTTTTTTGGGGTGGGGTGGGGCAGGGAGTAGGGAATGAAAGGATCAGGGGGAAGAGATGAATGACTGTGGTGGCTCTGAAACAAAGCAATCGCAGCTGTGGGGTAGCCGGGTTTTTCCATAACCTAAAGAAAGGCAGAAGCTGAGAGAGTTGATCTGGACTGAGAGTAAGAAGAGAGAAAAAGGCAAAACCAGCTTTTCAGCAAATGTGTTTGCTTTTCATGAGAATCTTTACCGTCAGCCCCTGGCGTCCATGTACCCAAAGAGTCTGAGATGTATGGTGGAAAATCCAGCCAAGCCTCCTCCCTCATCTCCCTACAAACCCTGCTACATCTCAGAAAACCCACCAAATGATGACCCTTACCCCAGAAAGCTCAAGCTCACTCCCTCAGGGTATTTTCAGTCTCCCCTTTCTGTTTCCTCTCTGGGGGGGGTCTGAGGGGGTCTGGGGGGCCATCGGGAGCGTTGTATCCATTAAACGTAGGCTTTTTAAAATTCAGTTTGATTTGCTCTGATTTGGATTTCTGTATTGGTGGAGAGGCTTGTGGGGCACAGAAACTTTTCACTTACATTCTCTCACTAAACTGCCCCAACTTACAACCAAAGGTGCCTAACTAATACATGGACTAAAGAAGATGTTGTTGATAATTTACATGTCTTGATAATTTACTTCCAACTTTTCAAGATCCAAATCTAAAAATAACTTGCATCCAGCTTGGTATGATTGTAGAATGGGGAAGTCAGGAATACGAGGTGTGGCATGAGGGCGTGCTTTGGCATTAATCCAGAACACATGAATATTAGTATTTTGATATCTGTTGCTAGCTCTGGGAGAGCGGGCCTGTACAGGGCTTTGTTTCTTTAACTGCAAAATGGAAAACATACATAGTCTTAGGCTTACAGCTAACCTTCCATTAGAGAAAGCAGCTGGGCACTCTTTAATAGGCAAGGGAAAGTTTTGTTAAGGGAAAAGCTGCAATTTTGCCCTTAATGTTTCTGATTCAGAGCAAGATTGCTTCAGGAGTTGGGTACGACTGGTTCAGGTACAGACGAGACAGAGTCTCTTGAAGACCTTGGAGGGATTCTAGGTGTTCGAGGTGTGGATGGGCTGAGGACCTTAACTGGGGGAAGGGAGGTGGGGAACAGAGTCAGTTAAATACAGGGTCAGCTTAAGTGAGGATTTTGGTGTTGACTTTCCCCAGCTGACAGATGCCCAAGAAACTGGTTGGCAAAACAAAACAACCCTAACTGCAGGGATGGTTTCCTACTTGACCAGTCCGAGGCCCTCAGGCATTTCCAGGTGTGTCTCGTTTGTACTCTGTCTGCTTGCTCCGTTACATCTCTTAAGTAGAGGCTCTCAGCTCCATCCCTATGGACATCTGAGCCCGCAGTGCTTTGTTTTGCAGGACTGCCTCATGCACTGGAGAAGGTTTAGCACCATTTCTGTCCTTTATCCGGCAGGGATGACAACAGGAAATGGCTCAGAACAATGGCAAGTGACCCGTGATTGGAGTGGTGGCACATGGGACCACTCACCCTTAGTGAGAATCATTGCTCTAGGATACTCACTTTACAGAAGACTGGCAACTCAGTTTTAATCAGGGACCTGAATCACAGAAAAAGCCAGCGGGAAGAAGGGGACATTATACTCCTTTATTTCCTGCCTCTGCCTCTCACCTCCTCTTCTTAGAAACCAGAGAAGGTACCTTGACTGCCTCCTTCCCAGTGAAAGGCTGGAATGATGGAGCCTTTCTGGGAGGTGATCACCATCTGTTTAGATTCTGTTACTATAGGCTCCGAGATCGCCAAGTGAGGATTGAGTGCATTTCTGGGCTAATAGAGCAATTGTTAAAATTGCTACTATCCTGAAGCCAGCTGTAAGTACATCTCACACTCTTTAACCTCTCTAAGACCGACAGAAAGCGGTGGGCCTCCATAGCCAGGGGCGATTTCCACTTATATTGCTGCCCAGTCCAGGAAATCTGATGGGAGTTATATGTCCACAGCTCGAAAGAACTAGAGAAGCTACAAGACACACACACTGCTTGGATCTGCAGATTGGTTAGGGGCATCTCTCTGTAATAGAGGGAGCTCTCCCCTGGGAGGCATGACTAACAAGGAAGAGGATGCCAGTTTTCCTTGTGTCTGTAGTTTGGGGGAGTCGTTGGTTACTTTGCCCATAGAAACAGAAAGTCAGGGCAAGGAAAGAGGACTCATCTACTGCAAGGGTTATCTGTTCCCCCGCTTTATAATCGGGGAGGACGAGGAAGAGGAAGAGGGAAGGAGAGGAGGAGGAGGAGATGAGAAGGGCGGAAGGGAGGGAGAGGCAAGAGGAGGGGGATGGGAGGGATATTATTAGAGCACATTACTGTTTTAAAGACGGGCTTGGAGCTTTGTTCAGTAAACAGTCAGCAGAGGTCTAGAAGTTTCTTCCTTTCATTTGCTATTCCCCCTCACATGCTGGCAGTGATTTGGCATCGACAGAGTAGAATAAACAAGCTTTGGGGGCTAGAAGTTCAAGGCTCAAAGCGGATGTGCAGCTTCTGCAGAGTAGGAAATGAAGCATTACACCCACTATTCCTTTAAGCAGTGCTTAACCCAAACTCTGTGATTCCTTGTGTGATCCCGAGTAGGGCAGCAAGCTCTATCTGTTTCAGTCTGCTTTGCTTCCGGAGAGATGTAGGAGAATCCCTGCCGACCCTTGATGTAGGCGCAGCGTGGCTCCCATGAGGGGCAGGCTGCTCTCTTTCTGGGGTACCCAGTCTGTCTTTCACCATTACCCCTGTTAATCATTGAGGATGGCCACTCACTCACTGCTGTCAGGATTTGCTTACAGAACCCTCTACGTTTCCTGCTGAAAAGCAAATAAAATGAAAACATCAGTGAACTGTAAAATGGAATGGATAGACTCAGACTGAGGGCCTAAGGCACCTTTCTCTGAGAGTCATCAGTCTCAAAATATCCATTTTGAGAATCTGTAACATCTACCCTTTATATTTCGTTTCGAACCAACAAGCACTGCTTTGTCCTAGTAGCCGAGGTTTTTAAGAGCTGACCTTTATTAAGCTTCTACCACAGAATACATGAGGCTGTAAACCTGCTTCCAAACAATATTAGCTGAAAATGAATATTTGTAGGAAGGGAATCGATTCTACCATTAGATTAGTCAGCAACTAAAGAACAAGTCAGCAGCAAAAAGAAGACCCGAGAGAGAACACATTAAACACTATATTCTGGAAAAACAGTTGTTCAAAATACATGCCTTTGTCTTAGTCATTAAATTGGCTCAACAACTCACTGGAAAATCATGTACACAGGAGGGCCTCCAACCGAAGGTTAAAATGAGCATTTCCAAGGTCACTTCCATCGTGCTGGTCTTGACAAACTTGGGTTGTCAGCCTCAGTACAGGCGATTTTATCTGCTGAGCCTTCTCAGCATCCTTCCGCATTTTTTTTTTTTTTAGACAGGGTCACTTAGGAAACCTGGGACTTGCTATTTTGGCTAGACTGGCTGGCCAGCAAGCCTCCAAGAAAGAGCTGCCTGTCTTTGTGTTCTCAGTGCTGATGTCACAGGGGTGTGCTACCTCAGTTGGCTTTCACCTGAGCCCTGGCCACTACATTTAGGTCCTCTTGCTTGTGTTTTGAGCACTGTAGCCACCGGCTACCTTTCCAGCTTTCATAGTTTCCTTTAGAAGTGAAAGGGCTACGTCACAGGGCCCAGTCACTCTGAGCTCGCTCATTGCCTGTATCACATGTGAATTCTTTTCCCTTCTTTTTCTAATATAATTTAGAAACAATCTTAATTTAAATATCAGTCCCAGTTCCTTCTCCCTCCCATCCTCCCATGCCCCCGTCAATGCCCCCATCCTACCCCATCCACTCCCCAGGGAGAATGAAGCATTACATGGGGGGAGGGGGTTACCAAAGTCTGTCACATCTAGACTGGGAGAGTATCCCTCTGTGGGGAATGGGCTCCCAAAGTCCATTTGTGCACCAGGGATAAATACTGGTTCCACTGTCAGAGATCCCTTAGACTGCCCAGGCCTCCTAACTGACACCCACATTCAGAAGGCCTGGTTCAGTCTAATGCTGGTTCCCCAGCTGTCAGTCTGGGGTCCATGAGCTCCCACTTGCTCAGGTCAGTTGTTTCTGTGGGTTTCTCCAGAATGGTCTTAACCCCTTTGCTCATTACTCCTCCCTCTCTGCAACTGGATTCCAGGAGTTCAGCTCAGAACTTAGCTGTGGGTGTCTGCTTCTGCTTCCATCAGCTACTGGATGAAGGCTCTAGGATGGCATGTAAGGAAGTCATCAATCTCATTAGAGGGGAAGAACATTTAAGGTAGCCTCTCCACTATTGCTTAAACTCTTAGTTGGGGTCATCCTTGTGGATCTCTGGACATTCCCCTAGTGGCAGATTTCTCTTTAAACCTATAATGGCTCCTTCTACTATGGTTTCTCTTTTCTTGCTCTCCTCTATTCTTCGCCCGACTCAGTCTTCCCGATCCCTCATGTTCTCCTCTCCCCTCCCCTTCTCCCCTTCTGTTTTTCCCACCTCCACCCCCTTCCCCCCTCCATGCTCCCAATTTGCTCAGGAGCTCTTGTCCCTTTCCCATTTTCCAGGGAACCATGTATGTCTCTCTCTTAGATCGCTTCTTGTTCCCTTGCTTCTCTGGAGGTGAGGATTATAGGCTGGTGATCCTGTAATGTCTAATATCCATACATGAGTGAGTACATAACGTTTTTATCTTTCTGTGACTGGGTTGTTTCAAGATTTTATTGTCCTCCCACCTGCGGAGTAGTCCTCCACCGTGTGAATGAACCACATTTTCTCCATCCATTCTTCAGTTGAGGGACATCTAAGTTGCTTCCAGGTTCTGGCTATTACAAATAATGCTGCTATGAACATAGTTGAACAGATGCCCTTGTTGTATGAATGTGCATCCTTTGAGTATATGCCTAAGAGTGGAATTGCTGTATCTTGAGGTAAATTCTTGAATAGGAAGGTAAATGGATGGATTGTAAGGGCTTAAAGTTTTCTCATATTTTACATGGATAGTTGCTTCAGTAATAAACATAACATGCACTCACTCACTCAGGCACTCACTCACACACTCACTCACTCATGCATTCATTCACTCACTCATTCACACACTCACTCACTCACTCACTCACTCATGCACTCACTCACTCACTCATACACTCACACACTCACTCACACACTCACTCATTCACACACTCACTCACTCACTCACTCACACACTCACTCAGGCACTCACTCACTCACTCATGCACTCACTCACACACTCACACACTCACTCACACACTCACTCATGCACTCACTCACACACTCACTCATACACTCACTCACTCACTCACACACTCACTCACTCATTCACTCATTCACACACTCACTCACTCACTCATGCACTCACTCACTCACTCACTCACTCATGCACTCACTCACACACTCAGGCACTCACTCACTCACTCACTCACACACTCACTCACACACTCACACATACACTCACTCACTCACTCACACACTCACTCAGGCACTCACACACTCACTCAGGCACTCACTCACACACTCACACACACTCATTCACTCACACACTCACTCACTCACTCACTCACACACTCACTCAGGCACTCACACACTCACTCACTCACTCACTCACACACTCACTCAGGCACTCACACACTCACTCACTCACTCACTCATGCACTCACTCACTCACTCACACACTCACTCAGGCACTCACTCACACACTCACACACTCACTCACACACTCACACACACTCATTCACTCACACACTCACTCACTCACTCACTCACACACTCACTCAGGCACTCACTCACACACTCACACACTCACTCAGGCACTCACTCACACACTCACTCAGGCACTCACTCACTCACTCAGGCACTCACTGACACACTCACTGACACACTCACTCACTCATGCACTCACTCACACACTCATTCAGGCACTCACTCACACAATTCTCAAGGTGCTCAGACTTACATCAAGATCCTAGTCTCAGTCTTTGGTGATTCATGTGCCATTCTCCTATTAGCCGTGGAAGCAGCAGGTGGAGCAGAGCTGTTCATAGTGGGCAGATTTTGTTTTAGTTGTCAGCTAAAACAGGAGCCCCATCATTCTGGACTTGGCAGCTCATTAGTAGAAAAGCCACCAGGAAGCCTCGAGTTGGTAATTTAGTGCACAAACTTATTCCCCGATACAGCTGCAGAGCAGCAGGTGGTTATGATGGAAGCAAACAGTACCTTAAAATAAAATGCAATAAGGAAACGGAAGAACCTTTTATTATTGCTTTTGCACTTGTCACTGTGGCTGAGGATGTGAGAATTTTATTCTTGTGCATTTAGATTTTCTTATTAACATGATCAATATATGTAAGAAAGCACCTCCTCGCAGTTCACTGCATTTAATATTGAGTGTCTACTCGGTGATTCGGGCTAGGTGTTGGGGAAACTCACTTCCTGTTTCAGATTTCAGTGTGGAGCCAGCTGTGCACACAACTTCCTAATAAAGGAACAGAAACTCTCTTCCAGAGCACTTGACAGGAAGGATTCTGATCATGGGGTGAAGGAATCTTCTGGAAGACAATGAACAGGAGCTAGCAGGATAAGTGGAACACTAGTGCATTTGAAGGCAAAGGTTGTGGGCAGCAGGAGTTTTCAGAGAAACGTCTGAAACGTTCAGAGTGCTTTGAGTCCATGTGGAAGGGAAAATGGGGCTGAGCTGCTTATATCTGAAAAGGTTCCTCCATTAACACATCCTTCCTGAACAGGACGGAGCACAAACCCACCCCTCAGAGGTTCCTCCATTAACACATCCTTCCTGAACAGGACGGAGCACAAACCCACCCCTCAGAGGTGATGACAGCCATTTCCTACCTCGTGGAGTACTGAGGGGACAGGGGTGCGGGGTGGGTGGGTGGACGGGGTGCGGGGGTGGGTGCGGGGGTGGGTGGGTGGACGGGGTGCGGGGGTGGGTGGGTGCGGGGGTGGGTGGGTGGACGGGGGTGCAGGGGTGCGGGGGTGCGGGGGTGGGTGGGTGGAGAGAATGATTAATAAGGGCCTGGAGAAGAGAAGCCATATAAAACAAACTAGAGCAACCAGAGTGTGAAACAGATCTAAAACAAACATAGGGAATTCAGTGATTTTTGTGTATATGCCTATTACTGTTCGGAGATAAAAGGGGAGATGCTACCCCCGTGAGTTATACAGACGGAAAACAGCTGTAATTCACCCTAATGAGATATTTGATACGAAGCCTAGATAAAGAAGACCATAAAATGCTGCAGAAAGCAATTTTTAAAAGGTTAGGACCATTTCCCTAAGTGGATAAAGATGCAATATTCCTAAATGGAGACCTCTGGTTCGTGAAAATATTATGGGTTCTTGCAGTTTTGAAGCTGTCACGTGACTCCAACTGAATTCCAAGGATTCTTTTTGAAACTTTTCACATGTGCTACCTTTACTAGATGGCAGGGTGCATTTTAAAGTCAAACTCAGATTTTTGTGATATTAAAGTAAAAAACGCACACATTTAACGATAGCACATAAACAATCCTGAAACAGATGTTTTCATTGTAAGAATCTAGAATGTGATCAAAAGCTTTCTTATTAGCGATGGAAAGGTTAGTGAGTTTGTGGTACATTGGGCAGTAAATTTAATATATGAAGAAACGTCTCCCTTTATAGCACACAATGAACTGGAATAGACGCTGGGTTAAAGAGTCACAGGTAGAAAAGATGCCGTGTGAAGAACATGCCCAGTTTTTAACGTTAAAAATGAAGGTTGGTGGGTTCTTTAGTAAAATATATAGAAGTGGGGAAGTTTTCGCCGAGGGTCTAGCCCGCTGAACGGGATGTGGCCAAAGGTACTACCGGAAAATCGTAAAAGACAAGTAGACAAAACCTCCCAGCATTTTTAAAGTAAGGTATGTCCTTGTTGGTTGTCAAGTTCAGATAGTGTTTGCTAATATAATGTTTAAATTCATGAGATTAAGGAAAGGAAATATCATATGGTTAATGTCAGTGACAATTCAGTGTTGACAAGCACTGGACCTAATGGTACACAGAACTGGCCAAATCCCACTTAGAAATTCTTCTTATAGGACTTTAATTTTAGATAGAGGACATTCACGACTGTGTATCAAGAGGCAAGAAAGATGTCTCAGAAGTGAAGAACACTGGCTCCTCTTCCACTCTTCCACGGGACCTGGGTTCCATTCCCAGCACCCACATGGTAGCTCACCATGTGTAACTCCAGTCCTGATGGGCCTGATATGTTTTCCTGGCCCCTGTGGGCATTGTACACACGGAGGACAGGGGCATACTTATAGGTAAAATATTCATACATATAAAACAAAAAGGAGGGGGAAAATAAGAGCTGTGTGTTACCATTTGCGAGTTAAGTTTATCCCCGGTGCTTTTTGTATCATAGTGAATAATCAGAACTCACTGGGATGGCCAAAGGGACTAGATCTGCAACAGAATATTATGTAACTTACAAAATAATGTTGTGTAGAACTTTAATAACACGAGAAAATAGTCCCTGTTTACTCTGTATTGAAAAGAGGAAGAAGAATTTGGAGGACGAGGAAGATGACGAGGAGGACAAAGAGGAAGGAGGAAGGAGGAGGCTGGAAAGCTGGAGGAGGAAGAGGATGAGGCACTACGTCACCATCTTAATACTGAAAAATGGAATCACTCGTGTAAACACAGATGTATTGGTTACCTTTCCGGTTGTTGTGGCAAAATCCCAGGCGAAAACAGCGCAAAGACGGAAGGGTCTATCCAGGTCCACGGCATATGGTGCAGAGCACAGTGAAGAAACCATGGCAACAGGAGCAGAAGCAGCTGCTGACCTGGTCTTTACCTTTGGAAAGCAGAGGGGAGGGGCTGGAGTTGACCTGGTCGTTACCTTTGGAAAGCAGAGGGGGGGGGGCTTGGAGCTGACCTGGTCGTTACCGTTGGAAAGCAGAGGGGGGGGGATGGAGCTGACCTGGTCGTTACCTTTGGAAAGCAGAGGGGGGGGGGGGCTTGGAGCTGACCTGGTCGTTACCGTTGGAAAGCAGGGGGGGGGGATGGAGCTGACCTGGTCGTTACCGTTGGAAAGCAGAGGGGGGGGGGATGGAGCTGACCTGGTCGTTACCGTTGGAAAGCAGAGGGGGGGGGGATGGAGCTGACCTGGTCGTTACCTTTGGAAAGCAGAGGGGGGGGCTTGGAGCTGACCTGGTCGTTACCGTTGGAAAGCAGGGGGGGGGGATGGAGCTGACCTGGTCGTTACCGTTGGAAAGCAGAGGGGGGGGGCTGGAGCTGACCTGGTCGTTACCGTTGGAAAGCAGGGGGGCCTGCAGCTGACCTGGTCTTTACCGTTGGAAAGCAGAGGGGGGGGGGGCTGGAGCTGACCTGGTCGTTACCGTTGGAAAGCAGAGGGGGGGCCCGGCGCATGATCAACCTCTTTCATTGGTTTCGGGCCCAGATGGTGCCACTCAGATTTAGGGTGACTTTTCCACCTTGATTAACTTAGGCTATTACACATCCTGTCAAGTCGGCGATACTAACCAACACAATTGACAGATTTAGTGATTAATCACAGGACATGTAGATCCTATAGGTAAGTACAACTCTTAAGAGGCTCTAGTATTAAACTTATTTTAATTTCTGTGGGTTTTTTTAAAAATCCACCAAGAGAAGGTAATACTGAAAAAACAGCCTCTGTCTGTCTGTCTGTCCGTCTGTCTCTCTGTCTGTCTTTCTTTCTCTCTCTGTCTCTTTCTCGCCCACTCTCCCTGTCTCAATTTTAACAGCTCAATTTTAGTGACTGGCATAGAACATTCTGTCAGAAATAACGGCATCACCTAATCCTCGGAGTGTGAATTCTAGAAACCGTGGCCGTGAGCTTGGCATTAAGGCCTCATACTCTAGTGTCTTGGCAGACTGGAAGGGCTGGAGGCCTAACTGGACAGAGAGAACAGGCAGCTGTGAGACATCCCAGAGGCCTCCCCTCCTTATGCTTAACTCTCCCCGCAGCGCAGCTTCCTATCCAAAGCCTCAGGAAGGAGTTTTGTCTGGACTGAAAAGAGAGGGCTGGTGGCACACTGGGACTAAGCTTGGCGCTGTGTGGAGGATCCACACCTGCCAGTCTGGCCCTGGTCCTTAGTTGCCCCGGCTGCGAGGCCGGCATCACATAAAACAGGAGGAAAGTGCTTTATTCTTAGTCTGACAGACTGAGGATCAGAGGCGATGGCAGTTAACATGGGCCAAGAGCTCTTATCTCTGGGTGTCAGGAGACCCCCGTTAGAGGGTCAGGGGCTGAATGAGAGAGCTCTCTCTACCCCAGGAGAAACCTACGGGCTCGACTACAAATGAGCTGAAGTGAGAGTAAGTCCTGCATGTAAACTAACTTAATAGATCACGTTAGGGGTATTTTTCTCTCCCTCCGCCTTCTTTCCCTCTTAGCCTCCTGTACCATGTTTATTAAGCACCCACTTTATACTCCTGGGGCCAGGAGGATGGCCTCAAGGTTTCAAACAGTTTGGATCCTAACAGAGTTATCCAAACAGATAAACCTGCAATGGTTTATCCCAATGGTCAACTTGAGAAGTGTCTAGAAGATTAGCAATCACACTTCTGGGTGTACCTTGCAGGGAGTTTCCAGAGAGGACTGATTAAAGAGAGAAGATTCCTTTCCACTATGGGTTGGACCACCCTACAGCTTAGAGGCCTGGATAGAGAAAAACTGTGCGTGGGGAGGGGTGGGGAGGGGGGGAGAGGAAGACAGCTAGCCCAGACGTTCCCTGTGTCCATTTAGCTGAGTCAGTTCAGCTCCTGCAAGAATCTCCATGTTGGTTGGCTTTAGGGATGTGCCCGACTTTGACCCCGGAGGGTTTCTGATCCTTGCATCATCTTCTGGTGCTGGTGTTCAGTCTGAAAGTGGAACAGGATGATAAAATGTGACCTGCAGTGACCTTCAGTTTTGGCTTACCAGACCTAGCCTCCAGCGTGTGAACATGTGAACCCACGTGAAGGAGCCTTGCTAGCTCAATGTCACAGTCAAGGCTTTGCCCCAATAGACTGACTGTTGAAGGGCCCGCCTCTAGATCTTTCACCATAAACCTTCTCTAACTTCCCAACTTAATGGGTTTTATTGAAGAAAATAATAAAGGGCTTACACTTCGCAGGATTGGAGAAAGTGGAAGATTTTACTCCCTGCATCGAGAGTTGGAAATGAAGGTCAGACAAACGGTGATACAAGGCATTGGATTCTGAACTCATGGTGAGGCTCACACAGAGAGACTAGAAGGGCTCACACGGAGAGACTAGAGAGGGCAGCTATCTGTGAGCTCGTGAGCAAACCCATGCTGCTTCTGCTCCTGCCTGTGAAGACAGACTCTGGAGGGAAACATGGAATTCTACACTTGCACAGGCAGAAGGTCGGCTTTTCCTCCAGTTATGAGAGTCACAGCTGGGCCGCTTGTGCAAAAATCTCATTCCTTTCAGCAACTTCCCACACTATTTTACCTGAAGTTTTGGATTTCTACTTTCCCTAGACTCTTAGAGTTTATTGTCTTTTTTTTTTCTTTCCCACTGGATATTTTCCTGTTTCTGATCTCTGCAATTTGGTTCCATTTCTGATCTCTGACTACATCTATTGGGGAGATGACAGTTTTCTTCTTATTCTGTTCCATGGAAGGCTGCATTTTAATCTCCTCTATCATGGTCTTATTATTACAAGGGGAGTAGTAGCTGCTACCCTGAGTGTTTGCAAGGCAGATTTCTGTTAACAGCCGGTATAGTCACTGTGCTCTGAAGTCTATGCTATGTGCAACTTATTGCTCCTGTGTGTGTGCCCTGATAACTTCCTCTTTTCCTCTTCTTTCTTCTTATCTTCCCCCTCCTTCTTCTGCACTTCCTCCTTCCTCTTCTATCCATCCCCTTCCTCTTCTTTCTAAGTTAATGTTTTCTGGGCCCTTTTAATTGGAATCTTGAACATCTCCATTTGGTGTTGGGAGATTGGTGGTTGGAGTTGTGTGTGTGTGTGTGTGTGTGAGAGAGAGAGACAGAGAGAGAGACACAGAGAGAGACACAGAGAGAGATACTTAATATGGAATCCCAAGCTATGTCCTCTGAGTGAACTTGTATACAAAGCCCCTCATGGGTCTTCAGTTTTCTGTCTTTGTGTTACACAGTCCAGACTCCACCCCAAATCCCTAACGTGAAGCATTTCCCACAGCTCTTTCCCATCTTGAGAACTGAGTGGGCAAAATAAGGAACTACTGAAGTAACAAAGCAAGGTGATCTTTATACTTGTATCTTACAAAGTGATTCGAATGCTTGACAATGATGGAAGAAGACACGTTCCCTCTGTATGGGGAGAACTGACCTGAGGCACATTTGTCAAGTAGTTAGCCGACTTTTCAGGGCCCTATTTCCTGCATATTCATCTAGTTTCCTAATGCTGCCTCTAGGCTGTCCACGTTGTTCATGTAGTTTTCACTCTATTAATTTTTAGGTCACAATAAATCCCCAGACATATTTGTTATCCACCACCGAGTTAAAGAAGTTCAAGGCTTGAACCACTAGGGTATTTTCAGGCATGGGTTTAACATTCAAAAGAAATGTATTTCAGAGTACTGTGGACTTGGAGAGGTCGAGTGGAGGGTCCTCCTGGGATTGTGAGTCCATGGGGAAAAGGAGGAGAATCCTGTTAGAGCTTGAAATTAGGTTTTCTTTGTGCTTATTGTAGAGGTAAGGATTTCAGAGTCTGATGGAGGGCCACTAAGTGGCTGTGCTCCTGACACGGAGGAGACAAGGTCATTGTCATTCTGTGAAGGGAAGGGATGAGGTCATAGGTATGCTATGACCATGAGCTCAAGTGGAATAATCTGGTGCCTTGCAAAAGTCTTGTTGAAGCATTTTCCCCGCCATTGATCTCCTATGCTGTTGGAAATACCCATACTTCTTGCCTCTGTGGATTTAAGGATAATTTTTGGACAACCTTTGTCAAAAGAAGTCATGTTAACTGAGAGGAACACATAAATTAAAAAACACTGATTACAGACTGGAATATATGCTAGAGCATAGCCCTTAAGATGCCAGATGATGAAGACTTCAAGTGAAATTTTGTGCTCTTTCTTTCTCCAACCTTGTAGATAGGATCTATGTATATATGTATGTATGTATGAATGAATGTATTACCTATCTATCTATCTATCTATCTATCTATCTATCTATCTATCTATCTATCATCTCTCCTCTCTCTCTATATATATATATATTATATACATATATATATATCTTTTATTTATGTATTAGTTTTTTTATTATTTATTCCTCTATCTATCTATCTGGTATCTATCTATTCATCATCTGTCTAGCTGTATATTTATCTATCATCTATTTTTTCTCTGTCTCATCTATACCTATCTCTTCCACTACTTCTATTTTTCTGGGCAATTCAGACAAGTCACTTGTCAGCTGGGTGTGTGAGGAGACATCAGTGATCTTCCTATCACCACTTTAAGATGGTGAAGGTTCAGACTGTGTTCAGAAAAAGTGATTGGACCCCCATTGCTTTCTAACAGCTTGAGCTAAAAGTCCCATTATTGTCCAGAAATCTCTCTACTGCTTCATTCCTGGTCAGCATGGATGATCCTCTTTCCAAGTTTGCTCTGGAGGTTTCCTCCTCCTCATATCTATCAGCGTATTAGCTGTGACAGGCTAAGCTGTACTGCAATAACAAGCATACCCTGAAATGTCCATGGCTAGGACATATATCTGATGTGGGTCAGCTGGGGTTCTCTTCCAAAGAAAGGTTTGCTTAATAAGTGATTCAATCTCTGCCATTATCACTGATGAACACAAGTGGAATGTTTGAAAAAAATGTGAGTCCATGAGATCAGATTGATGTAGGTTTGGATTCACCACTTAAGCTCATTCCCTGGAAATGCCAAATTTGAGGGGATGTTAATGATGCACCACCCATAAAAGCTCCTATTTCAGTGCCTGAGTTATAGAAAATACTCAATGAATGCCACTTGCATCTACTCCCCCATTTGACTATGTTAGATAAAAGTGCAGTGGATAATGAGAACACCGTAATTCAATGTGTCCTTTATATACTTTACATGTCTCTTTACACACACTCACACACACACAGGAATGTAAGAGATGGAAGCTGCCAAAATTTCAGATTCATTCCTTATGTTCCATTCTTTGGCTTATTTGTAGATTTAACATTGACTAATATAAACAGGAGCATCTCTGACCATCAGAACACCGAGCTGGAGAAATAGTCATGCTCCTCTTTCTAATTATGCTCCTTTTTCTAATTAATCTATCTATATTCCTCAGAGCAACTTTAACAAGCAGAGTGATGAAACATTCCAATTATTTTTCTATAGTGCTGCAATCCTTTTTTTTTTTTTTTAAATTTGAAACAAGGTTGTTTTACATGTCAATCCCAGTTCCATCACCCTCCCGTCTCCTATGATCCACACTAAACCCCAGCCCATCCCCTTTCTGCTCCCCAGGGAGGTTGAGTCCTTCCATGGGGGATCATCAAAGCCTGTCATATCATTTGGGGCAGAGCCTAGTTCCTCCCCCATGTTTCTAGGCTGAGAAAGTATCCCTGTATGTGGAATGGGCTCCCAAAGTCCATTCCTATACTAGGGATAAATACTGATCCATTACTAGAGGCCCCATAGACTGACCAGTCCTCCCAACTAACATCCACATTCAGGGTATCTGGGTCAGTCCTATGCTGGTTCCCCAGCTATCAGACTAGGGTCCAGGAGCTCCCCCTTGTTTAGGTCAGCTGATTCTGTGGGTTTCTCCAGCCTGGTCTTAACCCCTTTGCTCATCACTCCTCCCTCTCTTTAACTGGATTCTAGGAGTTCAGCTAGTGTTTAGTTGTGGGAGTCTCCTTTTGCTTCCACCAGCTACTAGATGAAGGCTCTAGGATGGCATATAAGGTAGTTGTCAATCTCATTATCATGGAAGGGTATTAAAGGTAGGAGTGTTTCTGTGATATCTACTCTCCTCATTAGACACTGAAGGAAAAAAACCAAACAAACCAGTTTTGACTCAACAGGCTTCTCTTCGATGGAGAGGTGGGGAGAAGCAAGCCAGCCTGGGCCTCGATTCTCTCAGCAGCTTTGACTTCAGAAGGACCCTTTGCTGTTGAGTTCTGAGACCGCCTGCAATTGATGTGTTTTCCTGCAGGGCCATTCCTGACCATGGCATTTATAATCAATGACTGTTTCCCTTCTGATGAACTTGAAACACCGCAAAGTGGGAGAGGATGGATGTGGGAGGGGAAAACTAAGTGGCAAAGGAGGAAAACAGATGAGGCGGGGAATACAGATACAGTGAATGAAGAAAAAGGGGGGGGGGGCAGGCACTTGGCAAGGCTTTAGCTCACAAAAAGACAAACCATGCCTGCAGAGACGGTTCAACAGTTAACAGCATTTGGGTCCCAGCACCCACACTAAAGTTACAACAGGCTATAACTCTAGCTCCAAGGAAACCAACACCTTCTTTTGCTCTGTGCGCGAACACACAGACGCACACACAGACTCTCTCTCTCTCTCTCTCTCTCTCTCTCTCTCTCTCTCTCTCACACACACACACACACACACACACACACACACACACCTTGAATAGCTGGGGTGGAGGAAAAATCCTGACTGGGCTTGGTGAACTTTGGGAGTTGTTTTTGAGTCTTACAGCTGCCATTTTTAGCCATGTGCTTTTAATTGCCAAAATAACTGTTCTGAGATTAAGAACCAGGTGGAACCAGAAGTATCCTGTAAATATCAGTTATTTTTAGCCATTTTATAAGAATGAAGACAGATACACATAGAGTCTGCTTGAGAAACAGCAGGAGAAACAAAGGAATATTTCTGAATACTTATTTTATATGGGACAAGTTTAGTGAAGGATTGTAGTCATTGGGAGTATAAACAGAAAACAGGTCTGTCATTCTAAACAATTGCCACCAGCTTCACATTGCTCTATCTTTCTGCCTTGTAGATGGATTTCCTGCAGTCTCTGCTTGATTTCCTCATCTCTCAGGCATATTTTGTTCATTAGCAAGCCTGTCTCTGCTAAGTTCTGTGGGTCCAGACTTAATTATTTGGGACGTCATTCTCTTGCATAAGTGAGAGTACCTTGCTACTCCTACCACTTCCCCATCTCCCTGTGTGGAGTTGGGTCAGGAATATGAGGAGGAGCAATGTCAAGGTTCCCATTTACACAGGGATGTTATCCCTCTTTTTTGGGCTGGTCTGTCTCAATGGATTACTTATTTTCTTGTGGGCAGTATGATCAGTTGATGATGGACAACCAGTCTAAATTACCTCTCAGGCATTTGTTGTGTTTTTTAGGAACATTTTAATCTGACCTTCAGCTAGAGGCTTCCTAGTAGGGCCTTCTACTCACAGATCCTTAAATACCATGGTGGAAAGCACCCAGACCATTTGAGGATTGTTGCTCCCAATAAAGAATATATTTTAAACTTTAGAGTGGGAAGTTTTAATCTTTTATTTTCTTAGCTGTGTCCTAAAATTATCAAAACTAGGAACAATGAGTAAGGGAATGTATTTCTCTAGAGTTTTATGTATATATTAATAAGCAAATGTATAATGTAATGTTTATCTATCTAACCTACCTATTTATTAGTCTATCTACTCATCCATCATATATCTATTTACTTATTAGGTGTTTATCATTTATCGACTATAATCTATCATTTATCTGTCAAAGAATATAATGTGCCATGGAGTTCTATGTCTTTTCATAAAAATTTGGAAATTTTAAGTGACTACCAGGTGATGTTGATATTTTCCAAACATGAGCACGATGGGTAATAGAGGAGATATCATGAAGTGAAATGCAAGATAGAATCTGGCCTGGAAGGTGGAGGTTCCTTGTACTTGAACTTAGCCTTGATGAAAAGGAGCTTGTGGTTGATGCTTTATAAAAAGTGATTAAAGGTAGCACATTAGTCAAAATAATTATACTTTTGAGGTTCCCTGTTAAGATATGTTTGTTTGAGTCTGTCTCCAGGTTTGTAACCTTAGAATTGTCTTGTTCTTTAATGCTTGCACTATCCATGCTTTGTCTGTTCAGCCCTGTACTCACTGCTTTGTGATGGTTAGACCTAAAGCAATTAGACAAATGTCACCAAGGAATGCCCGGGGATGCAGAATCTTAGGTAGCAGTAACAGAGCATCCAATTCTAGGGAAAGGCCTAGAATCACTCCTTTTTAAATTCTTTTTAAAGTGTAACCATTTTTTCCCCATCTGTTAATCAAATTCTGTTTGAAAACTTCTTCAGAGACACCCACTCAGTAAACTACTTTCATCCAAATTAGAAAATTAGAGAATCTTGAAGTTGGAAGAAACCTTAAAAACTATGTAGACTAGTGAACTGCTCTATCTTGAGTTCTCCCAGCATCCTGCAAATATCTTCCAATATCTTTCTGATATTCCATCCTCATCATGCTTGGAACTCAGGCTGTCAAAAGTTGGGGCCTCATGAAGTTGGGAATTTTGTCTTCTCTATATGCCCTTTGTGGCTTGAATCTCTCACCTGTTAGAGATTCTCACATCAGGTTGGGTGTTCTGCATCATGACACTTCCTTTTCCTATCATCAACATCTAGGCATGCTTGGAAATTTCAATGTCTGCTCCTGCTAAGAACCAAGGAATCTGCTTCTAGGCTTATACAAGAGCTGCAGAAAGCATGTGTAAGAGCTGAAACATTGAAGGGTATCACTTATTGCTGTTCCTACTTGCTTGCTGTTGGGATCTAAAAAAATACCACAGAACCTTTCTTTGTGTACCCACAATTTTTACCTTGGTAGACCAGTTGGCTGGTTTTAGAGAATAGTTGTGATGATGTTTTCAATTATTTCTTCCATGTCTCTCTCCCAAGTTCTTCCAGAATACTTGTGAATAAGGCATAATCTTTTCTTGATAAATTATTTTCTTGATCAATTCTAGGGTTTGTATAAACAATTTCTTCTGTCTCTGTTTTTTGTACCGTGTGTGTGCGTCCTTCTTCCCTCCCCTTCCTACTTCTCTCTCTTTCCCCCCCTCTATCATTCTTTGTCAGATGTTTGTATGCTTAGTTTTAAAAATTTTGCTTAGGGTCCTTAAAAAAAGATCTTTTTCAGGTGGCTGATGGCTAAGCTTACACACTTAACCTGCTTATCCTTTTAACTGAATCCATTTACTACTTGCTAGTGTAGATGTGGCTTTTTCATATTTCTCCTAATATTTCATATTAGGAGGATAGCCATGTGAGCTGTTCTGGCCACACAGGTGACATAGCACTCGCTGTGCCTTCCTGATCCTTTCTTCTTGACCATCTCTGGTGGCGGGTCTTCCACATGATCAGGTGACAGGCTGCTAGAATCTCAAGACAGAAGATGCATTGGTCTCTGGATCACAGTTATGGCAGAGTGTGGGTTGAATGAGGACTGAGCCTCTGCTCTGCTAAGCCACTGAACTGGGTTTATTTGTTCCCTAAACATAGAGTGATCAACCTAGAGTGAAACAGCAGTCACCTGGCCCTGTGACACAGAAGATTCTGTGACAGGAAAGCTAGGAGAGCACTGGGTTCTCTTGGCATTGCTGGTTATTAACATCTGAGCATCATGAGTACAGGCAACCCTGCCAAACCACTGGGTTCCCACTAGTGGTGGCAATTTTTCTAAGGATCCTGATTTGAAATGTTTCCTAGATATTTTTTTTTTAAGAACCTTCCATTTCTTACCATGCTCTTGAAGTTTGGTTTTCTAGAATGCAAACATGGATGCAATTTTTAGTCCATAGAGGTCTCTGATTTTAGATTCAGGCAAGAGTTTTCAAAAACAAACAACCCCCCCCCTTAAAGTCTAGAAAACCCATTTTTCTTTCCCAAGGCCTGACCAAGTTAAACTCTTTCCCACTCACTTAGTAATTATTCTTTCTTTTCTTTTTTTCCTTTTCTTTCTCCCCCATCTCTTCCTCCCTCTCTCTTCCAAGCTCTGAATGCTGGAGGGTTCTATTTAGATCTGTGGCCAAATGTGGCTGACAGCTGCCTTCCCCAAACTGGGCCTCAGCAGTGGAAAATCTTCCCAGAGAAGAACTGGGCAGATTTTTAGCTTCAGGGTAATCCTGGGGCAGCTCACAGCTTCCTCTTCTCAGTTCCCCACAATTGGAGTTGTTTGGAATCAAGTGTGTTTCTAAATGATTGTGTGCCCTCTGTGAGTGAGACAGACTTTCATGATGCTTCAAAATTGTCCATGATTTCCTGTAATCAGAGGTAAGGGGCAGCTCCGGAGCATTTAAAAGCAAGGCCTATGGTTTGGTCTCTAACTGCTGAAGGATGTGGCTGAAGAACTCTGTCACCTTTGGAAAACCGAGCTGGTCCGAGCAGGCATCTGTACCCTTTGGCTTGAGAAGCAGTTGCCTGATTTGTTTCTAAAACCACCCAGAGTTAATGAAGTCACAATGTTAAAACTTTTAGGGACAATTGACTGTTAAGGACATTAAATGCTGTTTTATTCTTTTTGAAAAACATAGATGCCCGTTTCTGAAAGAAGCATATTTTTGTTATTGGCACCCAGACTGGGCCTTTTTTTTTTTTTTTTTCTTCAAACTCTAATGATTTTTTCTTAGGCTGGGACTTGGCACTGAGAGGGCTTTCAACTGCCCCTTCTCTTTGATCACCATAATGGAATAATTGTGGTGTACACTTGAATGTTCTATTTATGCTAATGCAGTGGTTATGGAGAATGACACAATAGCATAAAGATTATATTCTTGCGTTAAGCTTGGGGAAAAGGAGGACACATTGAAGTAATTTCATCTCATTATTTTTGTAATTATTTCCTCTTCATTAATGCTTCTTGAGAAGTCATATCCAAAACTGATGTTTGTTGAACAAAATTGCCCTTTCTTGGCCTGGATATTCATTCATAAATCCCTCAAGGCCAAGAAACACTTAGTGTCAACTCTTCTGTATTTATAATTTCCTTCTCTCGGTAAAATGTAATTTAAACAAGTTGGGAGTTTATTTTTCAGTGACTTTTAGATGTGGCGGATGAGCTACTGTCTAAGGTAGGCTAACTGCCTCAATTTCATGAATTGTGAGCAATACCAGGCCCTTTCTAATTGGTTGGTCCAGGTTTGTTTGATGATTTATACTTTCCCTTGCCTTTTTTCTTTGTCTTCCTGTCCACCTTGGGAGGGGCGGGCTTGGTCGACAGCCTCACGGAGCTGCCCTTGGGCTCCGCCTTGGCAGCTCTCTCTGAGCTAACCTTCCTCTTGGGCATCGTGGCAGCGCTGGGTGGGAGGCGCGTGCGATGCCGACCCTGTCACGGAGCTGCGCTGCCTAGCAAACCTAAAATCATCTCTCTCTCTCTCTCTCTCTCTCTCTCTCTCTCTCTCTCTCTCTCTCTCTCTCTCTCTCTCTCTCTCTCTGTCTCTGTCTCTCCCCCTCCCCCCAAGAACCGCGGCATATACTGAAGAAGAGCTCTGGATGCCCTTTCCTGGCTGAGGCATTATTGTTGGTTGATGGCTTCTGAGGGAGGGAATCGTCCTTTTCTTTGTGAGCGTGGCCATTGGTAAATTAACTGCCCAATTCTTTGTATTATCCAACACCCATGTGCATGTGGGCAGCACAAATTAGATTCAGTGGGTTAAAGTTAAAAGAGGGAGAATATGAAGTTGAGAGAGTAATATGTTGGGTAGGGCCTAAAGAAGTTGGAGGGAGGGTGACCAAGATACATTGCATGCATGTATGAAAATTTCAGATGATGATGATGATGATGATACAGGTTTCTGCAGCTGTGGAACTTGGACTATCTGAGGGGCCCCTAGTAGTAGGATCAGGATCTATCCCTGGTCTATGGGCTAGCTTGTTGGAGCCCACTCCCTATGAGGAGATGCCATGCTCAGCCTTAATGCGGGGTGGGAGGGAGGAGCTTGGTCCTCCCCTACCTTAATGTGCCAGACATTTTTGACTCATGGGAGCCCTTACCCTTTGGGAGGAGTGGATGGGGGTGGTTTGGGGGAGGAGGCAAGGGGGTGTCGGGAGAAGGGGTGGGAGGCAAACGTGGTTGGAATGTAAAGTGAAATAAATAAATTTTAAAACTGGTCTCTGGAGGTGCCTGCATCATACATGCTCAAAATTTATCCATGTTTATGTGCTGGAACCTAGACATTTGAGATTATACAACTGTATGGCAAACGGATAAACTTTTCCCATCCCTCTACTCCAGTAGGGCAGGCAAGGACTGAGCTAAGGAACCTAGGGATTCTTTCAGGGTGGAACCTTTATTGACAGCCACCCAGCAGTGTCAGGCCACCATCTGCAAACACTTGAAATGGCCTGGATGACCTAAGTGGGAACTTTTTGGAGGAAAAACCTGAGTGAGTTGACAGAGGGTTATTTCGGATCTGCTCCAGTGGCTGGCCTGAGGGGTCGTCCACCTCTCTTCTTTGTGGAAAGATATTTTTCCTTTTATGCCTACAGTTATTTTTTTTAGATAATCTATCCTCTCATGTATTAATGCTGACTGAACTTTCCCTCCCTCCTCCCCTCCCAGGCTCTCCCCTGACTCCCTGCATTCTCCATCCCTTCCTCCTCCACTTTTTCCCTTTAGAAAAGGGCAGGACCCTCAGGGATATCAACCAAACATGGCATATCAAGTTGCAATAAGACTCGCAACTCCCCTCATATTAATGGTGGACGAGACAATCTAGTAGGAAGAAAGGGGTCCCCGAGGCATCTAAAAGCATCAGAAACAGCCCCTGCTGCCTCTGTTAGGCATCACACAAAAACACCAAGCTATACAACATAACATATGTGCAGAGGGGCATAGGGTAGACCCGATTGTCAGCTCAGTCTCAGTGAACCATTATGATTCCAGGTTTGTTGACTATGTGGTGTCCTTGACCCTTCTGGCTCCTAAAATCCTTCATCCTCTTCTGCAGGATTTACAGAGTTATGCCTAATGTTTGGCTGTGATTCTCTGCATCTGTTTCCATCAGTTGCTGGATGGAGCCTATCTGTTGGTGATTATGCCAGGCTCCTGTCTACAAGTGTAGCAGAGTATCCTTAGGAATCACTTTATTTATTTATTTTGACAGAAGGGTTTGGGTTATGTGCTAGGTCTCCTGGCCCTCCAGGCAGTGTCACAGGGAGGATCCCTTTTGTGACATGGGTCTCAAGCTGAACCAGTCATTTGTTGCTCACACCCACAATTTTGGTGCCACCTGTACCCCAGCACATCTTGTAGTCAGAACAAACTTGTAGTCACGTCAAAGAGTTTGTGGTGGAGTTGATGTCTCAGTCCCTTCCCTGGAAGTCTTGCCTGGTTACAGGAGATAGCTGGTTCTGGCTCCATATCCCCCCAATATTAGGAGTCTTAGCTAAGGTCACCCTAATAGACTCCTGGGAGTTTCCGTTGCACTAAATTTCTACCTCACTCCCCCATTCCAGTTGTCTCACCCAGTATTCCCTCCCTTAATTTTCCCTTCATCTGATCCCTCCTGTGCCTGTGTTTCTTATGTGTCCCATTCACAGCCTTCCAGATAAAGCCTCAAAGACAATGAATGCTCTCCAGGAATGTTAGCAGTTGAGCTAGCACTACATCATACAAAAACTCATATGTTAGAATTAGAAGCATATTCTGGCTCTGCCTCTCATTATATGAACAAGTACGAGGTAACTATGAATACCCCGTGTCAATACCCCAGCCTATGACTTCCCAGCTGTAATGTTGTAAGAAATCCTCACATGTTTATGCATGTGTGTTAAACTGCCTGATGTTTTTGAAGGCCAACGTTAGTGGCTAAAAATAATCCTCTCCCTTGCCTTTCTAGCCATGCACATATTAACTTCAGTTGCATTATTACCAGCAGTAGATCGCTTACAGCACGGGGGTCGGAGTCTGTAGAGATGACTGATAGAGGGAGTATCTTGGTAGAGGAAGGTGGAAATAGTTATGGGTTCTAGAGGGGGTGAGTTCTGAAAGGACTAAGTGTGTTATTGTGGATTAAGCTCGAGGTAGGATACGAACTCCTGATGGGCTGCAGGGAGGATTACACTTATTTTCATGTGTTGTGTAGTGGCTTTAAGTGGGCCATTTTAGCATGACATCTTTGTGTTCTAGAATAAAAACCACAAAATTTGCTTTTGTAAAGGGTCCGTTAATGGGCAAAACTGACATTGTCTTTGGAATGGACTTCAGGGTGCATTTGGATAATGTGAATGTCAAGACTGAGGGTGGGACAGTCAGGGTTCTCTGAAGAAACAGAACCGATGGAACAATTATATGTCACAACAGAGTTGCACTGGATTAGCTTACACGTGATAGGAACTGGGTAACCTAACAGTGGCCACTGGCATTCAGGAGACGCTGAGAACTCTGCGGATGCTCAGTCCATGAAGCTGGATGCCTTAGCCGTTGAAATCATATGTGGGAGACCTATATGATTCTCGGAGAGCCAGCCATTGTTCCTAATCCAGGCTGGAAGGCAGAAGGAACTGTTATGATGGGATCAGAAGATGGCAGTAGCTCTAGCATTGACAACTGGATGGATGACTCATCAGTAAGAGGTAAATGCAGGCAAGCAAATAGCACAGCCTCTCCTGGCCCCTCTTTACACCTGGGCAGTTACCAGAGGGTGCTGTCCACTCTTGGGGATGGACTTCTCCCCACAGTTAACCTTTCCTGGGAATTCCCTTACAGCCTCACCTAGAGGTGTCTCTTAGTTGGTTAAAGAGCCCATCGGGTTGTCAAAAACAGCAATCACAGTGTGACTCAAAGCATCAAGAATAACTGTTATATGCATTTTAACAACAGAAAGTTTTAATCTTTATCTTAGGCATTTTCAATCACAAGACAGTTTTATCATATCAAAATATCAGCAGGGTATATTTAGAAATATACACGTATTATATAAGTACATATATGCTTGCAATAACAACGGAGAGAAAGAGGCTATGGATTTGAAGGAGATCAGGGGTGGGTATACGGGAGCGTTTGGATAGAGGAAAGGGAAGGGAGAAACATAGTCATTAATGTCAATCTCAAAACCCAACACCTGCTCTTAGTGCTGAATAAGTGTCCCGCACATTCTGCCTTGGAAAAGAACTCAGCCATTGAGAAGGGACGCAGTCCTTTTACCTCTGGAGAAGTCACAAAGGAACCGAGACAGCATTGCACCTACAGTTACCTTCCCAGAAATATGCAGCTGTGGGCCTGCTCCCCCTGGGCACATGGCAGTATCCCCTGGATTTGGTGTTCTGGGAGTTTGAGCTTGTGCAACAGCGTGGCTGATTTAGCCCTGAGTTGGCTTTGAGCCGCTGTCTCCCTCTAAAGGCTGCTGCTGAAGAGTTGCTCTTTTTTCATGCTTTACTGGTGCATGCCACCGCTGTGTGTGAGTGCAGCCAAGCACCCAGGCACACTAACTGCGAGTTTCAGCGTCCTGTAAATCCCGTGCTTGATAAACTAGTCCACGTAGACAGGATAGATGCCATGGAAGGAGGGCGGTATCCCGGACGCTGGAGGGAAAGCATTCTGGCTTATGTCAGCATGCAGAGACATTCTGCTTAGGAGAGGGTTTTCTAGACCTTGAATCATATGGTTTCATTGTTTAAAATGTTGGGGAATGTCTCAATATTTAGTTGAGATAAAACAAAGAAAGAAATATGGATGTATACCTTTTATTTTTCATTTATTTATTTAGATGTGCGTGTGCGTGTGCGTGTGCGTGTGTGTGTGTGTGTGTGTGTGTGTGTGTGTGTGTGTGACAGCACACATATGGGGGCCTGAGGTCAACTTGGAAAAGTCAGTTCTTTCCACCATGTGAGGTCTGAGCATCAAACTCAGGCCATAGGTCTTGGTGGCAAGCACTTTTAGTCACCCAACAGTGGTTACTATTTTATCTTTGCTATTCTGTGATAGTGATATTCTCAGTGACAGCTTTGCTGTCTCTAAATACGGATTTAAGGAATAGAGTAAGATGGCCATCACCAGGAGACATATAGTATATTTTTAAAAATTACTGGCACACGACACTGGATTTATAGAGTTACAGCTGAGAAAAGCAAGAAAGTGAGTGTTTTTTGAAAGGAGTAAGTTTAACTGTCAACCTCTACCTACATGTGATACAAGCAGTTGTCGGTAGGGCATCAATTCCAGAGTTGTGTATCATAATCGTGTTGGGTAAATAAAACATTATGGCTATGAAAAGTCATGGGACTTTTATGTGGAGAAATAAAAATGACCTACCATCTACTATAAATTGGGATGCAGCTGTCGTGAGAAACAAATACAGGGCGAAGAAATAAAACACAACGTAATATATGGGTACACTTTTCACACTTAAGCCTTTTGAGGAAGTTGACTTTGAAGGAAAATGGGGATCGAATCCAGAACTTAGAGCTAACTTACTGGTAAATTAAAAAAAAAAAAAAAAAAAAAAAAAAACAAAAAACTGGATACACATTTCAAACTCCACAGAAATAAAGTAACTTTTTCCCTTTCCCCTTTGTTAAGTGGGGGAACCAGTCTGTACTGGACTTGTGTTTAAACGTGTCTAAAATTGAAAAGCATGAAACGCCAAACATATCCTGGGTCAGATGGAAACTTCATTTTGTCTGACTATTGAGAAAGTGTAATCATTAAAGTAGTTCTTGTGCACTGGCTGTAGTGCCCAACAGAGGACAGGCACAAGCTGTGCCCTTCCTGCCCTGATGTATTCACGCTAAAGAGAAAAGAGTTTCTGTTGCACTTTTCTTCACGCCTGTTTCCTCTGAAGCACCTCCCGGCACTTACACATTTATTTATTATCACACTTACACTTTGCATGATAAATGTTAGCTTTCATCTTGGGTTTCCTTCTTGGGTTTCAATTGAGAGCTTCATGGAGGAAAGAAATATGGTGGATTCCGGAGTCTGTAGTCAACAGCGCATGGAGGGCATAGTGTACTTGTGCCCGGGATGCTGCGTTTACTGTGTTTATTGTTGAAGATTTCAACAGTCAAGCTCACAGAGTAGGGATCAGTGGGCACTAAGGAAAATACTTATAAAATGGCTCTCCCCTCCTGGGAGAACCTGCCCCAGTGATGTGGACATAAGAGCTGTCCCCCTCCCCCACCATTGCCCTGCACAATGGGAGAGCTGGTCCCATCCCTCACCGTGCAGGTTCTGATCCTCACCTGAGGAGGGCGGTTCTGGCAGAGGCTCGGACTGACCAACTCAGTTAGCACCCAGGTCCACCTGCAGAGCTTTGAGCTGGCATACTCCAACATCTCTGTCTATGACCTCCTGGAGCAGGTGAAGGAACTGGTCCTTCAGGATCTCCTTGACACCAGGCAACAGCAGGGTATCTCAGAGACATTTCAATGAGGGTCCAGTATCGATGCTCCAGAAGCCAGAGGCCCTGAACCACAGCACCCACACATTGCAGTGAACATTTTCAAGTAAATCTGGTTGGACAAAAGGGTGCACAGAGGAGCAGAATGGGTTTGTTTGCTTGTGTTTTCTTTAGGGGTTACAAGGGTGGAGGGCAGGTATGGAGGGACTGGGAGGGCAGATAAGGAAGTGGAGTTGGGGTGCATGATGTGAAACTCCCAAAGAACCAGTGCAAAAGTTATGTTAAAAATAAAAGCAGCATCTTCAGGGAAGGAAGGGCGTATTTCGGCTTGAAATTCAAGGGGGTGCCATCCATCGTGAAGAAAGGACATGGCATAGGACCATGAAGCAGCTGGTCACCTTGTGTCCACACTCATGAAGCAGAGAGCCGTGAATACTGGTACTCTCTTTGGTCCTTCTTTTTATTAATTCCAGGGCCCCACCCTAACGGAATGGTGCCAGACACATATGGGTGACTCTTCCCACCTCTACTTACTTAATAACTAGGAACATATTCACAGCATGCCTAGTGGTCCGTCCATTTCCATGGTGATACTAAATCTCATTGGGTTGGTAATCACTCTTAAGCATCAGAGTATGTGAATTCCTATCCCATATTGATCTTTGCCAAATGTTGTGGGGCTCGCACCAGAGATGACCACCATTTATGAGCCGATTAAAAGTCTTTATTTCAGTCCAAATACATGGGTATTTGGAAACCAAGTGAGGTCCTGAGACTTTCCCAAGGTCTCTAAGCAAGAAAACCCCATCCTGGCTGGAAAGTCTCCAAGGTTCCTTTCCTGCAAGCTTAGCAGATAGTTACAAAAGCCAAAATACATGATTAGCAAAATTAGCGAGGTCAGGCTAACTATTGCATATAACTCACATTCTTGAGGGGTTTGTTTGTTAGTTTGCGTTTTCCCAGAATTGCTTTTCTTCAGTTCCCCCTATAGTTAATGCCACTTTACCCCACAAGACAAAATTCATCTGAGGTGCCAAAATGGTGTCACCATAGACAACTTGAAGCTCCTGTCACACAAGAACAAAGCTGTCTGCTGATGACCTTTCACCCCTGGCAGCACCCGTGGATTTCAGACGTTCCCATGAGACCCAGTCCTTGATAAATTGGGTCCATTTATCATTATCTCTGAGTTTCACTGGGAAGAGGCAGCCACTTTCTTATCTGTAGAATGAGATACTGGAGAGATGCTTCTGTCTCTTGCTGTAACCTCTTCATTTAGTCCTTCCCCCAGGAGGAAGAAATGACTCCTTTTAGTAGTGAGATTGATGAATAGCTAGCTTCTGTTGGACCTCATTTCCCAGGCTATGAGGCCAAGGCATGGGAAAGACAGCGCTCACCCATTGTGCTGAGCGGCTTTGGGAACACGCTTCACTCTGTGCTTTGGGAACACGCTTCACTCTGTGCTTTGGGAACACGCTTCACTCTGCACTGTGGTCCCAACCGTTTTGTTTTGTTTTTTAAAGCAGTTCTGTTCATGCCTTTACCTTCCTGTCAGGGATGGGAGGGGAGGGAACTGGTCTCTCTGAGGATCTACTGCCCATGAGCTACCCATCAGGTGCATAGGACTCACCCCTGCTGGGACCCTTCCAGGACTAACCTGCAGTGGTTCCTGGACCACTGGTCATAAAAACCACTGGGTGGAGTAAGTAAAAACAGACTCCACATCCCTGCACCAGAGCTGGTGAGTCAGAACTCGGGCTATCCCATTTTCATTGCCTGATGTAAGAAACTACTCTGACAAAAGGAACTTGGAGAGAAAGGGGTTATCTGGCCCACCGATCTGGGTTACAGCCCTTCATTCTGAGGAAGTCAAAGGCAGCAAAAACTAGGTAGTCGTATCACATCCACAGCCAAGAGCAGAACGCCATGAAGTGATGCAGGCAAGCTTTCTTGCTCTCAGCCCTGTCTCTACACTTACACAGTTCAAGATCGTCTACCTGGGAAGTGCCAGCACTTTTGGGCTGGGTTTCTCCACATCAACTAATTAAATCACGACAAGCCCTCCAGACATGCTCACAGGCCTCCTGATCTAGCCAGTCCCTCACTGAGACTGTCTTTCTAGGTGATTCTAGGTTGTGTCAAGTTGACAAACCATCAAAGAAGTCCTATCTTTTGACAAAGTCCTTTAGACTGTGATGCTGGATCATGTTTGAGACCACCTGTTGAGACTTTTCTTAGTACCTTCCTCCACAGCCTGGGCTAACCTTTCCTTTGCCATTCTTTTTAAGCACCTGTTTTAGAATTCATTTTTTTATAGGATGATTCATGCACAATGCCTCCAAAGAGAGAGTTTGGACATGTTAGCAAAGTTCTCAACATAATGTTAGGATCAGATAACAGGTGTGAGCCATTGGATGCTTGTGCTTCAGAGGGCGAGTGACCAGGTTTCTTTTTACTTAAACTTTACTAATTTCCTTCATTACAGAGACAATAATCGGAACACGTCTTCAACCAAGCTATCTCTAAACACAAAGCTTGGTATATAAGTGGTGGTCTATTTTTGTATTATCAAAATTATGTATTGGTGAAAATAAATGTAAGACAACAACAAAACCCTCATAATTTTTTTTCAATATTTGCTGTCACACTCCATGAGTATGTTTACCATTGTAATGCCTTAAATGTGAGACGCCAAAGGGACAGAGCAAGCATAAACCACTGAGCCAGTGCCAAGGCTTTCAGGCTCTAACGGCTAAGGCTTTTCATAAGAAGATGGGACACTCCCATTATTAGAAACAGAATCACTGCTGTGTACCAAAGGATAACTCAAACTTCCTAATAGGATTCCAGTGTAGTAGATGCTATCATCTACATATATTATGTATCTTCCAAGTGTAACTGTAGCTGTTAGTTAAAAAAATAAAAAATAAGAACAAGAGGAAAACAAGCACAGAGGTACACTGTTCCCGTGGGTTTGAAGAGATGGTTCAGAGGTTAGGAGTGTTTGCAGCTCTTCCAGATGAGGACAGTTCAGTTCCTAACACCAGCATCAGTGCTGGCAACCATTGACACTCTATCTCCAGGGGACCTGGTGTCCCTTCTGGCCTCCCCAAGCTCCTGCACATATGTAACACACATCTACGCCGATGTACACATGCACATAAATAAAAATTACAAATCATTAAACAATTACACACACACACACACACACACACACACTGTTCCCATGAATAACAGAATAATACTAATACATTTTAAAAAATCTCTTTACTTTTCAGAGTTTTTTTTTCCTTCCTATTTTGTGTTCATTGTCCTTTGGCTCCTTCCGAGATTATCCGCGATGGTTTGGTAAATTTGTTAGTGAAGAAGTAGAATAGGGCCGGGACGGGTACCAGAATTAAAAGGATCAGATCTTGCTCAAATTGGTCCTCTCTGGAGAGGGCGATTAAGCCATAGGCATGAAGAAACCAGTGGCAGAACAGGACAAGAAGTCTGTCCTTTTTTATGAGGTCGATGTAGCTCTCTATTTTGGCAAAGACCAGGTACACAGCCAGATTAACCACAGATGACACCAATACGATATACGGAAAGGCATAGTACAAGAGGCCTCCTGCAACGGCTTGCAGCACAGTCAAAACAGGGAAGAAGTAGAGGGCGGTGTAAATGCTTTCAAACGGGTTTGGCATGTATAGGCTCCACTGGATCTTCTTCACCAGAAATGGTCGGAGCAGCATCATGAATACTAAGCAGAACGCGTAATAAATAAACACGATGGTGTACAGAGGATACACGGCTTCCTGCGTGCAGTGCAGGGTGGTGATGTAATCCGGACTAGGATTGTAGAGCATCGTATACCAATCTGAAAGCATCAGTACCCCGCAAGAATAGATGGAAAGGGTACCGGGGGGATCACTTACAAGTAATGTGATCACGGCTGCCATACTGCATTCAAATAAGGCAGAGGCTTGCTGGAAAAGCACGCCGCTGGAACAACTTTTCCTTGAGTCCCATTCAATGCAGAGCCAATGGGAAACAAGAGGGAGCATCGCCATGAACCCAAGGTAAAGCCAGTCATAAAGTTCCGGGGACTCTGTGCAGGGCTGGCAGTGTTTCTCTTCGTTTGTCCTCTGTCCCCTTGGGCACGCCCCACACTCTCCATATATTTCAGTTGAGCTATTTTTAAATAATAAGGTCTTCCCACAATAGAGTCCAAAGCACGCCATCCGGCCACTCTAGGCTTCTAAGATCAATGGATGTAACCACAGCATGCTAATATCTTGGCTACAACGGTTCAGGTGGCTCCGCCTCCTGGTAACCTAGACAACCATTCTGAAGCCCCGCCCCTGCTCCACCAGGCTTCTAGGCTCTACTCCTCTTGGCTCAAGCCATGTCCTGGCTTCTTGGCTTAGGCTTCCAGAGGCAATCCATTTCCTGGTCTGGGTAGGATTCTTGAAGCATTCCTCCTGAAGAACTAACACGGGGTCCTTGGAGTGTATTGCAGGGTGTCAGAGTTTTCTGCCTTTGCTGCTGGTCTTAGCATGCGAGAGTAGATGAAATGTAAATTCAGATATGCTCGAGAAACCGTAGTTCCTTCTTTTGAATAGACTGTCATGGAGCAGGAGAAGCAGGTGTCAGGCCAGTGTCTGGTGACATTCATAAATTTATCAGATCCTAAAAATTCACTTTCTAACAGGATTATTTTAAAGAAGTTTAGCTCTCCTCGGGTGCATAATGTCTTAATCCTTCATCTTAAGCATTCGTGTTTGATGAAAAATGATTCCTCATGTAAATTCATGCACTGTAATTCAGTTCTTCCTGAACTCCCTGGATAGGGAGCTACAGAGTATTACTCTCTACTTGCTCCCGAGAAAGGGCCTGGAAACGCAATGCCGCCCACCGTATGGTGTATGAATTCATCTGAAACCAGAGCAAGTTCTCCCGTATTTTAGAAATCGTGACATTTTGTCACTTGTCCCTCACCTGACTGACAAATTGCAGTTCACTTTTGAAACTTACAAATCCTAGAGAGAGAGTTAAATTCAACCAAATTTCTTACTTTGCCCCCTCCCCCATTCCTGACTCCCAAGCTGTCTTTCTTCTTTCCTTCACTCCCTGTGGGGTTTCCGACTCATTTTGTTCCTGTAGCTTTAGAACTACCTCTTCTAACCTGGTGACCTCATGATTCTGCTAATCCAGAGTTATGGCAGTGCTGGGGTGCCCAGGACGACGGTCTGAAGGCTGCTTATTTGACTTCCTAATATTGACTTCAAAATTCCAAGGGGCATATAGTTTGTCTTTTGCTGGTAATTGCAAGCTAAAATTAACAGTGGTGTGGTAGCTACAGTGTATCAGCCTTGTAAATATTTAGCTTAAAGATTGACATGTGATAAACGTCTTGTAGGCATTTGGAAAGGCTATGATGAGAGAGGAGTTCTGGAGGGCTTGCCCTGCTGCAGATGGACCAAATCTGCTTGCTTAAGTGATCAGTGCTCTTCAGTGATTTGCTTAGTAGCTGGTTCCTTTCTGGCGAATGAAACTGCTCAACCTGGGAGCTTGGGACCAGTATATGGCAACATGTCTGTTGGGGACATATCTCTGGGGATCAGTTTATGATGACCTGTCTGCTGGGACCAGCCTATGATGTCAGTAGTTGCCAATCTGCTGTGAGAAATTAGCTACAGGAGGCAATCAGAGCAGAAGGTTCTAGTTCTGTAGTTCCTTCTAATCTGATATGATAACTCAACATCCTACCCTTAGAAAATAATTTCTTTGGTTCATTAGGAATCTCCGATTAAGATGCAAAAGTTGAGTTGAGGATACGGCTCATGGAAGAGCACTTACCTAGCATGCACCCCCAGAAGGCCTCAAGTCTGATGTCAGGGCCATCTTAACTGCTGGCTACACACACACACACAAATGACATGTTTGTGTTTCTTTCTTATGTCAAGTTTGTAATTATTGTCTCCAATAAATGAATGAATGAATGCCGGCTGGTTATCAGATATTACCAACATGCTGAGGGCATGAGCAACTTAAGGTTAAGTGTGAGGTTGCCAGTGTTCTCCATTCTAGTAAGCCAACACCCATTCTTTGCATACTTGAAAGTAGGCAGAGTGACTGTGGTTGCCTCAAGTCTAACTTAGAGAGCCATTGTAAATGGAAATTTCTCTCTCTTCTGGTCCTGCAGCCGTTTAGTTCCCAACAAACACACAGAGGCTTATAATTCTTATAAACTGGCTGATGGCTCAGGCTTCTTATTGGCTAGCTCTCTCTTAATTATTAACCCATTTCTATTAATCTTTGTATCTGTATATGGTCTAGGCTTACCGGTGATGCCTGGGTCCCTTTCTTCCTTGGCAGCTAGGGGCATCTCTCTCAAGACTCACTATCTGAGTTCCTCTTCCCAACCTTCTCCTAGTCTGGTAGCCCACCTATACGTCCTGCCTGGCTACATCCTGCCTGTCCATTGACCAAAACAGCTTTATTCATCAACCAGTAAGAGAAACATATATTCACAGCACACAGAAGGACATCCTCCATCAAGCCAGTGCTCAGAATGAGGTCCCCAGTGGTTCAGGGCCCAGGCTGGTTGGTGCTTATTGTCTTAGTTCTTGAGCACTCTGTGCTAGGTTCTAAGGCATCAAAGGAGGTGAGTTACCTCCTGCGTGGCCTTGAACTTCTCATTCAACTTTATGCAGAGATTTCTTTCTTTTAAAAACAAGGGCGTGGATATTGCAGGGAATGGTCATAAGACAACCATTATGAATACGGTCTGAATGTTAAAGTGTTTACACTACTATTCTAGTTTGCTTTCTTTTTTTCTGAGCATAGATATCTCTGAAAGTGCCTCTTAGGTCACAAGTTTCGAGAACAGGAGGTTAGACTAAGAGGTTACTGGAAGGATGAGGTAGTTTAGATAATTTTGTTAATTCCACCACCCTGATGAGGCCTCCATGCATCACTTTGGGAGGAAATCCACCCCTTCCTTTCCTTGGTTGTCTCGGGGATCTCTGACATGTGAGGGGATGTGAGGCTGAATTTTCCTCCTATCCTAGATCTCACACCCTGATCCCGAGTTCTCTGTGTGGTCCTTGTGTGCGCTCTTTACAGTGAATCTCTATGTAATCTGTGGAAAGTTTTACCTTTTTGTGTAAAGTTCTCTTTCCACACACGACAACTTGGGCCATGAGTTTTTCTTAGTTACTTTTAGTGTATGGTATAACGTAGGCTGAAGGAACAGAGGAAGTAACACGACTTGTGTATAGAGTCCTTTTTAAGATTTATCTAATTAATTAAAAAATATCATACTTGAATACAATGTGCTGTGGTTAATTACATTCAGTACCACTACTTTATCTCAGCCCTTCTCTGAAGAATCCCTTTTCCTGAGCTACCTGCCCCACTCATGTCCCTGCCCTCCCTTTCCCTTCCCCTCCCCTCCCCTCATCTTCCCTTTCCCCTCCCCTCCCCTCCCCTCCCCTCCCCTCCCCTCATCTTCCCTTTCCCCTCCCCTCCCCTCATCTTCCCTTTCCCCTCCCCTCCCCTCCCCTCATCTTCCCTTTCCCCTCCCCTTCCCTCCCCCTCCCCTCCCCCTCATCTTCCCTTTCCCCTCCCCTCCCCTTCCCTCCCCTCCCCTCCCCTCATCTTCTCTTTCCCCTCCCCTCCCCTCCCCTCATCTTCCCTTTCCCCTCCCCTCCCCTCATCTTCCCTTTCCCCTCCCCCCCCTTCCCTCCCCTCCCCCTCCCCTCATCTTCCCTTTCCCCTCCCCTCCCCTTCCCTCTCCTCCCCTCATCTTCTCTTTCCCCTCCCCTCCCCTCCCCTCTCTTCCCTTCCCTTCCCTCCCCTCCCCTCCCCTCCCCTCATCTTCCCTTTCCCCTCCCCTTCCCTCCCCTCCCCTCATCTTCCCTTTCCCCTCCCCCTCCCCTCCCCTCATCTTCCCTTTCCCCTCCCCTTCCCTCCCCTCCCCTCCCCTCATCTTCCCTTTCCCCTCCCCTCCCCTCCCCTCATCTTCCCTTTCCCCTCCCCTCCCCTCTCTTCCCTTTCCCCTTCCCTCCCCTCCCTTCCCCTCCCTTCCCCTCCCCTCCCCTCTCTTCCCTTCCCTCCCCTCCCCTCCCCTCCCCTCCCTCTCTTCCCTTCCCTCCCCTCCCTTCCCCTCCCCTCCCCTCTCTTCCCTCCCCTCCCCTTCCCTTCCCTTCCCTTTCTCTTCCTCACTCCCCTCCCCAAGCCCCAGGCAGGCAGCTATAGTTGCTGTGTACACACTTGTGGCCTCTATGTTGAAGTCAGAAGGAAGGGCCCACTGCACAGTACTCCTCATCGCTCAGAGCCTGAGCTCGTCCACTCTTCCCTCTGTGATGTGTGCAGGACCTTGGAGAGAGAGACAGAGAAGTCTTGCTAGGGGCCAAGTCACTTATTCTCAACACTTTGCCCAGTTCTGAGTCCCTGCTTCTACCGTCACCCACTTTCAGAAGAGTCTTTTAGGACCAAGGCTAAGAGCAGAGTCAATTTTGATCAATATCCGAAAAGGGCAAAGACTCAGACTGTAAGTGGTTTCCAGGGAAGCCATTGTGCTCTCTCAAACTGCCTTCTTCAGGAGAAACAAGTTTTACTGAAATTAACTCCTTCCTACCCTGCACATGGACTTGACAAAATACAGCTCATGGAATTGTCCACAAAGTCACAGGGTACTCTGCAGAGACAGAATCATGAGCTTGTAACCATCTAACTTACATGGACACTTAAAAGAAAATACTTTCAATTAAAACAAGCAAGCAAACAGCTTAATATCTTCTGAAGGTCCAATAATGTAAAGAGAAATTAAGTGTACTTATGGATATTTTAATCTGAAAGGATGGTAGAATTCTATGTATTAAAACTCATGGACCGAAGCCAAAGTATTATTTGGAGACGTATTTATAGCTTTCACTTATTTGTTAGAAAGGAAAGAAAAAGAGTAAAATCAGTGGAGCACTGACAGGAGACAAATGCTTTGGCATTGCAACTGTGAACGTACAGTTCATGCCTGAGAGCTCATCAGTCAAGTTACAACAACAACAACAACAACTCCGCTTTAAGGAAATTTACAACTTTGTGTTGAGTCACAGTCATAGATAGCTGTGCTTGGCCTCATGTAACTCAAGGGCAGCAGATGGGCCATGCATGACTGCTAAAGATTTCAAGTTAAGAAGTTAAATCAGGACGACAAAAGATATCAAAGACTATGTAGAGAGAATATTGATAGAGAGGCAAACCACATGAGATTAATAGAGATAATGCAGAAATTAAAAGCATAGGAAATAGAAAGTCAAAATGCTTTACTTGAAATAAAAACACTGTCTTAGAAATAACCAATAAAACGAACAAAGCTCTTTCAATATTATCAAACCATGGCTGGAAAAAAAAGTGACAGCTAAAACTAAGAACAAAAAGGAGGACTTGGCTAAAGGACACTAGACATTAATGATGGGGGGGGGTCCCCACAGCCTTTTCTCCAGTGAGAAAACAAAACTTGTGAGAGTGATGTAAAAATAAATATTTGAAGTGTGTATTGTTTACAACAACCCACTGATACCCAATAGCAACAGTAAATGCCTTCAGGGTTCGTTTCACGGCCCTCTCTCTCGTTATCGGCCCTCTCTCTCTCTCTCTCTCTCTCTCTCTCTCTCTCTCTCTCTCTCTCTCTCTCTCTCTCTCCCTCTCTCTCTCGTTATGGCCACCTGCGACCCCACACCATCTTGAATGAATGGATGTGGATAAGTACAGGGAGCCCTGAAAAGGGCAGCGTGTCACGTCTTTCACCCCTTCGAGCTTCACACAGAAGAGGTCAAGGTTGTGTTGAGGACGACTTAGAGGTCAGGGGTTCCGCCTAACATTACAACACAAAGGTTCTACTGCAGGAATGGTGGATTGCCTCCCCCACTTCAGGGCCCCCAGGCGCAGCGGGCAGGACACGCTCAGTGGCCCAGAGGCCACTGCCCCACTCAGCACTAAGAGGAGTGCTTCAGAGTTTCTCAGGATAAGATGCAGCTCATAGGGATTGAGAGCTCCCGAATCCTTCATGAAGGGGCCTGCTGGAAAGAGTGGGGAGCTGTTTGATCCTCGGGCAACAACAGCTCTTCTTGTCAGAGAATGACAAGCTGAAGCGCAGGTCAGCTTTTCACAACAAAAGTGAGAAGTGGAGAGTAGTGGGAGCGAGCGTACTTCTGGTCAGGACGAACCTCGGGGGCTGCACTATTTTCTTCCTCTAATTTAATTGGCCAGGCGGGTGTGACAGGGTATCTCTATGTAACCCTGGCTGTCCTGTCCTGCAGCTCCCTATGTAGACCAGGCTGGCTCTGAACTCACAGAGAGCCGCCTGTCTCTGTCTCGGAAGTGCTAGGATCAAAGGCCTATGCCTGACTTGATGGTTGGTTTTGTCGACTCGGGACAGTGGAGAATTGCCTGAGGATTGTCTAGATCCCTCCTGTCCATGGGCCTGGCTGTGGAAGACTGTCCCCACTGTGTTAATTGGTAAAGGAAGGAAGACGTAGTCTCAAAGTGGGCAGCACCATTGTCTTGGATTTGCAACTTTATAAGAATAGGGAAAGCAAACAGAACAGTAAGCACGCACGCATTTACCCCCTTCTGAGCTTGAGTGTGACTTGGTTAAGCTGTTTTGAATTTCTGTCTTGACTTCTCTGAGATGATGAACTGTAGCCCTGCAATTGCAAGCCAAATGAAAATGCTAACCCTTTCCTCAGTGGCTTTCTGCCAGGGGATGCTATCACAGCCATAGGAGCGACACTAGGCACAGCAGTACCCAGGGGACTGTAAAAGCAGTATGGCCACCGCTGCTATTTAGTGAAGTCTCAGTGCCAAATGAAGGCATTGCTAACAGGGATAGGGAATAAGACAGTGAGCTGGGGTAAAATTACCTTCACCCCAGAGTGGGTAACACAATAGGCTTCACTCTGCAGGACATAGGGGAATAGCTTAGCTAAATTACATAAATGGAGAGAGAGAGAGAGAGAGAGAGAGAGAGAGAGAGAGAGAGAGAGAGAGAGAGAGAAAGAGAGAGAGAGAGCCCTAACCTAAAGCAAGCCCTGGAGGAGAAGGAATCAATCTAGAGTTACTAAAAACGTATTAATTAAAATGTACTGCGCTCAACAAAAGCACAGCACTCGCAATGAGAAGAGGCTGTGACCCAAACACAGGGAAAAACAATAAGGAAACAAAACCACGTTCTGGAAATTGCTGTGAGGGGAAACAGAATGCAACAGAGGATGCATTGTAAGACTATGTCAGAAACACAGGTGAGCACATTTGTGTCTTTCCACAATGCTGGGGTTTAGTGAATAAAAATTGACAAGGTGCAGTGGACCCACTGCAACAGCCGAACAGCCACACTTTTTTGGTAGCTCTTGCTGAGGCCAACACTGTTCTTTTATTCCTGTCTTAACTACAGATATTGGTCCTCAGAGTACACATTACACAGTAAGCCCCGTGTGTGTGTGTGTGTGTGTGTGTGTGTGTGTGTGTGTGTGTGTGTGTGCGATAGAATGCTTATGAACTGGCTAAGGAGGCTGTATCATCCTCTCTCTGTGTGTGTGTGTGTGTGTGTGTGTGGGTGTGTGTTGTAGAATGTTTATGAACTGGCTAAGGATGCTGTATCATCATCTGCAGAGTTTTAAAGAGGCTCTTTAAGCTTTTTGAAGAGAGATGATGGAGGCTGAGGGCTTTAAGAGATGATTGGATCATGAAGGCTGTGAGAGAACAGTTCTGCTTTGTGCCAGTGGAAGATCTTCACCTAAAACTCTTTTAAGAAAGAGAATTCCTTGGGAAGGAGGAGTCCAGGAGAGTGGCTGCTTCTCTAGGGTGGAGAAGGAGGGCCAGGAACTGAACAGGCAGCATGGCTTATATAGGGTATCTCATGGGCAGAGTTTTCCCAGGGAGAATTTTTTCTGCTCAGGGGTTGGTTAGTTTTTCTGCTCAAGGATTGGTTGGTTTTGTTGGTCAGGGGCAGAGTTGGCTCTGGTTTCAGGGCCAAACTATGTTTCTTTCACTGGCCCTTTTTAGCTTTTTGGCTCTAATTTTGGGACTAGGGTGTATTTCCTTCACTGGTTCTGGTTCCAGAGACAAAGTGTGTTTCCTTGGCTCTGGTTGCAGAGTCAGAGTGTGTTTCTTAGGTTCTGGGTTCGGGGCTAAAGTGTTTCTTTCACTGGCTCAGTTTTCAGAGCCAAGGTGTGTTTCTTTCTCTGGCCCTGGTTTAGGGCCAGGGTGGATTACTTTTCCTGGCCCCTTTACCCTGCAAAGACCTCTCCTATAGTAGAAGTACAGTCTTATGATAGAGGCTCCTGGCAGCAGCCATCTCTTGTCCCTGTGCCATCATTTAAATTATTCTTCCCTTTTGGAGTGAGTGACAACTGACTTGCTCTCTTAGAAGGGAAGTTTCATCAAACAACGAGCTTGCTAATGTTGTAATATTGGGCTTCTTAGTTTTCAAGACTATGAGAAATACACTCTTGTTCCCCATAAGTTTATCTAGCACCATGCACTTTGTTATAGTATCATGTTAGCTTTTGAATGTTTGTCCCCCAAAAGATTGATGTTTTGGAGGATTAAGTTCTCATTGACTTGAAAATGGTTAACCTTTAGTTAGGACCCGGTTGGGGTCCCTTGAGAAGGGAGCCTCCACTGAGGAACTGCCTACATCAGATTGGCCTGTCTGTGGGGGATTGTACTGATGCTTAACTGATGTAGGGGGGGATATTGCGGTAAATAAGGATCAGGATAAACAAATAAGCCGAATAGATGTTTATTCAGGGAGAAATAACTTACAACCTAGACAGATGAACACCAGGAAATTCAACCCGATCCTCTCCTGTCCGAGTCACGCCAGAAAGAGAGAGCGCCTTCCTGGCCCCCTCCGACCTCCTTCCTCAGGTCACCTCCGCCCATCGCTCCACCCCCCCAATGGGCGTGGTCAGTGCTACAGAAGGACTACCTCACTACAATTCCCCTTTTAGTCTAAAGAAAAGATTTAGGCTTAATACAAAACTATATACAAAACAGTGAATAACAAGTGTGCTCTAAGAAAAGGAAAATCGAGAACAAAATGACCTACATATCTAGTCCTAGGGTGAGGGCATAATGGAGTTTACAATAGAGTTGTCCTAAGCTGGAAAATGTAAGTCTAGTACCTAATATATCTAACTAGGAAGAGAGAATAATAGTTGTGATAGTTTAATCTTCAACCTCATCAAGACCTGAGAAGGAAAATAACAATACTAGAGTAGACAGGAAATGCGGATGGACAACTTTCAAACGGTGCAGCAAGGACAGAAACAGCAAGCCACCTGAACAGTCACCCTAGGTCTCACGGCGACGTTGGTACACCCAGATTTGGCTAAGGCCAAGAGAACTTGACAGACCACAACAACAGCAGGGAAATAGAATGGCTGTCTTACCCTTACTTGGCAAGGTCAAGCAGTCTTCTATATTTGTCTCCTGCAAGCACATAGGACTGCATGTCCAAATCAGTGGTCAAGGTGGGGGCAATTCTATGCCCAACAGGCCATAGCTGAGGCGAGATTGAACTCCAGCAGGAGCAACAACAGTGTCCAACATATTTTCGGGAAAGTGCACGGTGCTGTCAGGAGCAACAGTGTCTCATGTCAATGGAGTACTAATATTAAAACATTTAAATGCCATGTTTTGCATGTCTATGAAGTGATTGAAGATTAAGCATCTATATCTGACTAATCTCATAGGTACAGGAAATGTGAGTGAAGATAATCTGTAATACTCGGGAACTTAGCTAAAAGACTGATTAAAACTTTCCTGAGTAAAGCAGGAACAAATACTTAAACAATATAACTATTAACATATACCTACATGTAAATCCCTAAAATAGAGGTAGAGTATAAGTGTCAAGACAAGAGGTAGAACTATAAAGGGCAGCAAGATAAATATCCCAAATTGTATCAATATAGAAAATGTCTTGAATACAGGAAAAGTATACATACATAGAATATGGTAAAAAATAATGTGCATAAATATTATAAGTGGAAACATTTAACACAATATAACAAAATATAAACTTAATTTTACATAGCTTACCACATAGGAATACATAACAATGTAAGCTGTAAAATACTATCTCATTCATACTCAAATTCTCAAGGAAATAGGCTAATCTACTTATATCCCATCTAAACCATACCTTTACCCACCATTCCCTATTCCTGTCTAAAAGATAAACCCGAGTGTAAGCATCACCCAATCCCAAATAACTAAAACCAACCCAAAGACGATGACTATTATCCCAAAATTCCAAGGGTAGGGAAAGGGGGCGTAGTCATATTAAGATTACTTCCTGTTGAAATGGGACGATGATTGCTCCAATGGATCCTGTAGGAAGAAAAATTTTTAGCAACCAAATTTCTCAACAGAACTGGCTGTGACATATGTAGTTAGGCACTGTGTGGCAGAAAATTCTTGACTGTAGTTCTATTTGAAACTGGCCAGGGTGTAATGAAAAGGTGCACCATTACAGCTAGATAGTCATGAGTTGTCTCGAGCAAAACAGTCTCAAACCGGTTTTAGGGTGATGTTTGTAGTTCCGATGCATCAGGTTGAGTCAAGTGGAAATGATGATGTGGGGCCCCATCTTCTTTCCGGAAAGTTCAAAGACTGCTGTTAAGAATCGTTATTATTCCTTGTGGAAAAGTTACACATCAATATTAAAGTAAAATTTTCAAGTTTTAAGGTATGCATTAGGGAAAGACAACAATAAGCATTAAAAGTATGTGAGAAAATTAGGATTTCAGAGAGAAAATTGCATAAGATATGAGTCCCCAGATTTTGTTTCTTCTGCCTTACACCAATTGGCTTCTTGATTTAAGGCAGAAACCATGAATTTAATCTTAACAACATGCTTGAATTTAGAGAAGGAAAGCCAAATCCAACTCCAAAGCCAGCATTGGTTTACAAAATTTGGGACTTCAGGAATACTAGATAATAGAGAGAAATAGATTTCTATATAGAAATAGTTTACTACAGGGGTCGGGTCCACTATGGGCATCACCTTGTCCTGCTCATCTTCAGCTGGAGAAGAGCCAGCTAAACATGACGTGCAAGTCAACCAACAAGCAACGTTTTCTGCTTCAAGTTTCTGCCTTGACTTCTCTCAATGATGAACTATGGCCTGGAATTGTGACTTGGATAAAAACTTTTTTCTCTATAAAGTTGTTTTTGGTCAGAATGCTTTTTATCATGCCAGTACAAAGGAAACTAGAATGCCCTGTAAGCTGTATGAATGACGATCTTTCTTACCTTCCATTCTCTCATGAACAAAGCAGGGTCAATCACATACATGGGATGCAATGTGTTGAACTCTTAGCAAAAGGCTGCATATAGTAGGCATCCATTAGCAAGGAACAATACTATATTGGGTGCCACTAGACTTATAATTAATTATTATTTTACTCCCCATGGGAATCATAGCATTAGTTAGAGAGGGTTATTTATTTTTACTCCCCCCCAAGACTTCACTTTTTCTGTCCTTCTTAAGACAAAGAAACTTCTATCTTGGGGGTATGTCTTATTTATTTCTAAGGAAGCACAGGGAAATCCTCTGAGGGTCAAGGCAATGCCAATCGGGTTCTTCTCCATCATCTGCATGAGTAAACCATTCTGCAAGTCCTTGTCAGGCTTGAGAACACCAGGGAGCTGGGGCTTGTGTCCTCCTGCTAACTTCTAACTTCAGGCCTCTGGGGAGGGCAGCTGGCACTGCAGCTAGGTCTGCTCTTGGTCCGTTTCTGCCTGGCCTGCCTTCACCCTTTGTTCATCTTACAGCTGCAGAGAGCGACTCTGCTTACCTCCAGTCCTATCACAGGGAATGCAGTTTGCAACTCTGGGATTTTCTTTTTTTTTCTTTTTCTTTTTAAATTCATGATTATAAAGCAGAAGCATTGCTCTTTTAAAAGTGAGCGAGTGTGTGAGTGTGGGTGTATATGTGTGTGTGATTGTGTGTGTGTATGTATGTGTGTGTGTATGTGTGAGTGTATGTGTGTATGTATGTGTATGTGTGAGTGTATGTGTGAGTGTATGTGTGTATTATGTATGTGTATGTGTGTGTATGTATGTGTGTGTGTGATATGTGTATGTATGTTTGTGTGTATGTGTGTGTATGTGTGTATGTGTGTGTATGTATGTGTGTGTGTGTATGTGTGTGTGTATGTGTGAGTGTATGTGTGTATGTATGTGTATGTATGTGTGTATGTGTGTGTGTATGTATGTGTGTGTGTAAGTGTATGTGTGAGTGTATGTGTGAATGAATGAATGTGTGTGTGTATGTGTGTGTATGTATGTGTGTATGTATGTGTGTGTGTATGTGTGTATGAATGTGTATGTGTGTATATGTATGTATGTGTGTGTGATATGTGTATGTATGTGTGTGTGAGTGTATGTGTGAATGAGTGTATGTGTGTGTGTGTATGTATGTATGTGTGTGTATGTATGTGTGTGTGTGTGATATGTGTATATATGTGTGTGTGTATGTGTGAATGAATGTGTGTGTGTGTGTGTGTGTGTGTGTGTGTGTGTAGGTCAGAGGACCATTTGTAGCAGTCTCTTTCCACCGCAGAGGTCTCAGGGATTGAACTCAGGTCTCCATACTTGGTAGTAAGTGCTGTCATCTGCTGAGCCGTCTCACTGGTCTCACATGCCTGTTCCTCCCGCCCCGACTGATACATGCCCTGTTGAGTCCCAGTAGATTTTCATGATGATTTTATGTATGAGGTGTTCACATATGGACAGCAAGTAATTAACATTCATTCATGTAGTAGCTGACAGAATCAGGTGATTTGAAGGTAGTCTGGCAAGAAAGTGAAAAAAAAAAAAAAAAAAAAAAAAAAAAGAAATCCTTTTTGTCAGGAAATTACGAATCAGAGCAAAAGAGTGTGGAGGGGATCTGTTAGGAGCCATGAGTGTGGAACTGCTTTGGGACTTGACTTAGAGAAATCATGTTTGTGTCGGTCCTGGAGGCAAATTTAGGAATGGGTATCACATTCTTTTCTGAGTCATTATCTTTTAACTTACTCAGGTTGTGGAAAAGAATGGAACCTTCATATTTTTATACTGCTTTCTACACAGTAGTCCATGAGCCATTCAGGGTCAACAATTGTCCTCTCTTCAGTTACATGCTCAATTACACACACACACACACACACACACACACACACACACACACACACACACACGTTCTACTGAAAGCACTTCTGCTGAATTTCCCTTTTCCACACTCAGACCGAGGGATGGAAAAGGTTGAAGCAGGCTCACCAGAGAAAGTTTGCGATGATTCTGCCATCCAGTGCCCACGGCTACCATCAATATTTCATCCTGACACTCTCCCACTGAGTGCAGACAAAGACTTTGCATTCTTCCTGGAAGGGTGCTTCAGGCTGCCTCTGCCTGCTGATGGGAAATGGCAACAGAGGTGACATCCTTAGTCCCCCCAGATGCCCTGAGCCACGGATGCCCTCTAAGTCTCTTCTCTGCAGTAATCTTTAATGTTCACTTCTGTATCTGAGTTGAGTCCCCTCTGTCTATTATGGTGGGAACTTTTTCAAATCTAAGCCCAGTTAGTGGGTTTTCTGCTTAGCATGCATTTATTTACCTCGCGGTATGACTGTTGATTTTACTGAACAATTACTTTCAATTGTTCAATTATTGAACAGTTATTGCACAGTTATTTTCTTTTGCACTGGTTGAGCTCAGTACTCTTGGATCTGGATGTAGAAGCAGTTTACTTTCTTCTGTCCAGATAGAACATGCACTTGAACAGTGTTTCTCTTGCCCACCTCTAATGAGCATCCTCTCCATGAAGAAGTTCTTGTCTCCCCGATTCTTCCCAGACTCCCACAGAGTGCCTGATGCGGAAGCTCAGCATCCTCTCTCCTCCCTCTTGCTACCCCATCTGTGTGGTTCTCTGAGAACCTGTAGGAATCCGCTCCATTGATTTTTTTTCTTGTTTTCAGAGATGGGGTCTCAAGTAGCCTAGGCCGGCTTTGTATCCACTCATCCTCCGGGCCTTCCTCCAGAGTGGAAACATTACAGGGCCTGCACCACCATACCTGGATTGTGAATGGAAAGGAAGAAAAAGAAAGAAAGAAAGAAAGAAAGGAAGAAAGAAAGAAAAGGGGAAAGGGTATGATGGCTCCTAGGTGTGGAGGTGTGGTGGAAGAGGTTTATGGTAGATAAGAGAGAGCGTGGCCAGAGGTAGGGACATCTGGGAGAGTCCCCAGTGAACATGACCGGTCTGAGCAAGGCCAGGTGAGGGGAGAGCTAGACCAAGAGGCCAGGGAGGTAAAGCATAGGAGAAAAAGCCAAAAGGACTGGTGTGGTGAAGTGGTTCAATTGTATAAGCAAGGGAGATTTTATAGCTGGGAGAAGGCAGCCTGGCCCCTGGGCTAGAGAACTTTAGGGGGCAGGGGGTGCCAGTCAGGAGGGATTTGTAACTGGTAGGAACTGAGGGATTCTGAGAGAACCTGTTGGCCAGGTCTACTTTGATATGTTAAGTAGGCACCTCAGTCAGGTTTCCTGTGGCCCTGGGGATTGAACCAGGCTTCTTGCATCTTGGGCAGGCACTCACCAACTGAATGACATCCCGAGCCCTCACCAGACTTCCAGGAGAAGAGTGAGAACTTCTTCTCTGCTCATCTAGGGAGGTTGTGGGGATGATACTAGCCACACAGCAGCTCCCCCAGCCCTCAACCCCGAGTCCCCAAATGAACATGCAGAGATTTACAGCTTGTTAGGTTGGCTTTTATACACATCATTTCCCTATAAATCTTCAAAATGCCCTTGCAAGGCAAGTGTTTTTCAGAAGAGGACAGAAAGATTGGATGTCGATTGATTCTGAAGATGTGTGACATGGGAGAGGCAGCTCTGGGACTCAAACTCCGTCTTTGCCCTCTGTCCCTTCTCCTTCCCCCAATATCTTGGTGCTTTGCGGTTCTGTGTTGTTAATGCATCACATGATATTCTGGCTTCATTTTGTGTGTCTGACTGGATTACAAACTCCTCAAGAGTAAAGTGGATATGCTGCCTTTCTCTTCCCTGCATCTCATCTCTCATTATTGTAATAGGTTGGCAATTCTAGAATTATGCATTCTATATTATTTGATCACTGGATGAAACAAATCAAAATTTAGTGTGAGATCATTTTTTTTAGCTCTAGTTTGCCAAAAAAATCTGATTTGTCTAATGAGATCATTAAAAAACTCATGAAATATAGTCAAAAGAGTATGGAATATTATGCTGGAATAGCAGAATTTGAGCTTCCTGAGCATGTATAAAAAAACCATTGCAGAAGATGGTATGCTTATTAAACCTCACAAAAATTCCATTAGTCACTGTAATTGAAATGGCATCCGTATAACACTTGCCCGCCAAGCATCACGGATGATTGAGTGGGCCAGACCCTGGTAACATGTCCTCACACTTCCAGACAGATCTAGGTTTTGTGGAGACCTTTTCCCTTTCTGAATAAGATTTTTTTCTGACTTTAGAATAATGGTGGGTTAATCTGTTCTGCCCCCGGACCTCATCCCCACTCTCTGTATTTAAATGAAGTCAAGGTGGCCTTCAGGGTTTTGTAAGAATTCTGTGCTGAATCATGAGACTGATTGGCTATTGCCCGCTTGTGAGGCTGTCTGATTTTGTTCTAGAAACAGGCCACTGGAAGTCATATTATTATTCACCAGGAGCCTGGAGGCAAAACCCTACAGTGTTCAGTCTCATAAAATCTCATGCTTAGTCAAAATATTACTCCCTGTAACTTGAAATGTATTTTTCTTATCAAAGACTTAGCTTTTAATCGACTCATGAAATTATACATACTTATGCAATTTTTTTAAAAAGGATTTATTTTTATTTTGTGAATATTTATTTCATCTGCAGGTAAGTCTGTGTACCAAGTGCATGCATGCCCTTGGAGGCTGGGAGATGACATCAGATTCCCCGGAGTTAGAGTTACAGAGGCGTGTGAACGTCCCTGTGATTCTGGGACTCAAATCCAGGTCCTCTGGAAGACCTCAGTCAGTGGTCTTTACTGCTGAGTCATCTCTCTGGCCCCGTTTTAAAAAGGCATTTATTTTATTTTAATTGGTGTGTGTGTGTGTGTGTGTGTGTGTGTGTGTGTGTGTGTGTGTGTGTGTGTGTGGTGTGCACCAGTGTGCAGGTGCCCACAGAAGCCAGAAGAGGGCATCAGATTCCCTGGTGATGGAGTCAAACTCAGATCCTCTTTGAGAGCCTCAAGTGCTGCTAACACCTGAGCCATCTCTCTCTCCAGCTGCTGTGTGATGTTTTATGCTGTGTACTTTACATAATGTTCAAATCTAGATAAACATATCTTTCTGTGTCCTCAAACTTTTACACTTTCTTTGTGGTGACAGCACCCCAAGTCATTTCTCCCAGCTGTTTTGAAACACAGCACATTGCTTCTATCCATAGTTACGAAGCTCTGCGTGCAGTGGAACACCAGAGCTCGTCTCCCAACTAACACAGTACTCATCCACCAACTTTTCTCCCTCTCCCCATCTCTGCCTTTCCATGCCGCTGGTAAGCATTATTCTGCTGAATAGTTCGTTTTTTTTTTTTTTTTTTTTTTTTTTTTTCCTCCTTGAAGGAAGAAGCTTCATTAAACCTGAGTTCAATTAATTTGCATGCAACTCTGGGAGGTTTCCGTAGTTACCGATGATGCAGAAGGCATGGGACTAAGAGCTAGGCTATGAGGATGAGGGGAGTGAGTGACACTCCACACTGTCAAGTGGCTTAGAGCTTAATTTGGAGTTCAAGTCAATGCATTTTAAAAGGCAAATTCTTCAAGAGACATTAAACTACGGGGCTAAGTGAAATGGCGAGAAAGACTGCCGTCAGCAGAGGCAGCGCTGACGTAGTATGAAGATAGGGTTCTATTGAGTCCAAATGGCGTTTGAGCGGTAAGGGCAGACCGAGCACAGGCAAGGTTACACCCGAGGGGAGGGAAAGGGTCAGTTCCCCCAGCTTGCTGAGTACAGGCTTGGCATATTGAGAACCCTGGCTGTGGTAGTGACTAATGAGGAATAGAATTATTGTATCCGGTGCGGAATAGTCTACAGGAGGATATTTGCTTATTTATTTTATTATTATTGTATAAACTTTTTTTTTTTTTTTTTTTGCCAGCCTGGGAAACTGAACCCAGGGACTTGAATGTGATAAGCAGGCTTTGCTAATAAGCTATATGCCCAATCCAGCAAGAAGATTTTTTTCCTTTTAAAAATAAATTTATTTTTGTTTTTTGAAATGATAACACAATTACATTTCTTCTTTTTCATTCTCTTCCTCCAGTTCTTGCTATGTGTTCTCCACCCCCATGCTTTCTTTCAAATCCATGCTCTTTCCTTCAATTTCACTTAAATATATTCTTAAATGTATAAATACAACCTGCTGAGTCTGTGTAATATTACTTGTGTAATATTGGTACTGGATGACCAGTTGTTGTGCGCTACCCTTGGTAAGGCTATTTCTCCTTGCTCTCAGCCTCCAAGTCCAGCCAACTGACAACCTGGATTCTGGGTTGGATTTTTTTTTTTTCTGTTGGTGCCTTAAATTCAGGCTCCACCCACTCAGTCTCTGTCTGTCCTACACAGGTTGAGGGATGCTGCCAGTTCAGAATGTCATTTCTCCTTCAACACTGTCCATCTATAAACTTAGTTATCCATCGTGTATGTTCTAGCTGTTTCCAGAGGGAAAACAGCTCACAATAAATCATTGTTGCGGGACCAGGGCCTTGTACCTATGGGCAAAACTTCCCCCACACCCCATAACTACCTTAGTATTCTTGGTGACCAGACTGCTATGCTTTCCAGCTATCACAAATGAGAGTCTGGAGTTGCAGCTAGGCACAAAGTCCGATTCAGAGGAAAGTGGGGTCTTGCATCTATAAGCCTTTAAGCGAGGCTTCTATTACACATAAGTAATTCTTTTCTTAGAGGCTTACTGTTTTCAATTAGATTAAAAAAAAAAAAAAGCACCACAGTTAGCAAGCACTGGCCTGTAAAAATAGCTTTTCTGGCAAAAATATCTCCTTTGTAATACAGTTGATTATAATCAGTTTTCACTAATTTACCACAAAGCCAGGCCTGCTTGTAAAAAGTCAAGCTAGATGTCCCCTGCGTGTGAAATGCAGCCATGTGGTTGGGAAGGTGCGGCTGCCCAGCCAGGGGGCAGGGATGCATGGGATTTGATAGTGTGGCCTGGCCCTCTTTGTCACCTCTAAGTTTTCACTCAACTTCCATCTTCCCATCTACATGCAGAGTGGGTGTTCCCAATGGGGTTTAAGCCTTGGATTTGCTTCTTTTTCTCTTTCAATCTTGAATTTTATGCTTTTCTTTATTTTGGGGAATTTTGTACACATATACAACAAAATATGGTCACATCTATCCCATAATTATTCCCCCAACTTGCTCCATGTCCCTCCCCAACGTGCTCCCTCCCAACTGCCTGTCTTTTTCGCTTGATAACCCACCAATTGTGGTCAGTGCACCAGTGTGGGGGTCACCCACAGGGGCATACGGAAACCTATTAGTGGCTACATCTTCCAGAAAGAATGACTCTCCTTCCCTAGCAACCATTCTCTACCAGTAGCCCCTCTGTATGAGGTGTGGCCTGGAGATAACCTACCCTGGCTGTTTTTTTGTGTATTTTCCCCCTTGACACAAGCTGGAGTTAACTGGGAAGAGGAATCTCAACTGAGAAAATGCTGGTGCAGTCTAGATAAAATAACTCTGAAAAGATGGATTACAGATGTTTGCCATCACTGGAGGGGGGTTGGTTACAAGCTGTTATTGATCACAGGAAAAAAGCTAAGCAAAAGAGTTAGATTCAAAGATCTTTTTCTAAAGTCAGAGAGGGGACTATGGAAATGATGAGATAAAAAGGTAGGTTATTGAATATAATCCAAAAAGCAATTATTAATCTCAAAATATTTTATATTGGTATGAACATTGATATTTAGGTTAATTTTGTAATGCTGTGTGTATGTTTCTATACATTTTGGGGTATGCTTATGCTGCTCATTTAAAATATAATGCATAATTAAAAATGCAGTTTTGTAGTTAGTCATCTGTAATAAAGTTTTGGTCATCTTAGGCATGTTTTTCAAGGTGAAACACCTATTTAGATAGATGGTCTTCAAACACCTCAAAGACCTACAGAATATGGCATTTAATAGGTTTAATAACCTAAGGCTTCTCATGACAGTGAGACACATCCACTTCTGGGAGCACCAATCTATTTCAAAAAAGGATGCTAGGCATCAAAGAAATTCTATATGGATTTTGCTTTCTTTATAGCAAAAGCTATCCATTTGGACAAGGAACCTGCCTTTGCCTCAATTGCTGACAGTGTACTGTCCAAACTGGATCAGCAGGACACAAAAAAGTGGCTGCCAGACTTTGCCAAGAGGCCTGTAGGCCAAAGTTGGGTGTCCCAATGTTTCAGAAGAACTTTGGTTGACTTTCCAGGCCACCAGATACCTCTGTTGTTAGATAACATTACACTCTTCTGGAGTCTTTGATGGAGTTAAAGTCTAAATATTTAGACTTAAGGTTTTTCTTAGTTATGATAAAAGGTAATTTAGGTATAAAACTTTAGACTCAGATAGTATTTTCTCTAAGTTTGCCCAACACAAATGGACTAGATATTGTAACCGCAATTATTACTTGATAACTGTATTCATGTAGATAATTTTACTATGGTAAAGTTAAAACCTTCCTTTTTTAATTAGAAAAAAGTGAGAAATATGGAATATTCCTTTACACTGTGTGGGTATGTCACTGAGACTGGTTTAATAAAGATGCTGACTGGCCTGTAGCTGGACAGGTAGTGGCTAGGTGGGGCTGGCAAACAAGAAAGATGCAGAGGAATCGGAGGATGAACTTGATGTACCAAGGAAAGGTACCAGACTATATGACAGAGTATAGATAAGAAATATGGGTTAATTTAAAATGTATTGGTTAATAACAAACCCGAACGATTGGCTGAGCATTTATAATCAATAATTAGTCTCTGTGTGGTTATTTGGGAACTGGCTGGTGTAAAAGAAATGTCTACCTACAGGTATTTCCAATTTGATTCATGTCTTCATCCTTTACTCATTGTTTTTCTCCTCTTACTTAGGTTCCTTTCCATGGCATGGGTTCACTGGTCATGTGTACTTCATTAAATCTGTAGAAAGGTATAGTCCCATAGGCACAGCTTCCGGATGATCTGTGTCCATTTCTGCTCTGGCTTCCTGGCTTTCAGGGGGTACTTCTATGGCAGGCACAGCTCTACGTATTTTCTATAATGCAGCAATGTAACCTTCATGGCTTAATGATATATATTCACAGATGATGAAGTGGGCACACAGCTAAGAACTGGCCAGTTGGGATTTGAAATCAAGGGAACGTCATTGCCATGTGAACCCATGATCTCAACCACTGCATGACTTTTCCATGGGAATGAATATAAACATGTTACAATGTCTCAGGCATAGTTTTCCCTTCTGTTATTTTTTTTAACTGTTATTCTTACTTTAGCCTCAAATTAAAATCTTGTTAAGGTTCTGGGTATTCTCAGAAGGTTGAATTAAGTAAAGCTTTCTTAATGGACAGGGGTAATGTATTGGTTCACTTTTGTTGCTATAATGAAATACTTGTGACACGCTAACATTGTGAGCAGAAGAGATTATTTAACTTAATTTTGGAGGTTCAGAGTCCAAGCTGCAGTGACTCCATTGGTTCAGTTTCTGGAGAAAGGCTAACTGGCAGGTGGTATCATAATGGCTGGTGTGTGTGTGTGTGTGTGTGTGTGTGTGTGTGTGTGTGTAAGGAGTAAGGTTTTCCTCCCGCCGCCGGTCTGGTCCTACCACCACGCCAGCCCCAATTAACACACTGAGACTCTGTACTTGATAGAATGCTGTTGGCCAGGTACTAGTTTCTTATCGGCTAGCTCTGTCTTAAGTATTAACCCATTTGTATTAATCTATGTATTTCCACGTGGTTTCACCTTACCGGGGAGTGGGGCAGTCATCTGGTCTTCCCAGTCTCTCCATGCTGACTCTCCTTCCTACTTCCTCTTTCCTCCTTGTCTCCTAGTCCCCCCTATCTTCCTTTCCTATTGACCAACAGTGCTTTATTCATTAACCAGTATGAGAAACATATATACAGAATGACATCTCCCATTGTGTGTGTGTAAGAGGGGTTCATCTTTGTGTGAGATCTCAAGGTCCCCACTAGAGCTCCTGTAATCTTTTCAGTGACTCCGATGACATAAGGACCTCCCATTACCTCTGCATCTTAAAGACCCCACTACCCCTACAGTGACAAGCTGCAGATCATGCTTCCAACAGATGGGCATGTGGTGGCCAACCCATACCGAAGCCACAGCAGCCAAGATTGTCCCATCCTAGAGGACATGAACAGTGGCATGTCATGTGAATAACCTCTGCTTTTTCCAGCACCACTCTGAGCATCGTTAGGTATAGCCACCTCTTGGGGAGAAGCCAGTTTCTCTGGGTTCTTAGGATAGCATCTAACATTTTGCAAACACCTGACAGTTTCCTTCCAGAAAGATGATCACACTTGGGCTAATCCATCAGTCAGCAAACGATCCCCAAAGATTCATGGAGATTGAACATAGAGCAAGATCAATATCATACTTCTTTGGGCTGAAAATGGGTGTCTGAGACTGTAGGATGAAGGTGAAATGAGTTATTGGATTACTGAGTGGGATGCCTGTGGACTTATCTGGGATTCATCAGTAATGAACTGGGAGCTTAATGTTTTGTTGACCATAGACCCAGAATGAGACAAAATGCCTATCGTTTCATATCTGCTAAAGTGGAGTATGATGTAGCATTTTGGGCTATAATGCAAAATCTCATATATTATGGTAGTAATTGATTGTACGATTATAACCCCTGTATCTTTGATACTTTTTCAGACGTATGGTATTCCACAAATATTTCCTTCTAGGCTGGTGGGTGGATTTTCCCATGTTTACTCCAGTATTTCTGGAGCAAACAGTTTTCATAAATGCATTTCCCCTCTTCTGGGGAAAGCACCTCCCGTGCATGCTGAATCCTGCAGAGTTGCAACAAAAGGGAAGAACTGAGTCTCTTGGGGCCTATTCTACCCTGTAAGATGGATTATGTGGAGAAGGGGCACTAGATGGAAAGGACCTGGGGAGAGGAGAGTGATTGTGTGTGTGTGTGTGTGTGTGTGTGTGTGTGTAAGAGAGAGAGACAGAGAGAGGTATATGAGATATATACCTGAGGAATTCTATTACTACAACCAAGCATCTGAGAACTGACTCAGGGTTACCTACGAGGAATGATGGGAGGACTCTATTAGTCAGGATCTGGACCTCGGTTCCTAGTGACATTATACCCACATCTTACAGGCTGATTACAGTGAAGCCTTTTTCCTGCCACCTGATGTTTTCCCTACTTTCCATTAGCTTTAGTTTTTGTTCCAGAGCTTCTTGATGGTTGAACACCTGCTGCTGAGTTTCAGGCATTAGTCATCAAACATTTACAATTTATTGGCCAGAGCTTGTCATGCAGCCCTGAAGAACCAGAGCCAGTCTGGACGTCTCTGTGAATACGGAGAGCTGGGCACACTTGAACAGCATTAAGAACCTGAAGTTCCTGCAGGATCTGGAGGAGGGAGATCAGCTACTAGGGAGGAAGAGCTGATCCTCTGTCTAGCAACAAGAAGCAGACTGAGAGCAAACAAAGGAACATAGGAAGGAGCCAAGGGCTGACACAAATTCAAATCTCAAATCGGCAGCCTAACCAACATGTCTGAGTCAGTTCCATTATCCAGACCAAGTTTATAGGACTAACTCTTTAAGCCTTGTGATTACTTCTTTTATGAGTATGTGTGTACTCGTAGGAGCACATGTGTGTTTGGGTACAGTATATGTGTTATGTGGGCACATGTGTGTGTCTACAAGTGGACAAACTTATTGTTTTTGGATGGGATCTACCTTGATTTTTGAGACAGGATCCGTTACTAGCCCGGAGCTCCCCAGGTAGACTATGCTAGCTTGTCAGTAAGCCCCATGGTTCTGCCTTTCCCTCTATTCCCAGTGAGGACACTGCTCACATTACAAATGCACGCCACCATCCTTGGCATGTTTATAAGGGTTTTGGGGTTGAACTATATTCTCATGTTTCCAGGGCAAGCCCTTTATCAAATGAGCGATCTTCCCAGCTCTCCTGACTACTCCTGAGCAAAAACCTGTAAGCTTTTCATGTCCAGTTTCATGGGCGTGTTCTGAAAATACCCATGCTGAGTATAATAAGAACTAGGCATGGTGGTACAGACCTAGAATCCCAGCTCTCAGGAGGCAAAGGCACGGAGATCTCTGCGAACGTGAGGCCAGATTTGGTCTACAGAGTGATCCAGGCCAGTGAAAGCTACATAGTTAGTCCCCTGTCTCAGAGAGAGAGAGAGAGAGAGAGAGAGAGAGAGAGAGAGAGAGAGAGGGAGGGAGGGAGGGACGGAGGGAGAGAGAGAGAGGGAGGGAGGGAGGGAGGGAGGGAGAGAGAGAGAGAGAGGGAGGGAGGGAGGTGAAGATCTAGCACCTTCTCCTGTTTCCTGTTTCTCTTCCATCCTTGAGTATTTTCTCATTTTCTACCTAAACTGTTGTTTTGTTTCCCCCTGGCAAATGAATGAAACACCTTGAGAGTTTCCCTGAAATAGTGCACAAGCTGAGACTTCGAGGGGAGCATGAGGCGAGATGCCATGGCTCCAATGCAGGGGCCGCCCTGTCTCAGCCAGAAGTGCGCGGGCCTGCTGGAGGCCCTTTGCCTGCCTGGTGGTACACTTTTGGTACTTGGGAAGTGTCAGACAGGGAAGCTAATCATGCTGCAATGCCCAGGACAGCCCTACACAACAATGAATTGTGCAGCCCCCAACAGCAGTAATTGAGAAACATCAGCAGAGGCAGGAACAGCTGGCAGCCAGAGCACAAAACCTCTGCAATGGCTGGTGTCACAGACACTCCGTAAAATGGCCAGGCTCGTGAAACTACGCTCTTAGGCTTCTTTCCCCCCTCCACATGTAGCCTTGCAAAGCAGAGATTGGTTAGTTAAATACAGGGTGAGGGTGCTATGTCATTACTAATGCCCCACAGTATTCGTTTAGATATCTAGAGGCTTACATGGAAGATTTGGACGAATTCATAGATGGCAGCACACACACACACACACACACACACACACAATTCTACTTATCGGCTAATGTAACCTAACTAATATAATTTAAGAGGGAGTAGATAGGGACATCTTTAGTGTGTTATCACTCTTGTTCCTTGGTGCCTTGGCCCCTCTCAGAAAAACTCCTGTCTGGAAACACAGAACCTGGACTTAGGTTGTTCTCTGGAGCATGCAGTCCCACCGTTTGCTAATCTCTAGTTTTCTCTTCCAACACTACTGTTTCTTGATGTCAGGCTCAGTTACGATTTGGCAAGGGAAAGTTTGACAGGGCCTAGAGCAAACTGCAGTCTCTCTGTGGTTTGCAATCCTGCTTTATCACCTGAGACTTTCACCTGGGCTGCCTGCTTCTTCCGAGAGATTTTAGCAAAGGCTGGGGGAAATTTATTATGCAGATGGGCTAGAGGGTGAAGGTGAGCAGAGACAGGGGCCTGCTAATGCTACACATAGTTTAGTGACAAAGGCTAGTTCAGAAAACACCAATTTGTTCCAGTAAGATAGAAGTCTTAGGGGACACACTGAGCATGCTGTGGGGTCTTCTGAATTAGCTTCTGCGGGATAGGGGATAGGGGAGGAAACCACACTCCGCTTTACTGAGTTGCTGAGAAAACATAAAGTGGCTCCCTCAGCTCCCAAGGCTTGTGAAACGCCATGCCCACCCACATCTGGTTTTTCACCATTCAGCCTGATTTCGACAGCCCCTAGGCTGGGCAATCTTTCCAGTACTCAAGGGCACAGGCAAACTCAGGCCTTCTTCAAGGTAAAGAGTTCAATTTACTGCAGTACACATACATTTTTAAAAAACTGGGTCCTTATCTCCTGTTTATATGTCATTTACCATTTCAAATGTCACGTCCCTCATTTTCGCCTCAAGACCTGTAAGTTTTTGTTGCACATTTTTTCATAGTGTGGTGATTGTTTTAAGAAGGCATATGTCAAATTGTAACAGAACTGATGGCATGTGTTTTTTTTTTTTTTCATTTTTTGCTCTCTACATTAGTCAGTTAAAATTGCTTACAAAAAGAGAATGTGAGGCATAAGTTTTATCTTACTCATTGTAGCAATACTCTTATCCAATAATGAGTTGTAAAGGCCTTCTTCAGGACAGGACTAAAGGGCCTGGAGAAATGGCTCAGCATAAGAGCACTGGCTACTCTTGCCAAGAATCTGGGTATGGATTCCAGCACCCACATGGTTGCTCACAACCCATCTATAAGTCCAGTTCCAGGGAGGGGGTCCAACTCTTACTGCCATTGGCTACTGCACATGTTACAGATACACATACTCTCAGGCACGTGCACACACAATAAATATTAAAAAGGAAACAGAACCAAAGTGAGAAGTTTTAGGCGGGAAGTCAAAGATATGTATCTATATCAGATGACCAAGAATTTACTCTGTAATGTCATTTCTTAGATCTTATTTTATACATCTCCTTGTTTTTAACAAAGTAGGGGAGAATAGAAACCTTCCTCAATGGATTGTATCTTCCACAGCTTCATCTATGGAGCATTCCTACCCTTCTTGATTGTTTTTTTTTATTTATGTCTTCAAGACATAGTGATTTCTTTATATCTATATCTATGTCTATGTCTATATCTATATCTATCTATCTATCTATTCATAGACAAAAATTACAAGAAAAGAAACTCAGAAATATAGTTCAAGCATCAACCAATGAGTCAGCACATAAAAGTATCAATAACATAGATCACTTTTAGTTTTGAAATAACACTTAAAATCAACCTTTTGTTTGAATGTGACAAACCAAGCTTTGGGATAGTCTTTGTGAAATCAGGCCCATGTAGAGGAAGGAAAGTCAGGGAATTGCAAGTCAGGGTGTGTGTGATCTTTCTTCCAGGTCCATCACTATGTCTGGTATCTCTACTCTGAGCTGTCCCTTCTGTCTTGATCATCTGTCTTGTGAACAGTCTGAGATACATTCTCATAGTCTAGCTCTAGACCCTAAGAGGCAAGTAGAAATGAAGGACTGGTGAGATGGCTTATTCTGTGAAGTACTAATTACACAGGAATGAGGACCTGAACTTGGGTCTTCAGCATGCTGGTAGAAAGTTCCTTGGCTTTGGTGCTACCTGAGGCTTTGGAAGGGAACATCGTTCTGTGATAAATAGTCATCCTAAAGAGACTGGGCCCCATCTGCCATAACCAGCAAGAAATCACCCATCCATTTGCAAAGATCAGGGTCTTCCTCTCTTCATGGAAGTCAACAGGGTTCATTGCTTTGAGCACAGGATGTAAAAGAATGCACCACCTACTACAATAGGAGGCAGTCATTGAACAGGCATTGTGACATATTGTTAGAGAACATACCACCTACTATGATGGGAGGTAGTCATGGAACAGGCATTGTTATATGCATATTCTTTTTTTTTTTTGCCAACATAATCATGTGTATTTTTACTTTTATTTTCATGACTTCATTTATCAATTATTGTTATTATGAACCAATTGCAGGTATATGAGACTATCCATCCCTACATAAATCAATATTACATTTTTTTTAAGTTGTAAAGCTGTTGGCTATTGACTAGAGCTTCTTATTGGCTAGCTCTGTCTTAGCTATTAACTCATTTCTATCAATCTAAGTCTTTCCACATGGTCTTACCTTACCAGAGAGAGGGTTCAGACTTCTCTTACATCTGATATCTTGACTCCTCTTTACAACATCTCCCAGAATCTTCCTTGTCTCCTAGCCCCGCCTATCTTGGTCAACAGGGCTTTATTCATTATCCAATCAGAAAACATATTTACAAAATATTCAATCATCTATCCTGTTTGTGAGTCTAAATTCTTATATGTAACTTATCTTTATTCGTAACTAAGGACAAATATAACCATAACTATCTATCTTCAACTCCATCAAAGACCACAGAAGGATAATATATAAACTTTAGAAATGACAGGGACATCTCTCTACCCAGTCAGTCAACCGAAGTTCTTCTGTAATGTTCTTTCTTCAGCCTATAGGCCATAGTGTGTCTGGCAGATTCCTCAAGGAAACTTTAAACTGTCCACCTTTATTGGCAGTTTGTCAGTCACTTTTCTCTGTGTCCTACAGACTGTCTGGCAGACTCTTCCATGAAGCAGGAACTCTGTAGCACTGTCCATCTTGTTTCAGCAGTCACTTTCCTGTGGGTCCTGCATGTCTACTTTATAAAGCATATAGTTAAACAGTCTAGACAAGAGCAGTATCTTGCCCAAATGGCTAGTTTTACCATATTGGACCAAACTCCATAATGAGTTTCTTTGATATCCATCTCCCTTTTTGATGCAGGTGGTGTTGCCAGGATCAGTTGTGCCTCACTGTCAAGAAAACCCTAAACCATTTTAAATGCCATATTCTGTATATTCTTAAAAGGTTTGAAGAATGCCTATACAAGTAAAATATATCTCTGTATATCTAGAAAACCTAACCAACCTAACTATAAGCTTTGACTATCATAGGTCAACAATCTGTACTTAGTTATACATTACATTTTACATTTTAAAATGAGCTATACAAACACAATACGTAAACAAGAGGAGAAATATACATATCACAAAATTGACCTTAGATTTGTATCAATAAATGAAAATCCATTCCAAAACAAATCATTCATTTCTATACCATATTCCCCTTTTTACCTTTAAAAATAGATTTGTTGTGTTTATTAACCATTTATAACCAACCCCATTTGAAAGAAAACAATTTTAGACAACATTTGGGTGTTGTTCTTTCCAAACTGCTTCTTGCTGGTTGTGGGATGCTGTAATACTATGGGAATCCTAAGAAGACACAGAAATCCTGGCTGTAGTCTCCAAGGCTGCCTTGTTCCAGCTGTTTTGAATGTTGGATCACCTGGGACACTGCTTCAGGGGGTCTTGCTTTATCAAACCATGTTAGTCTGGAAGGAATCCATAGATTTTATTTTCTGTGGAAACAAAAATAGAAATCCTTTTCTCCAGTAACCTGTCCTTAGACTTAAATTTTGAAGTCAAGGCATTTTTATAACATTTTTATAACAAGTTGCATTAATTCAGCAGCATTGATAATCAAGTGCATTTTAGCTGTTGTTCTTTAGCAATTGAGCAATTCAAAGACAACACAATAGCATACAGTATACAAATTCTGTCTATTTCCCATCTTTAGGTGGCTTTCTTATTACTCTATTTCTTTTACTTCTATTTTCTTTCAGTTTTTGAGACAGGTTTCTCTGTCATTACATGCATATTCTGAACACCAGTGTTGTGTAGATATTTTCCGTGTCTTAGAAACACTCTGTCTTAGAAGGAGTCTCCTTAGGACTCAACAAGTAATTTACAAGGCTCAGAAAGTTAAAAAAGCAACAAACATACAAAAATAAATAAAAAAGTCTTATCAAATTCTTCGAATTTACAAGGTTCACAAGGTGGCTCCTCCAGGTTACATAAGTGGCGACACTTGACAGGGAGGAAAGACTCTGATCAGCAATTTCTGTTTGCAGTTATGCAGGAAGCTGAAGGGACAGAGCTTGGTGAACCCTGAGTTGTCACTCATGCTGGCACAGGTTTTTCAGTGACAATGCTGACTCATTTGTTCTCCTCGAAGCAATCTCCTATCGTCTGTATAAACGCGATACAGTCATTGGCTCATCAAGCTCCACCCTGATGATATAGTTTCTTTGGTTTGTTGTTGGTCCTCTCTCTGTGATGACTAGACATTCGTTTACATCTTTCCAGAAACATCCCATAAAAACAGGAACCATGACAAGTGCGTTTCTCATGGCTACTGTTGCAGGATATTTGAGCGAACTGTGTAAGAATGTGTTGCTGTTCTACCTTGCCTGCCTAAGACACCTGATTGATTTAATCAAGAGCTGAATGGACAGTAGCTAAGCAGGAGAGAAATGGCGGGACTACCAGGAAGAGAAAGAGGAAGTCAGGTGTTAGAATCTGGCATGGCAAGAGATGCCAGCGAGGCCCAAAGGAAGTCAGACACACAGAGTGGAGGAGAGCTTCAAAAGCCATGTGGATTAGTAAAAACATGTTAATTTGATTTGGAAGAGCTGGTTGGGGACAAGCTTAAGCTAAAGTCCAAGTGTTCATAATTAGTATTAAGTCTCCATGTCATTATTTGGGGGATTAGTGGTCCCAAGAAAGAAAGTCCAACTACAGATTACATTTATACACACACACACACACACACACACACACACACACACACGCACGCACGCACGCGCGCGCGCACACACACACACACACACACACACACACACACACCACACTGTCACACTGTCTAGAAGCTCACAAGTGAGTACTGGGTGTAGAATATGGGCCTCCAGCACCAAACTCTGACACTGACTTCTTATGCTGTCTGTTACTGGCTGGTGATTTTGAGAGAGTCCCTAAGATATTGATATTCTGAATTTTCATTTTTTTAGTTCACATATTCATTCACTAGATATTTGTGGAATGCCTGCAATGTGCATGATATTGGATTTAGATACTATGTATAGCAAACAAATATTACTACCCTAGTAAAGATGGTTTTAAATACGGTATTATATAAGTATACACCATGTTTTAAAAGTCATGAAGATGATGGTAGTGATGGTGACATTATACTAATACACATAAGTTCTTACTGTTTTACACAGCTGTAATACCCATCCCCTGACTCTTCCTCTAAGCATGACAAATATACAGGATCAGCGATTCCCTTCCCTTGGAGCAGAGAGCTCCACTTCTCTGTCATTCTAGACAAGCCCAGTGCAGTTTTAGTATTCATAATTGTCCCCACTCAGGTCCCAAGAGCCCCCAGGGCCAAGTATGCCAAGGTTGTTAAGATGCACCTCTCCTCATTCTCTGTCACAGGCAAATACGCCATTAATGTGTAATTAATGATGAGGGAGTCAGGGTCCCAGCATTAACACACACCAATCAAGTCCCTGTCGGCTTCGGAAGTGTTGACGGGATTTCTGTTCTTTTAGTAATGTTTATTGTTGCAAAATGCTGTGCAGTTGTGGGGAAAAGAAATGCCTCTGTGGCACTGGCCTTGTGCCTGTTTGCAGCCAGCCATTGGGGCAGCATCAGCTCCATCCTCTGACTAATTCAGGAAGTAGACGAGGACGCTGGAGGGAAGTTCCTCCTGATTAAATTGTGTGTGGCATCCAGATTCCTTCTGATTGTGAGTTAGCCTCAGTCTCTGCAAATCCAGAAGATTCAGGCATTTCTGTTCATTCCAGCAATATGATTTCATTGAGCATTTCCTGGGCATCTAGCACCAAGCTGAGCCCCGTGGGCAATCGGACATGATGTGACTTTTGAGTTCAGCAATTTCACATTTAGCTGATGGAAAATACGAGGTCTTATTGCAAGAATCCTTTCCATGGCATGCCTTCTAAGAGCTCATCTTTTTTCCCGCCTGTGGTTAGATCGATACAACGGAGGGTCATAGCATGTAATTCCAGCTCCTGACATTTGGAAGAAGACAGTGAAGAATGTGTGAAAGGCTCACCATCTCCGCCTTTCAACTTATCTTTGTCTAGGAAGACAGAACACGCTTACGGCGAAGTTATCCGAAATCGACTTATTGCTTACAGACATGCAGTATGGGGCCACTGAAGCCTGGGATGCACTGTGAGTCCATCTCCGGAGGCCCTAGAGGACTAGCTTAGGGTGGATGGACTCGTCTCCAAGGACACTTGCATTGCAGCCAAAGGGATGCAGAACGCAGCCTATGCTAGGTGTTTCTCCTGGGGAACGACAGGACTCACAGGTTTCGAATATTGTTTCTAAAGATGCTTCCACAGAACCCACGCTTTGATGGCCAATCCCTCTGTATCCCAGGATGTTCGAGTCCCCACACATTCCACAGTTAGTTTCAAGACCTACAAGTGGTGAACAAGAAAGAATTGGGTTGGCTCAAGGCCACCACCCAGAGAACAGTTTTGCAGGGAAAGACACAAAGAAGGAAAAGAATAAATGCTACCTCTCCACTTCTCTGAAGTCCCCACGAGGGCCTGAAGAGTGATAACAGTCAGGAAACCAAAGCAACTCTGTGCTCCATCTAAAATCGGCTTCGGTGTTCTTTCATTATGGCCATCAGACCATATATGTTAGGTTATTGTTTCTGAGCATGGATTATGTTCCCTTGTTATAGCTACATCTTGGTTCTTGTAATCTCCATAGGAGTTTCTCTGTAACCTTTAAAGTTTTCTTTTAAGTTTGGTATAGGCTTCTGTGTATCCAAGGCTGTCCTTAAACTGATAGCAACCTGGAGTTGATCCTCCTGAATGTTGGGATTATAGTGTGTCACATTGTCCAGTTTATGCGGTGCTGAGGATCGAATGGTGGGACTCTGTGCATGTTGCTAGCAATGCTCTAACTGAACCCTTCTCCAGGCTTGGAATGACCCATACCTTAAATGTTATACACAACCCCACCCACCAACCTTCTTGCCTTTTTTTTCTATCGAAAAACTTACCTCCTGTTCCCTTCCCTATTACAGGGTCATAGTTTTTCTGAGTATGGAATATCATCTTAGTCATTCTTTTATCATGATCATGCCAGGGTATTCATCCCTTAGACCTTTTTCTGAGTTTTCTGTACACTCCCTTTTTGAGATCTATTTGGCCATCTGCTTCTCGGCTCTTGTTCCCAGATGGCTGTGTGCTGAGTGGAGTAGAACCGTTGTATGACTGTGCAGGTGTGGTTTCCAAGTTTAGCTGCAATCTCTGCAATGCTCTGTGGTCCTCTTGTGGGGCTCCAGTTCATCTCCTCATTTGTACTCACACGACTCTGATTCTATCCACTCTTTAAATTTCTTCCTCGGAGTTGACCTTGGTTATATTGATCATCACAGAACAAATAAGCCTATTAGGCACACACTTTTACCTGTTATTTCTCCCCCAGCTGCTAGGGATTGACTCAGATCACAAGGAATCTTTTTAAAAGGCATTTCCACAGCATTTCAGAAGAAGAAAGGGTTATACTGTGTGTAGATTCTGGAGAGTCAGGAGGTTGGTTGGTATTCCCTGGACAATTCATAAGAAGTGGACAGGGAGGGAAAATAATGACACTTGTAGTGTCTAATAGGCTTCCTTAGCAAGTAATTGTAACTTAGTAACTTAATTCTCTGTGGCGCCATGGCCAAGCTCACACTTTGGGGCTCGGCCATGAAGGAGGAAGAATGCTGGAACACAGAGTCCTTTCTGTCTGTGGGTCAAGGCTACTTCACTGTGTGTGTGTGTGTGTGTGTGTGTGTGTGTGTGTGTGTGTGTGTGTGTGTGTGTGTAGAACCTCTTTCTCAGGAGGGTCAGCCTTTGCCCGCTAGCTAAACCTGTGAAATTCTGGGTTGTGTTCTATGTAGCTCTGCTTTCTCTCCACACAACATTATTTATCTAGGGATACTAGACTTTTTCTGTTAGGTTATAATTATTTGGATATAAGTCAAAAGGCTTTAATCCATGCTGTAATTCCCTATCAGGAACACAGCTCCTGCATTTAAAAGTCATGTCTTCTTACCCTTCTTCCTTCCTTGTCTTCTGTGTGTTTGTACATTCGATGTCCTTACAAAATACAGAGTTGTCTTATATTTCTTCTTCCGTGGGTTTACTGTTGGAAGGATGAAGATGATGATGTTGATGATGGTAAAGAGAATAGCAAAGATGACAGTGATTAAAATAACTCTTAGAAAACAGTTCAAAAATAACACCTTGCTACATTTTGTGTCTGACAGAGTCCCACTACCTGAGGATCACCACTGAACAGGCTTTTGATGCCTGACTAGCTTGGTGTTGATTCTGAAGCTGATGCCACCAGATGATACTTACAACCAAGTTCATTTAAACATTTATTTGTATGTGTGTGTATGAGCATTTACTTGCATATGTGTATACGCACAGGTGCATACCTAGTTCTGCAGGCAGACAGTAGAGGGTGTCAGATCTCCTGGAAATAGTTACTGAAAGTTGTGGGTGCTGGGAGCCGAATCTGTTTCCTCTGTGAGAGCAGCAAGTGCTCTTGATCACGGAGCCATCCCTCCACCTCCAGAACTGAGGTCATTATGTGCAGCTACGCCCTTTACTTATGCCCATCACTGTTGAGCCCAAAGCTTCCCTTAATTTTAGTTCTCTGACTCTCACATGACTGTTTTAAAGAACAGCATGGGTTGTGACTCCTTGGGGGGGGGTGTTGAACAACCATTTCACAGGGTCACACCATTGGAAAACACAGATATTTCCATTATAATCCACAACAGTAGCAAAACTGCATTACTTAAGTAGCGATGAAGTCATTTTATGGTTGGGGGGGTCACCTGTATTAAAGGTTCACATTGTCAGGAAGGTACTTGCTATCATGACATAGTTAGCACCATATTTCTTTAGGTCTTTTTCATCCATCATTTTGGTGGCTCCCCAAGAGAAGAAAACACAAATAGCCAGTAAACACTTTTTAAAAGGTTAGTGTCTTGAGTTATTAGAGAAATACAAAGTAAGATTACTTTTAAGGTTTCAGTTGACACTGGCCAGAAAGACTACTATGAAGCACATAAATCGCAATGAATGATGGGAAAGGACGTGGGGGAGGAACCATTTTTGGAACGTTTGTAAAGTACTGCGGTCGTTACGAAAATCACTGTGGATGTCTCAAATAAAAACTAAAACTAGAGCTGCCGCATGAGTCAGCCATACCACTCTTGGGCGCATATACTGCAGAGTTTCGTGCCCATCCATCTCATTCTTGCACGGAAATGGAGGCAGCCTAGATGTCCATCAGCAACTGGCTGGAAGTGGAAAATTGTGGTACAGAGAAACAGTAGGATTTTATTCATGTGTGAAGAAAACCAACAATGCTAAAGCGTGAATGAAAATGGATGGATCTCTAGATTGTTATTTTAAGTGATATAACCCAGACATAGAATGACAAATACCACAAGGTCTTCCTCATATGCAGACCCTAGCTTCTAGGCCTCGTATGTGCACATCAGTGCAGGCATGCAGGCATGAGTGAAGTTGTTTGTAGGTTGTAAGAATGCTTACTTTCGTTTCTGCTTCCTGTTGTCAGATCCCCCCTCCCCAACCCCTTTTCAGTCCTTGTGCTCCACACCAGATCCAGCTCAAGTGCTATGCGACACACAGTGAGCTACACACAAATAACTTTTCTTCCACGGTCTTCTCACTGCCCACGAGCTGTTCTCCGGGACAGATGGGTCTGCATCCAAGGGACTGCATCCAGGCTTTCCTACCCTCACCGTCCATGTGGGTCCTTGCATGTCGGACTCCCAGTGCAAGCAGACTTTACAGCTCAGGCTCTCCTCCACACAGTAAGCAATTCCCACCTGTCCTCTGTTCCTCAAGACGTTTCTCTGTCAAGGTTCCCCTCTCTTAACTGTATTTCCTACTTGTCTGCTAACACACTAGGCATTTCTTATGATCAGTGAGCAGTCTGATGTCCCCCTCTATGGTCCTGTCACTTTTCATTTTCCTCCTCCCTTCGCTGCCTGTCCCTTGAAGGCACAATCTACACGTGCCGCCTCTGCCTCAATATCGTTTATTTGTTCTTCATCACTCTGCCGGCTGGCTTCTGTCCTTCCAACTCAACTGAAGCTACTCTGACAGGGTCATCAGTACCTCCTGAAGTCAACCCTAATGGAGGCTTCCCAGCCTTTGTCACCTCTGACCTTCTCTGTCATTCACCACTGTCAGCTGCATTATTATTTGTGTTTGTGACGCTCTCTTCTTTCTTAGTTTCCATTATTTCCTTTGTTTTTTTTTTTTTTTTTGGTTGCTTGTGATCTCTCTGACCATCCCTTCATGTTCCTTTTGGTGATCTCTGCTCATAGTCTAGAAAGTACTCATGGCTTTGCCCTTTACGGTTCAGTCCTGATTTGTTTGTCTCTTCTCACCTTGTGTGACCTGGACAGGTATCTTCTTGCCATCTCTATTTGCTTGTGCTCTCTCTCTCTCTCTCTCTCTCTCTCTCTCTCTCTCTCTCTCTCTCTGTGTCTGTCTGTCTGTCTGTCTCTCTCCTCATCATTTCTATTAAGGAACTTAACTGAGTACTGATGGTCAAGTCTTCACTTGTCTACCCTACTGTGAAGATTAACTAAAGCCACAGATGTCACTGGGATACATATTTCCCAGTTCCTATAGCATATGAACAGTGTCCTACTCAACCTGTGTCACCAGAACTTAGTCTTATATTGAATACATGAAAAAATGAAACCAACTGCTGCCCCTAACTAATGTTAGATCGAAATCATCTCACTGTTGATGCACAAGAGATGTGGTAGTCTGGGAGGGTGGCTTGGAGAGGACCTGAGTTCATGCCTCAGTACCCACATCAAGTGGCTCACAGCTCCCTGTAACTTCAGCTCCGGGAGATCTCACACCCTCTCCTGGACTCCCCTGGCACTGGAATGCATACATGCACATGCCTACACATGGGTACACACATATGCACATAACTAAAAATGAAATAAGTCTTTAAAGACATGTGGTTTGGTTTGGCCCAAGGTCATATAATGGATATAGCGAAGGAATGAGTCTTTAGAAATTAAAAATATGTCTCAGTAAGAAATGTGTTTGTTTTTGTGTGTACGGGTATTTTGCCTTCATGTACATCTGTGTACCACAGTGCAGTGCTGGCAGAGGCCAGGGGGAAGCATTGGCCAGCATGCAGCTGGAGTTGCGGGGTGTGAGCCGCCTGATAAGGGTACTGGGAACTGAACTCATGTGTCCTGATGGTCAGTCATCAAAGACAGAATTCGGGTCTCTGCTCTGTGTGCGTCCTGCATTTCTCAAGCTTCAAAGTTTGCAGGGGGTGACTTCTTAACCTCCATTCTACTTTTTTTTGAGAGATTCAAGACTGTCCTCATTGAGATTCTCCTTTGGGAACTTTTGGAGAGTAAGTATGAGGCAGAGTGGAGTTTATTAGGGGCTGCATGCGAATACCCTTCACAAGACTAATTTAGAGTCTTTATGACTCGGTGGAGGCTGTCAATCCTAAGTTATTTGACGTTTAATTCCTGCTGATGTAAATTTTATATGACAAATAGTTTCATTTAATTGTGTCACCTCTGGCTTATGTACACTATAAAAGGTTTCAGTTTTAACAGCCAGCAGCAAAAGAGTCCTGGCTGAGAAGGATAATGTCAAGGCTCCTTGCAAGGGCACAGCTAGCTGGGGACGGGTGTGTAGCTGTGAGAGCTAGGAGTCCTGGAAGGAGGCTGGGCAGAGAAGGAGGCTGGGCAGAGAAGGAGGCTGGGCAGAGAAGGAAGGAGGCTGGGCATAGGGTGGCCACACCCCATGCTTCTGCTGAGAGTAGCGATGCTGCCAAAGGCATTATTAGTTCTTGGCACCTTGATTGATGGTCTCTCCTCCCTGGTGATGGGCACACCCCACATCCCCACTCCCCCCACCCTCCCACCCTGCTCCATGGCTCCTTTGCTTTTTCTTGAAGGATTTTTACAAAGAATAACATCATTCCCTGAAAAAATCCTCTGACTCTATACCTGGGTTTCTTTACATAAAATTCCAGGGTCACAATAAACCCCTTTAAAATATTGGGCAAATACTTCTTATCTGTGTCTTCTCCTTGTTCCTCAAGCCTTAGTGACACTGACAGCTCTTCATAAAAAGGCATGGAACTAGCAATGGGAACGACTCATCTTCAGGGAACATCCTTCTTAAATTCTTATGAAATTATTATCATCCCTGGGGACCCCATTTGTCACTGTGCGTCTGTAAGCCTGGGCGCTCTGCCATCTCTCCACATTACACACCCCCTGCTTGACCCTTGCTACCAACAGAGTTTTCAAAGTGAAAATAACCCTGGTGACCTAAGTAAGAAAACCCCAGAAATGGAGACTGAGAAGAAAGTCTGTGATCTGAAAGATGCAGAAGGAGAGGCGGTGGGCGGAGTTGGAGGTAACAGGAAAGGCAACCCTCTGAGAAATACTCTTGTTCCTGCCCTTGACTGACTTACAGTAAATTTGAGGTATTCTGAAGTGCACATAAAGGCTTTGCTCCTGGGGAAGGTCTGCTTTTAAACACGTGTTTAAGGGGAATTGGCGAAGGGTAGTGGGAAGAGACTGGGAAGACATCGGTGTTCCACTTACCCAACTCCTCCGCTGACTCCTCAGAGTTTTAGAACCTTTATAGATGAAATTTGGACAATATTACCACAAGCCCTTAATAAATGATAAGACTTTCTATTCTTATTTGAGGTTTAATTGCTGTCTAGCGGTATATTCTTTTATAGAGGCATACAAAATGTGCATTTCTAGGAAGGTATTTTATTTTCCCTAGAAAATATTGGCCCCCTAGCGAAGAAATGTCGCTTTCACGTTAGCTATCAGAGGAAATATAGATTATTAATGTTCACCTGGAAGTCATTTTTTTTTCAAATACTCTGTCAGTTGAAGTCTACCATCCAAGGCTGGGGTAATCTCAGTTGGTACTGGCCTGTCATGAGGAGGCCTGAGGGTCGGGAGTTAGGAGATTGATGACATGGTGTTGTACCTCTGACTGGATGCTCAGTGACCTGTCTGTGAAGTAGCTTAACATCCACTAAAATCTTGCAAGGTCTTATGTTCAAGCCTTCTCTCATAACCTCGAGCCTTGGTCAGTGCCACCAGGAGCCGTTAGGGGAAGGGACAGGAATGTGGTAACAGCACAGGGTGTCTACTTATCTTCAGTGCTGAGGCTCAAATGGGCCTTGATTAAAACATAAATGCAGGCAGCTCTAGAGGGCAGCAAGCACATTTCTGGGGATTAATTATTTGCATAGTATTGACTCACTGAAAATTATCCAGTATGAATCTTAATAGGACAGGACTTTCCAACACAAATTTGCATAGGCTTGATTTTAGGATTCAATTTACACGGTAGATAGAGAATGTTGTATCTTTCGTTTTTAAGGTCCCACTAATGGTACATTAGACAAGACATGCCATTTACCATCAGTATACTGCCTTGGCATCTTTTGAACAAGGCGAATACTGTCCATCTTAAATAAGATAGATGACACCATATTTCAATTTTAAAGCAAACCGTTTACATCGGGGATCAAAGACAGAGTTAGAGAGAAATGGACTGATTCATCGCAGAGCGAAGGGCTGCCAAGGAGTGAAGGCTGGTAAGGATGGGGGCAGGCCTTCTAGAGATGGATGTCTGTGGTGTTGACAACTGGCCTGGCTATTCAGTGAGGAGAGAGAAAAGTCTGGTTTTCAGATAGGATGCATGCATTCAGCAGTCAACAGAAACACGGTGGAGGAAAAAGGGCGACATGTGGCTTGAAGCTTCCAGTAGGGGGCACTGCAGGCAAGGAGACCAGGGATTAGGTACTGCTTTCTCAAACGCAGTGATGACTCTTCTGTATCTGAAAGTAAGTTTGAGAGCCTCAGGACATTCAGGTGTCAATAAGGACCAGTGAGTGGTTGAGGTGTTTTAGGACCTGTCCTGGAATAATAGGAGACAGACGAGATTCTAGAGAAGCAGGAGAGTTTGGGGGCTACCAACAGAGCTTGTTCTTCTAAGAGTTAGTCATTTAGGGTTGATGCCTCCATGCCTCAGTTTTTTCGAGGATGAGTTAGGGCTGTAATGTTTTAGTGGGGTGTTGGTTTTCGGAGACACGAAACTGTTTCTGGCTTGTGAGTTGTGACTGCTTTTGTTGTTAGTCTTGTAAGCTCCTGTTTGAGATGAGCTTTTCTTCCTGGCATTTCCTCCTGTATTGTCCTTAGGAATGGTGCTCACATGCTGTTGCTATTGTATCATGAGAGAGAGGGCTGGGGAAATGGCTTATGGGTTAAGATCACTTGCTTCTCCCGAAGACCTGAGTTCAGTTTCCCAGTACCCATCTTTGCTAGCTAACAACCAGCGGAAAACTCCAGACCCAGGGCATCTGCCAGCTCTTCTGGCCTCTGAGGCACCTCAGCCCCCAAGAGGAACAGAAGATGCTGCAAACCTTTAAAATATAAGACAGCAAGGAATGGAGCAGAAGCGGGCAGAACCAGTCTCCAATCCCTGCCCGAATCTCTCCGCAGCCCCAGGAGTTGCCGGGAGCATGCTCCAGTGACCTTTATAGCAGTATATCTGAATAGCATCCTTCTAACCCGCTTAAGCCACTGGACACCGGAGTTGTGCCATGACCAAGTAACTTTCTGGAAAGAAGGGATGCCAGGATCCGGGTGAGTGCTAATGTCTGCTGCCTTCCTGGGGTGGAGAGAAAAGTCAGGGTTGACTTTTTGAACTTAGCCAGAATGTGACTCTTTCTGGGAGGCAGCTGGGACTTGTCAATCCCAGTTGCACTGTTAATGAGACCCCAGGGTCCCTGCTTGCCTATTTCCAGTCCTGCCTTGATCTTGGGTCTCTGCTCTTTATGTGGGGTTATGTGAGTGTCATCTGTCTTGATAGGTTTTGCTCCATATGGGAGCTTGCTCTCTGCAGAAGCCATAGCCTCCGATTTCAGTGCTGTTTGCTTTCTCTGTTGATCTGTTTCAGTCATGTGGGTTTGCCTTCCTTGCTGTGACTGGCTAAAAGTAAGTTCACATTTGCTGACAACTTAAAGCTCAGACTTTACAACTCCTAGTAGTTGGAGTAATGATATGATTAAAGCATGGAGTGGAGAAGCTTTCCTGTCTGTGTGTGCAGACCAAAAAAAAAAAAAAAAAAAAAAAAAAATGGAGGAGCATTTGAGCCCAGGCCTATGCTTTTGAAGTAGGGTTCCCCAGATTTAGATGGAACTAAGTTCCAGAGTACACCAAGCCCCTTTCTAGCTGTGGATCCCTTATTCATTCTTAGGTCACTTCCAAACACCATTTCCTCTGTAAGATCCTATTAGGACAGGTCTCTTCCAATAAAGGGACCGAGCCCAGAGAGACCTCAGACCTGTCTAAGAGGAATGTTATGTCACTACCAGGCGTGATGGAGAGCCCACAAGTGTGTGTATAACCCGCTCTGTGCTGGCGGTGGTAGTCATTGGAGGGAAGAATACAAAAGGAAAAGCGAGATTGGAAAAATCATTATTCATCCTAACTGGCAGATTTGACCTTTCCAAGTGACCTTTGGATTAGTCTTAGTGTGCAAAAACCCTTCCAGCAGTTATGCCCTTGGTCAGGAAGAAGCCCATTGAGAGAAAGACAGTCTGGGATTGTCAATGGGCCAACTTTTCATTGCCAGCTCATCTGAGGGTGGGGTTCCGCCTCACAGGACAATTGAAGGGGAATTGCAAGACACGGTGAGTTTTCTTTTCATAGGAAAATGACCTCCTCTCCCCGTCTCTGTCTGTCTCTGTGGTGTATGCCCGAGCGTGTGTTCACGTGTATGGGTGTGTGCAGCTGGATGCCAGAGGTGCGAGCTGCTGTCTTCCTTAACCACTTACAGGCTTCTTTTCCTTTCCTTTCTCTCTCTCTTTCTTCCCTCTATTCCCTCCCTTCCCCTTCCTTTCTTCTTCCCTCCCTCCCTCCATCCCTCTCTCCCTCCCTCCCTCCCTCATCTCTCTCTCTCTCTCTCTCTCTCTCTCTCTCTCTCTCTCTGAGACAGTTTCTCTCTGTAGCCCTGGCTGTCCAGGAACTTGCTCTGCAGACCAGGCTGGCCTTGAACTCAGAGACCCCCCTGCCTCTGCCTCCCAAGTATTGGGAATAAAGGTGTGTGCTGCCACTGCCCAGCTCTACCTTATTTTCTTGAGATGGGTCTCTCACTGAATGAGCTGGTTGAGCTAGACTGACCAGGTCATGGTTTTAGGATCTGACCTCTTAGAGGGTCACTATTGTTTAAAGGTTGGTTTCTGTCCTTTGGTTTTAATGTATTTATTAGGCAGTCCCATCGTTGCTGGGTTGTGAGCTGTAGGAAGAAAGGCTCAGGAAAACATGGAGGGAGGAAGGAGGAAGGGAGGGAAGGAAGGAAAGAAGGAAGGAAAGGAGGAAAGGAAGAAGGAAGGAAGGAGGAAGGAAGGAAAGGAGAAAGGAAGGAAAGGAGGAAGAAAGGAAGGAAGGAGAGGAGGAAGGAAGGAAAGAAGGAAAGGAAGAAGGAAGGAAGGAGGAAGGAGGGAGGGAAGGCGGGAAGGAAGGAAGGAAGGAAAGGAGGAAGAAATAAAGGAAGGAAGAAGGAGGGAGGAAGGAAAGGAGGAAGAAAGGAAGGAAGGAGGGAGGGAAGACAGGAAGGAGGGAAGGAAGGAAGAGAAGGAAAGGAAGCAAGACAGAGGTAGCCTGCTGGGGGCTGAGCTCTCCTGTGGAACTTTTCTCTTTGGCTCTGCTCAGGCTCTGCTCAGTCGTATCCTTAGCTTAGCACAGTCAGCCACAGGCAGTTGACAGCAGTGGCCTCCGGTGAGATCCCGCTCACCACGCTAATCCGTTCAGATACAGCTAAAATTGGATTATAAAAAGACTCTTTCCCTTTCAGTCTAATGCCATCCGAATAGCTGATGAGCATTAGTGAGAACTTGTAAATTGTTTGCCATCATGTAACAGAAGAGCTGAGGCATATCATCTCAGGTTCATTGGAGGAGCACCTTGGCTTTGAGGCCCACCTGGGATATCCAGTAACATCCTGTCTCAAAACAGCAGCAACAATCGAATCGTAACTAAAGGGTCACTCCATTCTGGAAGCTGTGCTGGTGCGGGGGACTCAAGGCCAGGGTTAGTGCACGCTCAAGGCAGCCTAAGCAGCACACTGAGCTTCAGTCGGCTCCCGATTACACAGAGAGTGCACCCCAAGTGAGTCTCTGCCACCCTCCTCTACTCCTGTAAAGGATGGGGATGTCCCTTTCCTACGCACATTTTTCCCTTGTGAGTGACCATGTGACTCAAACCTCACACTAATATCACCCCCCCCAGCTACTCCTTTTGGCTCTTTTGCTCTTCACAGGACTAAAGCAGTGATTATACTTACAGCTATTAATATTGCCTGGCCCTTTAACACACACATGGAGTGTGATGAATATATTACACATGTAATTTTCCTTATCCCCACGGGAATTCTATGCATGGCTTACTATATCTGCTCCATTTTTATGAGAAATCTAATACTTAAGCAGCCTGAAGTCACTGTCAGGCTATGGGAGTGGGCCATGTCTTAAAGGCAGATCTTTCTGGCGGTGAAACCTGTGTTCTTCCCAAGTGTTGCCCTTTGGGGGTGTGAACTCAACAGCTAATTGATTTTGAGACTCAAAAGTTGAGCATACTGACTGTCCTGCAACTGGCTCGGTAGAACCAGGCTGGTCTTGAACTCAGAGATCTGCCTGCCTCTGCCTCCCACATGCTGGTGTGCTCCACCATGCCTGGCTAACCTTTGAATAACAGCTGCTAAGGGTGCTTAAGTAAGGTTTGTGAACATACACACCATGCTTCTCTCCCATGACGATAGTGCCTCCTTAAACTACTTTTCTTAGTTTACTGTAAACCCAGTGGCTTAAAACCCTAGCTAGTCCAAAGTTTTGAGGTTAGAAGCCTTAAAACCCTGTAATTCCACAGGTCTGAGGCTAGAAGTCTCGAGGGGTGCTTAAAGGGCGTCCTATGGGCTCATGGTGTTGGCTGGCTGTCATTTGCAAGCATTCAAAGAGATCTTCCAAGCTGTCAGTTCCTTTCAGCTGTAGTTCTGTTTGTAAGGTCCAGTCTCCTTGCTGGCCTTGGTGACCTGCAGCAGCTCTTGAGATGAGGCGAGTCCTCATTACTTCTTGTGTGGCTTCTTCTATTTTTAAAGCAGATAACTAAGATTTTTTTATTAAAATAATTAATTTTATACAGTGTAGTCTGATCAAGTTTTCCCTTCCCTGTCTCTTTCCAGACCCTCCCCAGCTCCCCACCCACCCAACTCTCTCTCTCTCTCTGGGAAGTGGGCATGAGTCCCCATCCCTAGTCTAAAAAGCTATCTCCAATTGACAAGTTCCCTCAAAGGAGACATTAGTTTCCTGTGATGGAGTCTCACAGGGTGCGCAGACCACACTTGAGGGAGGCCCGCTTGCCCAGCAGCAGCTGGCCAACACAGATAACCTTATTGCAGTCGGAGTGAATGGCATGCCCATCAGGTATTTTCACAGAGCTGTTGGTACATCGAGTTCTTCTCACATCTCTATCTCTCTGCCTTTCCGACTGCCTTTCTGTTCTCTTAAAATAAGGACAAAGATTTATACTTTGATTTTTATGTTATATTTGTGTTTATTTGTCTGTATGTACAACATGTCCATACAGTACCCATGGAGCCAAAAAGGGGCCTCAGATCCTTGGAACTGGAGCTACAAATGTTAGGGAGAAATTGCACAGGTTCTGGGAACTGAATCCATCCCTGCATCATGAGCCTTAATTGCTGAGTCATCTCTCCATTGTCAGAGCTGGGATTTTCAAGGTAAATGTTATCAGCTTGGATCTATCCAGGAAAATCTCCAAATTTTAAGGTCAACTGTCTTGAGTATTTAATGACAACTGCAAAATGGCTTTACACTAGCTCCAGTTTTTTCTGTATCAATCGCTAGGCAGGGATTTTATTTTGGAGGGGGACATCTTATCCTTGTCAGTTACTTCTCGAACCAGCAATAGTATCCTAAGCTCCATTTCTTGCCTTAATTCACCACAGAAGGTCAGAATTACCTTATGGCTGTGTATGCTCAGTTATATTTCTCTTGGTTGCTTTACAGGTCATTTTGTGAACAATCGGCTGAGAGACCACTTAATTGTCTCCCTTAAGAAGACTACAGTGCAGCATTTGGATTTATCCTCTGTGACTGAGTGAGTACCTTGAGATCCCTGCAGCAAGGGCTGCATCCCTGCACCGATGTAGCCCCGCCCTGCTCTGTGTCGTTCTGTGGCGTGTTCAGGCAAGGGCACTGATTTGTTTCTGGTACCCGAAACCCTCCCTGGAGGATCCCTGACAAATGGCAATCCTGTCTCCTCTTGATCTTCTGTTTCCCACAACTTTATGAAAGAAGCGCTTCCAACGTTGTGGGCTGCAGCCATCACAGCCATCTCACTCAGCCTGAGCCAAGTGTGCTCCTGGTGGGTTCCAGTTCTGCCGTTACATAGAAAAAAGCCATCTTGGTAAAATCTCATCCTCTCTTTTCCCTCCCCTCCCTTCTCCTCATTTCTTCCTCCTACCTATCTTTTCTTCCTCCTCCAAGTATCCCCTTTCCATCCTCCTGTCCCTTATTTCCTTCTCTTTATACTCCTCCTCCTCCTCATCTTTTTCCTCTTCCTGCTCCCTCCCTCCTCCCCTTACTGCTTCCCCCGCCCTTTGCTGGAAAGGAACATGTGCTGTTTTCAGCCAAGTTAAATGATAAAAGTCTCTCTTGAATAAAAATACGTGCTGAGCTTCTCGGACTTTTACCTCCTCTACATGTGTCCTCCACTTTCTTCTTGATGTGAATTTCAGATGGGGAGCTGTGCACTGTAGGTGTAGAGGAAATAGTGGCTGATACAGGCTGTGCACACTCAGGAAGCCGCTCAGCATGCTGGGAAAAATGGTTTCTGCTGGGATGAATGGGCTGTCTACTTACCTGCTGCACAAGTGGATCCCTGTGGGTGGAGAGGAGGCTGAGAAATAAATGCATGCTGTATTCCAGGTGGGCCCCGGGTAGAGCAGACGTTAATCTTAGGGATGTAGAAAAACCAGGGGTGTTTGTAGCAGGCATTTACAGAATGGGGTGGGTGGTTAACTGAAAGCTTAACCAGAATCCAAAGTGATGGGGAAAATTATGGTTGCCCATTTGCCTCACAAATAGGCCTTAAAATGTGTGTGGCTTCCTATGAACTCACTACAGCTGTGATTACCTCCATAAAATCTGAGCAAGTTCAGAGCAACAGAACCAGTCATCATTTTAGCAGGCAGCTGGATTCAGGGGGGTTTATAAAAAACTGTGTTGGGAGGGTTTGTGATGGTGGGAGGGACAGCTGGGGTGGGTATGATGAATATATATTGTGTGCATGTGTAAAATTGTCAAAGAATAAAGAGGAATTAGAAATATGTGTATTTGTTTATATGCCTGCAGTGTTTGGAATACTCTTAATTTATTATAGTTACAGTGAAAGGTGTGCATGTCAGACATTTTAGATATTATTTGAACATATTCTACATACGAACCACCCTGAATTTTGAGAGGTGAGCAGATCACCCCCACCCGTTGGACTCCCCTGGGAAATTCAGTGCCCTAACAAGATCTCCACACATCCCTGGGCTCTGACTTAGCACCTGTCCCTGCATCCTTACCGTTTTTATGGCCAGTTTTGCTCCTTCCATTCTGTTCTCCTAGTTTGAGAACCCGGCACCCCGCCTTAAAGGGCTACTCCCCAGACTATCCGCAGTATTAAAAAAAAAAAAAGTTACAGTTCCACCGAGGCAACCAGGGAGCGGAAAAGGTGGTTTACAGCCACGTTAGTAATTTTAGTTGGGATATTAGCTATTCTTGCTCTTCAATGCCCCTCCATTCCCCTGCCCCTGGAGACTTCTTACGGGTCACTTCCCTTCGCAGCCACTTCATGCCACGTATATTTGTCCTTCCTGCACTTCCTTTCTCTCCCCTCTAGTTCCCAAGGTCTCCAATTCCTGTCTATATGGTAGATGACACAGTTTAGCTGTCAGATATTTCATCAGTCACAGCCTCAATGGCTGTCCTGGGAGAGAATTTCCCAAGTCTAGCTGTGGCGCCCTCCACAATAAACCTAAACACAGACAATGCCCTTGCAGGAATTCTGCAAATTAAGTTCTTTTACATACTCTGCATTTATTACCCAGAAGGTATTGAAGTTAAACTTCTGTGCCTCTTCTGGCCAAAGCTGCTGCTAGGTTGTTCTTGCCCTAGGCTGAGAGCTCTTAGGGTTCAAGCCTTCTGTGTGTTTATCTGTGTGTGCAGCCCCTCACAGTCCGTGTGGAGGAGAATCTTCACACCTGTTAGAATGATGTGGCCAGCGTTTCCTGGCTAGCATGATGGTCGAACTTAAGTTTACAGGAAACAGGAGTGATCTTACATTGATCTTGTAATAAAATGGTCCATTGATCCCCGAATGGTGACTGGCATTCCATACATACAGGCTTTTCATCTTCCTCTTTTCCTATCCTCATGTTCCAGTCATTTCCAGCGACTTCTTAAGAGGAACCATTTTCCTTCCAAGATGAGTTATACACACCTTTCCAAGAAGCATTCCATTTTCTCCCAGTAGGAATTCCTTTGTTTGTGTGCATCCCAGCATATACTGAGTATGCCGATTAAAAGCTGCCCTGAGGCCCACATTTAATAAGCACTGGTGATGTTCCTTATGTAACTATTAGTGTAATTAGCATTGCAGTGTAGCTTTTGTTAGTTACATTGTGCTAGGCTATTCACTATTTTGTTTTTCATTCCACTCAACAGTTCTGCCAGATGGACATTTCCTACATGAGGGAAGGATGTTTCAGGGATTAAGTAGGTGCAAACTTGATGCATTGACCCACAGACTCGTTACTTCATTGGCCTGGGGGGACACGGACCCCGGGAACATGCTCTTATGTTCCGTGAGCACTTTTGGAACCCACTTGAGTGTCGTGCATGGCTGTTCTTCAGCTGCGCTATGACCCCCTTTCTGAGTACGCATGTCTAGTGGATTGTCGTCATTGATTTGTGTTAACAGGAGAGATGCCAGCTTAGGAGAGTGCGGTGACAATGGCTCCAATGATTTTCCTGTCCAAATGTGAAAGAATAGTTTAGATGAGTGCATGATTTACGTACACCACGCATTTTACAGCTGCCTCTGAACTCAGCAGTCTGCGTTCCTCCAGTCAGCATGGCAGCTCTAGCTGGCAGTCCAGTGAAGCGACATCACCCCCGATTGTAAAAGCACATGGCCAGGTTCAGGATCCGCCAGCTTGTTGCCTTTATCATTCTCACAGCAGGGGCCTTAGAAATACATAGGAAGATGTTTCAAAGCATCATTGAAGTACCTGCAGCAAGAGCCAATAGAGTCTAAAGCATGGTACTGGCTGGAAATAGACAGTAGAAAACAATGGCAACGACAGTTGCAGTACATTTATAGGCACGTTTGAACCTATATTCAGTAGGTTTTGATAAACATCAAGATGTTTAACTACCATAAAAGTGAGCTCTAAGGTTATAACCAGTTGGTTTTTTTTTTTTTTTTTTTTTGCTTTCTCACAAGATCTCTGTTGAATAAGCAGTGTGTTTTACTCATTCATTCCTCATTCTCTGCCAGTGTCAAAAGCAAAAAAGTGCTATTAGTCTATAATGGCATTTGTTGAATTCATACTGTGGGCCAGGCTCTGTCCCAAATGCATTATGTGAATGATCCCATTTATGTCTCACGATAACCCATGGAAATGGGCTCTCTTGCTCTTTTACAGATGAGAACAAATTAGGCAGCCAGAGGCTCTTGGATCTGTGAGTACCAAGCCAGGGTCGTCATGCTGAGCTACCTGGCTCAGCTCTTCTCAGCCTGAGAAGCAAAGCAGAATTACCAGAGATGATCTCGTAAAGTTCTTAGTGACCAGGCCTCACTCTTGAGAAATTCTGGTTTAATTGGCTAGAAGCAAAGCATAGCCATCGATCCTTTCTGTGTTCCCCAGCTGATTCTCATGGCAGCCAGACTGGGTACAGAGAGAGAGCAGGCATCCAGCAAACTGGTGTTGAATTTCAATCAGGATGACCCAACCTTGACAGCTGCGAATCAGCTCAGTGCTGAATGCATGCAGGACATAATTGGACCACTGGATATTTGTTGAGCTGGTATGTATGCAGGGTCCTCCTGTTCCCATTGTTGGCCAGGCTAACAGACCTGTGCACAGAGAGCATCTTTAGAGAAGGGAGAGGGGTAGGAAGAGATGATGGCAAAGTGCAAATGGAGAGAAGTGGTTTGTTACTAGAGATGTTTAGAATTGCCAGGGCACGACGGTGATACAACAGTCTGATTCTCAGTTGGTTTTACTGTTGTGATTCTCTGTGCTCAATTTTACTGTTACTCTCGGCAGCCACAGAGGACCATTCTTACCCAGCTGCATTGGGAGCTACCACTTGGCATATTGCTGCTGCTCCTCTTAACTCTATTGACAGCATGACAAATTGCCCATGTACCCACATATGTAAAAATGAAGGTGCTCAATCAAAATTATATGTAAGAAATATATACCAAGTTGTTGAATTATATTTACCCATAAATTATTTGTGTATTTGTAACTTTATTTGTGCAGTTATATTAAATAAGTTACACGAGAAAAGTGCCCATATGATTTGAGTACACATTCTTTCCCAGAGACACATGTAATGGATTCTGGCATCTCAGCCTCTGCAAATCTAGAAACTCTAGGAGGTGGCACCTACCTTGCGGGAGTGGATAACTTTGAGAGTTGCTCTTGACCCTTGCTTCCTTTCTCCCTCTTTCCTTCCTGTCTACCAAGGTGGGGACAGCCTTTTCTTCATTCACACCATGCAGCTCCGCCTCACCATGGTGAGGATCAAAGGCATCAAGGATGGTGCGTGAAACTGAACCCAAATAACCTTCTCTCCCTGGAGTTCGTTCTGTTAGATTTTTGGTTAAGACAGTGATAAGGTCTCTTCAATACAGTAAGGTGAGCTCCGTTTTCCATTTTCCAGGTAAGAACCAAAACCAGAATTGAACTGACTTCCTCAGTGCTAGAAGTTAGTAGCACACAGGAAATAGAAGTTAGTAGCACACAGGAAATACCTATGGCACATTTTACCTTCATTATTCCTTCTAGTCTTCTCAGTGATGCTGTGAATAAAATCCTTTTTGTCTTTCATTTTAAGGGCAAAGTCGAGGAACAAAGATAAAAGGGATATGTTGTCTAGCCTCACCCTAGGTAGGAAATATTTGAGTCAGGAGGAAGCCAGGCATAGGACATATATTGGGAGGGGAGGTAGGAAAATCTGTGGGCCAGCCTGGACTTAGTTATGCCAAATGACTTTCCTGTCGTCTTTATCTTCTCCACTGTTTTGTGTCTCCATACTCTGCCTTCAGCTTCGGTTGTACACAGTTCCTTTTTTGTTTAAAACTCCTTTCAACCTAATACATCTTCCTGGTTCAACTCTGGCTGCTTCTCTTAACATGTTGCACTCTCTCCTTCCATCTGCATCCCCTGTGTCTGATGTGAGAGCTGGTGAGCTCTGCCAGCATCCCGAACCCTCCCACACTGAGTGGTGTGTGTGTGTGTGTGTGTGTGTGTTTAGAAAGTACCCCCATGAGTCATTCCTCAGAACCATCACCATGCTTGGTCTGGGAAGCCTACACTGGGGGCCAGTGAGCTCTGGGTTCTGCTGTTTCTGCTTCTCTAACACTGTGGCAGCAAATCAACCAATGCAGCTGGATTTTTTTCATGGGTTCTGGGGAATCAAACTCAGGGCCTCATGCTTGTAAGCTTCCCCCAGCCTTCCACCTTGGTTTTGTTACAGGACAAGGGCAGGAGTAGCGGCCCCACAGACCTAGCATATGACCTCATTCTCCTAATCTCCTCCCATCCCCAGAATAGTTCATTGCTCACCACCACTTTAAGTCTGGGCCAAAAGACACAGTAGCAGGTTGAATTTGGATGTAAAATGAATGCAAGTCCCTGACTTAGACCCTTTCTTCTGAAGAACGAGGTCACATTAAAACTTCCAAGTAGGGAGTGGGATGGGAAACTACAGTAGGAAAGATGACTAGAGCGTGGGAGGTGAGCGTGGTTTTTCTGTCTTTATCTCTAGGTTCTGGGTGAGACAGGAGCCTAGGTTTGAAATTCTGTTTCGTTTCACCATAGAATGTGAAGTGAGAAGAGGGGCTGGGGAGATGACTCAATGACTAAAGTGTTTGCTGCCCAGCATGAGGACCCTAGTTTAGATCCCCAACACCCATACAGAGCTGGGCATGGTGGAGCATGCCTGGAACTCCAGGGTTGCAGACTTGGCCAGCTGGAACTGTTGGATTTAATGAGATGATCTGGCTATGAAAAGCAAGGTAAAGAGTGGCAGAGAAGGTGAATGAGAACCCCCCCTCCATAGTGCATAGTGGGGGCCCTCTCTCTCAGACCCAGATTAGGCGCAAACCACTCCCAAACATCTGCTTTCACGGAGACATCCTTTATTAACCAAGGAAGAAAGCTAAAGTGGCTGCTTTCTGACTCAGGCAGAGAACAGCACCTTGCAGGTGTGATTCTTCAGGTGAGAAAAAGGGGAGGTCTGTGTTTGGATGGACTAGGATGCAGCGGTAAAGGGTAGAGGGGATGAGAGAGGACGGGAAGGGGTCAAGGGAAAGGAAACAGGGATTTCTGTCCAATGGGTGTGACCCAAACGACTGTCTCTGGATAGAGAAGAGACAGAATCCTCACGTAGGAAAATGGTGGTCTCTAAAGGTAAAGGGGGAATCCCCTGTTAGGATGAGAGGTTTAATTTTGATTGGGCATGTTAGTTAGGTTAACCAGAGTGGGCCTTTGATTGCTGGATTTCAATACTTTGATTGCTGGACCTTGGTAGTCAGCCTCAAGAGAAGGAAGTGGCCAAATAAAGGATGGACCTTGGTGGCTAGCTTTCGGAATGTAATCTAACAGTTTTGGGGAGAAGGGCAAGGCCTGCCAGAACCAGGCTCGCAAAGCTTGAGCTGGCCTGAGTCCCTTCATCAGACACCTGGTTTCCACCTCTGGCCTCCTTATGCATGTAGATACATACACACGTGCATGTACACACACACACACACACACACACACACACACACACACACACTAAATGAATGAATACAAATGAATAAATAAATAAAAGTAAAGTGACTCCTGTTAAAGACTGAATTTTCCCCTTCCTTGGTTTGTCTGAAGTTCTACCTCCCCGTGTGATGGACCCTGTTGGAAACAGGGCCACCAAGGAGATAACTAAAGATAAAGGACAGTGGGACCTCACCCGTTCTGTTCTGATCAGAGTCCATCTGAGAAAGAGAAAGCAGGGATGCAGGGCATAGAGAAGGCCACAATTGGAGAGAGGCTGTCTGCAAGGCAAGGAGGGAGGCCTTAGGAGATACGAACCCTTCTGGCTATCATGGCTCAGATTCCTGTTGTTCCAGCCTCCAGGCTGTGGGATTATTTTCAGGGCAGTCCCAGCAGACAGTAACAATCATCTCCGGTCTACAAATCCTACTCAAAGTGGCTAATTTCCTGTTTGTTCATCTCGTCTTGTCTGGGCCAGCAGCAGGTGCATGAGAAACTATCAAGGCTGTACACAGGGCCTCAAGTTAGCCCATTAGCCCATTTCATTGTTAAAAAAATCATTTTACTATGCATGAATTCTCTTTTCTCTAATGACCCAAAATGTGTCAGTGCTCTCTGGGATTTCTCTTTGTACTTTTGTCTTCTGTGTGTTTTAAGTGGTCCAACCTTTAACAGGGAGACCACTTTGATGTCTGTTCCAATTTTATTTTTGTTATAAAATGTCTGCCAGGCAGGGGGCCAAGATGGAAGTTTCTGCCATCTTCCGCCTTGTAATTGGACTCAACATTGAGTGACAGATCAAATGATCCTAAATTAATGACAATGACAAATTACCTTCGGATGGCACTTGCACACAAAATGAAACACTTCCATTAAACAAATGTTATGTCATCAAGAAACCCATTAATAGTTCTGCTGTGATCATAGCAGTATAATTTTTCTCATCACTGTTAATAACCAGCAAAGTTATAATTGCATATGGGGCTTAATTAAAACTTTCTATCCTATTAATGAATGTCCATGCTTCAGATCTCCCATTAAATGGTTTTCTAAATTGAGACCATATTTCTTGAGGTGTCAGTTCTTGGAACACATGAGAAGGTATGGACAGAGACAAGGTTAGATTATAAAATTCTCAATATGCCACAATTACTAATCAATGGATAGTAAAGGCAGAATTGATCTTACACATTATTTAAACAAAGTATTTGAAGCTGTATTTTTTATATTTTATATGTCTTATTTATAAACTGAATAAATGACAGAATAAAACTTTACATAGCAAGTAAACCTGCCTCCTAAAGTAAATTTAATTCTTCCAAGTTCACACCTTCTTCCTGTCCATTCTCTCTCTCTCTCTCTCTCTCTCTATATATATATATATATATATATATATATATATATATATATATTTGCATATATTTCTTTTTCATGTGTCCAAAAGTGTAGAAGAGTTATAAGCAACTTTTCTGAAGCTGAAAACCTGTCTTTTTGAAAATTTACCTGGCATTAAAGGACATTCTATACATAATCTCTATGGGCGCACACTCTTTATGCTTCATTAATGACTGGCGGGTCTTGCATTTTTACTATAGACTTATGATTAATAGATGCTTTCACACAGAACTTTAGTCCTGAAAATTGTCAAGCCCACAGCTCATCAACTTAACAGCTGAGAGCTGAGACCAGGAAGAGGAAGTGTGTGAGGAGAATGAGTGGATTACCAGCTGAGATCTGAGGTCAGAAAAGGGGAAAGGTTGAAGACGATGAATGGATTTGACAGAGAACAGATCTTTTGATTGAAATGCACAAACTTTCCTACTAGACTCTGCATTTGTGATGTATACTCTGCCATTCTGAGAATTACAACTATCATTCTAGAAAGAATGTTTTTGATAATAAATAAAACATGCATTTCATAGGAGATCATTAGTTGTCACTTAGCAGACAAGATGCATTTCACAAAGGCCCCCAGTAACCCCTGGAAGCACAGATGCTATCAAACTCATTCTAGTTATGGATGAGGTAATGACACTGAGATATTATGCATCCTAAACTCTTGCATTTTTTCCTATATGATCTAGAGGGAAATTAACTTGAGAAAAATGGCAGAGTATTCGTTATTGAGTAGCCAAGTGATATAAATGGCAGGAAGGGGGTTAAACAGAAAGGCTATTTAGAAGGAAAGTGACAGATAGGCTGAAAAGACAAATTGGAGCTGGTAAAATTTAATTCAGTAACTATTGAGTTTCTACTATCTATCACGTTCTGCTCTAGTTACTGGATTGATGAGAAACAAATCAGATAATGTCTTGTTTTGATTGTCTATATCTTTAAATGTCAGAACTAGATAATTCCCTGAGTGAGTAAAGTCCAGAGTGAATGTGTGTTGTTGACGCGAGCTGGCCATGTCAAAGACCCTAGAGCCCCAGAACCATAGAGAAACCCCAAAACCTTCCTTCTGGGGTAAGGCTCTGAGACATGGCAAAACATTGCTTGGTCCAAGTGCGGATGCCAATAGTGTGTGCAGAAAACGTGGATCATAGCTCTCCAATACCCCTTTCCCCTATATTTATGGCCTGAATCTCTATAGAGATTGTGCCTATGGAGATGAGCTGTCTCTTTAATCCTGCTGCATACCTTATGGTCCCCTCCTTGCTTATCTGCATGCAATATCTCTGTCTTCTTGTTCAACTGGATGCAACGACCCCACCTCTTAAGTAATCTCTGTATAATAAATATGGAGAGATTTCCAAGGTGCTGTGTTTTCTTCAGCAAAGACTCCAGACCACGTGATTTAGTTACTGTTATATTTCTGTGAAGAGACACCATGTCCAATGCAGCTAATAGAAGAAAGCATTTAATTAGTGGCTTACTTGCACTTTCAGAGGGTAAGTCCGTATTGCCTTGGTGGGGAGTATAACAGAAGGCAGATAGACATGGTGCTGGAGAAGTAGCTGGGAACTGCTATGAACCACCCCAGTTCTGCGGGATTTTCTCCATAAACATTTTAATGTGCCACCTGGTTCTTAGTGTAGTCAATGGATTGTAGTAGTATTATTTGAAAATATTTCTAAGTTTTCTTTGAGTGTTTCATACTTGTGTCCAATGTATTTTGATCATACCTATCCCATACCATCTCCTCCAAGACCACACTGCCACTTCCTCCTCCCCTCGTGTTCTCTTCTATTCTTTTAAAATCCACTGAGTTCAATTTGGGCTGCTTATATACCCATGGGGCTAAAACTGTCCACTGGAATATGAATAACCTGCCAGGAGCTCCGTTCCTGAGAAAACCTGACTCTCCCTCTCTGAGTAGAAATCAGCTACCAATAGCTGTTCCACCATGTCTCATAAGCCCCTTGCTTATCCATGCCCATGCTGGAATGTTTGACTTAGTCATGGCTTCTGTGAACACATGAGTACAATGATCCTGCCACTAACTGCAGACTGTCAAGGCCTTCGATTACATCACATTTGCATGCAATATAGAAACACAAACATGATTCAGAGTTAGTAGGGATAGGATTGGGGAACATAGTTAATCTCAAAGTACACTGATTGGTTGACACATGTTCTTGACCCCTTCTGTGTTCATGGCTTTTGCTATGTGACTTACACAGATGATCTCATCTCCCTGGGAAAAGTCATACTTCTTGTTCCTTATTTTAGTCTCCCATCTGTCTACTTTCACCAATGGATCTTAGTGAATATGAGGTCATGGGAGGCTAGAATGGCACTTGTGGAATTGTTTATATGGCTGCCTAACTTATAGTCTGTGTGACCATGGTACTTGCTAACACGATTATCCTTGGAGGAAGATGAGAGACACAGAGCTGGCCCAGACTCATGAAACTTGAGGTTGAAACACAGTCATCTCTGAACCCAACTTAGATCAACAACTTCCAAAGTCATGGCCAACTTAAATGTTCATTGCTATTTGCCACTTAGATGTTGTTTCACAGCAATGTTGGCCTGGCATGGAATTAAATGTTTAAGGATGATCCTTTAAGGAAATAATAATAAATTGAAAAACAGATTTTAAAGGAAAGACAGGACTTTTGTTTTAGGAAGAGTATGTTAAGAGTATTACAGAAGAAGTAACTTCAAGCACAAACTTCCAAGGGGCTTAGAGGTATGTGCTGAGGGATGACATACTGGGACATTGTTTACCAGTCTCATATTTGTGTTTTGTCAGGAGCAAATCATCTAAGATTAGTGAAGAAAAGATGGAAAAGAGACAATGTATACAAAAATGAAGCGAGGATGATGTTTTATGTGTTAAACAATAAGGGGAAATGTGCTGGATTATTTACTAATTTATTTTTAGGTTACCAGAGAGGCCCAGGTTTTCTAGGCATTGACTATTTATTTTAGAGGGCTTAGTACAAATAAAGGTTATGGCTCCAACAAGCTGTAACAGCCTTTCTATGACACAATGAACTCTTTAATCTGTATGAAAGTATCCCCTTTGCATTCTTTTGTGCTGTAGGGCTTACCAATGGCAACTCAATGTACCTCATAGGCCCTAAGAGAGGGTATTATTATTTTTCTGTGGCTGTGATTAGATAACTAACAAAAGCAGGCTTAAAAGGAAGGGCTGCTTTTGGCTCATTGTGGGAAAGGTATGGAAGCAAGAGATGAGCAGATGGTCCCACTGTGGTCCCCACTGCACCTGTAGTTGGGAAGCAGAGCAAGCGATGGGTTCAGTACCACATTCTTCTTTTCACTCAGCCAGGACCTCAGGCCAGGAAATGGTGCCATCCACACCAAGGATGGGACTGCCCACCTCTATCAACTCTATCAACCCACCAAGACATTCTCTCACAGGCATGTCATGAGGTTTATTTCTATGGTTATTTTAAATCTTCAAGCTGACGCTGTAGATTAATGATCACTAGCATCTCATTTCGGGAGGACTGATTCTCAGCCCACACAGCTCTGGGGATGTTTGAGCTGAAATCATGTTTGACTGTAAGCATCCTTTTTTTTTTTTTTTTTTTTTTTTTTTTTTGGAGTTGGTGGTATAGAATCAAAAATTTTCAAGTTTGTGTAGGAACAAAAATTTTGATGTTGTATGATAACCCTTTCCAGGGCTTTATGTGATCACCTGATCATGCTTTAGGAGTAGACTTCGTTGAGTTCCTGTCCACAAATTACTTGTTTTCACTTGGGTCCTCAGGGGAGGATTCTGTAGATCACTGGTTTGAGAACTTCTTCTCCAGTAGCACCATCATCCAGCAGCTCTCAAACTTTCATTTAGACTTTCACTTATCCGAGAAAAAGCTTAGTCAAGACTTTATTTGGCAAATTTCAAGAGGAGGAAAATATTCCTTGTTCAGTTGTTAGGGGATGTTGTTCAATTGTAGGAGCAAATGCCTTAGTGAGATAAGTACTTTATTAGTCTCACAACAATGCCTTCAGGCAGTAGTGATTCATCATCTTTTTATGTTTTTCTTCAAATTATATATCACTCAAAGTCTAAATTTTGAAAATAACAGTCAAAATAAACAGACAACCTATTTATAAACAGACATGGTAGATTAACTAATATCCTGGGGCCTGGAGAAAGGCTCAATGGTTAGGAGCACTGGCTGATCTTCCAGAGGACTTGGGTTTGGTTCCCGGCACCCACTCCGCAACTGACAACTTTTTCTAGCTTCAATTGCAGGGGCTCTGAGACCCTCTTCTGGCCTCCACAGGCAATGTGTGCAGGTGATACATAGACATATATGCAGGCAGAAAAATAAATATAAATATAAATAAATATAAATAAAAATAAATGTCTGAAAGCATTCTATAGAAATTCTATACATTTAAAATTTTCCTTCTTTACTCAATTCACTGTACCCAATGAACTCACAGTATCTGTAGTTGTCTTTACATAATCAAGCCAGTCAATATTCTAGCATGGAATGCTATTATTGCTGTGAGGAAATACTAAGACCAAAACCATGTGGAGAGGAAAAGGTTTATTTGGCTTAAACTTCCGCATTGCTGTTCATCAGCAAAGGAACTCAAACAGGACAGAAGCTGATGCAGAGACCATGGAGAGGTGCTGTTTATTGGATTATTCCTCCTAGCTTTCTCAAGTTCCTTTCTTTTATAACCCAGGGCCACCAGCCCAGGGATGGCACCACTCTCTATGGGCTGGGCCCTCCCCCATCAATGACTAATTAAGAAAATGCCTTACAGGTTTGCCTACAGCCCAATCTTATGAAGGCATTTCCTTAATTGAGGCTTTCTCCTCTCTGATCACTGTATCTCTGATTGTGAAGTTGCCATAAAACTATCCAGCACAGAATAAAAACGAGTTTGTGAGTGCCATGCTGTAACTGAGAAGCTATGTATATCTGATGGATTCTGGAGTAGAGAAGGAGAGTCAGTATTCTTTAAGGTTGTGGCTGCTGGAAGGTCCAGGGGATAGTCTAGGCGCAGAAGTGCTGGGAGGCCCTGATAGTTGGAGGTTTCAATCTACCATGGCCTGGCAGCTCTCGCCAAGCTTGAACATATGGAGGACTCCTTCCCCTCTGGTGGAAGGCACCCTGTTTTTGACGTGACCTTATTCGGAGACTGATTCTAGGCCTGAATGCCTGACATAACCCTTAGCACAGTTCCCTGCAGAAGCTTTCCCCCTGCTGCCCATATGGTTTAGTTGTCTCACTGGTTCATGAGGCATTCATTATTTAACATGGTAGAGAGCCAGAGTCTGAGAAAGCTAAAGAATGTTGCTAAGTTTATACAACGGTGAATCTTAGATCTGAACTAGCATCTTGCCATCTCATAGCCTGTTCATTTGTTTTGTTTCTTACAAAGGTTGCAGACATCCCTCCCCTGCTCTTAGCATACACCTTTTGAGGATTCTTACCTTAGGATGATGGGCTTTGTCCTTGCCGGGCCCTTTTTCTGGATCTATGGTAGGCATAGCTACAGGGTCAGCAGGAATGGGGTGCACGAACAGTTTGCACATGGCAGGAACATGTTGAGGACTTTCTAGAGATACAACCTTCTGGCATTTACTAATTCCAGGTTCTAGACATGATAATGCATGGAAAAGTGATTTTCCCCATATTCTTTAATTTTTTAAGTTAAATAACAGACAATGTAGGATTACCAACTAATTCTTTGGATGGAGGGCCAACAAGAGAAATATGTAGCTTCCTGGGACGTGATACAGTTTCAAAGATAGTGATATCACGTTTCACCTCACCTAATCTCACAGGACTGTCTAGCCAGGAATATTGCTGGAGAATCTCAACATTTCCGGGAATAGACTGTTCAATCGCAGACAAGTGATGCATCATAACAGGAGTTGGGTATTTAGCTGGTTTTCCTGTTGAGCCTGATGGTGCCTGGAGGACACTGCAGAGAAGACAGGTGGAAACCAACATCTTGTGCCTATGGACTTAGCACCAGCAGGTCTGCAGGGTAATTTATGTGTAAGTCACTATAATTACACATGTTCATACATTTTCATTCACATGGTTCCAATTTCAGAGGAGAAAGAACTAATACATCGATTAATAATTTTGATGGCATTTCATTTGCCTGGCTCTCCATGCGTCTTATAAAAGTTTCGTGTCAATTTTCACTCATGGCCCAGGCAAAGACCTTGTAGAAGCATACATTTACTACTGTTGGGGTGATTTATTCATTTAAAAAGTGTTCCATATTATCTCTCTGCACTATGCTAGGTAGAACAGGCATTGGGGCTGATCAGTAAGTGGATTGTCAGTCTGGAATAACCTACCTGTGGAGGCACCACTCCCAGAACAATGTGGCCAAGCACGAGAGGCATTCATCACAGGTTGGAGTTTCTGCTCTCAGTTTTCAGAGATGGAGGCTGAAAGTTATCTGGATGACACATGGAAAAAGTTGTAGCTGAAGTACAGTGATGAGCAGGTCTCTGGTCTCAGAAATTCTGTGAGTTTATGAAAGTCATTAACAAATCTCATGCATACATTAACCAAGGTGTCCCCTACTGCCAGAGATCAGAGGCAGTCTGACTGCAAGCATGTAGGGTCATCAACCATATTGCATGGGAAATTTCTAAGAGGTTACCCCACATTGGCCTATGGGCCCCAACTCTACTTAAAGAGCCTCTGCCAATTACCTCTCTATGTTGTTATTAACTCCTGTACAAAATCTCTTATCCTAAAGGGCAATCTCCCTCAGTGTCCCCCTTCAGCCCTTATCTCAGACTTAATAATAGACAGTAATAGGCTCCATTCCCTTGTGTGTGTGTGTATGTGTGTGTGTGTGTGTTAGATAGTAAATGGTCTTTTGTGATATGTTAAGGAATTATAGTTTATTTCTCTTAAAATCTAGTGTTGAGGAATTGGAAGATTTTATAACTAGGTGGCATATAGATTTTCATCTTGTAAAGACTATGCAGGCATCTCTGTAGAAAGAAGATTGCATTTAGCGGGCAGACTACAGAGGCAGAGAGATATCAGAGCAATAAACGTAAGGAAAGATGCAGCCCAGAGCTGCCTTCTTAAGATTAGAATGAAGTGGAAGGTTAGACAGAGATGGGCAGGCAGAAGTACTATACCTTCTGGGTATTGCAATGTATAAGAAGGGGTTCAAGGTACAGAAGATTATATTATATAGGCAACTGGGGGATTGCCATGTTATTTATAAGGAAAACATGATGACAGCAATAGATCTGGGAATAAATATGTATCAATTAGCTTAGGCATATGGTAAATTTTAGAAGTTTCCAAATTCATGTTGAACTGCAATGAAGCCCCTCTATCTAACTGCCAGCACCTAGGTACCTAAGAGATAACCCACTTTTCCATCTGTGAGGGCACTGTCTCCCAGCCATGACCTGTGGCCACGCCTTTGCTTCTGCTTGGGGTGCTGCGTCTTCTCTTCCCATTGTCTGCTCCTCTTCACTTCTCTTTCGAGGGTCATTTCCATATGGGTTTCTCCATGAACTCTCCTCTATTCCTTCTTTTCCATGGCAGGCATCTTTATACGTATCCTCATTTCCCTACAGAGCTAGCAACGTCTTACTTCTCCATTCGTCCATGTCAATCAAACTGTCACGGTATGTGCACGTTTGTCTTTCACGATGTAATGGACAGGGATGACCCTTATATTACTCTAACTTCAGATCATAAAGGGCACACAAATGTATTTATGCTTTCTATCAAACAGCTTTTCTTTGTCCTTGAGTCTCTTCCTTGCTTGGCTTTTCTGTTCTTCCATGGCATGGAAACACAGCCTTGTCCAAGGAGGCAGGAACTCCACCTGGACTTTGGTCATCTGCCTACTGGCTCGACACATTGGAAATGGTGTGAGAGGGTATGGAGTTCAATGGCATTTCTTACAGAGGGTCCCCAGAATCCTAAGAGAAATACCATGTCAGAAGATTTCTTTTCCCAGTTACCTACAATGACAGATTATTCAGGAGCAGAGGGAGTGAGGGAACTCATGACGTGTATCTCCGAGCCTGACCAGACTCAGAGGGCTGGCACGCTTTTGAGGAATTTTGACTTAGAACCCCAGAGAACCATGAGTTGGCTGTCTAGTCTTTCTCAGTTCTACCTTGGTATGCATAAGCATCTCATTAAGACAAGCCCATGAAAGCATATCTAAGCAAAACCATCTGATCCTCAATGTTAGAGACAACTTGGCTATAGCAATTTGTGCCTGCAACAAAGGCTAGTCTTGGTTACTCTGTGCCTAATGATTAAAGACTCAGTTTGGCACTGTGACAAATGACGTGAGATAAATAACAAGGTCAGGCTCATTTTGGCTCATGGTTACAGAGGTTTCAGCTCATGACTGATTGGATCCATTATGGATGGGCCCATGATCAGACAAAGTGTTTTGAGGAAAAGGGATGGTGGAGAAGAACTGTCCACCCCATGACAGCCAGGAGAGGGGACAAGGAATATGAATGTGAACATCTGTCTGTGGTAGTGGGTTTCTTCTATCTTTTTCATTGGCTTAATGCAGGCCCTCTGTCTACATTAAGGATAGGTCTTCCCTCCCTTTGTTAATACTCTCTGGAAATGCCCCCCCCCCACACACCCCTCCTAGTTGATGCTCAATACAGTCAAGCTGATAATTGAGCTTGCCCATTACAGACTTTGCAATGAGGATCCTTTGGTGGGATGGTAGGATGGATCTTGTTCCACATAGGCAAGGAGTCTGCCCCGTTACCCATTTTCACAGTGGAGTTTAGATTTGGGGGAGTGTTAGAACCTGTAACCTTGGGGCGTTAGTTGTTATTCAGTCTGTGTTCCAGTTTGCCTCCAGTTATGTCCATTTATTGTGCCTCAGCCTCACAGTTAAGTTTTGCTTCCCCATCTGTTGTATGGGTCTCTAGTCTACCCGGCAACGCTATTTCCTCTTTTTGAGATGAACATGTTGAGTGTTATGCTTTTGCCTGAACGTCCCTGAGACTGCCACCTTCCTTTAATGCTTCAAAGTTAACAATTAGAGCTCGGTCTCAGAGCTCTAATCCTGGCTTCAGGCTTATCTCCTCCTGTCTTCCTGTTCCTAACTTCTCAGTGTCTCCTCTCCACCTCTGCACAGGGCTGTTAGGCGGCTATGCCAGCTTCCAGTGGATGTTATTTGTCCTTGGGTAGACTCTCTGCTTGTTTTCTTTTTTCCCTGCTGCAGGAGTCACTAGCAGTCAGAGCAGCCAGCATCAACACTGGCTTCTCTTTCTGCACACGGTGATCACCGCTTGTCGTTGATTCATTTATTGCCTTGGAGTTTATAAAGACAGAGGAGAGGGATTTTTTTTTTCTGGAATAGAGCCAGGGAAACTGAGCTTGTCACTTGCTCATTCCTGAGTCATGCTGTGCAGTAGCAAGGCCAATTGGCTTGGGAAAGAGATAGAGAGCATCCAAATGACAGGCAGAGGCTCTGGGATGGCAGGAAAGGAGGCATGTAGGAACAACAGGAGCTATGTAAGTGTGTTTCTCTCTGTCCAGCCAGCCAGCTCCCAAATCATGACATAGAGCATATTATTAATTAAGACGGCTTGGTCGATAGCTTAGGCTTGCTTTTAGCTAGCTCTTATAACTTCAATCAACCCATTTCTATTGCTGCCTTGAGGCTCCTTTACTTCATCTATGAACTGACCGTCCTGCTTTCCTGCTTTCTCTTTGTCTCTGCAAGACTCTGCCCCCTTTCCCCAGCACCCTCTCTGCCCTGAAAATCCTGCTTACCTATTGGCTGTTCAGCTTTTTATTAAACCAAACCAAGTTGCACATTTTCACAGTGTACTAAAAGATTATTCTACAACAGAAGTAGAGGTGGCTTAACACAGAACAAGAGGGATTCAGACATGCGAATGAACTATGCTTGAGATGTATTTGCTGAGATCACACTAAGAATCAGCCCCATAGGCTCCTAAAAGCTCATACGTAGCAGGCAGGGATCTTATCCTGTTAGATAAGTTCATGGGGAAAAGGTGGGCAACCTGAGTGAATGAGGCTGGGGGGGGAGGCAATGCCAGACAGTGGGTTATCCCTCCCCACACTGGCAACTAGTTTCATGGGGCATTCTGGCCCAGGTTGGCAGGAGTTTCAAAATTTCTAAATGCAGTCAAATGACTGAAATTTTTATGCCACACAGAAAAAAAAAATCTCAAAACATATCCAAGGGCTGGTGACACCCCCTAATCTAAGGATGCATTTTATATTGTGAAAAACACAACAGCTGAGCAAGTGGAGTGGGTGGGCTTTTCCAGGGTCCAGGGGTTGATTCATGGGAGGGAAAGAACTTGATGGCTGATCCCTTCTTTCCTTCCTTCCTTCCTTCCTTCCTTCCTTCCTTCCTTCCTTCTTTCCTTCCTTCCTTCCTACTTCCTTCCTTCTTCCCTTTCTATTTCTTGATACTTTCCTTCCTTCTCTCTCACCTACCTATCATCTACCTATCAGTCAATCAATCAATCAATCAATCAATCAATCAATCAATCAATCAATCAATTTATCTATCATATGCCATTTATCATTCCATATCTGCCTTCCTGTCTATTGTCTGTCATCTGTATCTATCTATCTATCTATCTATCTATCTATCTATCTATCTACCTACCTATCATTCTATCTATCATCTCTTTCCCTATGACCCTGTAAAAATGTAGGGATGAAGTGCTTTATCCTTCATCAAGTGAAGAGGGTATAAAAAAATGTTAAAGGTTTGTTTCTCTGACTTCTTGCTTAGTTCCTTTCCTTTAAGTTCACTTCAGTGAGAGTACAGAGAGTCCTGGGTTGCACTGTAGTCCCGACTTAGCCACTGACTTAACCCATAGCACCAGAAGATTCCCGCCTCTTCAATTCCAATTGTCTTTACACATACTATGAGTCTGTCAACCTAAGGAACTTCAAAGTTCCAACCTCCACGGACTCAGGTTTGCTTCAAACACCCGCGGAAGCCGCCATTTCATGATCATTTCAGCCCTGCTTCCCTTCTCCTGTTCTGTCCTGGTTCCCATTTACACTCTCAGAATCTGTGCCCACATCCTGAGTCCCTGTGTGTTTCAGCTGTTTATTATTCACACACTGTGCTGGTGTCTGCCTTCTATTCCCTATTTTGAGATCACTTCCAAATCTCTTTTACTGTGAAAACTCAACTCCCCAGGTAGAGAGCTAAGCCTAGTAAATATTGAAACTGTGCAAATACTCTTCTATATATGAAGAAGAAGATTAAATTGAAAGACTTTGTGGAAAAACAGGAGAATAATAGAACAAAATGAAGTGGCCAGCTACAAGACAAATACACACAAGCCAATGTTTTCTTTTAGCTCACCCATAAGCTATAATATATACTTTTCTATAGCTATATAGCTACATGGCAGAACGCCTTTTCTAAGTAATAAAAAATTGCTGCAGCCCACTACATTTACATAGTGTTGATGGATTTATAATGGCATTCAGTCTTTATCACAACCTTTTGGGTGAGGAAAAAACCCAGCCAGATATTATGTAAGATTTCTCCAGGGGAGACTAAATCTGTTGAATGACATCTTTTACTCATGGTCACCATCCCTGATTAATTAATGCACCTTAAGCATTCTCACTATGAAGAGAGATCCCAAACCAAAGTCAGGTGAGTGGGTGACACTGGCTGTGTGGTAGCCCACCCAGAGAAGAGCTGATGCCCAAAGAGAGATGTTATCAATACTCTTCCGTCTATCAGCCTGTTGTTCACCTCCCGTTCTTTGAGCTGAGAATAAGTAAGTAGCAGTTATAAGAGACAGCACTGGGTGCCTGGGTGATGAGCAGTTCACACAGGGGGACAATCGATAAAATTGAAATAGATACCAGCCCATTTGAGGTAAAGACTCAAAGCAGCCAAGTGGGGCTCAAGTTTGTGAGGGAAGAATTGAAGGACACATGGACTTGGAAGTCCTCGGGGTCTGATCTTCTTGGAGTCCCCCTGCTCTGTTGGAGGCCATTCAACATACTGTGGGTGAAAAGAAAAGAAAACGCCAGACTTTCCCACAGGACAGTTGTTGATCGATGTGTGTGCACGTGCGTGCGTGCATGTGTGTGTGTGTGTGTGTGTGTGTGCGTGCGTGCGTGTGTGTGTGTGTGTGTGTGCGTGCGTGCGTGTGTGTGTGGTTGTTCACATCCTTAATCAGAGAACATTAGTTCTGATTATGCAGCTGACTTTTGAGGCATTTAGAAATAAGATCAAGGGGGCGCATGGAAAATGTTGGAAAATTAGTTACGGATGACTACTCTTTTCATAACTAATTTTAATAAACAGTAGAAATATCATTCTAAATGAAAAGATTGCTCTGTGGTAGCAAGAATCACTCGTTCTATAAAAAGGACTTCATGATATAAATGATGTGGTATATAGTTGGACTTCCGTAATTCGGGACAAAAAGAGGTTAGCCGCTGCGATGTAGGACCTGACGGGAAAGAGACAGTTACTCGAAAGCTAACTGGGAGCTTAGGGAAAGGACTGTTTATTTTTGAGAAAGGATGCTCATAGCCTCCTTCCTCAAGGACATCCTTGAGCCAGCTGTGTGTGGGAGTCTGCTTTGAATTCCCAACTTTCTCTCTCAAGTGCAGGAGTACAGGCACATGCTGCCACATCCTGCTGAATGGTCTACTTATAAGACGTCTACCAGGTTAAAGCCACCCACAGGAAGAGGGGAGATGGTGATGTGGATAGGGATGAGTAGGAAATGGATACTATCTATAGGTCACGAGGGTCCTGTGCATTGGCAATATTTCTTCATTTCCTGTCTTCTCAGCTTTTCCCAGAGTTATCTAATATCTATAGGTAGCAAACAACTTCTTTGCTAATGTGTGTGTGTATAGTGTGTATATATATATGAGTGTGTATATATAGTCTCTCTTTATATCTATATCTACATCAACATCTATCTATATATATATCTATATTTCAGTTGGTAGCTCATATTCAGCCATCTCTTTTGATCAAATTTGTATGCCAAGCTAATTGTTGCTTTGCTTTTAATCATTCCAGCACTCCTGAGATGGCTAATATCAATCATCAACTTGACTGGATTTGTACAAACCTCTGAGAAGGTTTGTGATGGAATTTATAGATGGGTTAATTGTAGTAGGAAGACTCAGGGGGAAGAGAATATACAAAAAGAGACATAATGGTCCAGCTCTGTCTCTAAATATCAAGTTGAGCACAGTACTACAACTTCAGAATCCAGTGTTTCCCCTTCATATTATTAGAGATTAGCATTAGATTTAAAGTTCTTAAATATTCAAGAAATTTGTCCTAACATATTCAATTTTTATATTCCAATGTCTTAGTTGTCACTTCTATTACAACGTTTACCATGATACATTTGTTATTATACTTATTTATTTATTTTTTCTTATTTTACATATCGATCCCAGTTCCTTCTCCCTCTCTCCACTTCTCCCTCCCTCCCTCCTCTCCCCTCCCTCCTATGCCCCCTCATCACCCTCCCATCCCATTTTCCGGCCAACTCCACAGGGAGAGTGATGTCTTCCAGGAGGGATCATCAAAATATGTCATTTGGAGTAGGGACTAGGCCCTCCCTCCTGTCTCTAGGTTAAGGGAACATCCTTCCATGGGGAATGTGCTCCCAAAGTCCTTTCTTGCACCAGGGATACATCCTGGTTCCACTGTCTGAGGTCCCTTAGACTTCCCAGGCCTTCTAACTGAGACCCATGCTCAGGGGGTCTGAGTCGGTCCAATGCTGGTTTCCCAGCTATCAGTCTGGGGTCCATGAGCTCCTCCATGTTAAGGTCAGCTGTCTCTGTGGGTTTCTGTAGCCTGGTCTTAAACTTTTTTTGAAAAAGGGAGAATGCAAATTGAAGGCAGCATTCCTTTCTTCCTCCTTCCTCAGTATGGAGGCAATGTGGCCAGCTGCAGCAAGCTGCTGCTGCCCCTGTCTTTCTTGCTATGGTGGATTGTACACACAAACGTCAAGCTAATGATAAGCTCTGCCTTTTTTCCAGTTGCGTTAGTGAGCTATTTTGTCACAGCCACAAGAAAAATAACAGACTCATGCACCATTTATCGCCCAGAGCCTAACTTGCTAAGACCATCTCCTTCCTTACACTTCTTTGCAAGGTCCCAAATGCATGTCCCAGACTGTTCCTTCTCGTCTTCCTCTGGACTGATGGCAGTTCTTCCTCTTCAGCCCTCACTGAGTGGGGGCACTTCTGTTTCCAGGCACTGGGACACAGATTTTCCCTCTGTGGCAATCACTTATGTGCATGTCCGCTTAAAACAAATCTTGGCACAACTTTAGAATGAGTGATGAGGATTTACTAGTGTTTACAATGCAGAAAGAGCAAGAGCTATAGAGAGGCTTCGGATGGAATGAGGGGCAGGGTGCTGTTGCTGCTAAACCATGTGCGTTCTTGAGTGGGAGTTGAACTCTTTGATCTCCTAGATGGGTATTAGAGACAAGTTGACTGGAAGGTAGGAGAAGAACGGGAGAAGGATCAGGTGATTCAGACTGAACCATAAGGTCCACAGGGCAGAGAACAAGAGAGGGAGGTTCTCAGGGATAGCACCAGAGGCAGGGGGCAGCCAATAAGCTGCTGCTGTTAGTCTCAGCCAAACTGTAGCCTGTCCATGCTTATCATAGCCTTCAAAGGATTTTGACCATGGCTCAGATTTGGACATAGAAATGCAAAAGAAACAACTTCATTGTCTGGCAAGTGGTGATTCTCAGTCTTACCTACACAGTGGAATTACCTTTGGGCATTTAAAAGTGTTAATGGGGGAGTCCCATTGCCAGAGATTAGAGTTTGATTGGTTTGGGTTAATCCTCTGGAGGTTGAAAACTGCCTGAGGGCATCTAAATCAATAGCTAATATCACATCACAGACCATTTCAGATCTTGAGGCTGCCTGGGCTTCCTTCCTTGATCCGTGTGTCCCTATTGTCTCCACTTCCCATACGTTTGATTTACTTTATTTCTGATACTAAGTCTCAGTATCCCACTGTAAACTCCATTTTCTCAAGAAAAAGGTAGCACACATATCTCTGAACTCTCCTTAGGTCCCAGACCAGTTCTGTGCATGCAGGAGGTACTGAGCAACTTCAATGTACCCTTGTTTGAGGTACAATGCATCTTCATAGAAGGTTGCCAGGGACAGTCTTTACGTCCCCTTGTCGGACTGGGATTCCCATTCCAGAGGTGGCAGTGAGCCATAAAGTGCAGGAGACAAATTAGTTTTAGAAATGTCAACATAAAAAATGGAGAAAGTACCTTTAGCAGCTGGAAAGCTACTCACACTCCGGGTACTCTTTCTAAGCCAGTCTGAAGGCAGCCTGGAGACACTGTGGGTGAGAATAAATAATGGAATTTCAGGGTCTGGAGAAGCGACATCCAACAAGAAGCTTTTATTCATTTTTCCCCTATGAAAACTAATTACAGCAAACCATTTTATCAAACTGTCCTGGAGAGAGGTTGCATTTGGTGGTGTCACTCTTGGAGAGAGGGGACTTATTTAATAAAAGAAGATGACTTCAATTATACTATATTAAGGGGACAGAAATCAATTGTGGTGTGATTTGTCATAAGGGCTGTTGCTATAACTGAGTTTTAAGGAGAAAGCAAATGCTACTGTTTTGGAATAAGTGTCTCAATAGTTCAAGGCGACATGTTCACGGTTGTTAGTGATACTTCTTTATCCTTTATGTATTTAACACGAGGCTGGCATGCTAAGGCATGTGGCAAATCTTTAAATTTCACAGTCTTTCTACACAGTAGGAAACAATATCTTTGATATTCAGGGAAGTTGTTCAAAGTGGCACAGATGTGCAGATTTAGAACTGATGAGTTCAGGAGTGATTTACTCCTGTTTCCTTCCTTCATAAACACACACACGCATACACACATTACACACACACACACACACACACATTACACACACACACACCACACATACACACATCATGCACACACACCACACATACACACATCACACACAAACAGCACACACATACACACACACACCACCACACAGATACACATATCACACACACACATACACTACTGCACAGATACAAACATCACACACATACACACATCACACACATACACACACCACACATACACACATCACACATACACACAACACATATACACATGCACCACATACCCCTACACACATACAGAAGTATATTATACCACACAAACATATACATACACACACACACTCACACACACATACACGCCTGCACACACACCACACCCCCCACACCACACACACACACACACACCATAACACATATACACATGCACCACATACCCCCACACTCATACAGAAGTATATCACACCACACAAACATACACACACACACTCACACACATATATACACACACACACCACCCCACATACCACACACACACACACACACAAACACACAGTAACACATATACATACACACCACACCACATGCCACCACACTCACACACATACACATGCCACCACACACATAAACACACAACACACACACATCACACACACACACACTCACACACATACATCCACATACACACCACACACACACACACACACACACACCATAACACATTACACATACACCACATACCCCCACACACATATGGAAATATATAACACCACACACACACCACATCACACACACAGAGAAATACATCACCACACACAGACACACACATACATCCACATACACACCACACACACACACACACACACACACCATAACACATTACACATACACCACATACCCCCACACACATATGGAAATATATAACACCACACACACACCACATCACACACACAGAGAAATACATCACCACACACAGACACACACATACATACAACACACACTATATCACATAAGAAACAAATCACAAAACACACACATACCACACAAAATATATAGAAATACATCACAATGCACACACAAACACACAACATACAACACACACTATACCACACAAGAAAGAAAGCACAACACACACACACACACACACACACTCCTAAACCTAAGACCTTTGATTTTCTTGGGACTGAAGTATCGGGCAAAATTTGTTCTTTTAAGACACAAGTAAACAGAGACTGGATTAGAATTCCAGACTAAGATGATGAATCAAATGAGGGTCATCTCCAGGGAAACGTGAGAGAAAGGCTCTCACTGCTAGCGCTTTCTTCCTGAAGCCGTGGTGGGGGAGGCTCCCGCCTGTATGGTGCTAACTAGGCCGTGCACTTGAAGCCGCTCTTGGCATTCAAGCTGACGTAATAACCCCAGCTTGCTGTGGAGATGGCCACTTCACACTCTGTCACCATCATTGCTTTTGCTGCTTGCTCCCTGACATGTCACATGTGGGTTATGGCGTTAGCCTTCATGTCAGGCCGCTAGATTGCATTCCCCTCCCGTCTTCTGTCCTCCTGACAGGAGTGTCTTCCTTTCTGGGTCACTCACTTGCTTACAAGCGTTTGCTGCCTCCTCCCACATGGCACTCCTCTACCCTGCCGTCATGCCTCGCACCCCTTCCACACGGAGTCCCACTCTTCTCCATCTTTCCCCTGGATTGACCCCTCTTCCATCTTAGAGGCACCCTCTCTTTCCTCTGATTTCTCCCTCATCTCCTCTTTCTTCTGATTTCTTCCTCTCCTCCTTTCTCCTGTGTACAGAAAACCCTTTAACAGTTTCAAGTTTCTCTGCTGCACAAAGGTTCCCTGCTAGTCCATCCTTCCCAAGCCTTACCATGGCAGAGATGAGGTCCCGACAGTCATGATTTCTGTCCATCACTGGCCTCATTTGTGTTCTGCCCCCAATGTCATCTACCAGCACATATTTAATAAGCCTCTGGTGTTCAGATACTCAAGGACAGAAAGTGAGGAAGACTGCGTGAGACACAGACATTTCTCTTCTTTTCTTCATTCATCTCAGAAAGAGGACTACGGTAACTACATGTGTAACAATTTTATTCTGCCAGCTGCTGTCTCAGAAAATGCTCTACTTCAAAGGTAGCCAACCAGCACAAAGAAAGGCCGTAGAATATGGTAATGTATTTATTCATTTGGTCAGTCATCCATGCTCCTTTGAATTTCAGATCATGAAGCCAATTGCCCTAGTACCGTTTCCTGAATAATTCATAATTTCCCCACTGATCTGAAATAACTTTTTATCATATCCTAACATCTGTTTTGTCCCGGAGTGATATTTTCTGGGTTAGCTCTTTAGTAGCATTCTGAATTGTTTTAATATTTGTTAGAGACACATTTCTTTAGTTTTTTCTTATTAACAAATTCTCACATCATTTTTCCCATCATTTTTCCCAAGGGGGGAATCCCAAAAATATACTCCGGTAAGTGTAGTGCTTCTATTATTTCTGTCTTGAAACATTCTTTCTGAGAGGGAGGCTTGTGAGACTCAGAGATTGATGAAACTAAATGGACTCAGAAGTTAGAAATGTCATGAAAACCATCTCCAAGGTCATACACATAGTTCCAATTGCAGGGAGACAAGGCCACTCTGGTGGAGAGATCTTCAATGCAGGGAGAAGGAGACACTCTGATGGAGAGACCCGAAAAGCAGGGAGGAGAGGTTTCTCTGGAGTGATCTGCAATGCAGGGAAGAAGATGTTTCTCTGGCAGAGCTATCTGCAAGTTGGGCAGGGAACTCCAGAATTGCAGTATTCATGAGTTGTCACCCACACTGGGAGGGACATCTCAGTAATGCAGCTTCCTTGAGTCATCCTTGTTCTTATAAATAACCCAACCCTTCACCTAAACCCCTGCACCAAACTGCGATGAATTCACTGGATCATCCTGGTAGACTTTGGTGGGATCAGCTCTTTGGCTTATAATCAGATCCCCATCTAGGATGAAGAATCCTCTGTTTAAGTCTTCCCAGGAAATGTCGTACTGTAGTAAGTTTCAAGATTCCACTGGAGTTTGATTGTACTTTTATTAATACTGTGCATTAATTTGAGGGAGAATTAACACCATCATTATTTATAATAATAGTGTTCTTTGGTGTATATTCAAAATTTCCTTTTGTATATTCTGGCATAAAGCAAAATATGGACAAGAGGATCTGTGGCACAGGGTTATTTTTGAGGATTCTATAATACACCCCGGCAGAGCCCTTCATGCACACATAAGCAATCACCAGGGACCAGCAAGTGTAGGCACCTATGTCGATGAGAATAAAAATCATGGCCATCCATACTGGGGCTGCTAGGTGGCTCACAAATTAGGACAATTTATTTTTCCAGCTACAAAGGCTGGAAATCCAAGGCCAGATGGCTAGCATTTTCAGTTTCTGCTTTAATGTAGACTGCTGACTCACTGTTTCCTCACATGGTGGGAAAAAGCTAGCTCTCTTTGTTTTTCAGGGACATCGTAGTTGTTGGTTCTAATTATCCACTGGTGAAGACTCTCCTGGGTAGAGAGCCTAGTTGAAGGATTAGCTACCCAACTTCTCAGCGAAGGATTTGCTTGGCCTCTAGTACATCTGTGGTGAGATGGTCTTGGTTGCCTTAACTGATACAGGAAGACCCATGCCAAATGCACAGTGCCTTCTGGTAGCACTCAGATAAAGGGGTGGGGTTGGGGGAAGGAATACTTCCGCGTTTTTGCCTGCTTGTCTTCACTCTGCAGACAAGTTTATCTGCTCTGTTGTTGTCATTGCTGATTTCTTCACTGAAATTAGGAGCAGCTTCTTCAGGGAGGACTGAAGACCAACGGCTCTATAGGAATCCTCTGGCTCTTTGTCACCAGATTGGGACTGCGGAGGCACCCAGCCTCCTGGACTGAGCAGCTTCTGGGTTTTGGGCCTCTAGTGTGAGACAGCCATCGCAGGGCCACTCTGACCGTATCGTGTAAGCCCATCTAAAACCCACGCCTTCCTTAGTATCGGCTCACTCTGTCCCATTCTTCCAGAGAGTCCTAACACAGACACTAATTCTGACATAGGTTCCTCCTATGATCTTTCCTTTCAAAGGCTCCAACTCTTAATAAGCATGGAGTCAGGACTTCTGGTTTAAATAGGCATTTTGAAGTGTGCAATATACCCACGCCATTTCTGCGAACCACCCCCTTCTATAAGATAAAGGAGTGGGAAGTGAATGATAAGGTTTTTTTTTTTTTCCCCTGAAATTTATGCATTTTTTTCCCTGAAATTTCTGCAAATATTATGTTCATTTTTTCTCTGCCAGTCAATCTGAGGTGTCTTTGCATGAAATCAGTACAAGGACTCCGGAGTATGGGTTACCTGTTAGGAAATTAAACAGACTCCTTCCTATATATCAGTGACTGTTTCTCATCAAGATGGGAGACTTAACATTTCTGTTTATTCTCTCTCTATATATCTATATCTACATCTACATCTATCTATCTATCTCTATATATCTATCTGTCTATCATCTGTCTACCTATCCGCTATTTATTTTCGGTGATAGGGTCTTCCGTAGCCCAGGCTTGTCTCGAACTCACTACGTAGCTAAGATGGCCTTGGATTCCTGATCCTCCTACTTCTACCTCCCGAGCTTTGGGATTACAGGTGTGCATCACCACATCTGGCTGAGATTCAGCAATTCTTAGCGAAACTTTGAAAACTTCTCTTTTCCCTTTACTGTGTTACATTTGATGTTATGTAGTCTTGCCTGGTTTGAGAGATTTTGCTTTCTAATGGCCAGTCACTTTACTTCTTTCTCCAGGATAATTTCCCCCCTCTGGGCCTTATATTATTATTTTTCTATTTATTTATTTGTTTATTTATTTTATTTTACACATTGATCCCAGTCCCCTCTCCCTTCCTCCCATCCCTCCATCTCATATTATTTTTACTTGTATTCTTGTTAGTTTTTCTCTGTTCCTTTGTGTAGGATTTTATTTTTGTTCTTCATCTAATTTGAACTTAAGGCACAATTTGATTTATTTTCCTTGCATTTGGCTTAGTAATGAAGTCATTTATGTTTATGATATTGTCTCCAAACATGACTTTTGCTGTGTACTTTATTAGAATTGATACATACTAATTCTTATCTAATAGCATATAATTTTAGAGGGGATTTCCTCATTGGCTCAAGAGTTATTATTTAAGACAGTAAAAGTCCTTGTTTTATTATTGGTTTTTATTCTTTAATATCCATGTGGACATTTATTTTTGCTTTTATTTTATTGAATGAGAGAGACAACAGCATATGCATTTCTGAGTGGGATATTTTATTGACTAAATATCAGTTACATGTTTTGTAAACGCTCCACAAAATATTCAATAAAATATTTATTCCTCTCAAAGGCATTTGCAATTGTTCCCTTTCCTACACCACTCAAATCCAATTTATTACCAAATTCTGTCAAATGTCAGGAAAAAATGTCTCAGCAGCATCTGTTTTGAAAGCTATGACTCCCACCTCACTCAGAGCAGCCACATTTATCTCCTGTGGTCCAGTGGTCCTTGCTCCCTCAGCTCCTCTCAGACTCCTGCTCCTTTGTGATCAATTGGTGTCTGTCATCTAGGTGATGTGAAGGAAACAAGGTAGCGTGAATTTCTTCTGCAGATTGCAGGCTGTTCTCTAGTTGCTTCAGTTCCTAGAACAGAAACAATGCCTGGATGCATTGTAGGGCTGGGTTGGGAGCCATCTTCCTCCTCCACAGACCACACCTCTTTTCTGTCTTTTGGAGGGGAACTTTTTCAGACTACCTGATCTAATGGGAATCTGTGCCTCCCACACTACAGTTTCGGTCTGTTCCTTTTATTTTCCAATTATAAATCGTAATGCATTTTATAGATGTGTTACGCTGGTAAATACAAGTTCAAAGGCTATTTGTTACATCAGGTTACAAATTCAAGGACTGTTTGTCCACAAAGCCCAAATCAGCAAATGTAGACTCTTCACTTATGACCTGCAGAAAAAACTATTGCTTAGCATGCTTTCAAAGGACCACAACCCCTCAAAAAGATGTGTGACTTTGCCCGAGCAGAGTATGAAATGTTTCCCAGTATTAAACCCTATTGTTTTGTATTCACCACACACCCCCTTGTGTGTTTGTTCTTCTTCATTGGTCAAGTGTGGAGCAACAAGTATTAAAGTTTCCACCACAATTAAGTTTCTGTCAATTTCTTTTCAGATTCCTGTCGTGTTTGGCTCTATGGATGTCAATGCAATGTTGTTCATAACATTGGGTCCTTTTGGCCGTTGTAATTTGCTATGACTTAGGACTCTTTTCCTTGTAACTAATGAAATCAAATGTGAGCTTGAAGCAATGGACCATGAAGTAAAAAGCATAAAGGATTGTAGGGACATTTGTAGAACTCAAGAACAGTAAATCCGTGTGTGTGTGTGTGTGTGTGTGTGTGTGTGTGTGTTCACATTTAATTTAAGTCTATGCAAGTCCAGGGCTTTCTCATAAACAATACATGTAGATTCTCCATTGTGATCACACACACACACAGACACACACACACCACCATCTTCCAGTTTTCCTTCCTCTAGTGTCAGTCATCACTGGCCAATTTTCAACGTGTTATGAAAAATGGAAAGTACAGCATAACACAAAGTTGCTCAAGGTCACTTGGCTGGTGTGAGAAAAAGCCAGTGCTCATCTGTGGCCAGCGAACTTGCATTTCTGTCTTTCTAACAGATGGTCTTTTGGAGAGGACAACAGAGACAAAAAAAAAAAAAAAAAAAAAAAAAAAAAAAAAAGATTAAGAGGCCTTTAGGAAAAGAAAACACATTTCACAATGTCAGATAATGATGTGAATTTGGTACCTTGCAGTTATGTAAAACTTTTGGAAAACATTTATCTGTGTGGTTGTCAGATCAATGGTTCTTTATGGCCAGCTTCCCCTTCTGATGCAGTGGTGATGAACCTTCAACTGTGACATTATTTCTGTGATGTTTCCCCAACTTCCTCTCTTCCTGAGGTGCAGCCATCAGATGTATCGCAGGGTGGGTGTCGTTCTGTGGACTGCAGCCCAACAGAGGCGTTTGTTCTCACTTAAATGCAAAATAAAGTCAGAGGAGCCAAGCGAGGACAAGCACAGTAGCGACAGAGGGAGGGACGCAGCTCCACCCACCCAGCCTTGAAAGCCCACCTTTCACTTTTCCTCTAGTCCCCATCTTCTCTCTCTCCTGGTCTTTTCACCCACAAATCCCTCAATGCAGCCAAGGGAAGGAAGTGAGCAGACCCCTGACCCCGCACTCTGAAGAAAGAAAGAAAGAAACAAATGCCTTTTTAGCCTGGGTCTCAGCATGTAGTCTTGGCTGTCTTGAAATGGAATTCTCTATATAGACAAGGCTGGCCTGAAACCCATAAAAGTCTGCTGGCTTCTGCTTCCCAAGTGCTAGGATTAAGGGGGTATACCACCATGCCCAGGTTATAAAATAAAACTTAAAGACATAAAGGAAGAAAAATACTATTTTTTTTAAACGTGTAAGCTCAGTTGGCAATGTGCATAGTTTAAAGGAATTAATAGATGCATTTGATATATTTTTTTTGTGTGTGTCTCTCTCTGCATGACCATGTATATGTACACTGTACATATGCAGAGGCCACAGGCTGTCCTGTTGGTTCTCAGGTGCCCTGTACCTTTGGTCTCAGGGAGGCTCTCTCATTGACCTCGGACATCACCGGTCAGACTGAGAGCTTCCAGGGGTTCTTTTGGTCTGCCTCATATCTCCCCATGACTGGGACTATGGGTGAGTCCCACCACAGTGGCTTTTAATGTTCATTCTTGGGATTCAAATTCAGGTTCTCATGCTAAGCTAGGCAAACACTTTACAGCCTGAGCCATCTTCCCAACGCTGACTCTTTTTTGAATGAGGTTTATAATTTGTCAAGTACATGCCTTGGATAGGGAGTACATGCCTTGGATAGGGAGTTAGAAACAGTACAGGTGTCTCAAGCCACGGTAAATGGCAAACGAAGATTAAGTGAAGACATAGAGGTATCATTTACCCACTTGAGAGGATTTTGGTCTTCTGAGGATAGCACATAAGTTCTTTGGACCTGGGGATAGTAAGCAAGGAAAAATAATAACACTATTCTTGACTCTAGGTAAAGCTTCCTCCTGCATATATTAGAGCCTCTGAAATTGGGTATATAGACTCAGCTAGACACCCATCCCAGACCCTCCACAAACTGTTTCTGTGGTATTTGCTGCACACAAGTGTATTTTTTTTTGTGTGTGTGTGGTAGTTTAAATATAGTTGACTCCCATAAGCTCATAAAGAATAGCACTGTTAGGAGGTATAGCTTTGTTGGAATAGGTATGACCTTGTTGTAAGAATAGTGTCACTGTTGAGGCAGGCTTTGAGGTCTCATATATGCTCAAGGCTCATATATGCCCAGTATCTCAGTTCACTTCCTCTTGCCTTCTGATCAAGATGTAGGATTCTTAGCTCCTTCTCCAGTACCACGTCTGTCTGTGTGCCGCCATATCTTACTATGAGGACAAAGGACTAAACCTCTGAACTGTAAGCCACCCCAATTAAATATCTTCCTTTATAAGAGTCACTGTGGTCATGGTGTCTCTTCACAGCAATAGAAACCCCAACTAAGACAGTGTGTAACTTGGCTCTAGGAGACAGAATTTTATGTTCGCAAAATCATCACATGGAAATAAGAAATGAGAATTAGAAACCACTCCATTATTCTGATATACTATCTGTGTACATTTAGCTTTCTCTTTATTTTTCATAATTTGAAAAGAAATATTATTACTTGCCAGTGGATAGAGTCCACAATATTTTATTGCCAATGCTTTTATTCTCAACATCTGCATGTGTAATTAAAGAGACGAAGCACATTGCTTATAGTTCTTCATATATGAGATGGATGGAAGGAGAAGAATTATGTTTGCAGCCTGTGAGATGATGTTTGCTAATGGCTTAGAAAATAAAATAGGATTAGAAATGAAAATAAGCTATAAACTTTCTTCTAGTCTTGCCTTATTAAATTATCACAAGGAAATGTATGGCAAACAAGTGATTTTATGACTTTCTGAACTCACAGAAAGTTAAAGTTGAACTTATGAACAGGTTAAAAAGCTTCATGATGTTCACATATGTAGACACATGTACACTTTCAATAAACATTGTATATTGTTTGTTAGGTGTTTATAGATCAATATGAAAGAATATACAGGGAAATAAAAGCCCTTTTCCAAGGTCACATAGAATCTCTGATGACCTTGAATCTTTTCATTCCTCATACTACTATTTTGTTTATTCCATTAGACTTGTGACAACTGTCATAAGGAGAAAGAAAGGGAAAGGAAGGGAGGGGAGGAAGAAAGAAGGGAGGAGAAGGGAAGGGAAGAGAAGAATAGAGATGAGATGAGGTGCGATGAGAGGAGAGGAATCCCTGACATGTCCTGGGGTGAAGAGTGGAAGAGTAGAAAGCTGGCGACCTTTCATGGACTTAGTTAAGTTCTACTTTGATCTTCCAGTGAAATGGCCTCTGGAGTAAAATAAACCTCAACGGTTTTTCTTGGGCTGGGTCTGAGGTTAGAAGTAGATGACGTGAGCATAGTTTAGAGGGTTGGACTCTGATTGACTCAGATTATAGGTCATCTCTGCCTCCAGTTCCAAGGAAGATGCTGAGGACCAATAGAGCTACCATATGGATATAACTGGTTTCTTTTCTTTCTTTTTGTGTTTTTTTTTTTTCTTGCAAAAGTCTTTTGCTGCCACAAGGATAAGGCTCCTTCTCTCTCATGTTTCCAGAGAGTACCTAGGGACATGGCCTTGGCATATTCTCATGGACCTGACCCCTCACTCAAGTACCTCAGCCATTTTTCCTCTCTTTACCACAGACCACATGTTACAACTAAAATTCCAACAGATAAACTACTGTCAAATGATTTTCTTGTGTTATATCCACTTGCTATGAACTTCTTACCTTCCCTCCTTAGTTATCCACCTCACATGTTCCTATGCTTACACAATACCCTCTTCTGAGAATCCTTATTGTTGTTAAAAACATTTCTACACATAGCTTTGTAGTATCTACATCCAATCCTTAGAAAGCCCACTCTTTTCTTTCTGTCTACAGTATAAGGCCAACTATGTCTCCAAGTTCATTTGACTGTATTTATTAAGTGCCTGCATTCTCTCATACCAGAGACTAAGGCAACAATATAGAAAAAAGGTAGCATAGCTAGAAAGATGGCTCAGGGATTCATACCATTTACTGCTCTTGCAGAGAATCTTAGTTCAGTTCCCAGGACCTATGTCAGACAGCTCACAACAGCTTGCAACAACAAATTCATGGGTTGTGACACCCTCTTCTGGACACCATGGACATATGCATTCATGTGTACACATCTTCCCTCCCCCACAGCTAAAAAAGTGAACCTTTTAAAAATTAGAAAAGTAAATTTTTAAAGTACTATTTGTAAACTTCCTCCATGAGCACTGATTACTCTCCTCCAATTCCTGTGTTCCTCCTCCACCCTAAATCCATGACTTTTTATTATCTCTCTCTCTCTTTCTCTCTCTCTCTCTCTCACACACACACACACACCCCTAAGTTCATTATGTATTGTTCATATATGCGTGTGTCCAGAGTTGACTGCTTGGGATTGGACAAGCATTGTAGGAGCTCATCCCCGGAGGAAACTGATTCTTTCTGTTTCAGCAGCTATTGACCTGTAGTCCTTCATCTAGGGGTGAGGGCATCTGGAATTTCCTCTCTCTGTACTGTTGGGTCAGTTGGTGATGTCATGCTCATTTGTTCTCCAGGCAGCCATATTGTTAGGATTTCACGTGGGACATTGCTTAGCAGCAGGCATGCTTGTCCTCTGGATCTTACAATTTCAACACCCTCCTCTGTGATTTTCCCTCAGACTTAGGTGTTAGTGTTGCACTGATGATTTGAATTAGGCATCCCTTAGTCACCATTGTCTTTTTGACCAGTTGTGCGTCTTTGTAGTAGTCTTTGCATGTTCTAAAAAGGTGCCTCTTTGATGGGGAATAATAGTTATGCTTATCTGTGGACATAAAGAGAGGAGGAGAGTAAATAATACTAAGAATGTTTCCAGAAAGCTATAGGAAAACATTTTTTATAAGATTACTTAAAATGTATGTAATTTGTATGTATACGTGTGCATACAAATATGTATTTGTGTATATGTATATGTATATAAACTCACAACTGGTCAAAGTACAGACAATAGTGTTTGTAGAATACTCACTGGAAGAGGCGAAGGAAGACGATAAGAGACAGAGGTAGGGGATAACTAGGGTAAAGTAGTATTTCTGGACAAGGCAGGATCATGTCACTCATGAACTCAGAACAACTTTGGTAACTTACTCAAAACTGGTACAAGATCAAATCAGTCACCACTCTCAGTGTGAGCTCCCACTTGTCCTTGAGGAGCTATTGACAACTGATGACTTTTAGGTGAGGGAGACTCAACTTTATTTAAGAGTATGGTTACTGGTAGTTTGCTTTACTCCAGTGGATGACTCCATACTCATGAATATAAGGCCAGTACAAACTGGGGGAGACAGACTGACCAGTTTTGAAGAAGCAATCAAGAAGTTGGTAGGGGGCTGGAGAGATGGCTCAGCTGTTAAAGGCTAGGCTCACAACCAAAAACATAAGAAGTTGGTAGGAAGTGAGGAGATGGAGATGGATCTAAGAGTCAAGAGAAAGAGCTGGGCATGAATATAATCAATGTGCATTGTATACATTGTATGAAGTTCTCAAAGAATTAAGAAACATAGAAAATTATACTAATTAAAATATGTCAAACTTTTATAAAAACAATAAAAATCAGCAAGCATTTAAAGTATATTTTTATCAGAAAAGCCTATTTATGTAAATCTGTACAAAATTAAGTGTCCAGGTTTTTGTACATACCTAGCTGGTAGCATCCAATTTTAACTTCAGTTTCTTGCAGAAGAGTAGAAAGCAAAGACAGTAGCTATGACCCTCCCAGTGCAGATACAGCAATAAGAACCAGAGCCACTCCAAGGGGAAGGCTTCCTTTGTAAGGGCAGCTAGTGGCACCATCTACTAAGAGCACAGCGACCTTTGATCTGCTTCTTTGCCAGAGTGTCAGAAGGTGACCCAACCTACATAGAGAAGAGGGACACCAAATTCTGAGTATGGCTGTCATGCCTCAGCTGTCCCTGCCATCTGCTCTGCCTTTGATTAATATCGTTTGCCATTTCCCATGTGCCCTTTTATGGTAGGCTGCTGTCTGGTGCTCATTTTTTAGTGACTTCTCTGAGACCAGGGGATTGATAGTCATAACAGTGTGTTTTCAATTCTATTTTACCTGGAGGGTTTCCATTTTAGAAAAAGAAACTCGAAAAATACATCAACAGTCCGTGTGGGATCTGGACAGTTCAATCCAAGAAGTTAATCAAAATTTCTGTGATCTTTTGGTTTTGATATCCTACGTAAGTTACTGAAGATGCTAGAGGGAATGTATTTGGCTTAACTATAGACCGAAGGATAGAGATGTGGTTTACTTGCCACATAGACTTGAAGTCACAGCTAGCAATTGGCTATTTTCTGTCAAATCAGTTTCTACCTTTCATGCCTCTGTTGGTTTCAGTCTAGTTTAATGGAAGATTTCTGTCTTTCTACAGATCTTGCCTTTTTCAAATCAAAAGGAGATTCTTAAATTAGACACATTTATTCATTCACTTGTTCAAAGACACTTGTTCCTACTCCAGGCTAACACTACATTGGCCTGGAGCTATCGTGAAGAACAAAGGACACCCTTCCTTGAGAGACTAGACAGTATTCCATAGGGTCTTTACGCAATGTCTGATTGACTCAAGAAGTGCAAAGACTCACTGGAACAAAACAATAAAGAAGCAGAGGAAATGAAAAGGAAAAGATGGACTTGGAAGAGCCATGGAGACAACAGAGGACTCTAGCAGTAGACCAGAGAGCATTTGCAACAAAGGAAAGTGCCTGGAGATTTCATAGGAAGGTGTTTTGAAACATTCCCACTACAGACCATTTTTTGTTGCTTCATTTCTTCCTGTGAAAAACATTATTTTCTGTGTCCAAGCCAACTTCTGCCATAGAAGAACAACCCTGGTGTCTGCTATAAGCCAACTTCTGCCATAGAAGAACAACCCTGGTGACTGCTATGTAAGAAGGAGCTCTTGACAAGGGAGCCCACTTCCTCTTGTGTTCTATTAGCGACACTTGCAAATGATGTCCGCTAACACTCACTGTGCTTTGCGTGCACAGTGCTTTCTTCAGACCTTAACTATTGCAAAAGGCCAGGATGACTGAAGTTCTGTTGCTCGTATTTAATAGGTGAGGCCATTCAAATTCATAGAATGGAGAAAAATGTGAAAACTACTTAGAAAAGCAGCCTGGGGCATTTTTGTTCTGGGCTGGTCTGACTCAAGGGACATGCGCTGAAGAGCTGATTACCTTAAGTATTCTGAAGGACAACCCAGGTTGTCATGGACACCATTTAAGGAATGCCCCCCCTTCGTCCTTTTCAAGGTAGTCTGTTAGATTATTACTTCAGGGTCCTCTTGTGGTGCAATGGAAACACAACTAACCTATGATTTCATAGGAAATGACTATTAGCATGCCTTGCATAACTTTTTCAAACGAACGTCTATTCACCCCATTTAGGGCACTGAGGACAGCGCGAGAAATGATTCCACAAAAAAGCAGCCACTTGTCAAACCAATGAGTTTGCGGAGGCTACTTACAGGAACATGAGTGGTTACTTATGGACGACTCACCGGCAGCTGCATCACTGAAAATCCCATCTTAGCCTGGGTGTGGACTCACAAAGGCTGTGTCCCTGGAGTGCTCTGTACAACTTGCAGGCAGCTCTACAGGTTGGAGAGTCTCCCCTCCCAAGCAATGGCTTCTATAACTGTGGGGCCTGAAGGGTTTTTCATTTCTCCCTCCATAAGGGTTGTTCCAATCCAGAGAAAATCGTTACATACCAACATGAGATCTTCTAGAATTTCTTCCAAATGAGCAGCATTCAAGATGGTGGCAACTTTCTTAGCTGGGCTCTGAATGAATGTGAAGAGCAGGATTCCTGAAGTCCCAGGAGGGTTATGCAGTACAAACAAGACACTAATAGTTGTTATTTTTAAGACATCAAAGTTTTAGGAGTTGTTGCTACTGCACCATTCAAGATTCCCAGATAGCACAGATTCTACACTGTGGTCTTTCTAAAAAGAAGAAATTTTACACAGATAATATGGTGGTTTGAATAGGTATGGCCTCCATAGACTCATTCGTGTGTTTGAATGCTTGGGTCATAGGGAATGGCACTATTAGGAGGTGTGGCCTTGTTGGAGGAAGTGTGTCACTGTGGAGGCAGGCTTTGAGGTCTCCTATGCTTAAGCTATGTCCAGTATGGGACACAGCTCACTTCCTGTTTCTGCAGATCAAGATGTAGAACTCTTAGCTGTCTCTCCAGCACCACGTCTGCCTGCATGCCACCAGACATGATAAACCTCTGAAATTTTTCCTTGATAAGAGTTGCCATGGTCACAGTGTCTCTTCACAGCAGTAGCAACGGTAACTAAGACAGATGTATATTTTTCTCATGTGTTCTTTCCACATGCTGGTGTCACAGCAGAAATTAGCAGCAGGGCCCATTGAGAGTACATTCTACAGTCTTCCTTGAGACTATGAAGCAGGTAATTGGAAAATGACCACACCATGAAGTGAGCTTTACACAAATGTTGAATAGGTAAGGTATTTATTTTCAAACACTGCCATAGAATCTGTGGTAGTTATACATAAAAAAAATGTGTCTTTGATTGGATTAAGACTGAGGTCAGACATTATTTCTATTTCTGTGTGATCTCTGAAATCAGAAATTACCATTCCTAGGGAGGCTGTTGCTAATGCCAGTACCCGAGAATGTTCAATGGCACTGTTCCCAAGTTGTCACACCCAGGCTCACTGGGGCAACTGCTATAGATCCACATGCCTGGATCCCATCCCTTGACAATCCAACCTGTACTACCTGTTAGGAGCCCAGGGAGACTCTTTTCAGAGAACAGAAGCCACAGCCTCAATGATGGAAATTCTCTTGGATACTGAGGACCACAGTTAAAATGCTCTTCCTTTGAACTGTTACTACATTCATAGCCTGGGGTCCTTGGGTGAGTCTGGTTGGCTGGGCCAGTTCTCACAGTTTTCATGACAGGAATTTCTTGAGGGTTTCCAAGGAGGCAAGGCTTGGGTGCTGGGTAGAAAAGGGAGGACGAAAAGGACAGCCATTCCATTTACCTGCTGTGCAGCAGAGCCCACTGAGTAGACTGTTTGGGCTTCGTGTAGAGCCTTTTATCTTCATGCTGACAGAAACACACAAACACAGCCCATGCATATTTAGCAGTGCTTTACATCAAACAAGTAATTTATTGCTTTGAATTCAAGCAGAGGAATCTATTTGATTTACTCATTTTTTTTTCTCTCCTTTTACAGTAAGACAAAGACAAAACAGACCTGGACTTTGTAAGATCATCCTGTACCATTCAGTACCATAAAGTATTTGCCCAAACTCTGATCCAGTGTCACATTGCATCAAGGACAAATCTCCTACTCACCCATTTGTTCAGGGTTCAAACCTTGTTCCTGTTCTGGTGGAAGCTTCACTCCAGCCCCTGCCATCCATACACTCAAAGAGTTTGGAATGTTCTGGTGGAAGTTCCACCCCACATCCCCTCCCCCATCTCCCATTACAAACAACACCCACCCCTCTAAAATCTCCTACCAAGGGTAAGCTCCACTCCTGGGGACTGCTCAGTACCACACCTATATGTTACTTAAGGTTTGGTAGCCACATTTGGCACATGATACCTCTCCTACCCTTCTGAGGGTCACCCAGGAGGGCTTTGCTCTGTCCATTAACCCTGGCTTTATTAATTTGATTTGATTAGTGAATTACATCAGCACCAGGCAGCACATTTTCAATAACTGGTTATTTGGAACTTACCAGTTCCTACCACTGAGGTCTTATACTGTGAAACTGTGTAGCCAATCCTGAGACTGTCTTTGAAAGTCTTAGTTTCTTTGTTAGAGCTTTCCACCCCTACTTATTTATTCATTCACTCAGATCTCTCTCTCTCTCTCTCTCTCTCTCTCTCTCTCTCTCTCTCACACACACACACACACACGGATTGATCAGTAGCCTTTTCAACTCACAGAGCCTCCCATTTTCCTTTTCTTTAGGAATTCACACCCTGATAAAAAGCTGTCAACTACATGTGCCCATCTTTGGAGTTAACATGGTTGTTGAGGGTTAGGATGGATGGGGCGAATATCCTCCCAACTTTTTTGTCCGAGTCAATGGCTTAGGGTTTAGGGATTATCACAGAATTATTCTCAAATTGTCCCCATTCCATGTTACATTGTCCTGGGTAGAGAATCACCCTTGTTTCTCTAACTTTCACAAAACAGAAGGACCCAAAATAAACAATCACAAAAGTTCTCACAAGCTACATAAGTGTGAGTGCAGAAGTTGACAAAGTAGACGCGGTGTAGCCAGCCCATCGTTCTAGCTTCACTCTACTCCTGTTGACAGACTATCCTGCCCTCTCTCTCTCCCCTGTGAGTGTACAATGCAGGGTCTAAGAGGTGCAAAGCTCCTCCCACCCCAGGCGGGTGGAAGATGGGGCTGAGATACCTGAGCTGATTCTGGAGCAAGATGCGCTATGCAGACTTCCAGTGTGCCGGTTCATCATCCCGACTATGAACTGAAGGATCTGGAACTGCCTCGGAGATGACTCTCTGGGCATGCCTGTAAGGGAGTTCTTTAAAAAAAAAAATAAATACAGCATTTAAATGAAGTCTCTGAGAATTTCATACACTGTGTTTTTGCTTGTATTCATTCCCTCATTCCTTCCCATAACTTCCCCCAAATTGTTGAGCAGCTTGCAAGCAAGCACTCCTGGTCCTTTGACTTCAGTCTCCCACATGCCAGGGTTTCAGACATGCACCGTCACACCGAGCACATTGAGGAAGGAGTACTGGAGATCAGACCCAGGGCCTCGTGCATGCTGAGCGGGCAGAGCCCACTGCCATTTAAACTAAGTCCCCAGCTCAGGGGGAGCTTCTGGATAAGGTTAATTGGGGTACGATTACCCGCTTTAACTCAGGGCAGCATCATCCTGTGGGTTTGGGTCATGGACAGTATAAAAAGGAGGAAGCAAGCTGAATATGAGTGTTAATCTCTCTGCTTCCTAATTGCAGATAAATACGAGCAGGACCTCAGACTCCTGCTATCATGCCCGTCATGACCACTGCACCTTTATAGTGAGCCAGAACGAACTTTTCCTTCTACTAAGGAGATTCATTTTGTTTTTATTTATGTGTCTCTGTGTGTATGTGGATATGAGTGTGTGAGTAGTTAGAGAAATATCAGGTTTCCTGCCGCTGGACTTGGGAGTCACCTAATATTGGTGCTGGGAACAAACCTCAGGTCCCCATCAAGAGCAGCAAGTCGTCTAAACTGCTGACCATCTCTCCTGCCCTAACCCTTTCTTCCCATTTTTTTAAAAAATAAATATCTCCCATATTGTTCCCACTCTCTCTCAAAGCCATGACATCACCTGCTTTAATTATTATTATTATTATTATTATTATTATTATTATTATTATTGCTGCATCCATTTAGTGCTGCTCATATGTACATGTGTTCAGCGATGACCTCGTGGGACTGGGAAACCTAGAAAGGGGCTCTTCCTCAGAGACACCTGATTCTCCGCAATTGATTAGCCTGTAGTTCTTCATGTGGGGGGCGGGTTGTGAAAATTTTACAATCAGTGTTGAAATGTAACCAACTGTCTAGCTGGACCCAGGCTCCCTTAGTAGGAGGGGACTGGCGCCTGGTGGCATAAAAATAGCTACACTACCTGTGGCAGGAGCGGTTACAGACCCCAAAGGAGAACCTACGACTGCCATTTCCCAAAGCCACTGTGATTTCTACCTGTATTCTAAATATTTATCACTATGCTCACAGGAAAGGGCGGCTCCCCCTCTCCTTAAATTCTTGTCTTTTTACGGCATATGGAGACTCTCAGGGGGCTCCACGAAAGGTCAACTGTGGGGTGCCCAACCCCAAATGCTACATCCACAACACAACCCATCATGGGATCGGCTCTGAGACTGTTATTAGAGGCATAAGAGGCAGGGGATCAAGACTCCCCTTGCTAGATAGTGTTTTGTAGACATGATAGCAGCTCTGTTCATGAAATCTCAACCAAATGCTTGCCCAAATAAGACCCATACAATGACAACTCTCCCTTTCTTACATTATTTCTGTTGGGCATCTGCTGCTACAATGAAATCTAACTAACACACCAGATGGACACAGCTGAAGAAGGCCAGAGGTTCAGGGGAGTTTGGGGGCAATTGTTAGATTTCCTCTCTTTCCCCCTACACAATTATACAACTCTCCAGCTCTCTCTCACTAAGAGGACTGTATTCATCTTTTGGCTGTGGGTGCTCAATCTACCATACTTGTAACTTATTAGCTTGTTGTGCAGTCCTTTAGCAGTGTCTTCCTCTGCAGACCACGTCTAGCTCCCCAGAATTTCCCTCTGTATCAGTGAGTACTCTCCCTTTCCCTTCTAGAGTTCCCAGCCACCCTCTGAGGCTCATCTCAGATGTTACCTCCTCCTTTTTAGAGACTGTCAGATTTGGGGAGCTATCTCTCCTGTTCTTGTGCATAGCCCCCATATGAGTCTCCCTTGGCCTAGCCCACAGTCTATTAAAACTGTTCCTGCTACATTCTTGATTCTTCCTTTGTAGTTGTTCATTTTGGTGACTTGAGTCCCCTGTGTAAAGCCAGAAAGAAGTATTCACTGAAGTAAATGAGCTACATGGTTATTAGGAAACATTTTCTTGGAAAATTGGAAGGAGACCCTTAAACTGTCTGTAAATACAATTCTTTAAAAATAATTATCATTCTCATTAAAAATTAAACAGAAGAAAATATGAAACATGGAAAGATAGTGCATAAGTCAGGAAAATAAAGGCAAAGGCTGATGTTACAGGAACCCCCTTTTCCTGACTTTTTGGCCCTATTCCAGACAGAAGGAAGCAATTTGTAAAACTTGGCGGTGATACATGATATTAGGCATGATTTAATTTTGTTTAGCTTTGTTTATTTTATTTCAGATATGCAACTGTTTTGCATGAAGTTACTGATAGCTGTGGGCCACCATGTGGAATTGATGACAGGTATTCTTCAAGAGCAACAAATGCTCTAAACAGTCTTAGCCATCTATCTAGCCCAAATTTTATATTTTAATTATAATTGATGTTTTTCCAAGAGGAAAAGAAAAACGAAACAGAAGGAATAACTGAACTTCTCTACAAGCATACTTGTCTCTAAAAAATTCCTTCCACACTGCAGACAAGAGCATGAGGAATGTGAAAATTCAGAAACAATGTACCTTTTTCATTACGGATTTCAGTTTTATATAATAAAGCTTCCTGCTAAGATGGAATAGCCTTCTCATTTCTTCTTCTTCTGCCTCCAGGGTGGTTTTTTCCATTTTAATTTTAATCAAGTACCATAATATTTGTGTATTTTTCAAGTGAAACACCCTAACCAACCTAGCCTTTGCTATCAAACATTCTGTATTTTTGTTGTTGTTATCATGTGTGCTTTCACTCTTCCAGGTTATTTATCTCAAGGAACACACATTTTATACTTTATTCATAAGCACTCGTTCCATTTGATAGATTCTTGATATTAACCCCTCAAACTCCATTCTCCTTGTCCTCTTCCCTGCGATCTCCTGTAGCTCAGGGTGACCTCCAACTACTATACGGCCAAGGACGACACTGAAATTCTCATCCTCCTGCCTCTGCTCCCTGAGTGAAAGGCATGCAGGTGTGCACGGATCACACATGCTTTATGCAGCTTACATGGTGCTGGAGATCCATGCCAGGGATGTGTGCACTCTATCAACGGTGCCACTCCCCCAGTCACATTCTCTGCAGCATTGTCTTCTCTCCTTCCTGCACACCCTCTGTATGGAACTCTAGTAGTTAGGAAACGTATTTTGGAAGGAAGTCTATATGGTTTATGTCTACAGAAGTGTTGTTGCTGTAACTGTGTAGCATCGAGTCTGGGGTGGGTGTGGGCAATTTACAGGGATTATAGGAGGAGACAATGTTGTTGCATAGAAGGCTGACCACACCCATTGTCTTTTTCCAGACCACGCATGCAAGTGGGAATCTCATCTCAGTGCGATCTTGGTTGTGAGATTTAGCCTTTTGGAAGCTCTGTTTCCCCATTGCCAGTGTAGTAGTAACACTGAGCAGTTATCAAGGACAAAATAAAATGATTTGAAGTGGCTGACACACAGTAGGCCCTCAGTGTATTAAAACAAGTGTGGTTTATCTATAAATATTTGTACCAGAAACTAACTTGATCCTTCTAAGAACTAAGGTTGCTGTGGTAAAGCATGGTCAACACTGGTTGGGTATAGAGTTGATTTGGTGGTGAGTTAACTTACTCAGAGGTATAACCGGTTGTAGCTAAAGAATGTAGATAGGAAATTAAGACTAGATCTGAAAATGCTAAAGATTATTCCATTTACAGTAGTGAGAAAATAAATGTGAAAATGTTCTTTTAAAAATCTGAATTTCCACTAACAAATATATATGTATGTATGTATATACATATATGTACACACACACACACACACACACACACACACACACACACACTTGAGAAAGGCTCTGTTCCAACAGAGGTTGGAAGAAGATATCAGATCCTCTAGACCTGGAGTTCCAGGTGGTTATAACCTGCCCCACTTGGGTACCGAGAACCAAACATAGCTTGATTTTTTTTTCCTTTCATAAAAGCAACAAATGCTCTTACTTCCTGAGTTATTTCTCCAGCTGCACAAACACTATTTTGAAGCTTTATATGCTAATATCAAATCTGATAAATAGGAGTAACCATAGCAGAATTTGTTATTGCACAGACCTTGCTTCTGTTTCCAGTTAAACCTGTTTAAAATTTGCCTTCTCCAGTACTAGACAGGTGGCTTGGGGTTTAAACAGTCTTCTAATCTCATCTCAAGGACAACATTTTAAGTGGATATGTAAATTAAGTGAAGTTTAAGACAGTTTCATAGAATATAGCATTTTTCCCAAGAAATGAGAACTGGCCTAATGATGAGCAGAAAATACAATTTAACATTTCTAGACCAGGGATAAAAAGGGAAAGTATATATCAACCATGCAGTTCAAGACACACAACTGCATTTTTCCTGTCCAACCCTTACCTGTCATCTCCAGGGGTCTTCACACATTAAATCCATTTGCCTCCAATTTTATCTGAAGCCTCCTCATTTTACAGTTTAAGCTCTGCGGCTCCTGGAGTACACACAGTTTGATGCCCTGTTGTCTTCTGCCTTGAACATTCTCCAGAATGCAAGCTGCTCTATAGGAGGCTGGCTCTGCAGTCAGCGATTATTTCTCAACAGCTTTTTGCCGTCAGGCATTTCTTTGTTTCAACAAAACTAGATTTTTGAAAATGGACTCAAGCCTAGAGAGTTTACATGTCTTCATAAGAAATACTTTGTAGTGAATAATAAATTTGTGAATTCTAGAAGTTGTAAGTAATTATATAGCAGCCTATTATCTAATGAACCATAAGCGCTTTTATTCCGTTTAAACACATTAAAATATCAATTTCTTGGTCATTCAAGGATGTCAAAAATTCTAAACCTTTGTTTATATTATTATTTGAGTAAATATAATATGCACTTTAACAAAATAAATGTCAGCATTTTTTTTCCTGCGGGGAAGTCATTCTAATCTTTCTTTTCTTTCGTTTTTTTTAATAAATGTATTTATTTTCTGTGTCTACATGTGGGTATGTGCCCTTGAGTGCAGTTGCTTTCAGAGGCCAGAAGAGGGCATCAGATCCTCTAGAGCTGGAGTGTGAGTTGCCCAACACGAAGTTGGGGGAACAAACTCCTATCAGCTCCGGTTTTGGTCATTTATAAAAATAAATAAATAAATAAATAAATAAAGAATTGCCTATCATTTAGTCAATTGGATTTGAGGAAAATCAACTGAAATGTGTGATTCTGAAAACAGGGCTTTGGCACAAGGACATACTCAATATGAACAAGGTGCTGGTGAGGTAAAGAAATCTAATTTTGCTTTCCTGGGTACCATTCAAACCCACCCTGTTGGCTTTAGAAGTTTATAAAAGCAGTGGAATGCTAACAAAGGATTCTAGCACCAAAAGGAATAGGGTTGTGTCAGAACTACTTGGAGAGGAAGAGTTAGGAAATCACTGAGGTCAAGACCGAGGAATATACTTTGAATATGATTCAAAATTCTTCTCCGTGTTGCCTTCTAGTAGTGTGCCAGGCGACTTTCTTGTCCCCCCCCCCCAGGCCTTCCCCATGGTTTCTCAGTATTTCTAGCACACCCTTAAGCTGAGGGAACTGGTGGCAATATCCTTACCTGAAGATTAAGAGGTGTTTGCACCAACAAGGATGGTGAAAGACAGGGTTTTAGAGTTCTTTTAAGGGTGCCATTTTCAAACATTTAAATGAAACAATAAACCCTTGTTTCTCAGAACTCCTGGAGACAGTGATAATGGCATGGTCTTTTCTTCCGCTTCGACTGCTTTCTATGGCATCCAGGGGGCTGAGTTCTTGCTGCTGAAAGTTCCCGTAAAACCCTGTACACGCGTCTTCCGTGTACAGAAGCGGTGTAGTCTTACCCCCCTGTGCTCTTCTCTCTGACTCACGGTCTGCTTGCTGTTGTTTTGTTGGGACTGGAGTGTCCCCACCAAAAGTCAGGAAGGAACTTTACTGTCATTGTAAGAACATCTAGAAGTAGGGCCCTGTCTTCATGAATGGATTAGTGTCCTCGCAGAGCTGTGTTTCTGAGTGTATTCTGCGGAGTTTGGTCTGGAACATCTTCTTTTCACCGGATGCTATGGGGTTACACGGCAACACCACCCTCACTTGATGCCGGGCCATGTTCCTAGACTTCCCCTAGCTGATGACTACGCTGTGCTCTTAGAGTCCTCTCCTCCGGAACTTTTCATTGTTTACAAATCTCCCAGTCTATGGTACTCTGTGATAGCTTCAGAAAATGGATGAGTACACTTGGTGAATGTGGAATTATCCTAGGGATTCAATGAACAGAATACATTAAAACGTTATGAAGCAAGTATTAGGGCATCTGCCTGAAAATGGGATATTGACAGTGCCGTCATGGCTACAGGCCATTTGTGTTTCATTTTTGGGTTTAACCCATCCATGTCCTGCCTCCTTTCCTAGGCTTGGAATATAAAATCTTTTGGATTTAATATCTTTGTCTGTGCTTGTATAGTTCTTGGATTCCTAAAGCTGCCTCCACTGTAATGGTTTGCAGATTACCCAATATTTTGAGTGTAATTTTCAGCTTTCATTTTTCAATTGTAGCTTAGAAATAGATGAAAAAGAAAAAAGCCATTAGGATCGACACCAGCAGAAGAACTGTAAGCCAGTAGGGTCTCCGGTATTAAGAGTCCATTGTCAGTTTGACAGAATTGAGCATCACCTTGGCGATGAGCCTGTGGGCATGAATGTGAGGGCATTCCTAACCAGGTTTAACTGAAGTGCAAAGACCTCCCTGAGATGTGCTCAGGTCCTACACTGAATGGAAACAGACGAAGTTGTCTGAGCACCAGCACTCATCTCTCTCTGCTTCCCGACTGGCTCCAACGTGACCTTCCATTTCATTCTTCTGTTACCATTCCCCCTCACCCTGGATGGATTGTGTCTCCTCAAATCCAGAGCCAAAAGAAACCTCTCCCCCATTAAATCGCTTCTTCTTAGGTTTTTGGCACAATATCAAGCATGGTAACTAGAACAAAGTCTCCCCCTTGAATCTGTTTCTCCTCCCAAGTTCTGTCTACTATAAGCACCCCTGAAAGTAGTTCTTTGGCTTTTCATACCAGAACCACCAAGGGTACTTTAAGAAATTTTCAAACCACTGGACGTCTTCCTGTTACTCTACTCTACTCTACTCTACTCTACTCTACTGAGAGTTGTACAGAGTCGACCAGGGATATGCAATAGTTAAATACTCCTTAGGTGATTCCCAAACACGTTAGAGTGTGTGCCCTGCCACCATAAATGGCACCATTAGTCGTCCAATTGTTTGTGCCAAACCCTGGCGGTAAATGCTCCTCCCTCAGTGCCTCTCACTCGTCCATGTTTAATCAATAAGTTAATTTACAAATTTGCTTCTTAGAGACACGGTGGTTGTAAGAGATATGGTCCGAGATAGCGATTCATCATCTGATTAGGTTGGACACGGATGCTTAAATTAATTAATTCCTTGGTGAGATTTACACTCTTCCCCAAAACGTAAAGATAAACACTCCTCAGGGAACAAGGTGCTGAGTGGTTGAATGCAATGCTAGATCCATATACTGGAGTCCTGACCTGCCGGGTTCTGTGTCCCTCTAGGCTGGACTTACCTTCGCCATCGTTTACTTCCCCCCGACCCCCATCTGGAAATGAAGACTTCTGCCTCCCCCAGTTCCTGTTTGCTTTGAAAAGGCACTGTGTGTTTTATGCCAGCTCATTAAGGATCATGGTGCTAAATCATGTGCTTAGCTTTAAGGCGATAGAAACTGATTTTCCAGAAGCTTAAAATAGCGCAGAACATTTTATTTTTGCTATAACTGAAGAGAAGAAAAATATCATGCTGATTTCTTTTGTAATTGTTCGTATTTGCTTGAATTGTTTCCCAATAGAATCCCTTCATAATGACCATTATTATAGCTAATGCTTCAGAATATATTACTTGATTTCTCTAGTATTTGTTTTGTTAGTTCAATCTTAATTTGATGCCATATTTTTTGCCTTTTTCTAAATTTGTAGCATTCATTTATAGTTTCTAGAGATTAACTTTTTTCTCCTGACTATTGTACAGTAGTGATGAATGTGTATAGATGGGAAGAGCATGAAACTTATAACAATAGAAAGAAATCAATTTTAATTCTGTAAACTGTGTAGCTCTCTATAAAATCAAGTCCTAAGAAGGCACTGTGAAACTCCCGGGATTGACGTAGTCAGTAGTTACCTTTCAGTAAAGCTGCAGTTGTTTTATTAAGCACATGTGCTGTGCCAGGTGTGTGTTGAAGCTTTAGCATTTGAGTGAAAACTGTTAGGTTGAGACTTCTTGGGGGAGCAGGAGTGATGAGGAAAGGGGTCAGGACCAGGCTACAGAAACCACAGAGCAGCTGACCTGAACAAGGGGGAGCTCATGGACCGCAGACTGATAGCTGGGGATCCAGCATTGGACCGACTCAGACCTCTGAACATGGGTCTCTGTTACAGGGCCTGGGCAGTCTAAGGGACCTCAGACAGTGGAACCAGGATGTATTCCTGGTGCACAAAAGGACTTTGGGGTTACATTCCCCATGGAGGGATACTCCCTTAACCTAGAGACAGGAGGGAGGGCCTAGTCCCTACTCCAAATGACTTGACAGATTTTGATGATCCCTCCTAGAAGGCATCACCCTCCCTGTGGAGTGGGGGGGGGTGCCTGGGAAGGAGGGAAAGAGAGGGAACTGGTATTGATATTAAAATAAGAAAAAATAAAATAAACGTAAAAGGATAAAAACAAAACAAACAAACAAACAAAAAGCACGAACACAATTTTGATTACAATTCTGGTCAGTTTTCTTTTGCTTTGCTTTTTCAGAAATCACTATGGAAATGAAAACTGATACAAAATTACAAAATAACCCACTCACTCATTCAACAAGCATTTATTGAGTGTTGTTATATTTGCTGTATGGAACACTAGCTGTTGTAAGAAAAATCCTCGAAACATTAATGGCTTAGAGGACATGCCTTCTATGTGTTCATGTTCACTCGGTAGACATGAGGCAGATCTCCAAGAAGTTCCTGGCTTAGAGACTGGCATGTTTACCTGTGAGTCCTTCATTTTTCAACCCGGACGTCATGGAAGAGTGTGAGTAATCAAACATAATTACTAGGAGGTCCAGCCTAAGTGTGGTTTATCACTCTTGTGGTCAGGATGAGCCTTGAGATTTGCAATCTGGCTTTGAATAAGGGGTTCAGGGTGAGAGGAATTAAATGAGCATTTGTTCACACATTCCCCTCTCTTCTTCAGCTTCCTCTACCCAGGACACTGCATTTTCTCCATAAAGACGGCTCCGCAAACACCGTCTAGTCCAGCCGTGGTTCTCAGCTATGAGCAGTACCCTGTGTCACAAAGCCCCTGGCTTCAGATGTACAGTCTCTCAATGGTGACAACCTAAAATCTCACTGACAGATAGATAGCAAGAAGGCCTCTTGCTTGGGAGATGGTAGAACCAAGCCAAACCAAACCAAACATCCCAAATCAATCAGGGAACTTACCTTTGAAAACGATCTTCAATAAAGATATAAGTTTGTGAATTTCTTATGGTTTCTTATTGTTTGTTTACCTGTTCTTTTGTTTTCTAAAGAGAGAAAGGGTTTAGAATTGGTTTAGGGGTGGTCAGGAGATCTAGGAGGAGTAGGGGGAGGAGAAATCATGATTACAATATGTTGTATGAAAAATTTTTCAGTAAAAATTTTGGCATCAACTCACACAATACACTATATGTGTGTTTGTATTTGTATAAAGTGGAAAAGGCAATAAAAATACCAGGTTTAAATGGGTTTCTGGGAAGGGGATATTATCTTTAAAATTTCTAGGATCATGTGTAGCAAGCATTGGGCACAGCATGATGAGTTGGCTGTAGATAACAATATACTAATTAAAACTAGCTTCATGAATCAGGAAATTTTTCATCTCATAAGCTCTCAAACCTAGATGCAGTACAATCTTGAAAGTAGAGTTACATAGTAGAGCCTTCTTCTGTCCTGCTCATGGCTGTGCTGGAGGATTCCTTATTATGAAACATCCAGGGGTGCCAGAAACACTATATTTACTTGGTTATATATTGAGGGGAAAAGAGCCTTTGTCTTAATTCTGCCATCGGACCAACTTAAATCACATGGCCATCTTTGACCAGTAACCCTCAGGAGGGACTGGAAAGATGGCGTAGCGCATTGGTACTCAACCCTCCTAATGCCTTCCACACAGCTCCGCGTGCTGTGGTGGTCTCCAACCATGAAATCACTTTTGTTGCTACTTCATAACTAATTTTGCTACTCTTATGAGTCATAATGTAAACATATGGTCTCAGGCAACCCCTGTGGACAGGTCACTTGGGTTGAGAACTTTCTGGTAGCAGTTAGGAGCCCTGGCTGGTTCAGTTGTATCACATGGGAACTCGCAACTGCAACCCTAGTTCCAGCGAAGCTGAAGCCCTCTTCTTGGCCTTGTGGGAATTGCATGCATGTACAGACATACATGCAGGAAAAACACCCATGCATGTAATAATAATAATAATAATATAATAATAATAATAATAATAATAATAAAAGAATGATCAGGATTCCTATATGCTGGTTGGCTCATAGTTTTTAGCTTCTGAACTGTAAAAGGGCTCTACTTCTCAAGACTCACATGAACCATATGAGAAAGAGTGGCAGAGGTAAAAGCCAGTGAGGAAAAAAAAGATGTCTACCCCATCCAACGCATGTCCGAGAGCGATTAAGCATTTTTAAGACATGTGTGATGCAAGTGAAAACAAACTTTTCCATGTACTCTTTGGAAGAAGAGCGCCATGGAATGCATGGGGTTGACAGCGTTTTAGGGTTCCTAGTAAGTCAGGAGGAGCACAAGGGAGGAGGGACAGTGACAGCTTGCGGTGGCATATGCGGGGACAGGCCACACAGACAGAGTCAGCAGGCTGCAGAAAGTTCTGTAGATAGTGAAGGATGACGATGGGAAAAGAGGAGTATCTCAGATCTGCAGTGCCTGGTATATAAAGCACTGGCTACTGGACATCTGAAACATGGGCAATGGTAAGTACTGGATTATTATGTTTATGCTATGTCAGATTATCACGCTATTGGTTTAGTTTTTATTAGTATGTATTCTATACAACAAAGGGTTTCATTATGGGATTTTCTGTTCTGCAAGTTATGCACGTGACGTATTATGTCTTACCCTTTCTTACCTCGCCCACTCCTATTGATCCTCTTACCAAGTAGCTTGCCTGCTACTTTCCTGTCTTTGCGTTTCCTGACGGGAACCGTGGTGAAAGGTCACTTACTGGAGCATGTGAACTTTACCAGCGGCAGCCTCTGAAGAAAACGGCTCTCATCACCACCGTTACCAGTCTTTAGATCCTCTGGGAGAGCTGGGCCCTGCTGTTTTCTAAATTCCGCACCGTGACTCCTGCTTATATTTAGGGCAGCTCTAACTCTGACAGACTGCCATGAAAAGTATAAGACAGACAGGAAAAAAATGCGGCCTCTGGGCACCCATGGAGAGGCCCGTTCCTGGGCAGCTCAGTTTAGGTAGCGCCTAACCCATTCTCCTTGGGGAGTCGTCAGTGGCCTCATGTGCGTCTCAGCAAGTTCACCCACTGCGTGTGGAGACTGGGCATGGAGCCCAGGAGACAACTGCAGCGATTCAGACAAGGCGGGACCAGCGTGAAAAAGTGTCAGTGGCGGACAATGAGCAAACAGGTGCAAGAGAGTGCAGGGGCAGAGGCAGAATAATTTTGGTAATGATTAGATGCTCCAGCAGGCATCTTGTGAATTTCTAGGTGGAAACATCCGGCTCTCTCTGTTTGCTTATAGAGGAAATAAACAGGGCGACAGCTACGGCCAGAGTCAAGACAAAGGCCACAGGGTGATAGAGTGGGAGCAGGAACAGTGTGGGTAGACTGGCCCCCGCGGTGTGTCCCTGTCGCGCATGCATGCAGGATGGCTTGTAGAATCACTGGGGTTTCTCTCTCTTCTCTGCTTTCTACCTTTTCTCCTCTTGCTTCTGATCTTTCTTTTTCCTTCCTTCCATCTTTTCCTTATACTAAGAACCATTCCCAGGGCTTTGTGCACGCTGAGCAAGCGTGGCACTTCCAGCCTCTGGGCCATTCTCGACGTCTGCATGTCTGCTCATGTTTGCCGTATGAGTCTTCTCTGTTCCTGTCTCTCCTAAGCGCACATCTATCCCCTGGTTTCTCTGGTTAAGTTCATTTATGCTTTCGCTTTCATTACAGGGCAAAAGCCCAGTGTTTCAGAGTTTCTCAGCGTGCCTCATTACTATTAATAGGCAGGTAGGTCACGCTAATTTTTACTCACATTAGAAACTCAGTTATGCCCTTATCAGTGAGTGTGGGATGATAAGATGAAACTGCCTGACTTATCACAGTTTTTGTTTTTTCTTTTTAGTCTCTAGGCTGAACATGAAAGAGAACGTAAAAGTCACATAACTGTGATACATTATGGCCTGAGACATAATAGTGCCTATGTTGCATATTTATGTCCATATAAATGAGATCTATTCTTTCTTTCTGGGAGATCTGTAAAGACAGGGGTATTTCTGTTCCTGTGCTGTTAGGGTCATTTTGTGGGCACACGGCAGCAGTGACAGATGTTTGTGACAGGAGCCGCTAGTGACAGTAAAGGGCGAACAACCCTTTACTCAAATGAGAGGCCTCTTCCTAAGCCACTCTGGACAGGCTTTTGTTATTCTTTAATGTTTTTATTGGCATTAATTATACACAGCGATGGGTTTATTATGGCATTTTCATTTGGGTACCCAATTTGCACTGATCATACGCATTCCCTTGTCAGCCTTCTTTTCTTTCATTTCTGCTTCTGACGATTCCCTTCCTCTTCCTAAGTCAGCGTCCCCTTCTACTTCTATGATGCATGTTGTCCCAAGGCGGTTCATCCGGTTGCTTACAAGAGCTTGAGTGAGGGTTTGTTGCAGGAGCATGGGTGCCTTATCAATGCTCCCAACACTGAAGGAAGAACCTTTGCATGGACCCCCACCATTAACTGCATATAAATGCTCAGGGATGGGTCAGGACTACACTTCCCATCTCCCATCACGACAAAGACTTGACAGGCCCAATCTTCTTTTTTAATTAATTAATTCTCTTATTTTACATACTGAATCCAGTTCCCTCTCCCTCCCTCCCTCTCTCCCTTCCTCCCTCTCTCCCTCCCTCCCTCTATCCCTCCCATGCCCCCCCAACCACCCTCCCATCCCATTCCCTCCTCCCCGAACTCCACAAGGAGAATGTTGCCTTCCGGGAGGGGTCAACAAAATGACAGACCCAATCTTGAGCAGCAAATCACAGCAGATAGAAGTTCAAGAGTGCAGCAGCAATGCATGCCTTGAAGTCAACATTCTATACTACTCTGTCTTCCCCCAGCTCTTAGATTGTTTCTAGCCCTTCTTTGGCATTGCCTGATCCTTGGAGGAGGTGATACAGCTCTCCCTTTTATGACCTCCTATTCAATAGTCATCAATTCTCACTTCTTTGACCAGTTATGAGTCTCTACATCTTCCAGTTTTTGGTCAGATAATGGCAGCAGCATTAATTGATGGTGCCTTGGCTTTTGACCAGGTTTACAGTACCACTTATGAATTCCCTTCTGGGCACCAGGCCCCAAACCCCATCACAAAGCAGTTGGTTACTCCCCATACTCTCCTCTATTGCAACAGTGAGCACATCTTGCCTGGCTGGCCAGTTGGTCCTTTTGTACCTGAGGTCCACATCTAAGTAAGATGCTTGATGACAGTTGTCCCAAAAGCCTGCATAGCCCCTTCTGGTACCCTAAAGGGCTCGTCAGCAGGGACAAAGCTTCCAATCCTGTTCCAGCTCGATTTCCCTATGATATATGATCAGAAAGAGTCACATTGTCATTATCAGTCTTACCTTCTACTTTTGCTAGGCTTTGGGCAGCAGTGGTGGTTGCCTGTATTGTTTTGGGGGCCTCAGTTCTCTTTAAGCGAACAGCTCGTCTGGAGAGGTCACACAGGACTGGTACCGCTATCAGTAACTGAAGTACAGAGCATAGAGAACTGTTTTATGGTTTGCTCTCCAGGTTCACAGTCATCTATATTTTTACTTACACCTCTTAGTCCAAGGATGAGACTGTCCTCAGTGGGCTGGGCCCTTCCACTCCAATCATTAATTAGGAAAACACCCCATAGGCTTGCCACAGGCCAGTCTGAGGGAGGCATTTTCTCCACTGAGCTTTCCTCTTCTCAAATTACTTGGGTTTGTGTCAAGTTGACAAAATAAACACAACAACAATAATAGCAACAACAACAAAACCAAAACACACACCGTCATAATATGATACAATCACAGTTTGGAAAAGTTTGGTTAGTTCTTACATAGTTTATCTAACACAAATTTATTCAGCAATCTAGCATTTCCAGTAGTAGGGATCTTATAAAGAGCAAAGAAAATAGAAGCATGCATAGAGTCTTATTCTCGAATATTTACAGAGGAATCATCCTAGGGAAAATAATTTGAATATCCATCAATGTTGACTGGATAAAGGAAATGCATCAGATCACTGCAACAGGATGTTTTTCAGCAATGGGCAGTAATAAAACACTAAGACATGTTATAACATGAATGAATATTTAAAAATTAAGAGAACATTGTGTGAGTTTTTGTGTATTAAAAAGCACATGATGCAAAGTTATGAAAATAAAACAGACCAGTGGTTATTTTTACTTGTCATTTGGATAAATGGTTACTGGTTGAGAACTGGAAAACAATTAAAACTTTTTAGAGCCTGGCAAATTACCAATGGCGATCATCCTTTGCTTCGTGTTTACAATGGAAGGTTTTTCCTTGCAAGAGACTATCTGGCTAGTATGTGACTCTAAACATCTTTGTTTTGTAGGAGTCCATAGCTAAGATGTACTAATAGGCCCTGTTGTGTTCTGGAGCCTCCACCTCCAACCTTCAGAATAACTCAAGCATCCCTCCATGTTCTGAACATTCTGAGAGTCATCCCTGTTACTTCCCAGGTCTGTGGAGGTTTGCTCCCTAGAGTCTCCAGCCCACCATGGGTCTTAGGAGGAGCCTCATCTCCTCTCCTTGTTGGAAAGCAGAATCTAATGCTGGTTATTGAGCCTCATCATCACATCAATGAAGGTGGTAGGCTGTATAATGAGGAAGACTCTTTCACAAGATTCCAGAATGTTCTTTCCCAAACCTACACCTCTTTGCTTGCTCTTGTCTCTCTGCTCTCCTTCACTTTCTCTATGAGTGCCTAGGCTAGACCCAGATCTCTATTTCTGTAGTTTCATAGCAGCCATCCTTTTCCTTATGTGACCTGAGGAAAAAGCAGTTGTTGTGGGTGATGGAATGTCTTCAGAGCTGCAAGTTCTCTGAAATGCTGCAAATGAGCAATTACGGTAATAAGTCGCAGCAGCATGGTCCCTTCTGTGTTTTTCCTCAGAGTAAACCCACAGTTGGCATCTTTGACCTTGAAACCTTTGTGCCACGGCTTTGCGTAATTAGCAGAGTCTAAAAGTGAATTCGGGTCACATCTGCCCTGAACTGTTTTATTTATGTGGATTGATTGCGGATTATGGCACAGCATGCTGACTCGCCCACGGTAAGTGGAGTGAGGACTCATAAGGACAAACACTTAACCAGCTGCACCAAAGGTCGAGAAGACAGAAGAATGAGCTATGACTGCTTCATAGTGTAGACCCCGAGCAGGTAATTTTATTAAACCATAAAGAACATCTGTACCATTTTAAGACTGAGACTTGAGGGGCATTAGACACTAGATGCAAAATGAATTCCTCACACAGTTCCCATTAAACTCTTTTGCCTGCCACGGCTCCCTGAGGGGTTATTTACTATTTGCCTTACCTGGAAGTGTTTCAAACTTCCTTTCTCCTTCCTGTGGTGGTTAACAAAACTCAAAATCTTTAAGCTAGAGTCTCTCTTAAAGTGACATGGAAAATTCTTATAAAATACTAAAGAAACTTACCTTTGAAAGATTTTTATTTATTTACAAATATATGAGTATTTGTGTGTTTATGTAAATATGAGTATCTTAACTGCATGTATATTTGTGTACCACATGCCTATCTAGTGCCTAAAGAGGTCAGAAGAAGACACTGAATTACCTGGGACACGAGTTACTGTGAGCCACCATGGTTCTTTGAAAGAGCAGTAAACACTCTTAACCACTGAGCCGATTGCCAGTCTTTCAAGTTTTTTTTAAATGATTAAATTTTACTTTAGAATGCATGTTGGGGCTTAGAAGGGGAGACAACTTTGCCCGTAACTGATTACTGTGCAAGCTCGAGGACCTAAATTCAATCTCAAGAACCCACATAGAAATTCCAGCCCTGTGGTGTTAGATGTGGTATGATGTCTAATGCCAGCACCTGTGAGAGGCAGCCAGGGGACGTGTGCAGCCCATTAGCAGCCTAGCCTATTTAATAAGGTCCTGAACTGTGAGAGATCCTGTTTTTTAAAAACATCCGAATTAGACTGTACTTGAAGAATGACAACTTAAGTGGCCTTCTGGTCTCTATATACATGTGCAACCCACACATGAGAACTTAACACCAAAATAGCACAAACACCAACAATTAGACTGTACTTGAAGAATGACAACTTAAATGGCCTTCTGGTCTCTATATACATGTGCAACCCACACATGAGAACTTAACACCAAAATAGCACAAACACCAATATACATACAGGTTAGGGGTGTGTGTATATGAGTGTATATGTGTGTGTGTGTGTGTGTGTGTGTGTGTGTGTGTACTATACTCCATAATGTAGCCATGCTTGCTTCAATAAATAAATATTACTCATTGATTGTATCTTGTGACTTGTGACCTACCCTAGTTCAAGATGAGATGTTTGAGTCTTTTCCTTCCTTCCTTCCTGCCTTCCTGCCTTCCTGCCTTCCTGCCTTCCTGCCTTCCTTTTCTTTTCTTTTCAGATGGGGTTTCTCTGTGTAACAGTCCTGGCTGGCTTGGAACTTGCTGTGTAGACCAGGCTGACCTTGAATTCACAGAGATCTGCCTGCTTTTACCTCCCGAGTACTGGAATTAAAGGTGTGCACCACCATCATCCTGAGAGACGCTAGGACCTGAGAAGATACAGACTTCCACATATTTTTGTTGACCCATGCAAATGCTTCTTTTGTGGCTAAACTGAAAATCTAGGCTATACATGATGTACCTTCATTGCCGTCTGACTTCAAAGTCCCCTTGACCTTCAAATGGACAATTGCACTTGAGAGGGTGGGAACTGAACCTGAAGATCGAACTATTTTCTCTAAAAGTAGTTTGAGTCTTTAAAGGTTGCAAACATAAAGAGAAAGCAGGAAAGCATTCTGAAGACGTTTGTTGCATTTCTTGTCAGGGAGGTGCTGGGAGTGGCATTGTTGCTCTCCTCCTGCCTCCATACTCCCTGCCATGGCCATCTTTGAGCTGATGCTTTATCTGTCTGGCTGCCCTGCTACTGTCACACTTTGGCCTTGGCCCTTCCACAGCAGTCCCCGGCTGCTCCATGGTCTCTGCCCCGTGCCCCCTCTTCTATCCCTACTACTTAGTTTTCTCATCTTAACAGCTTAGCCCGTGATGGTAAAAGTAGGCGAGGAAAAGCCATTTGAGAGAAGCCTTCTCTCAGGCTTCATGCTGCAAGACTGGGGAAAGCAGCGCAGAAGGATGTTGATCCCATCATAGCCTTGTATCAGCAGCAGTCAGAACCATGGAAACTTGTGTGTTACGTCATGCACAGGTGGCTTCTTTAGCGCCAGCTGACACAGTTCCTTTGCTCCTATAGCAAGGGAAGTGATTCCCATCCTCCCAGGAGTAAATGGTTGTTGGGTCATCTAGAGTTTACCAAGGTTTCTGAGAGAAGGAAGTCTGGAATATACTGCTCCAAATAGCACAAATGTGCTGGCTTGGCTTGGCTTTCAGTAGCCTAGGAAACGAGTAGTGATCCACGCAAAGCTTTCTCAAGATATCCATGAAGTGCTTCAGATGGCTGCAAAGGTTGTCTGTCTGACTGTTTGACTGACAGCCCTATTGCTCAAGGCAGTGAGAACTGCAAGCGAGACTTCAGTAACTGCCAATTAAGGAATCAACTTGCCCATCCCCCAATGTCTTTGCTTGTTAGAATAATTAACACCAATACTTTCAATAAAAAACTTAAAGCACTTATCATTAATACTGATGGTGACTTGAACAGATTTTAACAGTACTTTAAAAGTGTTGGACACCTCTTTCTAGGGAGAGGGGCTTCTTTCTTATCTGTCTTACATAGGCTACAAAGTTAAAAAGAAAGCCTAGGACCTCACCTCTGTTTGAAAGCAGTAGGTTTTATTTTTAGAGCAGTTTTCACTCACCAGCAATGCTTTCACACAATCAGTCTCTGCCACCCCACAGATATCCCTGCCTCCTATACCCCAACCCGAAGAATACATTTGCTGCCATCACTGAACCTGCTTTCAGACGCCATTATCATCCAAAGCCAGCTCATTAGTGTCACTCTGAGTGCTGTCTGTCCTTCCGGTTTTCATGAATGTATAAGGACATATACCCATCATTAAAGAATACATCAGCTCAGTGTCATTCATTACTATGAAGTTTGAGATGTTTCCTTTCTAGAACAAATAATACATACCTCCTGTGGGACCCCAGGCTGCCTCCTCAAGTCCATTTTGCTTTAAATGATTGATGTAACTGATCATTGCATGTAATCCCTCTGACAGGTGCTTTTGGCTACTGCTGAATATTCGTAATTAGATTTAATCAGACTGAAGAGAGTGAGCACGTATGTCTAATGAAGAGCCTGTCTCCAACTTGTGCATCAACCAGCCTGCATTTTATCCATCAATGGTGCCCTCCTTCTGGCTTTGAGGACAGCCGCATGATAAAGTCCTTGCTGAGGACAAGAGAGGGAATGATGGAATGTCCCCCATCAGTCATTGTTTCACTGAGCAAGCCAGGTGTTGAGCTTCTGAAAAGTCTAAGCCATCTGAAAAGAAGAAATTATGTCAGCTTCTTGGAGTCTCAAGTCTATCCTGGTCAGTCCAGATAATTTCACAGGTACCAAAAGTTCTTTTGTTAGATACAATGAGACTGTTTTGGTAGAATGATACCAGATACACTTGGAAAACTATTCTTATCTTTTTTTTTTTTTAAGAAAAATTAATATATATACCTATCATGAACTAATGGGAAGGGAAACAGACACATAATTATCTGCCCTGAGAGGGAGACTTTGGATAGGTTTTCAATTTTACTCACACCACCAACAGGCTATAATTAACACCATTTGACAGACAGAAGGTAAATAAAATACTCCAGAAAACATAGTTGACATGTATCACTTGGGATGAATTGTGTTTAGCTCATGGTAAAGTCAGTATTCTTCATATTATAAGTTACATTATGCTTAATTGTTTCTGGCAATGATTTCATAAAAGTGGCATTTGTGCTAATTAAGAAGATTAGCCAAAAAATTCTAACAGTATGAGTAAAGACATAGAGATGTAATGAATTCTGTAGTTTCCAGGGAGTGCCAAGTGATGCTGGAATAGCTTGGTACCAAAGAGCAAGGGGGCAAATGCAAGCATCTGGAGTTGGAGGGAAAAAAGGTGAGATTAACTGGAGACTGCCACATGGTGGGAAATGGTTTCCTATAATGGAGCCTTCTGGAAAGGGGATCATATTATTTAAGAGAATGCAAACGTGACAGATGTGTACAATCTGTCTATCTGTCTATCTATCTATCTGTCTATCTATCTATCTATCATCTATCTATCTATCATCTATCATTTGTCTATCAATATATCTCTGACTATCTACTTTACCAATCATTTATGTACCTACATTTCTAATGGGCAAACGAAAATTGAAATATATTTGCATTGTAGAATAGGTAAGTCAGTCTTCTCAACGCTCACATTACACTCTCTATACATCTATTCTCTTTCAAATCTATACCCTATTATTTTCAACTTGTCATACAAGAGACAGAACACCTGCATTTCTTCCAATATAAATTTCGTATCCTTGGATCAACTTCTCAGTCCCACTACTATCCAGCCTGTGGTTTACCACCAGTCTATTCTCTGTTTCAATGAGTTTCTTTTTCTTTTTCTTTTCTTTTTGGAGTATATTTATTCTGTCCAGCAAGGTTATAAAAGTGATTGCAAGGAGCAGTTCCACAACTGTTAGTTGTAAGGAGACATTTTTTTCTGTCCGCCGCTGGTCTTGTCCCGCCGCCGCGCCTGCCCCAGTTAATACACAGAGACTCTGTATTTGATGTTATTCTGTTGGCCTGTTACTTGTTTCTTATCAGCTCTGTCTTAAGTATCAACCCATTTCTATTAATCTAGTGTTTCCACGTGGTCTTCTTACCGGGCAGTGGGGCCGGCATCTGGTCTCCCCAGTCTCTCCATCTTGGCTCTTCCTTTCTACTTCCTCTTTCCTCCTTGTCTCCTAGTCCTGCCTATCTTGCTTTCCTATTGGCCAACAGGGCTTTATTCATTAACCAGTATGAGAAACATATTTACAGAATGACATCTCCCATCATCTCCTCTTTTCTGTCTAAATAAAAAGAAGGGTTTTAACCTTAACAGTTAGTTATAATAGTTTATACATGTCTATTAAGTTAAACCTGTGATACTTTGAATATTCCATTTTCTTTTATTATTATTATTTTTTTTTATTTTACATGTCAATCCCAGTTCCTTTTATGTACACTTTGCACCCTAGATCATATCCTACTTTTTCTCTATGTCTGGATTATTTCACTTAGCGTAGTAGTCCATGTTCATGCAAATTCCCACACATGGGAATCAATCTACTTCTCTTTCCATGGTTGTTTTCATTCCTTTTTTCTTTTCTGTCTTAATTAGAGGCTGGTGCTCTACGGCTTGAGCTATCGCCTATTGCCGCGTCTTGTTGCTTTCAGGTGTGCTCACTGTATCCATTGTGATTGTATTAAACCCATTTTACACATAGAGATCAGCTGTTCACCTTACCTACTTTTCTGTGAACATTGGTGTCCAAAATCCTTTCAATATATCGCTTTAATCTCAGTTGGCTTTATGCACAGAGTTGAGATAACTGGCTCATGTGGGCTCTCTCTTCTGTATGAGGAACCAGGGATTGAATACAATTTGTCAGGCTTATGTGGAAAGCTCCTTACTCCTGAGCCATCTCTTTCATCCAGGAGTTCTACTATTTTTTAAGTTTTGGTGAACCATTCACACTGTTTTTAGTCGTGGCTATGCTCATTTGTATTGTCATTAACACAGGAGACTCCTCTTTTCTCTTCATCCCACCAAGCACTTGCTGCCTTTTTGATAAAATCCTTCCTAAAATTAAACTTTGAAGTCCATCGTGGTTCTGATTTTAATTTCCTCCATTTCCAGTGTTGTTTAGCTACTTTTATTTTCTTATTCTTTTGTAGTGGTGGGTCATTTTAATGTCCTTTGAGAAATACCTACTTATCCTTTGTTCACTTTTTAAAAGACTGAATTATTTTCTTGTCACTGAGTTGGGTTCCTTACATATTCTGGATATTAAGCCAATACCTGTGTAGTTTGCAAACATTTTCTCTCATTTCACAATTTGTCTTAAATTCTTGAGTTTTTCTCTGCTCTTGTTTTCATTGTTAAAAGGAAGATACTTAGTTTGATCCTCGTTGTCTATTTCTACAGTTTTTGCTCATGGTTTGAGTTCACATATGAAAACAAAACAAAAACAAAACAAGCAAAACCACTGTAAAGACAAATGATATGCAGATGTCCTGCTATACACACATCTAGACACTTCCAGTCCCAGGTACAGGATGTTTAACTCTTCATTCCGTTTTGACTTGGTCTTGTGAATTTTGTGAAATAGGGTTTAGTTTTACTTTTTTTCTTTCTGCAGAGCACACACATCTTTACGAATCTTGTTTGTTCTGCTCCTTCAGAAACAGAATCCAGTGTCAACCCAATGGGTTGACATCTCCAAGGCAACCACTGACCACAAAGTGCAACAACCAGAATCCAGTGTTCCATCCTAACCCCAATGGGTTGACATCTCCAAGGCAGCCACTGACCACAAAGTGCAACAAGCCTTCTCCTGCCCTTGGAAAGACAGCATTTTCTTTTAAACCTTTTCTTTATATTTTTGTTTTATGTGTAGTGTTTTGCCTGCATGGATATCTGTACCTGGTGCCTACAGAATATCGAAAGGTGATGTCAGATCACCTAGAACTGCATTATTGACAATTGTGAGCCCCAGTATAGATGCTGAGGTGGAACCTGGATCCTCTTTGTAGGAACAAATGCTACTAACGATGGAATCATCTCTCCGGCTCAAAAGACTTTGTTCTTTTTAAAATTCCATCACTCATTTATTACAGTTTTGTAACTGTTCTCCAGAGATCTGACAGTTGACACTTTTTGTTTTTGTGCTTGATTTGGAAAGGTTCCTGTGGAAGGATTGGCTCTTGGAATTCCCTACTCTACTGATTTTCCTAACATCCTTCCTCCTCCATTTATCTTTATCATGTCTCTCTGTTCATGCTACTAAGCGTCTGGAAGCTGTTTGTTTTCATTCTATTTTATGTAGTTTGATGTTTTTGCTACTTTATATTATGCTATATGTGTATGTATTTCAATGTTGATGACAGTTGGATGATGGCAAATTAGAGGGTCCATTCCAAAGATAAGAAATTTTAAATCAGTCATAATTAGGTGTTTCTAAATATGCATACTTTTCTTAACTTGAATGCCATGTGGTGAAAGAGGGCCAGTTCTCTTCTGGTAAAGTTTTAAAATGGGATTTTGAAGACATTAATAATCAGGAACTCATCTATCTAATAAAAGGGACATCCAAGTGTTTACAGAAGCCTATTACTGTCAAGCTCATTGTGCCCAGGTTTACAGGGAGTAGGAAATAACCATTATGAGAGAATTAACATAGCAAAATATAAATCTTGTGAGCAATTAGGCAGCTGCCTGTTTATCAGTGCAGAATGTATTTTAATTTTTAATCAGGGCTTTTGTTCCAACTGTCAAAATAATGGCTTATTTGCAATCTTCAGCTGAAGCTGACTTCCTAAAATGGGATCTGGAGTGTCCTCAGACCCTCTCTGCCTCAGTTGCCTTCAAGTGTGATTGTGTAATCCAACCCTCTTTGTGAGAGGAGCTGATGGAAACTCTTTCAATTTGTATCTTTCCCATGTGTGATTCACAAGGTAACTAAGTTGATCTGTTTTAGCAGTGCATCCCACCTACTAGGAAATGAAAGAGAAATATTATGACAAAGATATTAGAATTATTGTGAGAGAAGCTAGAATGGCTTTTATGGCCCTGAATACCAGCAAAATCTCCAGAGAAACATAACAATTCAAGAACCCAGTACAGAGCATTTTTCTGTCTCTCATAGCAGACAGCTGCTTCCTATCCCTACCCTGATCATGAAGGTCATGAGCAATGTGTTCGTAATTTAGAAGAAAAGGGTGGTCATTCCTGAAAACATACAAGCATGTAATACTATACAGACTAAATAGACTGTGCTTATGTATTTAGGAATATATATGCTTATACAGATACATATATGCATGCAATAACAAGAAAAAAGAGGTCATGAAAGACTACAAAGAACATGGTAGAAGATACAATAACACCCATTTGAACTATGACATTTGAGCAGTTACTTAATTGTTAAAGGACCTCATTTACTAATGCAACATAGATACTGGACCTATTCTATAGGGCTCTTCTGAAGAGCTTCCCTGCTCTAAGTGAAACTTCTTGGACATTTAAGGGATGTAATCACGTTTATTGAAATGAATAAATCCAGCAAAACTTTTCTGTTCTTAAGAACTAACACAATCTCTTGTAATTGAGGCATAAAAGTTGTGTGATAGCTAATCTTGGTTGTCAACTTGACTATATCTGAAATCAACTTAAACACAAACCTCTTGGCATGGCTGTGAGGGATTCCCTTCATTGGATTATTTGAAGGAAGAAGACCCACCGTAAATCTGGACCATGCCATCTGGTGGCAGCCCACGTGAAAAGGACACACGAGAAGGAAGCTTTGCCTTTTATCTGCCTGCCCTCACCCTCACTGGCAAGTTCATTTTTCCTGCTGCTTCAGCATCCATCTACCGGTGTTTGGGTGTTTGCACGTCTTCTTCAGGGTTCCAGTGTAGACCGAAGACCAGCAGCTCTCCAGGGCTCCTCCACAGCTCCAGCTCCACATAAGGACTGCAGAGGCATCAGTGATGTGGACTAAGACCATAGTCTTAGTCTTTCTCTAATCAAACAGTCATTGGTGGACTCACTGTACCACATTCTGGAAGCCAATCTATCCTCCCATTCATTCATTACTTAAGGTAATACAAGACTCCGTTACAAAATGGTATTGGAAAAACAGAATCATATTTACTCTTAAGTAACATAGAATGTTATTTGAACCCTCAAAAGATGTTAGGTCTGAGAAAGACTACTACAGATAAGGATTTCAGGAAAGAGAGGAACACCCTTCCCTAGAGACTCATGTAGACCAAGGATGCTATTTCTATTCTTTTTTGGGGGGTGGAGGGTGTAATTTGGCCTAGCAGGGAAGGAGGGCATTGCCATTTTAGTGCCTAAATCCAGTTCCTTGGGTTTTTTGTTTTTGTTTTTGTTTTTGTTTTTGTTTTTGTTTTTTTTTTTAACCAGACTGTCTCCTTGGAGCAATGACTGCTGTTGTAAAACACTTTATAGGATACAAAGCTCTGAATTACTTTGGAGAAATAAGATGAACTTATCTGAGCTATGCTGTCAAGAGCAAGGATGCATCCTTTGCTCTTCAGGAGATTCAGAGCAGTTTCAGGAAGGGAAGAACCATGCCTTCCAGACACTGGGCCAACTTTACAGGTATCACACAGCCTGGTCTGCTTTACTCCATAGTCCCTCCTCTCCTGTCACTGTGGCATGGACCGTAGTGTGATGGGAAATGTCATGCAGCCTGGCGCCTGCCGTTAGCACTTGTGTGACTCCAGGACAATCTTCTTCCACTTGGGGTTTTGCACACCTGCGAAAGAAGAGGCTAGATATACAATCAATTGGGTCCCGGCATGTTCTCTTATTGATTTTATCCTACAGGCTGTGCTATCTGCACAGGAACCTCATCATCTTTGTGGGTTCACGGATGCCTGTGCTTTCAGGCATCTGGAAAATATATTTTTGGGGGGGTGGTTTAGACTAAGTATAGGTTCATTTTCAACTAAATTTCACTTCGGAGTGAGCCATGTCAAATATTCTTTTGTGAGACCCAGAAAAGAGGAATCTACCATTCTTCCTTTTCCCACCCTTCCCCTGTGACCACTATGACCACGTGCACTCATCTGTGCTGCTGAGGGAGGGTGCTCAGTGTAGTGGTGTTCACCACCAGGTATGGTGTCAGAGGGATGAGTGTCTTATTCCTGGTTTTGTCATTATCTATGTGGCTGTACCAGGACTCCGTTTTCTCATCAGTAAAATAAACATTGTGCCTGCTTCATGGGTAAGGTTGCTAATAAAATCCTAAGTATATTAATTAGAACATAGTCTTCAAAAACAATTAAGTTCTTGATCCTCCACGGACAACTAAGTCATTTCCCAGCTTGAGGAATACTACTTTGGAAAGGATTTCTCCCTTTCTTCTATTTCAACTCTCACAACTGCTTTGCAGGATTTCTTCACCTCACAGCACATGGGCGATCACTCCAATGTAGGCGCACGAACCCCATATCAAGTGATAGTAGCATCCGAATCCTCATTGGCTGCTAATTATATGCATTAGGTTGAAAGGAGCCCTTACACAAAGGGCAGTAATTTTATTTTCCTTCTGCAAACAAGTGCTTAGTACAAGAGGGTTTACAAACCTGTGCTAACAAAACCAGTCCAGGAATCAGGGTATATTCGAATGTGGATGGAACTTGAGAGCAACTTGAGAAATGAAGCTAGAAGTTCCATTAAAACCATACAAGATAGGTGGATATGGGATCAGCATGGAAAATTGTGAGTCTAGAGCAGAGGCTGGAGAATCATGATGTACTAGACAATAAATATTTTAAGTTGTTTGACTTAGTGTCTCTTTGACATTGACTTAACTCTGTCATTTATGGAAAAGCAAGCACACAACATGTTTATATGATTGGGCATGAATGTATCATAATAACATTCCCAGGGTTTGAATTTTATATTATCGTCTTTTTAAACAGGAAAAGTACAAATATTCTCCTTGGCTCACTTGGACACAATCAGGGGCCAACAGCAGTTTGCTCACCTTTATAGAAGGCAGCACGCATCAAGTTGCAAATTACACAACACTGAGCAATACAGGGTGTCAAAACTTCAGGACAAGTTCTGGGTAGTCCTGAGCTCTTTGCCTGTCAGATTACCATGCCTTGCCTCCCTCAGAAAATGGGACTACGCTTTAATTCAAGGCACTAGTTAATCCTTGAGTGCAGCCTGAGGCTATCAGGATTTGTACAGAGACATGAAAGAGAAGGGCACTGTTGACAGATTGTGGCTCCAGTAGGTCCTGACCTACTTTTTCTATTATTTTTTTCAACTATTTCTGCTTAGAGCTACCAGTTACCTTGTCCCTGCTGATTTAAGCCACCTCCTTTCAGGACATGCTTCCCTAGCTTCCTGGTGTCCTACTGAATGGCTGCATTTGGCTTTTACAAAAGCCAGGTTTGCTCTACAGGGAGATTTTGTGAAGGGGCGTGTACCCCGGACTTCACAGAAGGTGATTAGTTCAGCAGAGTGAAGCCAAGCTTCCGACAGGATGGTCCAATTTAGGGTGGATGCTGTGTGGAAAACTCTGCTCTACACATTCTCTAACTACTGTTACACATCCCTCATTAATTAATCCCTCTGGGAAAATCTCTGCTTTTCTGACCCTGCCCATCAACATTATATCTGGATAAATAGAAGATTTCACTATGTGCTAGATAAGCAATCTAGGATATATTTTCTGAATTTTTACTGAATTTTTCTGTGTGTGTGTGTATGTGTGTGTGTATGTGTGTGTAGGTATGTATATATGTATATGTGTATATATATTTTTATTTATGTTTTAAGATTTATTTTATGTTTTAATTATATATCTACATGTGTCTGCAGCAATAGGAATGTACTTTCCACTTATCAGAGGAAACCAAAGGCAATAGTTGTAATGTTTTGGGAGTCTCTTAGACAATCCTGAGCAACAATTCAAGAGACGATTTCTCATGTTTGGTTGGTATTGTGTTTATTAGATTGTCCTTGGTTCTTGGAAGGATCAATGTCAACTCAGATGAGAAAATTTTATTTTAAAACCTATATGTATATTTATACAGATTTACAAGTACTATAAGTTTTGTAGTTAGGTAGTTAATACTTTGATGCCTTACGACTTTTTCAGACAATGTGATTGCCTGTTTTTATATATGTGTCCTATGTGCATGTATTGTCCCTAGTGGTCTCCAGGTATTGGAGTTATGTATCTTGAGTTGGGAGTCAAATCTTGGACCAATGGAAGAGCTGTTAAGCACTGAGCCATAACTTAAGAACCTGAAAAATTACTGGCAGGTAAAATATTCTTACTCAACTTTTTTTTTTTAATAAGATAAGGAAATCCACATTGACATACCCTTTATTACAATTCAGAGCTTTCTCAGCATTCTAGAAATGGATCTTCAGTAAATCCTTAAATGAGAGATTCTTCTCACACAGCTCATGAGCAGACAAGTTTCCCTTGGCTCTGCTAACAAATGCCTGTTGACCACTTAGACACTGGGTCTCTGGTGTTCCAGTTTGATCTAGAGAAGGCAGAACAATAGCGCTGGGAGAGCCATGAGTGTGTGTGTGTGGGGGGATTTTTCCCGCAGCTTCTATAGAAGGTCAGACAACTGGTGGTTTTATTCGAGCAGCCAAGCAGCTAGTTGAACTAATTGCCTCCCTGAAATGACTTTCTTTGACTGAGTATGCTAGGTGTTGGAGTCGAGAGGGCTAATCTCACATTTCTTGCCTGACCAAATAACATCCCAACCCACAGGCAATGTAGTCTAGAGCAAAACAGAAGCAATTAGGTAGAGCCCTAGGAGATCTTTCATGTAGCCCCTGCCTCTCCTGTGCTGATGTCATTTTTCACTCAGAGAGCCAGAAGACTGGTTTTGAAAATAGAGGATTGTCTAGCTGCTATAGAAAGAATGTTTTCTTCTTCTGTCAAAGCAATAGAGAACCTTCTATTACAGTATGCTTGTTCATCATAAGAAAATATAGGTGTTATGAAAACAACAAATCATCAAACGAGAAGAGGGATTTTATTATTATCATCATCATCATCATCATCATCATTGCTGTTACTAATTTTACTCAGTAAAATTATGAGAATTGCATTCTTTCAAGGATATCCATTTAGAAACCTTTACTCAAAACTGACAGTAGGTCTAAGGCAAAATAAGGGTCCAAGGTAGTTTGGTGAAATAGCATTTGTCCATTAATAATCCTTCAGAGAAGATGCACTGGTGAGATGACAGACCAATGGGCAAGTCTGTATCATTAAAGCATTGCAGCCAGCCCCTTTCTGTGCCTTAGGTTTTTTTCCCACTGTTGCTTCATTTAGAATACTCACAGAAGTCAGGAAACCATTGAGGAGTCATGAAAAGGGAGATCGAAATAGAGCTGTAAAGGGAAACAGTGAACAATGGATCATGAAGAGCTCAGTGGGAAAGGGTATTGGAAGGCAGAGAATAGCAGGACATGTGGGATGGATGCTAACATTAAAGAACTTTCGTAAAAATAACCATCTGGGATCTACTACTGCAGATGCATCCTAAAATATACACATCTACAGATTTAAATTTTTAAATGGAACTAGCTTACAATGGGTTAACAATGTTCTGACCCAACACCACAGGCTGACAAACACACATTCCAGTGCCAGAAATGGATTACTATTTTGGAGCCATTGGCCAGTGGGGCTCCATAGACAACCAAACATTATAGGCTTTTGCCATTGCTGTTGTCTACTTTCTAGAATTTGACAGTGAGCCCCTATTGCTGAAGATACCACATTTTGAGTCATCAAACATGGAGAAATAAAGCTGGTGTTGACCAAGAAGCTTCATCCCTACTGGATATCTTTCATAGCGCTGGAAGACACTATGCACACTATTGGAGGAGAGAAGTAATCATCAGTCTTGCATAGCTGTGAACTATGTGAGCTACAATAATGACTGGCATGGTAGAACACACCCATTGGTGCAATAGTGGCATGGATATAATGGGAGTAACCAAACAACCACTTACTGTTGGATATAAGATCAGTTCCACAAGATATAACTCACAGCTGGCATTGGTAAAGGAGCTAATAATCTGTAACTAAACAGGTAATGGATCCCAGAGGAGGACCAACTACAATAACTTGGTATTAAATGACTCTTTCACTACAGTCATAATTTAGTATACCTCTCACTCCTCATCAGAGAAGCTTCTTTTCACAGTAGATGATGACTAGCAGAGACCTATAACTGGCCAAAGCTCAGAAAATAAGAGACTGTGGAGTGTTCAGCATGTTTAGCCCTAAGTAGGATATCTATATCATATCTCCTCCCAAGACTCAGGGATCATTGCATTAGACTGGCAGAAAGATTATATGAGCCAGTGGAATTGGATGATGACAACAAAACAGTTTTTATAAATATAAATATATATTTAGCTAATAGGAAAATATAATATATACATACATATATATGTATATATATATATATAGTGTGTATGTGTATGCATACACACACACACACACACACCAGTATGAAGATGGAGGAGGATGGCACCAAGGCAACCCCTAGAAGATATTGGTGATTAATAGCTGCTGTGAGAGCGAATATCAATTTTCATTGAGTGTGACCCCTGGTAGATCAACCACACCCAGCTGGCAAGGTTTTGTGTAAGTCCCCACGACTGCTGTGAGTCCATGAGTAAAATAGACACATCATGCCCAGAAGACAGCATTTCACTGCACTTTCCCACACCCTCTAGCTCTTATGCTTGTTCTGCCTCCTCTTCCAGAATGTTCCCTGAGCTTTGTTGGCATGGAAAGTGGGGTAGGGTTGATATAAGTGCTCCATTTAGGACTAACCACTCAGTCTTCTGTTCTCTGACTTTTCTCATATGCTGTCTGTGAAGACTCTTGAATCATATTCTCCCACATAGGAAGTGTTCCTTAATTTCATGCTTATGAAGTACAGTAGAGCTTCAGATGTTACGACTGATTTCACATCTTTTCATATTTTTATTTGTTTGTGGTTAGTTATCTCAAGGGGGAACTTCCATTTGTTGGATGCAAGTATTAATTTGGATATGAAGATTCCATCTTGTCAAAATATTCTGCTTCAGAACTATACAAAAATAAATGTTAACTTGAACTGATAAGATGGCTCAGCTGTAAAGGTATTTGTTTCCAAGCCTGATGACCCTATTCAATCCTCAAGACCTCCATGTTTGAAGGAGAGTACTGACTCCTGCAAATATTCCTCTGACTTACACTGTCATGCTTGATAAGTCTACCTCCACCATAAACAAAATAAAATAAGGAAAACATGTGAGTTAACTAATGTACCACACAATATGTCATATCAACTCAAACACATTAAGTTGAAAACCATACTAGCCATTGTCTAACCACTCAGCAGTCCATTATCCTATTCACACACATTCAACTGTGGCCACTTATTGATGTGCATATAAAATTTTTATTTGTTCACTTTATGTTTTGTGGAATATGAAATTGTAGAAGCTGTTTTAGAAGCTTATTATCTACTACTATGGATGAGGCTTTTCCAATATAGAACACGACAGTATTTGAAAAGATTTAGCACACATCTATTAAAATGCCCTGAGACATTAAAACAAAAAGTCCTATTCTGTTGAGTTAGTGAAGTTGTCTTAGGGGTGAGGAAATTGAGAGCATTCATGGGGAGAAATTTGACCATTATGCTAGTTTCAAATCTGTCACAACTCTTACTCTGTCTTTCACTTCATTGGTCAAGATTAAAATCAGGGACTCAGCCCTGATTATTTCCTTGCTTTATTTCTTGCTCACAACGTGATCAGAAGTAATTTTTCTGAGGCTGGCGTTGAATGGAACAGATTTGAATGATTGCTTCAGTCCTCAACAAATCTAATTTGCCCCTATTTTCTTTGCTTTTGAGCTGTTTTCTATTATTAATCCCTCTCTATGGTGACCAGGGTGTTGTGCATTCTAAAGCAAATATCACAGACTTAAAGTCATAAATGACTTCCCTGTAAACCCACCCCCATCCCCGCAATTATCCTGCTGTTGAATGGGTATTTTTCCTTTCTTTCACATCTGTACATTGAGATAATATCAGTTGGGACTGGGTTTGGTTTCTGATAACAGAAATTATACAGCTTAAAGGAGAAGGGAGCTTACTATCACGTAAAAACATTTTAACATAGGGGCTCAATTCAGGGCTGTTTTGTGTCTCCACAGAGGAGTCAGAGCTCCAGGTCAGTTCCACTCAATGCTCTGAAATACTGTCAGGGCCACTTTTGCATCCTAGCCAGCAGGGTGGCAGAAATCAGAGCAGGAAAATATAGTATGCTGAAAACCAACCAACTCACCAATCACCAATCACCAAACCAAACCAGGCCAAACCAAACCAAACCAAGGCCAAACCAAACCAAACCAAACCAAACCAAACCAAACCAAACCAAACCAAACCAAACCAAACCAAACCAAACCAAACCAAACCACATACACAAGCTGTCTTCAGAGTGTGCTTTTAGGAAGCTGAAACCTTTCTACCCCCATGCCACTGACTGGGATTGAGTCCTTGATCTTACCACAGTTTCAGTGGAAGCTAGGCAAGTGTTCTCTTCTTGTGCCATGAGTGCAGAGATTAAAACTAAAAAGGAAGGTAATAAAGTGTCCTGCCTGGGGTATCTGTTCCCTTGGTGTTTTGTCTTTCTGTCCACTCTCATTTTCCTCAGACCATGTTTATTTTCCTAACCCATGGTTTCCAGTACTATTTGACATTATAATTTGCCATGACTCTATATGTTCATATTGTCAAGTTGATGGTATATTAGTTTGTGTGTGTGCAAGGCAACTTGACAGATAATTGCTAGAGCAGACATATTTAACTCAGACTTCACACAAATAAGAAATATCGAAGTACTGAAGTCACGGGGGTAGTTATCGACACCTGATCAGGAAAGAGGTTACCAGAGGCCTGACCACAGCTCGTGTCCTGTAAGTTTCGTTTGCTTTGCATATTGTCCAGTTTCTTTCAGATACTTTACACTATTATGCCATCTAGATAAACTTTACCTGTGAGACACTTAAGCCTGGGGGGAACTCACGTGACTTTTAACCAAAACCTATTGTCTCCTTTACTTGGAGAATACGGGGTGAATAAAGACAGGCCTCCTGAGGTCTCAGGCTTCCTCATGGGTTTTAGGTCACTTGTGGAGAATTACAGGGACACCATTATGGGAACTTGTCATGTAACTAGTCCCCAAATTTACTATCAAAGCCAGGTCTGAAGACCTGCAGGGACAGGTGTCTCCTTTCCCTGGGTCTGACTTCATGAGTGTATTAAGCAAGAAGGTTGGACTTGATGCTGCCAATTTCATACCCCAGTGGACATCATTTCCATTGTATTTGATGCATCACTTAGCTATTCCAGGCACACAGAGTGCAAAAACGATGGTATCTGCGGGGTCGGCTAATACAAATGAGCTTAGGTAATGCCTAAATCTTTTTCAGTTTGGAAAATTCATATTTGCAGGGGGCTGTGTAATTGCCTATCACCTTCCTTGGTCTACTGCCTCAAGCTTTATTTTTTCCATCTCAAGAAATTATACCATAGACTGAATAGAGCATTCAAAATTCTTCTGAGTCTTTTGGTCACTCAAAAAATGCTGTAATATGTGAATAGTCCTTCACTATGTTCAGTTATAACTTATTTATAGCTCTTTTATTCTGGTCTTGAGAACTTATCTCTTGGCTCATTTAGCATAACTTTTCATTGACTCAAGACAGGGTGCTCACACGTAACACAAGGTGAGGGTATCCATGAAGTTCACCAACTTGAGTTGTGAATGTATTTTTCATTTTTCTCCAATATGTTTTCTGTTAACTTTATAAATCAAACTTTTTCTGTGCAAGAAACAGCTCATGTTTAGAGAGAAAATGCTGTAACTTTTATTTAATTGAATAAAACAGCAGGGGTTCATGATTGTCGGTGGGGTCATGGTTTGTTCCAGACCAGGATGGATAATTTTGTTAACCACATGTTGTACGTCATCATTATGACCCTAAGTTAGGGCAGCTGATTCATGATTTCCTTAGCAATAAGTAAATGTATAAGCATGTTTTATTATTGTGATAAAATAAACTTGAACACACAGTTTATCTGGTTTTTATGGAACACATAATCCTTATAATGGGTCATAGTAAACAGGTATAAATTGTGAACTATTCAATTTGAGGTTCATGATTAAAAAATACAATTACTAGACAATATTTTTAGTTCACTGACATATTAGATCAACATCAGTACTCTCAGAAATCAAGTTAGATGCAGAATGAAGTATTTTCCACAGCTTAGATTATTCCACAAGGGAAAAGAAGATAGGCTCTTCATAGAGGCAGGAATAAAGCACTGCTCAGAACTTTAGTTACTAGAAAATTGATGGGGCCACAAATTTCAAGATTGAATGTGTCTATTAGAACATGGAATTAAACTTTTAAAAATTCCATTCTTGACTCCTTGTGTTAAATGTTCAAGGCAGGGTGATCTGATAAGTTAATGTGATACCTGCTTGCAATGTCTGGAGTGGCAAGGAGAAAGTCATTGTAAAGGGCAAATATGATGCTGCAGTATTCACTGTTCCTGGTCTCCGATGAGTCTACTCTTCTCCACTCACATGGGGTTCAGTGATGTGACTTTTAATCCAAGGATGTCTGAGTGGAGGTGATGTTCACTTTGCCACAGCGGACACTTCCTTCGGGATCATTGTGATCTATTGTGTTCTATTCCTGCTGACTGAAGTCTGGCATGTTTAAGACATGCTTCTTAGTTTGTGTCCAAGAACAAAGATGATTTGGAGGAAAGCTGTAGATAATCTGCAGAGGGCAGGCAATATAAGCCAAACACATAAGGCTTTGTTGTGGATGTCTCAGGCTTGAGCTTGTTGACTCCTGCAGTGTAACTGAGCTTAAGTGTAGAGACATACTAGGAATGTGGGGAAATGTTTGGTGTGTCCCACATTGATGTGGGTTAAGTGATTAACAAACAGAGAAGCAATGGAATTGTATTAACAGGGAGAATGCAGAGAAGCAATGGAATTGTATTAACAGGGAGAATGTATGCTGTGAACTTAAAGCAGACCCCTCTTGCTCAAGCATTGTGAATGCAGGTGCTTAGACACAAGACTCTGCAGTAGCTGCAGCAGCATTAGAATGCTAAAGATATTGTAAATCAGTATAACAAGATCATAAAATGGGACTGATTATTGTGGAGGCAATTGTTAGAGTGTGCCTACGTGTGTGTGTGTGTGTGAATGTGTGTGTGTGTGCGTGTTTGCTTAAGGATGTGTGGTGTATGTGCATGTGTATGTACTCTTGGAGGCCAGAGGAAGATGTCAGGGTGTCTCTTATTCCTTTGAGTAGGGTTTTTGTCACTGAAACCAAAGGTAGGTTGGCAGTCAAGGAGCTCCAGAACCCTTCTTATCATTGCCTATTCTAGGATTCCAGGTCCATGTGGCTGGGGCACGCCTGCATATTTACGGTGTTGGGATTTGAACTCAGGTCCTTATGCTTGCATGGCAAATTTTTTTTTTTTTTTTTGGTATTCAGGACAATTGCTCCTTCGGGAATAAACTTCCGGAGAGAAGAGCTGAGATTCTAGATCTGGAGAAAAGCTGCACACATTGAGTTGCTGCTCCCTTTCCAGAAACTCAAAGGCAAATGGGAAAGCGAGGACCTAAGAAACCTTGTTTTACTTTTTAATCTCGGGACTCTGCACTTTATTTGAATGTGGTGTGGGAGGCCATAGTAGTAAAGCATTTGGGGTGTTAGTAAGAAACATTGTGCTGTTCTCCACCATACTTACCTAGGCAGGAAAACAATGTATACAAGTTGTACAAGGGGATACCTGGATGGGGAGATGGAGAAGGAGAAAATGGCCAGTTTCAATATTCCTATTGGAACATTGTTGCTACATGATAGAAATACATGTTTTCAAGTTAGGACCAACAGCAAGTGCATTCTTTTAACCTTCTGAGCTGGGTGGAGCCACATGGTTATCCACACTCTCCTTTGTCTGTCATCGCTTTTACTTCTTTGTAGCCTATGCAGTTACACTATTTAGATTTCCCCAGGCTTTTGTGATTAACCTACTTTTCAAAATCTTCTGTGGATTTTATCTGCTTCTAGATAATACCAATACAGTATACAGGCATGTAAGAATTATGTTTTATTGCAACACTGACTTCCCCGAAAAGACCCTGACTTTTCCAGTAAGAATTATTTTTTATTGCAACATACAATCATGTGTATGACTTGTACATGGGGGCTTTTCCACACAGCCATAGGATCTTCCTTTAGCTCCTCATTCATTTAACAAGCGGTCACTTAAGTTCTTTCTTTGTCTAGTGTGATGCTCACAAGTGAGTTTTGGGGTGGAAAGAAGTTGGAGTTCTCTGTCAAGGCAGTTCACGCCTGTGCTTAATTCCAGCCTTGGCTCAAACCAGATATGAAGGATGCTATTTCAAAGTTTCCCACTCTTTGTCTCCAGGTTTGCAGGGCAGGGTTTAGAGAGTGCAGCACTGGAACACTGACGGCAGGTTCTGGAGCAAGCTTCTGCAATGGGACTTTTGCTTGTAGAACTTCCTATGTGTGAATTCAGCAGGAAAAATTTAAAAACAATTTCCCACCATTGCTCTGATTGATGGCTGACAGGATTGTTTTGTAAAACATTTTGGTCTCCTCCTCCTCTCTCTCATCTCACTAAATTACCTGGTACTTGGGTAGCAAGTGATGGCTCAGCAGGAGAAGTGCAAGCTGCACAAGCCAGGCAATCTGGGTCTCATCCTTGGAACCCACATTAGAAAAGAAAAGCCAGATGAAGCAAAACTGCATCTGTATCCCCAGAACTCTTAGAGTGAGATGGACTTCAGAAAGGAGAATGATCTAGAAACTCTCAGGCCATGTAGCTTGGATCAGGCAGCACAGCAGAAAAAAGAGAGACCCTGTCTCAACAAGGAAGAAGGCAGAGACCAACAAAATGTCCACAATTAAATACACCATGCACACATGTACACACACACACACACACACTACACACACACACGATGATAGATAGATGATGGAAGAATAGATGATAGATAGTAGATAAATATTAGATAAATAGATTGTGGTGATATATTGTTTATGATCTAATAAAGCTTGCCTGGAGATGAGAAAGCAAAGCTAGCTACAGCTATAAAAACTGGGCAGTGGTGGCACATACCTATAATCCCAGGACTCATGAGACAACGGCAGATGTATCTCTGTGAGTTCAAACCCACCCTGAGCTACATGAGAGTGAATCAGTCTAAAAGAGAAACAGAGCTCATGCCTTTAATCCCAGCACTAGAGAGAATATAGGGAGCTCAGTGCAGTCTCAGGAGCAGTCTGAGGTTTGGTGAGGAGCAGTGCAGTCTGAGGTTCAGTGGATCACCCCTTTGGTCTGAGCATTGGTAGAAGTGAGAGCTCTCTGTTGGCTTGATCTGTTTTTTTCTGATCAGATATCTCTGATCTTCAGCTTGAACCCCAATATCTGTCTCTAGGTTTTTATTATTCATGCTAAGATAGATTAGATAGATAGATAGATAGAAGCAACACGCTATTGTAAGTATAGTGAATGTCTTCTGAGTCTTTCTTTGGATCCATTCGCTGCAGTTGAACTTAGTATGATTGACAGGAGTGCACACTCCTCATCTATGGCTCAGCACTTCAGAAAGTTCCCTGGCCTCCACTGTTCTGTTCTCCAAAGTTTCCTCCATTTGTTAGTTACTAAAACTAATTTCTTTCTGCTATTATTCACCTCACAGGATCACTGTCCTCAACTAGCCCATTCAGTTCCCCCCAACCTCTGGCTGTTGCTGTGTGGACAATACTGGTTGAGGGTTGTACCTGAACACAGGGCCCACACAAGGGCTTGCTGCGCAGTAGCATGTGTTAGGCTGGTTGCAGCCGTGTGCATTAACTCTGGAGTCCCCTCACTTGCAGGTAACATGGGCTTGGGCAGCCCTGCTATAGGGACAGCTCTGTTGAGGTTGTTACATCATGAGATGAGACAGAAAGACTTTCTGTGAACTGCACAGTAGGCTGGTTCCTGAGCAATGGAGGATGATTTAATTACTGTGTATCTGCAGCAGAGAGCAAAGGAGAATCAAGCTTCTATTAAGATTACTAAAATAATAATTGTGCTTGGCTTAGCATAAAAATCACATTGCAAAAACAGTCTGAATACTTTTTAAATTTAGAACCACTATTCTTTTGGTTTTTTAAAAATATTTTTTTTATTGTTGAGATCATAATGTAATTATAACAGTCTCACAGCAAACTCCCTGACTTTTTTTCTCTCACAATCTTTCCATCCTTAGCCATCAGGGAAATGCAAATCAAAACTACCTTGAGATTTCATCTTACATCAGTCAGAATGGCCAAAATAAATAAAACAGGTGGAGATGATATCTCATGCTGGTAAGGATGTGGAATAAAGGGACACCCACATCCACTATAGAGGTGCCCTATATGGCGCCAGTCACTCTTTGCACATTGTCTGGTTGTGGGTCTGAAGCCAGATAGAGCAGGGACCTAGAGGGAAACCAAATATTACTGTTCTTTTAAAGGACTTCAGCCATAAAATGACTGCCAATGACTCCCAAGATCATTGCCTTGCTCAGCTATCGTCAGAGATGGGTACAAATACAGTACTAGCAGGCTCACAAGCAGACAATGGAGAACACTAAACAAACAAATAAGCAAATAAAACCAAAGTCTTCTAAACATAGCAGGCCCAGTGCCCAAGAGAATACACAGAGATTGTGTAGAATGAATGCATGAAGTCTGCACTGATCTACTCCAGAAGGGATTCCAGTGATGAGAGATTTCAACACATTCTCTCATTCTTAACCTAGAATCTATCTCTAATGGATAACTACTTGCAAATGAAAAATTAGTTCTATTAAAAGGATACAAACCACTGTTTCATTTTTTTTTTTTTTTTGGTTTGTTTGGTTTTCTTTTTTACCCCTCTTCTGTTTTTCAGGGACTACCACTTTAAATGGCATTCATGGGGCACATTGCTCAGAACTACTTGAGGAATCCAGTCCTTTCCCAGAGGCCTCATGATCCTATTCAGTCTGCTTTTATCTTCTGGTGACTTTGCATAGTCATTTGGACTCTGTCAGGATGGTTGGAGCCTTTCTTCTGAACCTGTCTGGGCCTTCAGGTGCAGCCTCCCTAGGTGTGGAGAGCAAGCTCTTTCATGTGGGATATTTGAGTACATCATGTGAAGATGTATCTCTGTCTTTCCTTGTCCGCCTAAGGCAACTTCTGATTGGTTTAATAAAGAGCTGAATGGCCAGTAGCCAGGTAGGATGTGATAAGCAGGACTTTTGTGTGGAGATAGGAACTCTGGGAACAATCTGAGAGGCCCGAGGTTCACCAGACTGATGTGGAGGAAAGCCAGAAATACAGTATGGAGGAGAGGTTACAAGCCATGTGGCAGAATGTAGATTAATGTAAATGGGTTTATTTAAGTTATAACAGCTAGTTGGGAACAAGCTTAAGCTAAGTTCAAACTTTCATACTTTTAAAATTAATTAATTAATTAAATCTTCATTTTACATCCAAACCACAGTTCTCTCTCCCACTACTCCTCCCACTCCCCCATACCTCCCCCACGTGCCCACCCCCTCCATCCACTCTTCTCAATGGATAAGGGCTCTCATGAGGAGTCAGCAAAGTCTAGCATATTATAAATTGGGTCAGAACCAAGCCCTCACCGCCCCCCCCCATTAAGGCTGAGCATGGCATCCCACTATGAATGGGCTCCAACAATCAAGGGATAGGTCTTGGTCCTACTGCTAGGGGCTTCTCAGATAGCCCAAGCTTCACAATACTCTGGATTCTCTTCAAATCATATAAATCTTTTACCTTTTGCAAACCACTCTTAAGGGTGGGTCCTTTACCAAGTGGTAGATGGCTAACGCAAAACAAACTCAGTGGCAAAAACGGAAGGAAAAACTTTTAGTAATACTGTTTTTTATAAATGATGTATTTTTATTTTATATTCTTTGGTGTTTTGCCTGTCTACATGTCTGTGTGAGGGTTTCAGATCCCCTGGGACTAGAACTACTGCTTTATGATTAACCAACATATGTATGCAAAAATTTCATGTTATTAAAATGCATTCTTCTTATATATTCTTTTAATCAGTATTGAAAATTTTAAACATACACATGATATGGCATTTAGAAAACAGCATTATGCTGTTGCTCTCAATTTGATGGTTATATTTTGGTACTTTTTGTTACCCTTTCTTGTTCATCGTTCCTATTCCTTAATTTTGGATGAAGTTTGAACCTGCTCTTCTACCAAGATTTGGTGATTTTTCCTACAGAAGAGGGAAGAAAGATATTGAAAAGTGATAGGATGCTTAAACCAGGACGCAGATGTAGTTGGTGGTGCCCTCTGCTTTTAAGGTTCTAAAGAGCATTTCATATTTCTTATCCCTTTGGTCATTTGAGTTTAGAAAGACCAGGTATACTTTCTGGCCAAGGTCAGAATGTCTTCACATCCCTGTCACTGCTGTCACAGGGGAGAAATACACTGCTCTTCTGCTATCTCTTTCCCTCCTCCCCCCTCCTGTCCCCCTCCCCTCCCCTCCTCTCCCCTCTCCCCTCCCCCCTCCCCTCCCTTCTCCTCCCCTCCCCTCCCTCCTCTTCCTCTCCCCTCTCCTCCCCTCCCCTCCCCTCCTCTCCTTTTTTCCCCGTTTATTCTCCCTCCTTCCTCTCTCTTCATATCCTCTCTTCTATCTTCAAGACTCTTAAATTTCTCAGTGTAAAAAAAACAAAACAAAACAAAACAACAACAAAACCTCAGTTAACGATACTTGATTAACGGAATTTGTTTCAGCAATTTTACTTACATACTTCCTGAATTGCTCACAGATTCTAGCATTTCTTAATTGGCTAGCCTACCTGGCCCTTGTTTTTCTGTTTCTCAGCTTTTAAATAACAAAATTACTAAACCCCAGGAAAGTGTGACAGCGGTGTTCAGGGCGTCATTATTGGGTTGACAAAACAAGCCATTTTATATGTTGGGCAATCTGATGTCATGCCAGGGTACAAAAGGGGGTTTTAGCATTAATTTTTTTTTTCATACTTTTGAGGCTGTCATGGTGAGAAACTCAAAAGGGAATGACTTTAATTGTGTACTTTGTATACCTACCGACCTTGCCGATGGTATCAAAATGCAGGCTCTAAAATCATCAGGGTTTTGAAATTTCATCAATTTACCTGAGATAGATTGTTATGTGATACATTATAAAGATACTGATTTAGCCTTTCTTTTATGTGTGTAAGTTTTTGGCCTCTATGTATATAAGCGCACTACATGCAGTAGTGGCTGTAGAGGCCGGAAGAGGGCGTGGGTACCCCTTGAACTGAGCTTGCAGGGTGGTTGTGAGTGCTGTGTTGGTGCCGAGATACTTCGATCTGATCTTCTGTAAGAGCAGCAAGCGTGCTTAACTGCTGAGTGATCTCCCTCCAGCCCCAAATAATCTGCCAGCAACTACTTAAGGGATGCAGGATGTTTGTGATTTAGTGCTTCACAAAGGATATAGCCCAGCATGGCGAGGGAGGCATACTGGCCGTGGGTGAGAAGGTTGGTCACTTTGTAGTCAGGAAAGAGAGGAGATGGCCTGGCTTATCAAAAAGACTCACTTCTTCAGAGACATTCCACCTCCCGGGAGTTCCACTGACTTTCAGCACAGCACCACCATTTGGGCACCAAATGTTCAATGCAGGAAACTTCCAGGATCTTTCTTTCACATTAAGACTACAACTAACACTTCCTTCCATGTTTGCTCTAGCTTCAAGACCATTTTCCATTCTGATGGGATGGGTAGATCTTCTCAGCAAGGTGACTGGGGGTGTGGGCTAGGCAAAAATAATAATAATAATAATAATAATAATAATAATAATAATAATAATAATAATAAAAGAAAGAAAAATTTTCACATGTTGGTCCTGGAAGATCAGTGGATGACTATAAGGTACCAGTTCGTGCCATGCTCACCAGGCAGGTTGCTTGTGGAAATCAGCTTAACCAACTGGAGGGAGCCCAGATCAATTCAGATGCTCTTCCTAGAGTCTTGTATGAAGTGGCCATTGGAAGCATTTAATGGAGCAGATGGGCTCTTGGAATGTGGCAAGTGGCATCTGGTGACAAGAGTCTGCTTTCTCTGACTTGGAGTCATTTAAATTTTAAATTGGGGCTGAGGAGGAGATGCAAGCTTGCAGGATTCCAGAGACTGCTGTTGGCTTTCTCTCCAATGAGCAGATGTTTTCCTTGGTGATGTTCCCACACAGACCCCTAGTAGTGAGATTAACAACTCCATCTTTTAAGGCCTTCATTATCAGGACCAAAGTGACTTTCAGATGGGCAAGTAACATTTAGTCACAGTGTGAGCACATACTTCAGTAGCTGGGAAAAGAAGTCACAATGCCTTGTTTAGCTATTTGCACAGTAACAACAAAAACCACAGAAAGAATTTACAGCCATACCAAGCTGTGTTTTCCAGATCTGGAGCTGGCTCAGATACTTGGACAGGAGAACAATCTCACTTAGAGAGATATTGACAGACAAGAATAAAAATCCACCATTAAAGGAAGTGTGCCATGGACTGTTTCCTGCAATGTGGTTGTAGTTGTTGGTGGCGGCTGGAGGAAAAGATCACACATTATATCTGCCAGTTCCTTCCTCTTTTTGAGGAGGAACCAGAAGTAGAAGACAACTGTAAGAGGTAGCCTACTGCCAAGATGATGAAGACAGCTGGTGGAGCCCACAGTCTGTGAGCTCGGATGATGCCCAGCTGACCAGCTTCTAGTTATAAATCCGATCCACAAGCATTACATTTAGAGCATCGAACATTATTTTACAAACTCAAATGACTCTCCGAGTATTGCTTCTGAAAGCAGAAGCATTTGACATGACTTGGGCTTGAAAAGCTGGGAAAGGGTTCTATTTACAGAAGTTAGCAATGGTAGGGTTGGGAAAGTCCATATAGACAATTGCCAGTATCTAGGAAGTTAGCAATCTTCTTGTATCCATGTATTCCTGTGTGTTTCTTTGTGCATATAAAGATTTGTTTTGCTCAGCAATGCTCATTGTATCCGCTGTTTTTCTGTTGCCGTGATAAAACATCACAACCAAGAGCATCTCATAGAAGGGAGGGCATTTCCAGAAGGATGGTTTCACTGTGGCATGAAACATGGCAGTTAGGATCTGGTTTGGTAGCTGGAGCAGGAAGGTGAGAGCTCACATCCTCAGCTGAAATCACAAAGAAGAGAGAATAAACTGGAAGTTGGACAAAGATATGTACTCTCAAAGTCCGCCTCGGTGACAACCAGTGCCACCAACTGGGACTAAACATCAAATGGTTGAACCTTTAGGAGAAAATTTCATTTCAAACCACCATACTCACTGAATATTTGTTTGCCCAATAGCTGACAGGCTTTTCCTTAGCATGGTGTTCAATGTCATGTACAGTGATGATTTGTCCATTACTGAAAGTTTGGCTCTGGTTGACCTTTGGTTTATATATGAGGTTAGGTTATGGCTAATAGGAGGTTAGAACCCTCCAGGGAAATCTAGTCTTTAATAGAGGCTAGGAATATGAGAATCACCTACCACGTTGTGTTTGTGCATTAGGAATGCGTCACTCCATAGAGGACCAGAGGAGGTTACAAGCTGCCAGTTTCATGTGCACCTTGCTCTGAGAAATGTCCCCCCTCCCTCCCCAGCACACTCTCCTCCCACACCCCCCAGGGGACAGTGTGAGAAGCATCTCACTGTTACTTCCTGTGTTTTTGTCTTGTTTGACTTTTCTTTGCCAAGGGCATACACACATAGAAACACAAAGTACCCAAGGATGTGGGTGATCTCCGTGTTCTAGCTCAGATGTTCTTTGTAGGAACAGAGGCTATTTCTTGTTGTTTGTTTTTCATCTCTTTATCTTGAGGATATATATTCTATCAAATATTCTTCAGGGAAACAGAAAAATTCACTCTAAAATCTGGATGACAAATATTTAACATTTGAGCCATATGTACAACCTCATAGGAAAAAAAGGTTTTTCAAGTTTTATGTGGCTTAAGATGTATATATACATATACGAAGTGAATATATGAAATAATGTGTAATACATAAAATAAAATATGTAAGTAAAAAGATAAAAGATAGTCACTTGAACATAAATTAGTTAAGCCAATCTAAAATGTTTCTGAAATACCAGAGAAACCTGTGATATATTTTTAAAGCTTTCCCACAATGTAGCCACTTCCATTGGATTCTTACTCAGTTCCAAACATAGAAAGATGAGAAGATATTTTAGATTATTCATATTTGAATACTGTCCTTAGGTCTTTCTCCTGGTAGGTGAAAGGTATTAAGTTGGGTAAGTAATATTGTAGTGCGAAAAGAGATGGCTAACATTTATAGAGCACAGTCTTCCTCACCTCTAACATGAGAAGATGATTAAGGCTAAAATTGGCAGTAGATTGGAAAAGGCATTCAAGTATCTAAACTTATTTCTCATTGTTCCAATGGTTTAATGGGTATATTAGCTACTTTTCTGTTGCTATGAAAAAAACCATGACCAAAAGCAAATTAGGGAAGAAAGGGTTTATTGCCAGTTATAGTTTAAGAAGCAGAGTCCACGATGGATGAGAAAGCATGGAAAATTATGGAAACATATGTCAAGAGCCGTGCATTGACTGAATGCATTTCCATCCATACACAGGAAGCAGAGAGAGAGAGAGAGAGAACAGGATGTGAGACCAGGCTATCCACATGCAAATCCTAGTCTCTGCATTTGTTTTTTCTTTAAGACAGGGTTTCTCTGTATTTCTTTGGAGCCTGTCCTGAAACTCGCTCTGTAGACCAGGCTGGCTTTGAGTTTACAGAGATCCTCCTGCCTCTGGCCCCTGAGTACCACGACGGCTTTGATCCCAGCACTCGGGAGGCAGAGGCAGATCTCTGAGTTCAAAGCCAGAGTTCTACAGAGCGAATTCCAGGACAGGCTCCAAAGCAATACAGAGAAACTCTGTCTTGAAGAACAAACAAACAAACAAACAAAAAGGGGGGCACTAAGGCCAGACTGCAAAGCCTGCAAATCCTAGCATAGTGACATCATTTCTCCAGCAAGACTTATCCTACTAAAGGTTCCATAACCTCTCAAATAGCACCACCAACTGGGACCAAGGGTTCAAGTACATGAAACTTTGGAGGGCGTTTTTCACCCAAACAACCACGGTACTATTTTGCAGTTGTCAGATTCCAGGTTTCTCTGTGTTCCCATTTCTTCCTCCTCTCCACATTTAAAAGGGAGCGTTGAGGGGATGGTACAAGTTCAAGTACCATTATTGGACTATTGAACTACGGTGGACTTTGCCAAGCTATGAAGAGATGCTTGCTATTTTGAGCCCTTAAGCTGAATGTTCCACCAGGGAACATTTTCAGTTGTGGATAGCTTATACTCATAACTTCACAGTGCCAAGCGAGAGTAACCTAGGAGACAATCCTCTGAAAATGTCTGTGAGAGAGTTTCTAGAGTCACGGAGGTGGGAAGATACACTTCAAACGTGGGCAGCCATCCTCCATGAGCTGGGGTTCCATTTCTGATACAAAAGGAGAAAATGAGCCGAGTGGAGTACCAACGTCCATCTCTCCATTTCCTGCCAGTGGGTGCGTGTGACCAGCTGCCTCACACACCTTCCACCATGGATCCCCACCATGAGGGGCTGTAGCCTCAAACTGTGAGCTAAAAAATACCTTCCCTTCTCCTCATGACAGCAGTGATTACTACAAGAGTGCTTTCCTGGGGACAGTGCTTGCTTGAAGCTTGTCTTACAGACACATGCTTGCAGGTTTTCAGCGACATCATCTTCCGTCCATCTTTTACCCTGGGAGGCCTTTCATCTGTGGGTTTCTAAGCTGTAGATGAAAGGATTGAGAGTTAGGAAAGGAAGCATAAACAAAACCAGTGTGGGGGTAATTTAACTTCTAAGGTGACTTGAGACCAAACGCTTCTTTATCATCCCATGAGGCCTTGCCCAATTGACCAGGGAAGTCCAAATATTGCTTGGAAAGAAATATCATTTAAGTAAATGAAGTAATTTTTTTTTTACCTGGATTGTTGTCTTTTTACTTCTCTGGGGAACTTGGGGCAGTGCTTTCAAGATAATTGAGAACTTGTGTTTTCAGGCAGTAAGCATGATTATATTTTTCCCAAAAAAGGATGACCTTGACTCAGTCTGATTTGATTTTTGAAATGCTTTCTTTGTTTTGTCTTTAGAAACATACCTACTCTAATTTGTCACAGGCAGAGGTATCAAGCTACGACTTACAGGAAAATACAAACATCTTTGCTAATATGAAGTCTGGAGAATCTGCATGTGCCCTAATTGTACCATAGGGCAGTTAACAAATTACTTAAGCAAACAGACATATTTTGGGTGTCCAACACGTGATGCTATGTTCTACATTATGCTTTAACCAGGGCTTCTCACTTAAGGCCCTGGAATTCTTTCTCGATGCAAAACTGATTTTCATAAGGTCAGTATGGACCTCACGAGAGTGTACATAAAATCTTTTATATGTGCATTAATTTGAAAGTACAGGTCCTTAGCTTTGCTGGAATTTCTAGAGGGATAAATGGCCTACAAGCATTGGAAAGCAGCATTCTTTAAGGTCACTGTTCTTGACTTTCGTTTCTCTGGTATCTTCTGGCACAATAAGTAGGGAGCTAGGTTGGGAGGGGAGATTATGAGCATCATGGGAGCTGATAGCCACCTGGAATTTATGACATAAGGATTTCAGGGAGAAAGGTAGACATAGGGGACAGGTCTCAAATAGGCGCTGGAGGATGTCTTCATACTCCCTGTACCTGCCCACAACATAGTCAAGTAGAAAGTCATTGATTTGGTGGGTAAGTTTATATAGCTAAATAGTAAACATACTTCAGGCAGGTTGGGGTGCTTTCCAGAAAGGGATCTTACTAATACGCACGACAGGCAGAGGAATGTGAGAATGTGGGAATGTCATAGTGTTGGTTGCTTTATAGTGGACCTTGGAGCTTGAGAAAATGTAAGAATTTAATGAAAAGACTTGAAAACTGGCATAGAGAAATTTGGATGATGGAAAGGAGTGAAAAATATGTGTTTCCGGGTTGCAAAAGGGTATCCGAATATGGAAATGTGTAGTATAGGAGTCAAGTGCAAATACATTAATGTTGAGCTTCAGATAAAGGACTCTTCTGCAACTCAATTCACCATTGCTGGCTGGCAATACTTTTCATAGTGGAATTTGCTATGTCAAAACTCTCCTTCCTTTTATTCCTATGGATTGAGCATGCTGTCACTATATTATTATTATTGTTATTATTTTGTGTGTGCACATGTATGTGTTTCACAACATGTGTGGAGATCTTGTCCCTCTATGTAGGACCTTGGGATTGAACTCAGATCCTGAGCCTTGGAAGCAAGTGCTTTCCCCCACTGATTCCTCTCACCAGCCTCATTTAAGGTTTTTGATCACACTTTTTTTCTAATGATCACATAAACTCATTGTGAGCACTGCTTTTGGTGCAGGTCTCAAAATTCAGTGTGGTATACTTAAAGATACATCAAATTTAAAAAGAAACCCCTATGGTTTCTCACTGAGTTATTTAGAACTCAGATTTATGCTCCAAATATTTGGAGTGGTTCCCCCCCCCCCCAGGCTTCTTTCATTGATTGTTTTCCAATTGAGGTCACTTGTGATCAAGGGCACAGTGATTTCTACTCTCTTAAATTTATTTAGATGTATCATGGTTCAGAATGTTGTCTCTTATTGCTTGTTCTGTGTGAGTTTTGGGAGAATGTATATTCTACTGTGGTGTGAAATGTCTTGCAAATGTCAATTAGAACTGATTTGGTACACTTAAACTTTGTCCTTACTGATTTTCCCTCTGCTACATTTGTCTGTTTCTCTAACTATCCATTTTCAACGCTCCATTCTCTCTCTCCTGCCTCTCTCTCTCTCTGTGTCTATCAATAGAGTATCAAAATGCAAATGACACCCATATATATTATGTGTCTTGCATATATAACATGCAGGCTATGTATATGTTTCATGTATTTTAACATTCTGTTGTTACACATGTCAACATTGTTCTGGCTGTTTTTTCTTTTTCTTTTATTTATTTTTTATTCTTTTTTTGTCAGTAGTACACAAGCTAGAGTCATCTGGAAAGAATACTCTCAGTTGAGAAAATGCCTCCATCAGATTGGCCTGTGGGTCAACATTTTCTTGCTTAATGATTGATATGGGGCAGGGGCGGTAGTTCACTGTGACAGATGGGCCTGTGTGGTATAAAAACAAGCAGGCTGAGCAAGTCATGGGGAGCAGGCCAATAAGCAGCACCCCTCTACAACTGGCTCTTGCTTTCAGGTTCCTGTCTTAAATTCCTACCCTGACTTTCCTTCATAATGGACCACAGCTGTAAGATGAAACAAACTCTTTTGTTCTCAAGTTGCTATTGATTATGGTGTTCTATTACTGTAAATAGAAACCCAACTAAGACAACATTAAAGATTGCTGTGCCTTTTGGTGGAGTAGTTCCTTTATCATTAAATGATGTGCCTTTTATTCTTCACATTTTCTTGCTGAGAAACTGGTTGTTTATGGAATTAAAACAGCTGCTCCATCTTCTCTTGATGGATGTTAGTATAGTTTACATTTTTGCATTTATTTGCTTTTTCCTCTCTTTCATTCTTAATATATTCTTTCAAGCTACAGTAGTCCATATTGTATGACATTGGGTTGATTTAGTTGTTAAAAAAATAAAAACTCTACATTGGAACAGAAAAATAACTTTTGACAATTTTCAGTAAGAATATTCAGTGAGGGAGGAGGGGGAAGGAAAGTGTTTGTAACAAACACGGAGAGAGTGGACGATGCCTGAGGTATGGGAAATCTGAATATAAATAACTACCTCATATAGACACAAAATAATCCAAGAGAGATCAAGTATTCAAACATAAGAGCTAAAACCACAAGACTTTAGAAAATTTTGATCTACAAATCATGTCCCATTTAGTTTTATTAAAATATATAACCTTCTTTTTTCCTAGGAAGGTTTTAGAATTTCTTTAAAAAGTTGCAACGAACTCCAAAGCAAATACCATGGTGTGAGTTGAGCAATTGGTACTGCACACTCTTTGTACTATGTATTTGAAACAGGAGACTGCTGGAATCACCACAGAGGAATCATTCTGAGCTGCAAGGTCTAACAGGTATCAGCTTTGAGGATTTGTATGACAGAGGACTCAGAGCGTCCTTGGTATGTTGTTAAAGCCCGCCTTTCCCAGTTCTTTCTCTACTTCCTGATTTTTCTCTATTATAACTTCTATCAGTCATACAGATTAATGCTTTGCATTGTGACATTTGTGAACATGCATATGTTGTACTATGATCACAATCATCCTCCCACTTCCTCCCTCTCCTTCCTCTACCTCTTTCCATTTCTTTACTTTCAGTCTATATTTTTAATTGGCAGCATATAATTTAGTCTCATGTTATCACTGTCAATCAACTCTTGACAGTCTCTGTCTGTTGACCACTAATATTAAAGTCATTACTGTTGAATCAATAGTTTCCTACACATTGCTCTTGTCTCTTTCTGATGCATCTTCTCCTTTCTCCTGTCTTTTCTCTTTTAATGGGATGTCAAGTTTCTTGTTTCAATTAAGATGTCAATGCATTACTTTTCTCCTTCCTTTCCCTACTCTGTTTCTCCCCTTAATTCTTTCTCATATTGATGTCTTCTTTCCCTTGATTATTATTGTTACACATATGTAAATATACACACAAATATGTAACTAAAACATATTGAATACATTTTTTGCTTGTGTTTACATTATTTTAGGGTTAATGACTTCTTATTGGATAATCAATTAGGCTGCTCATACCAAGAGAGACTGATTTTCATCCTCTCAGTAGCCATTATTTGTATGTGGTTCTTTGTCTAGGTGTGGATCCTCATGGGCTTTCCTACCCTTCCATGTTAACATGTCTATTAGTGTTGGTATTTATGTAGGTATTGTTTTGGCAGACATTGCACTGTGGTGTCGTGGGTGCAGCTTCCCTGTCAGTTCTAGGAGACACAATCTCACAGAAGACTTCCTGATCCTTTGGCTTTTACAATATCTCTGTCCCATCCCCTTTGATGCTCCCTGAGCTGTAGATGCAGTTGTGCTATGGACACATCCATCAGGGATGGGCTCCTTGCTACTCATTATCTCTGCATTATGACCAGTTGTACTTTTCTATGATGGTTTCTGTTGATGGCAAAGAAATCTTCTTTGATGAATGGTGAGAGCTACATTTATCTGTGGATGTAAAGATGAGTTTTAGAATAGGATTAGGGATTATGCTAGTCTAGCTAAGTGGAGGTAATAGATTCTCCTCTAAGATCCAAGACCCTACTAGTCCTTGGTGGTTGGCTGTGTTTCTAATGCTAGGCATGTGTTATCCTAGTTTTGAATGTTAGTTTCCACCAAGATGTGAGTGCAATTATTACATCTTTAGGGATATTTTATCATTTTTTTGTGGTTTATAGCCATCACAGCTTGTTAGAACTACCAATTGCCTTGGTCTCCTCACATAGTCTATAGTTCCATGTTATATTATGAAAGCTAGACTTCAAAAGTGGGGTTTCAAGTTAGATCCAGCTTGAATTTTCTGATTCCTGTGTCTGAGAAGTATGCAGAGTCTTCAGCAATTGGGACTTACCTTCAACCTCTCAGAGGCACCCAAGGGCAACAGCAATGGCCTGTATTGTTTTGGGAGCCACTCTGACTGCCAAGACCAACACTGGTATTTCAAATACACATATATGTATTGGAAAGCTTTGATCTTGCTGTTATTTTTCTCCAGTTTCTAAGGCAATGTGCTCTTTGTATCATTTCTGCAGTAGATGTCTAGGCAAAGAACTTCTGGTTTTCCATTTGTTCAGCTTTTATGTTATTTGTCACAAGGCAGTTAGCAATGTTAGTAATCACCCTAATTTTTTCATTTCCAACCAGGAATAACATCACACACACACACACACACACACACACACACACACACACACACATAGAAAGACACACACACACACAGAAAGAGAGAGAGAAAGAGAGAGAATTGGTATTCTTGTGAGGAAAAATAATTGTATTTAGTGATCTTTCCAATTGATTAAATGTTGGAACTCTTCTGATTCTATAAAATTTATCCCTATACTTTTAAGGTACAAACCCACAGTCATGTATGAGGTGCCAGCATTTTTGAAACAATATACAAGTAGGATAGAAAATCTTCAGGTAAAATCCACAAGGCCTAGGGACGTGGTTCAGTGGTGAAATGCTTGCTGGACAAACACTAGGAACAGAGTTGACTCCTTGTACCTAAGTAAATGTTGGGTGCGCTAGGTGATCTGCTGTAATTCTGGCCATTGGGAAGCAGAATCAGGGGTCCCCAGAGAAAGCTGGTTAGCTGGACTGGACAAATTAGTGAGCTCTGGGATTAAGTGATATAGGTTGCCTCAATATACAAGGTGCAGAGCAAATACGAAAGACACCTACCATCACACCTGAACCCCCACACTCACACATGTGCACCCACACACATGTGGGTGCATGTATATAACTCATTCCATCTAGACATAGGCATGCAATAAACCCAAAGGAATAGTCCTTCCCTCAGCTAGGAGGTAATTGTCTTGGTGTGAGCTTACCACTTATGCTGTGGTCTAAAATAAGCTACCTAATATGCCTGAATGTTGGCTTCTTCACCTGTGTAATTAGGTGGCTGATTTAAACTACAACAAAAGCTGGCAGTCTGCTATTTTTAACACACACACACACACAAACAAACACCTAATTTATTGCTTACAACCTTAGTGCTTACACATGAAATATGGCATTGGCCTTGAGGAAGTAGTCATTTGAATGTCAGCTATTAGCGAGTTGCTGAGTGGCAGACACCCATTCTCGAAGTGGAAAACAGATCTACTTGTGTTGCCTACTTAAGAATAAGAAGTGTGGTTCCTACTTGCTGACTTTTGTGAACACTGGGAAGATCTGTCTAACTTACAGGCAAGATAGATTTCAAATAACTGCTTTGCTGAAAAGATAATGAATAATAAAATTACTAAATACTAATTTTCAGATCCTCATATGCAAATTGATTAACTGCCTAACAACCCTAACTGGAAAACAAATGGTTCAATCAGGTATCTGGGTATGGATGCTACTGGGCTTCCAAAAGCAGCATTATCCCTTCCATTTTCTTTTTCTTCACACACTTAAATGTATTTTGCATAATTTGAACAGATTTTCTTTAATGGGTTAGCACAGAATGATTCTAGTATTTTCTAAAAACAAAACAAAAAACCAAATGGACATTTGCTCACCACTTTCATTTTTATAATCAATCAGAATATTACTAACTTGACGTCTACGAACATCAGGTACTATTTAAAATCTAGACATAAGGAAATGAATAGATGCCTGCCAGCGCTCAATGAGCTCACCATCTGGTACGGGTCAGCATTGTCGTGGTGAAGACGGGTCTTGGCAAGTTTCACTAGATCTGAAGAACTGACTTGGAGGTCACTACCTATCCATGACAGACAAAGACAGAAATATGAATGTGTTTAAGGAGCACGGACACTGAAGGATCACCAACACTGAAAACAGCTTTCAGAATGTCTGGTGACAGAAAAGACATAACTGAATACAAAAGCACAGAAAATCGACTACAGAATTAAAGGCTTGGATTCTCTTAAAAACAGATCCAAGACAAGATTTTGTTAGATAGCACATCCACTGTCTGTTTCCTTCTCCCAGAAGTTAGGCTCCTCCCCTTCCCTGTGGCTCATTCCCCACCTCCTCTGAGATAGGTAAGAAAGCATGCTATGCTGGACCTTCCGGTTCCTGTTCCTTGCAATTGCAAGATAAATTTATGATCCTACCTATTTTCTGCCTCCCTTCCCCTTGACGTGTGGGCGACGGTAGCCAGATCACACAGCATGGCCCTCACAACAGTTCTCTGGAATGGAGTGGTCTGCCTCTCCATTGTGTACCCAGTCATGTCATCCATGGCTATCATCTCCCTTCGCGCATCTCTTGGGGCTTGAAGGGAAGCCTCTCTTTTCGAGGCCAGTGGGTATAAGGCACAGTCTCTTCTACTGTACTCTCACTTCAAGGCCTGATCATGGCTCCTTGTGGTTGTGGGGCTCTCTCTCCTAATAAAATTCATTCTGAACAGCAATTTTCTGCCAGTTCCTTCTTACGCGCATTCATTTACATAACCAGTTTAAATGCCAGGGATTTGTTTGATGAATGATCCTAGAAGCACTATGGCGGGAGAGGAGAGGTGAGAGAGCATCACACAGCTCACAGGGGTGAGCAACTAATGCTAGGCTGCTCAGGAAGAGCTCTGAGGAGTAAGGCAGACCTGAGGCCGGCCCTCATCGTCTGGCCTGAGGAGATCTAAGGTATTAGTTCAGGACTCACAGTTCTTGGGTAGGGGCTAGTCTCAGCAGGGGCAAGTTGCAGGCATTTCTGGCCTCTCACAGGAGGAGGTTTTAATGGTTTTGAGAGACTCTTCAGGAAAACGTGTTTGGTGCTGGTGTCTTTAAGTCTGGGCTGTCATGCATGGAAACATTAAGTGGCCTGGATGGACCTTCTTAAGATTTACCACAGTTAAGTGCCATGAGAGCCACAAGAAAGAAGAGTTTCTGGGGAGAAAGTAATAACCCATGCTGGAAGGGTTGGCAAACCCTACAGAGTGCAGGGCAGGCTAAGAATTTCTTAGTCTAAAGAAAAGCTACTAACAGAAACTGAAAAGGTGGGAATAGAAAAGCAGATGAATGCTCAAATAAGATGCAGGAAGGAAATAAAATGAACATGTGAGGTCAACATAAATAAAATACACACAATAAAATAAAATAAAACCCTATTAAAATACTTTTTATGACTTAACTCATCTATCATCTTTCCAGGAGACTCCTTGAAATGCTGAGATTGGCTTCCAGGCCTGTACTCTTTAAATGCACCCTTTGTTCATTTTTTTTTTTAATGAATGCACTTACCAGATAGACTCTAAATTATTTATGTGTTGCTTATGCAGGGATTAAATCAAGCACAGAGGAAAGTTAGAGCTCCATTTCGTTCACTTTAGCCATAAAAAGCATTGAAATACTTTGTGCACAGCAATCTTAGGACCCATTAATAGAAACTAAACCCGTATCCTGGGGATATAAGCCCGGTAACGCAGTGTCCATTCCAACACAAGGTTAGTCCTATTGATGATGCGTCCTTCTGACATATTGATGAGTGGTTGCACTGCAGCCCATTATCAAAATAGTAAGTGACTTCTTAGGAACAATACATTTTCCCCAAGCAGGCTCTAGATGGGGATAGTCATCTATTGTTGTGTTTTCTCAACAGTTAAAGGAAGTGGTGTACACAACTACTAGAAGAAAGTGAAATAGGGTTATTTCTCATTTTAAAGTCTCTCACAGACTCCCAGAAATGATTTAGAATATTATTTAAGGCAGATAAGGTATGAAAAATATTTTTGAATTGTTATTCTAGATGATTTATTAGAGTGGAACATTACTGCACGTCACCTTTTTCAAGATATGTGCTTTTTTCCCCCCTCAAGAAGATAGAAAACAGTTGAGTTTTAAAATGTAAAGTAGATTTAATCAGAAATAAGGAGTTAAAATGTTCCATTTAAAAAAAGAAAAAATGTGTTTTGCAAACAAGGAAGGGTAGAAAAGTCAATGCCTAACAGGACAAAAAAAGTAAGATTTGCAGATATTCTTGCATGCAATTTAATAACAAAGTGAGGATTAAGGTTTTTATGCATACCAATCCCAGTTCCCCCTCCCTCTCATCCTTCCATAGCCCCCCCCCTTCAATCCTCCATCCCACCCCCTTCCACTCCCCAGGGAGGGTGAGGCCTCCCATGGGGAATCTGCACCCCGAACTTGCCAGGACCTTATGTGTAGGCTCTTCTTACACTAGGGTTCTGTGGCATGAGATCCCAGCAGGCCGGCTGCTGCTCTTTCTACCCATGCTGCTCTGCAGTAGCTCCTCACCTCAGGCCCCTGGAACAGACCAAGTCAGCTCCTTTGCCTCCGCTGTGAGCCTTCTACAGGATTTTGATAGTAAAGACGGTCCACTGTCTTCCAAGAGTTGGTCTAGACTCCACTTGCTAGTCAGCAGTGCCCTAGAAAGACATTGCATCTGGACATGTGGACTCCCAGGAACGAGGGTGTATTACTTAATTTTCTCAGCATTGTTATCAAATTCCTGGCATTCAGGACTTAAAGGGAGGGGTTATTTATTTTTCTCATGGTTTCATGGTAGGAGGGCGTGATGAGCTCTTCACATCACGACGGAGGAACACAGCAACAGGGAATGCCGTCAGTCACTCATCTCGACTTCCCCTTTTCTTTTAGTCCTTGTGCTCAGGCCTATTTGGGATGATGCTTCCCATATTCAGGTTAAACCTTCCAGGGTGGCCTCTCAGGAACTGACCTCACAGATGCTCCAAAAGCATGGCACCCAGTTTTCTAATTGTTTTTAAACCTAGCCAAGCTGACAATGAAGATTATCACAGGGGTGTGGGGGTGTGGGGGGTGTGGGAAGTTGTGTCATGGGCACTCAAACACAGAGTAAGAATTCCACGTGCAGCACAGTGGGGTAACTATAGCTCACAGTAAATAAGGTGGTAAGTTTGGAGACTTAGAAGGAATGATAAGGAGATGGGAATATTAATCACTCCGAGTGATCAGCGTATATTGCACACATGTGATGTCACTCTGAACCTCTTCAATATGGGACATTGTTACCTGTCAACGGTTTGAAGATCTGTAACATTCTGGCAGAGTCATGGTTTTGTGTTGGAAGATGTGGGCAGACCGGGCAATAGGCTCCCTCATCTGGAATAGCATCTGGACTGCGTTTTCATCCCACAGGGACCACAGTTGCTGCTGCATCATGGTCCCTTCAGTTATCCATGACCATGTGATGCTGAGACGGGCTTTTTCTGATGTCCTTGTCTTTTAGGGCACTGGCATAAGAAAGAAGCCTCAGATCTGGCAAACTGATTCAATGCACTAGCTGGCACAGAGGTCTAAAGAGTCATGGCTGCTTTAGCCCAGGTACGGAAGACATCCATGCTTAGTACTAGAGCCTCCCTGCCCCCAATGTCATGCCTACAGCTTTTACTATATGAGGCAAGATTTAAGTCTATGAGTTTACTACAAGAAACTACTAGAGCTTTTTTTTATTACCACAACTTTGAATGAATAAAAAAGCCTTGAATAAATGAATAAAATATATCTTATTCAAAATATAATCTCTGTCCCCAAGCCATTCCACAAAGGGATATGGATATGCACAAAGCTGGCATATGCAGCTGGGATAGTAGGCTGCAGTTTCCAAGCCTTTGCTTGCCCTTGAAAAGCTGTGTCTTTCATCCAGAAAAAAAAAAAAAAAAAAAAAAGCCGAAGTCTAGCTCCACCCCACTCTCTCAATCTTTCCCAAAAGAGCATTGAAAAAGACACTTTTAACTCCCCAGGAAGTCTTGGCTATCACAGGGGTCTCCTCTGTATAAGAGACTCTCCAACTTTGGCAAAGGAGAAAGGGACTACTTCATAGGATTTATTCTAAAACTAAAGCTAGCACTCTCCTAAAGACAAGAGGATGTGCCCTAAGCCAGGAAGGGCAGACAGGCTTCATAACTGAACATCTTGAGACCAGCCACTTCAGCAGTGTTGCTAGGAGCCACTGAATGCTTACACAGGCAAAGGCCTTCCACCTCTCCAGAATCTCCCACCCAGTCCTGATGCCAAGATTTTACAGAAAATACTGAAGTGATTTCTCAGAATTCAGGGTGAGTCTTCATGTTTCTGTAAGATGCTGACTTTCCCAGAATAGGATTGGCTGGCTGCAGGAGGGAGAGGAGACAGTCCTGAACTGATAACCTGGGAACATCCAAACAATCAGTGAAGACAGGAGAGGATGCTACCTGAAATCTAGGAATTGTACAAGTGACTTTTGGTTGGTTTTCATTGGAGAAGCAGAGAAAGTATATAAAAGGAGGGTTTTCAGCTTGTGCCATTCAGAATTCAAGACCCAAGAAAGGTTTCAGGGAATTCAGTGAGCGATTGTGTCAATAATAAGGAGACTGCTCCTAAAGTAGACTCTCTCACCTGTTACTGTTACAACCTTAGAGCATGAAGGATGGGATTGTATTAGACCTCCCTCATGGGCTTGAAATACCTTAAGACCTCCAGTGGATGCCTGCAAACACTGAACCTAAATACACTGATTTTCCCAATGTGTGCAGTCAGAATAAATCATAATATGTAAAATAGGCCCAGTAAGAGATTAGCAAAAATGAATGATAAAACAAAATGATTCTAAAAATGTACCATGTGGCGTTTGAATGAAAATGGCCCCTATAGGCCCATGGGCAGAGGCACTATTAGTAGGTGTGGCCTTGCGGGAGTAGGTGTGGCCTTGCGGGAGTAGGTGTGGCCTTGCGGGAGTAGGTGTGGCCTTGTTGTAGGATGTGTGTCAATGGGGGTGCACTTCGAGGTTTCAGAAGCTCGATCTAGGCCTCGTGGCTCACTCTCTCTTCCTGTTGCTTATGGATCCAGACGCAGAGCTCTCAGCTCCTTCTCCAGCACCATGTCTGTGTGCCGCCATGCTTCCTGCCATGTCCATGGTGGACTAAACCTCTGAACCTGTAAGCCAGCCCCAGTCAAATGTTTTCCTGTGCAAGAGATGCCATGGTCATGGCATTTCTTCACAGCAATGGAAACGTAGCTAAGACATAATGAAAGTTACGCGAATATCCCCTTCTCTCTGAAAATATATCTTTTTAGTGTGCTTATACTGCTTTGAGTTATTTGAGATCATGAAACACATAACAGGTAAGATGAAGTGAGCTAAGTCATCCAGGTGTTGTGACATGGTGTTAGGGTACTCCGACTAATGGGGGTGAGGGGTCATCAGATTTAAGCGACCCTGGATCAGTAACCATGGTTGGATCACAGGGACATTCAAGTTTGTTGGTTGGGGATCTCTGAGAGTTGAAAGTTGTTTGATATGGTTTTAACATTCTGGGAGGACACTAATTGTAGGGTTTGTTTGTTTGTTTTTTTGTTTTTATTTTTTGTTCCTCTTGCTATTCCTCTAACTCATCAAATTTTGCTGTACAAACTTGAATCCTACTTGGACTTTTCAGTGACGTTATTACTGCTTTCCAATGGAGAATTACAGACCAGAATTTTGTCTTTGTGATTTGAAGCATTTTGGCAGAGTCCAGAAATGTCCATGTTGGTACTTCTGCCTCATTTTCTGCCTCAGCCTGCTCCTCTTTCTTTGTAAATGACTCGACATGCTTTTCTGATCCCTCATCGTTAACATTTCCTGATGGGTCCATTCACACTACTCACAAACCAAATAATGCCACAGTCAAAGGGCTGAAGCAAAGGGGTTGGATTTTTGAGGTAAATAAACAACCTTGGTATTTTCATAGCAAACAAATTCAGGATAGCCAGTGGCAAAGTCTATTATTAACAACCAGTAAGTTCTACCTCTCCTTTAAATAATTTTTTTCATGTCTGGCAGAACCACTATGCACACAAGTTGTTACAGTGTCTCTATGCCATCCAAACGAGGCTTTTAAATTTTGTTTTTTGAGAGTGTGTGAGTTTTTTTTTTTTTTTTTACCTTTGTCACTTAGCTAGTCTTATTTCATACCTCACAGTATTAATACCAGCATTCACTTGTCCAGGCCTTTGATCACAACATCATCAGAGTTAATTTTCTCATCCATGCTTCTTAACACATTTTTGACTAAATCCATCCAAAGTGACTCAGTTTCATTGTAACTAGAGACTTCCTATGGTATCCTTTCTCTACAATAAGATTCTCTGTTCCTCTACTAATTGTTGACAGACACATTCTCTAGGGTGACTTTTATGTTTCCTGTGAAGTTTATTCCAGAATATTTTGAGCCACTTCTTCCTTGCAATGCATAGCCTGACATCACTTTTTTTCAGGTTCTGTGGTTGAATTCTTCTCACAGCTTTAGGTCTTTTGGATCAACATGTCAGAAGTCAGAACATGTTTTCTGTACCTGTCTTCTCCTTACGCACGTAATGCATTTTCCATGTCTATCAAGCATTTATCAAGCACTCTGGCTGCAACTTCGGCAGCTCTGTGCATGACAGCAAAATTTCATGACGTTCTTTACCTTTCTTCACAATTTCATAAATAGAAGACTTGTTCCCACTGTGGCTCTGAAGACTATCCCAAAATTATTTTCTCTCTTTGATAAGTAGAGGATTCCAACCACTTCATTTACAGTTAGCGTTTTTCAGCTTCTCTGTAGCATATTTGAATCGTCAGCTCCTGATGGGAGCTGTTAGGTATAATAAGGATCACTTGAATATAAACTCTACCATCAATCTGATAGTATGGATGGCTGGTGATTGACTAGCCATGACAATACACAGAACTGGGTACAGTGTATAAAGAGATGTTTCACTTTCTGGGTGACATGGAATCGGTTGGCAAGTAGAATGGGTGTTTCCAGAAATTCAGTAGACAAAGGACCTTCTAGCATATAGCACTTATCTTGGTCAACTCGCAAGGACCAGGGTTTATCATTCCCTTTTGTGTTTTGGAGATATGGATGATGGGTGTAATAGTGTTGCCTGACTATATGTAATGCTCCTAGAATTGTTGAGGAGATAGACCTCAGGGCATGCTTGTGAGGGAGTTTCTATATTGGGTTAATTGAGATGGGTGGAGCTTCCCTAAGCATAGGAAGCCATTCTGTAGGCTGGGCTCCTGTAGTGAGCGACAAAGTGAAAGTAAACTTGGCACAATCGCTCGCTCATCTTTCCCTGCTTCCTGACTGTAAATACAACCTGACCAGCTGCCTCACACACCTGTTACTGTGCCATACCTTACACAGTGAACTCATAAACATGAGCTAAAAAACCTTTCTTTGTTTAGTTGCTTCATTTGTACATTTTGTCAATGAGAAAAGTGGATAACACAGGGTGGGTGAGCCCAGCTGGAGTCAAGAGACTGAGATTTTAAGTGGCTATCACAATGAACTCACAGAGGAACTGATCAAGGAACCTGATCAACGGAAGCCATCATGGCCGTCTTGTAAAAGTTGTTATATGCAAGGGAGGCAGTCCCACAACCTTTGGAAGGGAAAAGAATGTTTTCAGCACAGACTGATTCTAGCAGTTGGAGCTCTGTCCCTGGATATATGACAGATGTGGATCCAACCCCTTGATCTGCTTTCCTGATCTTGAAAAGAAAACTGATTTTTTTTTTTTTTTTTTACTCTTTGTTTTATAATCTGCAGAAGTGGACTTCCGTAAGGCAGGGATGGTGAAGCTGTGTCTGTGAGTTCAAGGTGCTGCGATAATTAGCCACAGGAGAATGCTTTGCTCAAAAAAGTTCAAGTGTTTGCAAACTGCAGTTGCTAAATTTGTTCCTGTGGTTTTCTACTTATCCGGAGCTTTTGAGAAAGAAAGAAAAAAAAAAAAAAAAAAAAAAAAGCTTTCTCTGTCTTTTGTAGGTAGTGAGATGTGATGTTGAATTGGAATTCTTTCCTTCCGGGTTGGCAATGAGGTAAATAAAAGGCAGTAGGGCTGAATAGATGTTTTAGAGTAGACTGGGACCTCCCACTTGCCAAACTGGGGTGCATTGTTCAGATGAAGGTATTTTCACACTGTCTCACAGACAGGTGATGCAGACAACACTCATTACCGAACTATTGATCTCTCTGTCTCTGTTGGCTCTCTCTCTCACGCACATACACACTCAAGCACACAGCTTTACACCCATATTTTACTGACTAGCACACTTGTAATCAGTGAGATTGGCTCACTGAACACTTTCTGATCTACTCCAGGTGGACTGCACCTAGTTACATGCTCAAGGCCTACCACCTCCCTTGCTGCCAAGGATCTAGGGATGAAGTTGAATTTCCCTTCTTAGTTTGAGTGACATTAAGCAGTATCCATGTTTACTCTTCTATATTTTCTTTTCACAATCATTTTATGTTCTAAGGAAAAATTTGATATGCTTGTCGTGGCTGGGAGATGGCTCAGTGGGTGAGAACTTCTATGAATTCCTTAACTGAATTCAAATTCTCAGGGCACACATAAATATGACCCCACACACCTGCAACTTCAAGGGAGGTGACCTGTCTGCTATCCTACCCAAAATGGTAAGCTTCATATTTAAATGAGAAACTGTCTGAAGAACCAAGCTAAGATGCCTTGTGGTGGAAGCACACACCTTTCATCCCAGCACTCAGGAGGCAGAGGCAGGCGGATCTCTGATAGTTTAAGGCTAGCTTGGTTTATAGATTGAGTTCCAGGACAATCAGAGCTTTTATACTGAGAAACCCCGTCTCTAAAAAAGCTAAACATAACAAAGTAAGGTGAGGGGCTGGATAGATGGCTCAACAATTAGGAGTGATTGCTTCCCTTCTAGAGAAACTGGGTTTGGTTCCCAGTATCCATGTTGGGCTGTTCAAAAACACATGTAACTCCAGCTCCAGGGGATTTGACACCCTCTTCTGGTACCCACAGACACATAGTAATCACACACACACACACACACACACACACACACACACACACACACACGGGAGAGATAGAGAAAAAATATTAAAAATAAATCTCACCTCCCCTTCTAAAAATAAGATGAAGATTAAGATGAAGAGTTTATAGGAAGACACCCAATATCTCCCTCTGGTCTCCAAAGTGTATGCATGAGCAGGTATATTTGTACATGACAGTGTATATGGGCTATAGATTATATACACACCACACAACATACACATACATACAGAAAATCTATGTGTTTTTGTGAATGTGATAGAAACCTGAGTTATCCGGAAAGGGGAAATCTCAACTGAGGAATCATGTCCATCAGATTGGCCTATAGGCTGTTTTCTTGATTAATGATTGATGTGGGAAGGCCAGCCCACCTTGGGTGGTGCCACTCCTGAGCAGGTGGGACTGATTATAAGAAAAGTATCTGAACAAGCCAGGGAAGCAAGCCAGTACACAACATTCCCTTACGCCCTCAGCTTCTGATCCTGCCATGAGTTTATTCCCTTGATGGTGGCCAGTGACTTTATCAAAGCAGCAAATGACAAATTTGGACAATATACATTTGGTAACAATGGAAGTTTACACTAGCTGAGGTGAAAGATATCAACTGTAGAAATTTTGCTGATTTGTGTATTCATACATTCTATGTATGATACATGTATATCACATGCATATTAAAGAGGTTTTGCAGTGGGCACGTTACAGCCTGGTTTAGGATGTTGATGGTCAAAACCAGCCAATACAATAGCGTGGTGAATGTTACCTGAATATGGGGTCTGTGAAGAAGCTAGGGAAGAGGATATCCAGGGATGTGTCTTCATGAGCCTGAGCTTGGACCTAACAGCAGGATCCACTTTGCAGCTGTATTATAGAAGGACATTCTCAACTCTCTCCTGCACTGCAGTAGAGCTAACTGGACACCATTAAGATGAACATGGATTTGGAACAGGATAGACTTGGGTTTAAGTTCTAGCACCAAAGAATAATGACTGAGTGAACGTGGGCAGGTTGTTTATGCTTTTGCAATGGATTCTGTGGTGCCTCACTCAGATCCTCCCCTTTGGGATGTCAATGCCTAATCTCTCAGTAAATGAGCTCCTCTGTGCTTGACAGATTTGGGTCCCTCCCCTGAGAATTGCCTCAACTTCAGGGAGCTATCTTTATTCAAGGTCACATTTCCTCCATGCTGACAGCTTGTCTGTACTGATTAGCTGATCAGGAGTACAAAGCTTTTCACCAGGTCCATCCCAGCTCTTAGTTTCCTATGAGTTCATAGAGGTCTTTGCCAAGACTCTATTCATCCTGACTTCCCCTGTTCTGTCCTGAGCTGGTTACCATCAATGGCTCTACAATATAATTACCTAATGCAAATGTCTGCCTTGGAGTTTGTTTTTCTTAAAATTTACATAAGAATCTTCTGAGTGTTTCTTTCCTTGCAACATCACTAGTCACCATACTGTTTTATTGATAATTTAAACGTGATAGCTCATGGGGTGTCACAGACTTCCTGGCAGAGAGTGGGTAATAAACTGAAGGTCAACTCACTTTCCCAGAATTTTCTTCCTTATTTTCCCTCTCTAAGGACTGAATGTTTCACGCATCTATTTCGTGCCTGCCATGTTCTTTCATTTCTTGGATCTGTACTTTATCTGCTGATATTTGGATTTGACTTTGAGCTGCATGTTAATATGCTGGTTCCTTGATTGTAGGTTATGACTAAAATTATGACCCTGTATTATATGTTCCTGACAACCGAGAAAGCCAGGAGTGCTTCAGATGGCTCAGCTGTAAGTTTCCTTTATCATTTAAGTCCAGGAATCAGATCTTTCCAAGTCACCCTGATGCTGTACTGCCAGGCTGAGTTCCCTTTTATCCCCAAAGACGGGCTCAGTTACCTGTGATCTCTCAGTCACGCCAAATGCTTTCTTGACTACAACCTCCTGTGACCTGCATGGAGCAGATGTAGTCTTCTCCAAGGCTACACACACACACACACACACACACACACACACACACACACACACACACACACGTATGTATCTTTTGTCTTGTTTGCTAAGTGTTAGGGGTCATTTGCTCAGCCCTTCCTGTAACTAGCTAGGAATCTACTGCTTACCAGTGAGGTATAAGAGACAATGAATCCGTCTCTCTGTGTCCTGCAGAATGTCTGGCAGACTCTTCCATGAATCAGGAACCCTGAAGGACTGTCCCATCTTGTTTGGGCAAGTCAGCAGTCACTTTCATGTGGGTGTTGCATGGTCACTTTACAGCAGTCAAACAGCCCTGGCAAGAGCAGTTTCTTGCCCTAATGTCTAGTTTGCCACGTTGAAGGCAAGCTTCATAACAAGGTTTTTTGTTTTTTTGTTTTTTTTTTTTTTGTCTTTTTTTTTTTTTTTTTTTTTTTTTTTTGATGCCCATCTTCGTCTCTGACTTAACTGCTGTTAAGACAGGAGCAGTTGTGTCTCTTCGTCATGAAAACCCCAATCAACCACTTTAAGTGACATATTCTGTAGACCTTAGGAGATTGACTGTGGTCATTAACCATTTATAACCAACCAAGTTTAAATGAAAACAAACACTTATAAACAATATTTGGGAATGTGGGTGTCATTTTCTCTAAACTGCTTCCTTCTGTTTGGGATCACTGCCAATACCAGGGGAATCCTGAGAAAACACAGAAACAAATCTTGGCTGCTGTGGTCTAAAAGGCTGTATCATCTCAGCTGTTTTGGATGTTGGATCACCTGGGCCACAGCTTCAGGGGGTCTGGCTTGATCAAACCATATTAGTCTGGAAGGAATCCACAGCTTTTCATCTTCTGTGGAAACAACAACAAAACCTCTTTTCTAATGTAACCTGTCCTTAGACTTAAATTTTGAAGTCAAGGCATTTTCAAAATTTATAGGTTGGATTAACCCAGTAGCATTTATAATCAAATGCTCTTTAGCAGCTGTTGTTCCTTCCTCAACAATCAAACAATTCAAAGACAACACAATAACATATCGTGTCCAGACTCTCTGTGTACTTTCCATCTTTATGTGGCTTTTTTTATTACTCTTTTTTTTTTTTACTTTAATCTTTTTTTGTCTTTTTTCTTTTTTTTTTCTTTTTTCTTTGAGACAGGTTTCTTTGTGTAGGTTAGTAGTCATCTATAACAATCAATCTTGTAGTCATGTAGTTATGTTTTCAAGATTAAACAGGTATATTTTAGATAGATAGGTGGTCTTGAAACATCTCAGAGACCTGCAGAACATGACATTTAAAATGTTTTAATAACAAAAGGTTTTTCATAACACTGAGACACATCTGCTCCTGGCAGCACCAATTAACTTAAAAAAAGAATGATAGGCACCTAAGAATCTCAATATAGAGTTGTCTTTCAATGTGGCAAAACTATCCATTTGGGCAAGAAACTACCTTTGCTCAACTACTGAAAATATGCTGTCCAAACTGGACAAGCAGGACACAAAAGAAAGTGATTGCCAAACTTTGTCAAAATAAAGTAGTATAATTCTTCAAAATTACTGCTTCACAGAAACATCTGACAGATGTTCTAGGTTTGTAGGCTAAAGACAGATACTCTAATGTTGCAGAGAAAGCTGTGGTGTCTGTCCAGGCAGCCAGATGTTTTTGTTGTTTCTACAGTTTTAGAAGTTGCTTGTTCTTTACTTTCTGTTTACTCAGGTAATATTATATGCTTCTTGGATCTCTGATAGAGTTAAAGACTAGATAGTTATAGTTTTACTTGATACAAAATTCAGAAAAGAAACATAAGTTTATAAGGTTGAAAAAACATAAAAGCTTAAGTTGTTTTTCTAAGATGTTTTTCGGTCTAAAAGAATTTTTTAGGAATGTAATATAAATTATGAATGGAAATAGTTATAAAACTGTGGATTCAGTAAGATAAGATAGATATTATAATACTTTCTCCAAATTTGCCAAATACATATGGGCTAATCATTGTGAATGTAATTCTTACTTGATAGTTGTTCTTATTGTAAGTAGTTTTGGCCTGTTAGAGTTAAAACCTTTCTTTTTTATTTGGACAAAATGGAGAACTGTTGTACACCACGTGAAGGTATATTGCTGTTATTGTTTCAATACAAAGCTGAATGACCAATAGCTAGACAGGAGGTTTTGGCAGGATTTCCAGGGAGAGAGGAAGAGAAGGAGGAATCTAGATGTGTAGGAGATACTAGGGGAAGCAGAGGGGAAGCAGGACTTGCAAGATGAAAGAGAGGTAATGCCATGTGATAGAACACAGACTAATATAAATTGGTTAATTTAAGTTACAAGAGCTAGTTAAGAACTAGCTATATACCAAACTTTCATAATTAATAAGAAGTCTTCATGTCATTATTTGGGAGCTGGCTGGCAGGACAGAAAACAACTCATTGTCCCTTGTCCCCTCCCATTTTTCTCTCTCTTTCTCTAATTTTTCTTCATTCTTCTGTGCCAATTACTATTTCTATTTTCTAATAGTTAAGGTAACAGCATTGCCACCAACTCTAATTCCCACTTTTAAGTGAATTTATGTTCCCTTCAATGTTCCCTTCTTCTGTGCTGACATAGTCCTTACCAATGATCATTTTCTTCAAATGCATTTTCAAGACTCCCGTGATAGTCCTCTCAATGGACTGTGAGTGTTAGTGGCAGGTTCTTTCTTCCAGCTCTCTTCCCCAAAATGCCTTAGGATTCAAATGTTCCAGAAAGCAAATGACTGTGCCACTCTAGAGTTCATACTTTCTCTGAGTGTAAAATAACTCTTTATTTATTGAAATTATTGAAATGCCCACATTTTCTTGCAATTACAATAAATATTCTTATTTTAAAAATCTTTATAGCTTGCACCTTGTTAGTCTGGTGGTGAAGACATTGTTTTATCATAGCTCAATATATTTTATGTGAGGCCACTAACAGATTTGTGTATGAAACTTTAGATTTTTAAACCTTGTACTCATAGTCTTAAACAATAATTCGGACCACACAAGATATCTGTGGGCTACATTCTCCTCACGAACTAACTCTTTCTTTTTTGTAATTCATGACCTGAGTGATCTTCAGGTTGTTTCTTGGCTTTGGCTTGCTAGTCTATACAATCTGAGGTTATACAGTCACATCCATTGATTTACTGACTAGACATTCCTAGATTGGTTCAGAGTGATAATATCTTTCATCTCATACCATAAGATATTAAAACAAAAATGAAAAGAACCAAATAAAACCACATCAACTGTTTTAAGTTCAGTACTATTCTTCCACATACTGCGACTGGTTTCCTTCCATAACCCCCGACACACTTGCTTAAGATGGTGATTCACTTTAATACCCATCCATTATTACTGCATGTGGCAGGCATCACACTTCAGCAGGTCAGGAACAAACAGTTATAACATTAAAGTGCCCATGCTGTGTGTGGATAAAAGGTCAGGGATACAGGATGGAGAAAATAGAAAAAGGGAAAATGGGAGGAAATAATGACTAGGCAAGGTTGGGAGTTCGGGGTTCTGTGAATTAAACACTATTTTTTAAAATTATTTTTCTTGTCCTGTTTTAGACAACTGGATAAAGTTGTCTACATTCTAGAGTATAACCATCATTATCATAACTATATTAAGGGAAAATACAATTATCTAATTGGGAACTTGAATCTTCAATCGTCAAATAAGATGTGGGCAGGTGTATATCATACACAAAGAAATGGCTAACACTGTGGTGTGCTCTGCATCCACAGACATTTTCTTCTCATTAAAAGCCTGTAGTATTTCTTGTGTTGAGTTATAAAGAAAAAGAAGGTCAAAGTGCTTTGATTACTGAAAGAAGATTCTAAGGCATTTTCTTTTTTAATCAAAGAAAATAAATATTATAATGACTTTTTAGATTGTTTTAAAGATTGTTGACTGAGGTGTGAATGAAAGCGTCACAGAACATCTGGATGACCAGAGAATATTCAACAGAGTTATGTGGAGATCATGGAAGGAGTGTGTTGAAGTTCTGTGTAGAACTCTGGCTTCTGCCAGTCCATCCCCTTGTTCTACCACTGAACTACATCACCAGCCCTCTCTTGCACTGAGCTTGAATTTCTTGAATCTTCCTGCTTCAGCCTTTTGAGACCTGAGGTTGTCGAGTACTGTCATGCTTGGCTGCTGCTGCTTAAAAAAATAGAGTGGAAGAGTATTGGCCTTTATATATTCATATACTTAAAGACGATTTGACTTTTGTTGTGATAATATATTTTAATTAACACTATATAGAAATAAAATTTGATTGCATCGTGCAATTTCCATCTAAGAGATGAAAATGACAACTTTAATAAATTACAACTGTGCTGATCTAAGAATAGCTGTTTTAAAACCCTCCAAATGTCAGATATTCATCCAAAACTCTGAAGCATCACCATTTTCTACCCAAGACAGAAAAAGGGAGCTGTGGAGCTGGACTGCAGGCTCATTTGGTAAAGTGCTTGTTTTACTAGCAAAATGGCCAGTGTTTGACTTGCAGAATCGGCGTTAGAAACAGACATGTGCTGTGGTGCTTATTCGTAATCCCAGTGCTTAGGAGAGAGAAAAAGCAGAAAGGTGGGCTCATGGCTGGCCAGTTTTACCTACCTGGCAATCTCCAAGTGTCTGACAACAGAAAACAGGCAGTGCCTGGTGTACCACACCTGGTGTTTTCCTCTGATCTCCTCATGCAAACACACGTGAACACACACACACGCACATGCACACACACACACACACACACACAGAAAGAGAGAGAGAGAGAATGAGAGAGAGAAGCTCATGTTATCTGAACTAATAGTTGAAGCACTACATTTCTGCTTTTTGTTGTTATTGGTGGTTATTAGAGTCACAGATTCAATGTCAAATGTAACAGCTCTAACAATTCCACTCCTTTGGAGACACCTCATTAGTCATTTCTGTTCAATTTTCAGGACCAGAATCATTTATACTAATATGCACTGCTTGATTGTTCTGCTAAGAACTGTGTCCATTCTGTGATTCTGCATGTACTTCTGAACTAGTTATTTTTCGGTTTCTAGGATACAATCCCATAACTAATTGCAGCTTACCGAAGGAAGGTTTATTTGGGTCTATTGTTCTAGAAGGTGTGGTGTCCATAATGTCAAGAAAGGCATGTCAGCAAGAGCAGGGACCTGGGAGGTCACATCACAACCACAGAGCCAGCAGAGAGCATGCACTGGAGCAGAAAGTCTTTAAACTCCCAAGGCCCACCCTCCTAAAGGTTCAGTAATCTTCCCAAACAGCACAGCTGATCAGAAAAGGAAGTTTTCAAATACATGAGCTCATGGGGGACACCTCTTTTCAAAACACCCCTATTGCCATACTCGTTTTCTGTTCAGTGGTCACACTGCCTCCTTTCCAGCGTTAAAGCCATGATCTGGGAATGCTGGCACTCGGCTAGAATTTTTAACAGTTTTCTGTATAATGACATCCACCTATGATGAAGAGAAGCTAATTTCTCATGTGAGAGGATTCCGAGAGTTCATTTTATTGGCTCACTGTTTTAGGCCATCTTTTGCCTGGCTTATTCTTTGACCGCTGAGATAGTGACTTGTCCTTTTTGAGTAATGGTCCCCCCTTTATACCATCTCAATGACATCCCTTTAATATCTCACAGGCCCTGGTGCTTCTGGCTTAGCCTTTGTGTCCAACTCTTGCTAGTGCCTCTTTTGGGCCTCATGCTGTGGCAACTCAGACTCTAGTTCGCTGCTTGGCAGGTTCAGGGATCATTTCCAAATATGCCAAACAACACTGGGCCACCTAACACCATAAGTGCCTTTTTGTGAGGCAGAAATGAATTCCAAAGAAAACTTACTAAACCAGTATAATCTCCGACTGCACTATAAGTATTTGCCCTTATATTCAAAGATAAGTGTAGTTTTCACCCCGCATGAAGGAAACTTGTCTTTCCAACAGATGGAGGGCCATGAAAAAAACTAAAACAAATCAAAATGCAAAGTTGTGGAGTCCAGTCCTAATGGACACATGTGCAAAAACCATTGCACCCAAGGTTCAGAGAACATTGCAAGAGAGAGGGGCAGAAAGATTGTAACGGCCAGAGGTATTGTGTCTCCTAGTAATGTCAAAAGCTACACACCCATGAAGTTTCATTAGATGAGCTGAACAAGGTCAACAACAAACATGCCAGAGTAGAAAGGGCAAAAATCATGAGTTCTCAATCCCAAATGAAGAGCTACAGGCAACTAAGGAATTCTGAAAACAAGTCTTCACAGGGAAAAAGCCCATCAATTGATTATCCAGTACCAAATGGCAAGCCATCAAAACATCCATACAACAAACATATAGACTGAGCAGGTTGTAGTAATGTATGTAGAAATACATATATGTATGTAGCAATAATTAACGATGAAAGAGACCATGAATTTGAAAGAGAGCAAGGAGGGGGTATATGGAATTATTTGGAGTGCGGAAAGAAGAGAAGAGACAAGAAAATGTAACCTCAAAAAGTAAAGAAATAATAAAACAAACTAGACAACCTTTCTAGACGGTTTTGTCAGCAGTGGTAAGGAAGAAATGACACGTGGATTTAAGTTTGCCTTTATTTAGATGCTTGTGTGTTCTTCTGCACCATAGGTGCACTTGCCAGTAGAAGCCAGAAGAGGGCGACAGATCTATGGGAACTTGTAAGGAGTAACCCCCCCCCCCCAACTGGTCTGGTCCCATGGCCGTGGCAGCCCCAAATAACACACAGAGACTCTGTATTAGATACAAAGCTGTTGGCCAGTTACTTGTTTCTTATTGGCTAGCTTTGTCTTAATTACTAACACATTTCTATTAATCTAAGTATTTCCACGTGGTCTCATCTTACCAGAGAGGGGCTGGTATTGTGCTCTCCCAGGTCTCTACATGCTGACTCCTCCTTACTACTTCCTCGAATCCTCCTTGTTTCCTAGTCCTGCCTATCTTGCTTTCCTATTGGCCAACAGTACTTTATTCATTAACCAGTATGAGAAACATATTTGCAGAATGGCTTCTCCCATCAGGAACTGGAGTTGTAGATGGCTGTGGGCAACCTGATGTGGCTATTGGAAACTCAACTAGGGTCTCCTGCAAGATCAGGGGATGCGCTGAGCTACAGTGACAGTTCTCCAGCCCCATTTATAAATGTTCTACATGGCAGAGTTTCCTGCTCAGCTCACAAGGAATGGTCGATGTGACTAGGAACAAAAGTATTCTTTTATAGCAAGGTGGTCTGCGAACTATCCTCACGGCTCCCAAATCCAGACTCTGTCTTCTCTTAACCAGTGTTTTATATTCTTTACTTCATCTGTTTTCTGACTATTCCAGTTAATTTCAAGAAAAAGGACCTTTGCTGGTTATATTATAGACAGATTCCGAGGAGGAATATATTTTAAAAGTTGGGTCTGGGGAATTAACACTGAGATGATTTTTATAAGCTTTAACAACATTATGACTCAGGCATAGACTAATAATTTTAAATGCCCTGAATATTTTATGAGGAGAAAATGAGTTAGGTGCTGAAGGGAGAAGGCAGAGGCTGGCATTCTGTGTTGCATTCCTCACAACTTGTACATTACCTAGAAGGGTGACTTATAACTTTGCAAATTAAAAAAAAATGTGTAAGCCACAATCCAGAATCTGAGATGGGTGCTGACACGGCTGTGTGGAGTTAGTCCTGGGGATATGTGAGGGACATGCAATGGGGGATGAATCAATTTCATGTCATTACTTCTAGAGGTCTTTGATTTTCTCTGGCTGTGTTATTACCCAAGTTTCACTCCCCAAAGTTGGTGCAAGCAGTAAGCCAAAACTATTCTGGGAATGATTATTTTCTAGTTATTTGTGATCTGCCCTAGCTATGGACTCTGGACTTGTAGTCTGATTTCTACCTATGTGGATCTTCCTGCTCCATCCTGCCTTTGTGGCCTCACATCTTAGCCTGTTAATTTTCTAATTTGTATAATCTTCTGGGCCATTTTTTTTATTCAAATCTTTCCTTTCATGGATTTTGGAAACTTTTTTCTGAGATTGCAAACAAGGATCTATTTATCCCACTGAAGTAAAAGAAAAATCTCAATAACTGTTAACTGCCTATAGGAAGACAGGAGTAGGTCCTAATGAGTCCCTTTCCCATCAACTGTTTTCTATATTAATATTTAGAGGGAGGGGAGGAACCTCATGCAATCTTCTCATCATCATGGTGGAATGTTAGAGGTTCTGATCTTGTGCAGGTCTCCTTTGGATAATCACAGCTAACAGTGTAAGAGGACAGAACAATCCTCACTTCATTCTAATCGATGCTCTCTGCCCATCATCACCATGCCTATGTTCTTCAGCGATCACCATTTGTGGAACATTTAGCACAATGAACTTGCTTTATCAATTGTGTACTGCCCCACAATGCTTCATTCTTACCAACTATTAAGGTGACCCTGACTTTATTATCTCCTGTTCAGTAATTTACCCAAGGTCAAATGGATACTAGGCAGCAGACAGGAGGTAGTTTGACTCCAAGATGATGGCCTCAAACATCACACTCTAAGTTCTCTCAAATAACTAGGCGATCAAATGGCAAGCCAAAGCAGTGAGTTAAATTGTTCATCGTATGTGCATTACAGGCCAGGCTCTTAGCAAAAAATGGCAGGCCATAAGTTATATCAGAAAGCAATTGTACTTTCTCTTGGTTCACAATTTAGTGAACAAATGACTACATGGTCAGTGCTAGATGAACATTGAAGCTTGTTTTGCTAAGGAAACATGGAAACAGCCTATTGGGTGTTATTGAGGGATACTCCATAGTTGAACTAAAACATGATGAGAGTCTAAGGCAAAGTAAAGTAAATATGAGAAAAGAAGGAAGGAAGTCTAGTTAGCAAGATGGCTCATTAGAGAAAGGCATCAACCAGTTAGCCTGAAGGCCAGAGTTTAATCCCCAAGACCCACATGCTGGAAAGAAACAGATTTCCATGAGTTGTCATCTGACCTCCACACAAATACCATGGAAAGGGAGTCACACCAGGAAAGAACCAGGAACTATCATATTCAGAGAGCTATAAATAAATTTATCTAGAAGAAGAGCAGATACATGGGTGGAAGACTAAGGACACAAGTTAGAGGTAACTTGTATCCTGGGTAATGAACGGGCTGCAGAAATATTGACAGGGCATCAGACTACAGTATAAACTGAAGTTTCGAGACAAAATAGGTGATTGATTGTCTCAGTTTTAAAGATAGCTAAACAGTAGCCAAGGGAGGAATGGCTATAGGATGCTTTGTAGAAGAAGGACAAAAGTCCTAGAGAAGGAGAGCATGTTGGGAAGTGAGGAAGAGTGATTTTCTAAAGACAGGCAGCCACAGTGCCCAGGACTTCAACCATGGGAGAGAAATACTTTCTTCTACTTGGTCTCTTAGCATACACTACCTGCCCCTGACCACAGCACAACACACACAAAATGCAAGCTCTCCATTTCTATTGCTCAGCTGTAGTGATTCCCAGTAGAAGGAGAGTTTAGTTGTGTCTAACTCTGAGAACCTCTAGTCTGATGGGCGCTGACATGTGTCTATGCCTTAATTGGTGGAAATTTGTGATATAGGGATCTCTAAGATTTAACAGGGCCAGGTGGAGGAATAATTCTAAGCAAAAGCATTCATTTCCCACCAAGTCCTACATTCAGGAATTTTCCAATCTTAAAATACAAAGGAGTTGGTCAGATTGCCTTAGTTTATCCTTTTGCCCCAATTGTCATATATTCAGTTTCACAACTGACAATTATCAAGAAATGGGAGTCTGTTAAACACACTTGCTTTATATTTCAGTGGGGTCTGTTAGTTCAGAAAGAAGACATTTAGACTCATTACACACATCAGGAATTTAGGTTGTAGAAGAATGTCAAGCATGGCCATTTGTAGTTAAGGTATCTTAAATAGAATTTGACAAGGGCAGAATTCATATCTTTGCAGATTTTTAATTCAAGATAATTCTCAGATCAAAACTGGGAGGTATTACCCCTAAATATGAATAATTAGTAAACCATTCATGGTCTACCTGTAAGTAGCGGGCACTATATTTTCTTTTTCAATCACTAAAATGAACTTCCTATGTTATGAACTTGATGATCCAGCTGCTGTGGAGAATCCTGCCATCAGGGAATTCTCACCTCTTGTTTCTAGTTACCCTTGTCCTGACCTCATGGGCTGCATATAACATATAATCATCCAACATGGATGGAAAGATAACATTTCCACTTTTCTGGGAATTGCATTGTTGACATTTGTATAAAGTAGAAATTCATACAGTGTTCTCAGCCTGTGAAATTCATCACTAGGGACAGCCAAGAACTGTAGGAATCTCCAAGTCAAGGTGCTGGTTGGAGGGCATCTGTTCCTCCCATTGGCATTTTTGGAATAGTAAGATCTCTCACCAGCACCTCCTGGGTGGAAGAATTCCTCTAAGTTCCTAGGCTGTAGGAAAAGCTGTGTTATAACTACAGAGCAAATCTCCTAAAACCCCCAAAGATTCTTGAAACCATAGACAGCAATGAGTTCCACACATGCACAATAATTCATACAAACACATACATATGATCTTTAAAGTGTTTCCTTATTTCTTATATCTTTTCTTTGGAGAATTTCACATTCATTTCCTCAGTCCTTGATTAAAAATTTGGTTGTTCATTTTCTTGTTGTTCTGTCTTTTTTAGTTCATTGTCTATTCATTCTAGACACTAATATTCTGTCAGATGAGTAGCTGGCAGAGGACCTCTTCTATTTTTTTGGACTATCTAATAATGCTTTCTCTGCTGTACAGAATCTTTTCATTTCCATGAGGTCTGATTTGTCAACTTTTGGGTTGATTTCCTGTGTTTTTGGAGTTTTATTTAGAAAGTCCTTGCCTGTACCTGTAAATTGAAGTGTGCTCTTTGATTTTATCTCTGTCAGTTTCAAGGCTTCAGGTCTTAGGTTGGGGTTGATGAGTAAGGGAAAAAATTACTTTTCTTTGAGAGTGTGGCCCCTGGTAAGGTGTCCCATGAAGCAGTGGATGGCCCACACTAATGTACATATGTATAACACTGCTTGAACTTAAGGGATTATTAAAAACAAAACAAAATATTACATTGGGAGAGATATGGGTGGAGTTGAAGGGAGGAAATGGAGAGTAATGTGATAAATAACCTTTTATTGTATATATGTATAAGGTTCTCAAGAATTATAATTTAAAAATAAGCCACAAGAAAAGTTTTTTTTTAATTTTTTATTAAAGGAAATGTTTTATGGCTTCTCTGAAGTACATCTAAATTGCCAGCAACCAAACATTTGTACTTTTGGATCGTTATTAAGACTTGAATACAAGCACTCTGATGTCACAGAAATCATGGTAGTGACATGTTGCATGGCCTCACTAGACCAGGAGATGATTTCTTTCCAAGACTGGCACACATCAGCTAAGATTTTTTTGTGTTACTTAGCTTAGAGTGCACTTTAAAATTTATGAGTCATTTACTTAAAATTTTGGTCATTTTATTTTATTGTGGCTCTGAGGAGTGAACCTAGTAGGGTTTTGTATATGATAGGCAAATGTCCTACCATGGAACCTCACCCTAGAACATAATTTAATGTGTTAACTATAACAATGATTGGGAAATTAAACAGGAAGAATAGAAAGGTGGAATGGGGATGTTATATTATTTTTAAGTTATATCTCCCAGTTCTTTAAACATGTGAAGGGTCTACAGAACTCTGTAGTACTGGCTATGAGGTCATGTGACTAATTTTGAAATTAGTATTTTAATTTATGGTTTTACTTGGCACATAGAGTAATAGGATTCACTGTAACATTTTCCACACTCATATTGTACTTGATCTTTATTCTGTCCCTTCTGCCACACAGTTACCCCTGCATCACGTTATTTTTTCTGGTTCCCAATTTCTTTTCCCTAATACACTCTACTTCCCTCTCACATTTTTATCTTTACCCTCCTGTCTCACATAAAAACACATAGAGACTCATATATACAGACCCACATAGACTCACACAACTTAATGTGCTTATGCATAAATTTAAATCTAGATCCATATCAGAAAGAGTATGTCTAGTATTCTTCTTCTCATTTCTTATGAATGGCATAATTTTCGTTTCTCTTTATAGTTGAATACATTTCTGTTCTGTATGTATGCCATATTTCCTTTAGCTTTGCATGTGTTCATGGACCTCTAGGGTGATGTTTTGGTTTTGCTGTGATAAGACGCATAGTCTAATTTTAGTTTTAGTTTTATTGTTATTATTATTACTATTACTAAAAAGCCCCAAGTATCCACTGTGATTTCCATAGTGGTTGCAACAGTTTACATACAACCGGCAATATTTCACTTTTTCTGCATCCTTGTTAGATTCTCATTTGTTTCCTCTCCATCCTTCTCTCCCCCCTCCTCTGTCTGTCTCTCTGTCTCTCTCTGTCTGTCTGTCTGTCTGTCTGTCTGTGTGTGTGCATGCATTTGTGTATACAGGTACATATGTGTGCACAGATGCTCAGCTCGGGCTTTGTATGAGATGTGCATGTGGAGAACACAGGACAAGCTTAGCATCCCTCAAATGCCATCCACCTGTTTTAAGCCCCCTGCCCTCCTCATGTGTGTTTCTGGTTTCAAAATTGCAAGTAACTAGGATGGCTTGACAGACCCCTGTGCTGTGATTACAAGGGCATAATACTATGATTGTTTGTTTGGTGTTTAATGATGGTTCAGATCCTCATGCTTGAAGCAAGCACTTTACTGACTGAGCCATTCTCTGAGCCTGTTGCTTTGATGATAACCATTCTGACTTGGGTGAGATAGAATTTCACATTAGTTTTAATTTGTATTTCCCTTAAGGGCTAAGGATATTGAAGTCTAATTCAAATATTTATTGGCCATTTGTATTTCATTATTTGGGAATATCTATCCAGTTACTGAGCCTATTTATTGGTTGGGTGCTTTGGCTTTTAGTGTTTGAGTTCTGGAGTTCTTTAAAAAGTCTATATTCCCCTCTATAATTTCATTGAAAAGATTGCCTGTGACATTATTTTTTACTCAGCTGCTTCTATCCTGTGAACTCTTAGGTTTGGTTTCTTGGTTGTATCCCAGAAACTTTTTACATGTTATGTTAATGTATTTTTCTCAACCTTGTCCTCCATTTATGAAATTCTTTATTCTACATTGAGATTTTCATTTCTATATTCTCGTCTCAATTTCTTTGCTGAATATTATCCCGTTAGTTTTCCCTTTATTCCACACAGTTGGACTTCTTATTTTTCCATATTGTGGGTTGAGTTAATCTGCATGTTTGTACCACTTGAGACCTTTGGTGATTGTTAATAGTCAATTTTAATAGCATTTCACTTGTTTCATTACCCTTGAACTTGGTAGTGAAGAAACTGTCATCTTGGTAGCAATCATGTTGCCTTCCTTTCTGATGTTTCTATTTTGTGACATGAGCATCTCTTGATTTGAACATTTCTTCTGCTTTTATTTGTGGATGTTTTCTATTGACAAGGCCTTTCTTGGGTGTTCCTCTCTAGCACCACTAAAATATGTATGAACATTGGTATCAAAGAAGCCTGTTGTAATTAATTTTGATAGATGATTGATATTAACAATCATTATTTGGTTCCAACAGCAGTGAGTAAGAGCATTGCTTTTTGTTACAAACTTGTTAACTAAGAAAGGTCCAACCCCACATCTGACAGAGGGTTGATTTCCAAAATATACAAAGAACTCAAGATGCTAGTCACCAAAACACCACATAATCCAATTAAAAAGTAGGGTACAGAACTAAATAGAAAATTCTTTTTTTTTTTTTTTTTAATTTTGCTCTTTTTTATTTTCCACCTTTTTAAAAAAATAAAATAAAATGAGAAACAATCTTGTTCTACAAATTAATCCCAGTTTCCTCTTCCATCCTCCCCTGTCCCTTGATCCCACCCCCATCCCATGCCCTTTCTGCTCCCCACCCCACTAAGGGTGAGGTCTTCCATGGGGGATCATCAAAGTCTATCACATCCAGTGTGTCTAATAGAAGAATCTAAAATGGCTGAAAGACACTTAAGAAATTGCTCAACATCCTTAGCCATGAGGGAAATGCAAATCAAAATAACTCTGAGATACCATTTTACACCTGTCAAAATGGCTAAAATCAATAACACCACAACAGTTTTTTGCTGGAGAGGATGTAGAGAAAGGGGAACACTCCTCCACTGCCAGTGGGAGTGCAAATTCATATAGCCACTTTGGAAATCAGTATGGTGGTTCCTCAGGAAAATTGGAATCAGTCTACCACAAGATCCAGCAATTCTACTCTTAGGAATATACCCAAAGGATGCACATTCACACCACAAGAACCTCTTCTCAACTGTGTTCAGAGCAGCATTATTTGTACTACCCAGAACCTAGAAGCAACTTAGATGCCCCTCAACAGAAGAATGGATAAAGAAAATGTGGTACATTCACACAATGGAGGACTATTCAGGGGAAAAAACAAAACAGCAACAACAAGAACAAAACAACGGAATCTTGAAATTTGCAGACAAATGGATGGAACTAGAAGAAACCATCCCGAGTGAGGTAACCCAGACAGAAAAAGACAAGCATGGCATGTGTTCACTCATAATTGGATATTAGATATAGGGCAAAGGATTACCAGCCTACAAATCTACACCACCAGGGAAGCTAGGAAGCAAGAAGACCCATAAGAAAGACATACACGGTCCCCCCCCCAGAGAAGGGGAAAGGGACAAGATCTCCTGAGCAAATTGGGAGCATGGAGCAAGGAAGGAGAAAGAGGAGGGGAGAAGAGGAGTAGGGAGAACAGGAGGGATCAGGAAGTTTGAGTTGGGGGAAGAGCAGAGGAGAGCAAGAAAAGAGATACCTTAGTAGAGGGAGACATTATAGGTTTAAAGAGAAATCTGACACTAGGGAAATGTCCAGAGATCCACAATGAAGACCCCAGCTAAGAATCTAAGCAATAGTGGAGAGGCTACCTTAAATGCCCTTCCCCTATAATGAGATTGATGACTACCTTTTATGCCATCTTGGAGCGTTCATCCAGTAGCTGATGGAAGCAGAAGCAGACATCCAAGTTAAGCACTGAGCTGAACTCCTGGAATCCAATTGCAGAGAGGGATGAGTGATGAGCAAAGGGGTCAAGACCATGCTGGGTAAACCCACAGACACAGCTGACCTGAGCAAGTAGTAGTTCATAGATCCCAATTATAAAGCTGGGGAACAAGAATTGGACTGAACCAAGCCTCCTGAATGTGAGGGTCAGTTGGGAGGCCTGGGCAATCTATGGGACCTCTGACAGTGGAACCAGTATTTATCCCTAGTATAGGAATAAATTTTGGGAGCCCATTCCCCATAGAGCGATACTCCCTCAGCCTAGAAACACTAGGGAGGGCCTAGGTCCTCCCCCCAAAAAAGTGACATACTTTGATGATTGCCCATGGAAGGCCTCGTCATCCCTGGGGAGTAGATGGAGGATGGGATGGGGTGGTCAGTTGGGGCCATGGAAGGATGGGAGGGCGAGGGAACTGTGATTGATATGTAAAACAAGACTGTTTCTAAATTAAATAAAATAAACATGCTGAGTTGGAGGATGCAACATTAATTGAACACATGTTATTGTCTGTATTTCTGTTCCACTAAGAAAGGCAACAGAAATATTGTTGTTGTTTGGTCACTGTGGGGAAGGCAGATTCCCTTAGAGGTTCTATAGATGCTTTCCTTTCTTTCATCATCATAAGATATAGAAATGGTGTCCTAAGAAGAATGAGATAAAAATAGCTCTCTAGAAATTGGGCAGATAACTCAATATTGTTTTTCTGATTTGAATGCTTTTTGCAGCATTCAAGTGTGAGATGTTCTACTAACTGGGTTTTGAGGAGGCTCTAAAGAAGGAAGAGCTGGAGCAGGGATCTCTGGGAGCTTCAGCTGGGTGTGAAAATTAAGCTCTCAGGGGTGTTGTGAAGTGTAAGGAGTATGGGTTTTCCTGCCCGCTGCCTGGTCTTGTTCTGCCGCCGCCGCGCCAGCCCCAATTAACAAACTGAGACTCTGTATTTGATATAATTCTGTTGGCCAGGAACTTGTTTCTTATTGGCTAGCTCTGTCTTAAGTATTAACCCATTTCTGCTGATCTATGTATTTCTCTTACCGGGGAGCTGGCCGGCATACTGCTTTCTCCCAACTCTCCATCTTGGCTCTCCTTTTTACTACCTCCTTTTCCTCCTTGTCTCCTAGTCCGCCTATCTTCCTTTCTTATTGGCCAACAGTGCTTTATTCATTAACCAGTATGAGAAACATATACAGAATGACATCTCCCATCAGTGAAGAGTGACTGGAAACTAGTTAGAGTATACACAGGTAATCCAGTAATTCATGGAATTATAGAACGAAGCTGATTGCTTGCTTCATGCTTTGTGATTCAAACAAATCGTGTCCTTCACTGGGAACATTCATGTGTCATCATGGACTGAGATTTTTTATTTTAACTGCATGTAATGAGTCTTGTTCTGTTCCACCAGTCAGCTCCCAAATAATCTCATGGACAAAGCTTGGTCTGTAGTTTGGGTTTGTTCCTAACTAGCTCTTATAACTGAAATTAGTCCATTTATATTAATCTATGTTCTATCATGTGGTGTTACCTCTCTTCCATCTTGCACCTCCTGTTTCCTCTCCATGTCTCCTGGTATCTTCTGCACCTTGAATCCTCTTCTTCCTTTCTCTCCCTGAAAATTCTACCTATTCATCCTGCCAAACTATTGCCATTCAACTTTTATTACACCAATCACAGCAATACATCTTTACACAATGTACAACTCTCCTATAACAACTACTAATTATTAATGGCTGTCATTTCTTTTATTTTACTATGACAAATATCATTATATCTTGAAATCACCATCGTGATTTAAAGGCAACATCTTGAAAAATGTTCATTTAATACATATTTATTAGAATTCTGTCACTTATTAAATACTGTGCTAAATATATGGGATTGATTCTACTCCTTGTCTCCACCTTCAGATACCAACCTGGGTTATCTTGGACAAAAACAAAACACTAACACCTATCCTACATTCAAATCACAGAACACAAACTATCTTTGATAGCTTCAAAATATTCTTTCATAGTTTTCTCAGAGTTAATTATAGCATCATTTCCTTCAAATCTAATCTTTTACTTTTCTCCCAAATTATACCCTGTACTTGACAGGCTCATTTCAGGCCTCCAGTCACCTGTGACTTAAATGAGATGAAATAGTTTCTCTTCCCCTAACCTGGCCCTTTTGTAGTCCAGTTCTAGCTGTTCTTACATAAATTTCAGCCAAGTGAATATGAAAACCACATATTTCTTGTCATTTCTTCAACCAGGATTGACTGTACACTCTCTTGTCACCTTAATAAAAGTTTCAGCAGTTTATTTCTGTCAAATGATTTTCTTTTGGTTTCATTTTCTTCAATAACTTTTTACTTTTAATTTCTTTAATTTTGATAGATTTTTTTTCTTATTTTCTTACTGTGTGCTAGGTTACATTATGCATTATTTTTTAATATTCACATTCAGTGCTGCAAACTTTCCTTTAAATACAGCTTTTGCTGAATTTTTATATTTTAAGATAGTGTGCTGTTATTTTTATTTTAAATATTTAAAAATTTATTATTGATTTTTTTGAGCCACACATTATTTAGAAATGTATTGTTTAGAAGTTAGACAGATTGCTCAGTGGTTAAGAGCAGTGGCTGCTGCTACAGAGGACCCTGGTTCAATTCCCAGCACCTATATGATGACTTATAACTTTCTGTAACTTCAGTTATTGGGGACTCCTACATTCTTCTTAACTTCAGGAGCATTTACAAATGTAATGCTTGACACACATATAGGAAAACATCCATAGACATTAAAGAAACATATTTTATAATTTTCTGGTGTTCTGTTTAGTGTGTTAGTTTAATTGATGTATGAGAGTATACTGTCTGGTCTCTTAAACATGTTAAGGTGTGTTTTAGGGCCTGGAATGTCTGTTTTGATGACTATTTCACGTGACTCTGAGAAAGACTATGCTGCTATTTTTGATGTATAAAGCAGTCTAAGGTTGTCACTTTAGTGGTGAATAGTTATGTTGAGTTCAACTCTATGCCTGTTTATTTTCTACCTTCTAAATATGTCTATACCTTTCAAAGGGTATGGGACCTATTTTTAAATTTAAGTTGTATCATTTTTTGCTTTACATATTTTGATATTTTATTTTTAGATATATACTATTTAAGTACTGTCATGTCATCTTGTAACATAGATATCCTTATCATTTTATAACATCTTTCTGTATCTCTGATAACTTCATGGCACTAAACACTTTTCTATTTCTGAGTTTATTAAAATTATTCCTGATTTCTTTTTGGTAAATATGACATCTTTCTCTCAACTTACTTTTAGTTTACATATGTATTTATACTTAATATGGATTTTTCATAACATATTGATAGTTTATTGACCCACTGTGACCATCTATGCATTTTTGTACAATCAAACATTGACACTGAAAGAAATTATGGTTAGTCATATCCAACACATTTTTGTCTTTTTAAAGAATATTTAGTTTATGCACATGCTTCTGAATAGATGTTCTGCAGAGGCCAGAAGGGACTGTCAGAACACTTGGAGCTGGAATTACAGAGTTTTTTAGATGGGTTCTGAGATCTGAACTCTGGTCCTTTGATTCAACAGCAAGTATTCTTTTTTTTTTTTTTTTTATTTGAAATAATATTTTATTTATTTATTTATTTAATATAACCAAGTCCATTTAAATGAAAACAAACATTTATAGACAATATTTGGGAATTTGGGCATCGTTCTTTCCAAACTACTTCCTGCTGGTAAGAGGCTCTGTCTTGGGGGATTCTAAGAAGATGCGGAAATCCTGGCTGTAGTCTGTAAGGCTGCTTTGTCCAGCTGTTTTGAATGTAGGATCACCTGCTACTCTGTTTCAGGCAGTCTGGCTTGATCAAGCCACATTAGTGGGAAGGAATCCACAGCTTTTCATTTTCTGTGGAAACAAAAATAGAAATCCTTTTCCCCACTAACTTGTCCTTGGACTTAAATTTTGGAGTCAAAGCATTTTTTTAATTTAATTTATTATTTTACATGTCGATCCAGTTCCCTCTTCCTCCCTCTCTCTCTTTTACCCTCTCTGCCCTCTCACATGCACCCTAACCACCTCCCCTCCCATCCCCCCACCCCAATTCCATATGTAGGGGAATGCCATCCAGTTGGGGTCATGTAGATCTGACAGGTCATGTGAAGTAGGGACTAGGGCTTCTCTCCTGTCTCTAGGTTAAGGCAGTTATCCCTCCATGGGGGATGCGTTCACAAGGTCCTTTTGTGCACCAGGGATACATCCTGGCTCCACTGTCTGAGGTCCCTTAGACTGCTCAGTCCTTCTGGCTGAGGCCCATATTCAGGCGGGCCTGAGTCAGTCCCATGCTGGCTTCCCAGCTATCAGTCTGGCGGCCCGTTAGCTCCTCCTTGTTCAGGTAAGCTGTCTCTATGTGTTTCTGCCGCCTGGTCTTGTCCTCTCCATCTGCATCTGGGTTCTACTTCGACTCAGTGTTTATGTATGGGTGTTTGCTCCTGTTTCCAACAGGCATTAGTTGAGGGCTCCAAGGATAAGTTAGTTGTTGATCTCACTCTCCGGGAAGGGCATTTATGGTAGCCTTTCCACGGAAGCTCAAATTGTTAGTTGGTGGCAGTCTTGTAGTTCTCTAGACCTTTCTTTGTGTTCAATTTTATCTTCAAACCAATATTGGCTCCCTCTTTTATGTTCTCTCTTCTATTCCTAACTGGGCTCAATCTTCCTGGTCGCACACAGCAAGTATTCTTAACCATTGAATGCCTCTCCAGCCATTCAAATGCATATAAGGCAATTTCTAGATAACATACTCTAACACCCCAGGTGGTATGACCTTGAAATATTAGAATAATGCTATCACTGGGAGAAGTTAAGGCAGGAACAAAACACAGAAACTTGAAGGCAAGCCTCTTGCTGTTCCACACAGCATTACCTGCAAACAAGGAACTCTCTTTCCAGCCTAGACGTTCATCAGGGACTATGGAGCGCACTCTTGACTAGCTGATTTTCAGGTTAACTTAAACTGTGCTTGATTTCCTATACAGCTGAAGACCACTTGTTTGGGGATGGTACTACTTGCAGTGGACTTATGTCCTGCTACATCAATTACCAATCCAGACAATACCCCACAGATATGACTACAGGCCAATCTTATTTGGGCAATCCCTTAATGAGTACCCTCTTCTCAGGTGATTCTAGGCTATGTCAAGTTAATGATTAAAGCTAACTAGAATAGTCAAAGTGATAAAAGGCTAATTAGCACCAGTAGTTATTTAATACTTGTTTGCAAATGCCTGAATAATGCTAGAGTGGGTCATATTCTGGTCCTCAGTCTTGGCAGCAAGTCCCTTCTAAGCCTGACAACCTTGATGTCCCAGATTCCACATGGTAGAAGGAGATAATAGTCTTCTAAATGTTCTTCTGTAATCTTCATGAATGTACCATGGTTCGAACACACACACACACACACACACACACACACACACACACACACACACACACACACCACAAATGAATAAGTAAATAAATGAACAAACAAGCAAATGCAATAAGGAAGCTTTCATGAGGAAGCTCATTTTTTCCAACTGAAAATCAGACTTTTAAAATTGCTATTCTCAACAAGGGCTGTAATGCTGCCAGTCTTTTTCCAAAGTTGTAGAAAGTTTATTCTGGCAACTGGCTTCTATGGACACGATAACGCCAGCCCACTTCCTTCACCACTCACCTTTCAGTGTGGCTTTGCAGAGCTCCCCATTTTATTGAACCACCATGGTCACCCTACTTCCCTTTGCATTCCCCAATCTTCTCCAGCTATTTATTTATATTTGTTTCTAGTAACAGTGCTAGATATTTCCTGTAAACACATTAAAACCACTTCAAAGTTTCTTGATTTTTATCTGAACCATCAAACGTATTTCAGAAAATATTTATTTTTTTTTATCGCAGCCTTTTTGATCTTTTCTTCATGATGATAAAAAGATCTTTTACTATTTTCTGTTTATAAGACTTCCTATAGGTAGCCTTTTAGATGTCGTAGTAGAAAATTACTTTTTTTTTTTCTTTCAGAGAGAATGTGTTACTTTTGCCTTCATTCCTGAGGGATATTTCTACTGCTTATAGGAGTGACTTTTATATCAACATCTGGATGCTGTTGGGATATTTATATCTTGCTATTTGATGAGAAAGCTGCTCTTTTCTCCAATGGACACAATCTTACTGTTCCCTCTGTTTCTCCCTCTCTGTAACACAATAAATAAAAGACCCAGAGACTAATATTGGGGTTCAAGCTTCAAGCTGAAGAGCAGAGAAGTAAAGCAGCCAAGCCAGTAGATCTTATCTCTACTGAGCTGGAATGCCAACCCTGTCTCCATAAATCCTCAGAGGCAAAAGGCTTAGAATTCCTGTCTCCTCCTTTTTTATTCCTTTCTCTGTCAGCCATATCAGTCCTGTCTCCACCTCCCTGGGGTTAAAGACATGTGATCCTAAGTGCTAGGAGCAAAGGCCTGAGCTGTTACTCTTCACTCTTGTGTAGGTCAGGGTGGCCTTGAACTCAGAGAGATCCATCTGCCTGTTTCTGAAGTCATGGGATTAAAGGTGTGTGCTGCCACCACTGTCCTATTTGTGTATTAACGAGTGTGGTTGGCTTTGCAAATTGATTCCCAGTGGCTTTATTAGATCATAAACGACCTCTCTCTCTCTCTTTCTCTCTCTCTATGTCTCTGTCTCTGTCTCTCCCCCCCCCCCCCGTGGTAAGGTCTAATGCAGTGCACTGCCACTGTGCAGTTGAACTCCTCATTCTCCTGCCTACATTTTTATGAGACATAGTCTTGCCATGTTGCTCATGTTAGCATAGACTTACTGTGCAGCCCATGCCTTTCTTTAGTTGACTTCAGTGATTTCTTATGAAGTAAATGCTATGTATGCAGTGAGTGCCTTTTTATAAATGGGCTTTTCTGGTGATTATTATTATTACTTTTTTTTGTCTACTAAAATTGTATGCTCTAAGCTTCTTTTCCCTAATTGTTCCTTTTGCCAGCCTATTCATTGCTGACACTTTCATTTTATTTGCTTGAGTTCACTACTTCTCTACTTGATTTAAATGATTTTATGTATTCAGCAATGGCTTCTTCAAAAATGCACCCCTGTTCCAACTTTCCATCACATTAATATTGTAATCTACTGTCTCTTTTCCTTGTGTTTGGAATTCACCTAGATCTTTTTTATTAAAGAATCATTTTCTTTTTGGTTGAACCCTGGACCCTTTATGTTATGAGTATAGATAATATTTAAGCCTGTTGTTTGAGCTGGACCTTGTCTGGTCCCACCTCAGCAGCAGACAAATGGGTCCAATGTCATTAGTGCTAACTGTCTGTAGAAAGCCTACTTCTTTCATTCTTTATCTTTTTTAATTGACCTCATACCTGGTCTTCTTGTGACTTCTGAGTGCAGGGAGGGTTTCTAACACATTGCCTCTGTTGACATTGCAACAGAAATGAGTTCGTCACCGCTTCTGTGTGATGATGTCTGTGTGTGAAGTCTGTTTTCAGTCACTCATCTTGTGACTTCACCTCAGCGGAGTGAAGCACACTTCTTTTGGTATTATTGGTAGGAATGGATGAATACATCTCTGCCTGATCTTGACTGTGGATAGACAGCAGTTTAAGACTCCTAAAAGTTTCACAGGAAAAAGAAAAAAAAAAAAAAAAAAAAAACGCCTATAAAATTTGGAAGCTGAGTTTTCCGTAGAACCAGAGAGCTTAGTGTTAGGGGAGGGCTGAGGTACAGGTGGAAAAGTGCTGAAACCTTGGTTTTCAGGATAAGAGACTTATTAATGCCGCAGGTAGAACAGCGGGAATCTGAAGCATCAGAGGCTCCAGTCTGCCCTGGCAAAGCTGTGTATCTGCTCGTAGAGGTCCCTGATGGGGAGAGTGTCCTACACCAAAGCAGCAGGCTTGGTTCATAAGTGATCTATGCTACATGGCTGCTATCAGCTGACCCTGGCATCTCTTCCTGGTTTATGAAAGGGAAAGAGGTTGCATCGGGGCGTGGCTGAGTTTGTTAGACCTTTCAGAGCAGCACCTGAGGATCCAGGAGCTAAGGTTCTGAACTCTCTGACAGCAAATCTGTGGGGAGAGGGAAGAAAAAGATCACGACAGTTTTTCCCTGGCAAGCATGTTGGTCTGCTTTTGTCATTGCGTTTTATTCACGATGCATTCTTTTGGTTTCCCCTCTTTCCTCTACCAGCCCTAAGTTTAAGATGTAGCAATTATATTCTTTGAGGGGAAGTTATAGCAACTCCACAGAAACATTTTCGTCTGTGAAAAATAAGATTATTCCACAGTGCTGTCTGCAGGTTGTTTTCTCCCCGCATTCCTTTCCTTGAAGAGATGATTTTATGTGGCTTAGTACATCTCTGTGAAAATTATCTTAAATGAATCCCTTAGGTTAAAAAAAAAAATTCATGTTGATGGAATAAAATCCTTCTTGAGGAAAGGAGCCACTTTTTAGAAGGAAATTCGGGTATAGCCCACATGATGCGAATAAGGTTAATTTTCTTTTCAAATTAATTATCAATTTGCTTTATTTTTCTTCTGCATGATGCCAATTAGGAGGATGAATTGGTACTTTATGTGGAAATCTCTTATGTGATGCACAAATGAAGAGAGTTTTTGAGCAGAACTCGTCTGTCTCACATGCAGATCTCACAGTGTACAGAATCAAACCCAGGAAGCAGGAAGGAGATGGGGAGATTAGGTTTGAAGATCCATGAGCATTTTAGTCTGACTGTCAGAGACTATTGATGTTCAGATTTGAAGAAAAGAAAAATCTCAACTCAGGAAAATATATTACAACAGGAAAAATTTTACAAGACTGTAAAGTAATTCCATTTTTAAAAAGTCCATTTTGATGGAGATGTATAATAATGCAGGAGCCCTCTACTTGAGACACTAATTATTCTGTCATAATCTTGATGAGGCTTAATTGTGGTTATTATTAAATTTTGTGTTATTAATTCTAATGATGATATCCATCTCCACCTTCATGTCTAGGGGGATTTATTTAGGATCTAGTTGTAAAAAGCCATGGGAGAGAAATAGAGAATGGCCGTGGTGTGGTATTTATAATAACCTATAAAGGCCTTCCTTGTTCCACTATCCTGTTAAATCCAACTTGGTTTTTCAATGAATGTTTTCTAACCATTTTTCCTTATTTTCCAGCTTTACTGATTTGTCCATCTATCTTCTGTTATTTATATATCTGTCTACTGATTAGCTATTTCATACTAATATGTATAATTTATTAATATAAATCAATTTAGCTGTCTTCTATCACTTTTCCTTTTATTTCATTATAAATAAATTAGATTATATGGAATAGAAATAACAGATTAATTTCTAGACTTTCCTGGTTTCCTTGACTTTTAGTTCATGCCATATTTCCCTGGATGCTGTCTGTTCCATGAACCTGTTTGTCCATCCATATTAATGTGTTGTATTGATGCCCTAATCAGCCTCTGTCTTGCATTTCCAAAGTAGCTCATATGTAGTCTAGCCTGCATCACTTCAAGCGAAGCTGTCTCTTCTATGTTTATATACAAGCAACACATGTTTAATGATAGAATATAGTTTAATATTTAGGGTTTATATGCAAGGGGGATGTTTAGCTTTTCTTTAAAGTTGAAATGAAACTGTGTTTTCTAGAGTAGACCTAAGATATTTGTGCTCTTCCATGCAGTTTTCCTGTGACAAAGGCATTTTCAGTATTAGGGTTAGCTCTCTCTTTAACGTCTTGATTTTACTTTTAATTATCCCTCTTGTCTCATTTGTCCAGTTTTCCTATAGTGCTATCAGTTACCCGCAAAGAGGATCTATTTCACGTTCATAAGTTTATTATGTTTCACTGCCTTCACTTTCTTCTTGGATAAGGCCATAAATCATCATTCATGTTTTAAGATGGTCAGGCATAGGTGTTAGAGCTTGTGCCATTATTTACACTACCTTAGGGTTTGTATTGCTGTGAAGAGATAAAGCCCCTTATCATTGTGTCAGGGAGCATGGTGGTGTACAGGTAGATGTGGACCTGGAGATGAAAGGGCTACATCTTGCATGCAACAGGAAGTCAACTAAGACACTGGGTGGTATCCTGAGCATAGGGGACATCAAAGCTTGCCTCAACAGTGGCACACTTTCTCCAACAAGGCCATAGCCACTCCAAGAAAGCCACACCTCCTAATAGTACTACAGCCTATGAGATTATGGGGGCCAATTATATCCAAACCATTACACATACCTTCCACCACATTCCTTGTGTAGTGAAAATATGTAGTTAAATCTGGTTGAATTGAGGCAAGCGCATCACCATTGAATATATATATATATATATATATATATATATATATAATCACTTTATACATAATATGGACATGGCAGTGATTTTCTCCCCAGGGAGATGTATGAAAAACTATAAGTCCTAAAGTGTTTTACTCTCAGTTTTCATCTTCCTGGTGAGATAATGCTACAAAACTTGCCATGCTTTTGCATAAGCACTAACGAGGTAGGACTGGGTTTTTCTTTCGTCTCTCCCTTTGAATAAATTCCCTTTTCAAATACACAGTCAAGATTTCTTGGTGAACTCTATGGATGTGTTTTGTGGGGCATGAAATATTCATTATGCTTCAACATAAAATATTCACCATCCTTTCCTGTCTCTTCAGCATTTGGTACTCAAGGATGCAATGAACCGCTATTGGTAGAACATACTGGCGAAATAAGTGTAGTTGTTGGGAGTCAGGACCTGGTTCAAAGCATTAGAATCTCTGTCTTGGTTTGTGTTTTGGGAAGAGTTATATGTTTGAAAGATGTTTACTCAGTTTTTCTGCATTAAAATGATTCATGCTTTTACCTGGCTGACTCGGTTTTCTTGCTTCAGAAGTTAGAGCTGTTTCCTTCTTTGTCCTGATACTGAGGATTAAATTCGGGGCTTCATGAATGTGAGCTACATCACAGACCTTCAGAATTCAAGGCTTAGGCCAGAAATCAAAGATGACATTTTCTAGTATGACCCTGCCTGGTAATACAGTTGAAAGACATTGTCGTTTTTCTTCTTAATATTTATTTCCACAAATTATATTCTGTAATTATTTGCTTATATGCTTCTTTCTATTACAATAAAGAACTTCTGTGAACAGACAATTTGATTCCTTTAGTCACAATTGGATTCTTAGTGCCTGTATCATAGTTAAAGCTATGAAGATCTTTGTGAAGTAGAGAGAAGCTGAAGAAGATGAGGAGAATTATCAGGCTATTTATTTCCTTAACTCAATGGTTGTAAAACAAAGTAAGTATGGAAGATGGAAATGAATGGGATAGTAAAGGAAGATGGATGTTTTATGTTACATTTCAGGTGTCACCCCAACAGAGCATGTTTATGGAAATTTCAACTAGAAATTTAGATTGTTAATTTGAATCTAGAGGGAGAATTTGTACTGAAGGAGAACCTGTGAACTATTTACTACATAAAACATATATAGCAGATTTTGTAGCATGAGATGACTAATAGGATGACTATTTGATGCTTTGACCCACACATGTGGGTCCCAGAAAAAAAGGATATTGCTATTTTTTACATAATTATGCCTTAACAAAAGAAAGTTGGGTAAAAGAACAAATACTTAATGTTTCAGAATGATAGAACAGATTAAAACATCAAAAGATAATAAGACATTTATCTCCTATGAGTATATTTTTATATTTCAAAGTGGGACAAATCCCTAGTGCCATCTGTTAATGATTCAAAAGATTATAAAACACCATGGGGCAAAGATCCATCCATACGTTTGGAAGGGAGAATAGCAGTTGTATACTAGTTCCTATATAAACCCCCAAACTCATAATGCCAGGATGGGTAAGCGAAGGAGAAAGTTTATAGTGAGGGTGATAATGTGATACCAGATGTTTACTGCATTACCCTGAAGGCAAAGAGTGAGGTGTGGGCAAACAAAATGGTAGCTTCCATAAATAAGAAATCTGTGTCTTATATTTCAATAGGCATAAGTATAAATATTAGAAACAGGTTTACCAAAATTTATGGAACAAGGAAAGAGAAAAAAAACCCCACACAGATAACTGAGAATAATTAAAAATCACTGAGAACTTGGAGAGAGTTAAATTTGGGACAATAGTTGAGTCTAACATTTGCAGAGCTCCCAAGCAGAAGACTTAGTTTATATTGCAGAGTATATTACTTGAAAACAGTTTTGGTACAAAAAAAGGAAAACTTTCTTTCCTTTTTAAATTAATTTTTATTTAAATTAAAAACAATCTTATTTTACATAACAATCCCAGTTCCCTCTCCCTTCCAGCTTTCCATTGCTCCTACCAATCCCCCATCCTACCCTCCATCTACTCCTCAGGGAGGGTGAGACCTTCCATGGGGTCATCAAAGTCTGCCACATCATTTGTTGCAAGACCTAGATTCGCCCTGTGTATCTAGGCTGAGGGAGTATCCATCCATAGGGAATAGGCTCCCAAGGCCCACCGGGTCTCTCTGTATCATGTTGACTGGCCTGGATCTTTCTATGTAGACCTGACTATCCTAGAACTCAGAGAGATCTCCTGCCTCAGCCTCTTGAAGTACCAGTATTAAGGGTGTCAGCCACCACATAGAGCCCAGGAAAATGATTTTTTTTTTAAAGTGACAGTCACTATTAAGGGGTTACTTAGAATCAGAAAAGTACTACAAGGAGACTACCACTATGCATAAATTTATAGGTTTCCCAAATGCCAAAGGCAGCTGAGATAAATTATCCTGATATGAAACATTAAAATTTTGGTCTGAGCATATAGCTCAAGGGTAGAGTATTTGTTTTGCATGCACAAGACCTTGAGTTCCATGCCCAGTAGAGTACAGTATTAAAATAGAGACTAGATGAGCATCCCTTACAATACCCCAAATTACCTTAGGTGATAAACATTCAGGTAACTTCAACCTCAGGTGAGTGCAAACCCTTAATGGGATCTCTTGTTGAAGCAACCCAGTTGATCTAGTCAATCTACAGAACCACAAGAGAAAGCAGGCTTTTCATAAGTGTGTGTAAAGCTCATTTCCCATGTGAACTGGGAATATTCGGGTAATTGAACTAAGTTTCTGAGATTCCTAAGCCCAATAATACCAAGAGGTTTTGCTAAAATTACATCTTTTGTGCCTTCCACACAGTTAACTGTAACTTTTTACATTTTCTGTGTTGAGTCTTCACTTTCTCCAAATCTGTAATATAGTGCACCATGGGACAACTTCACCATTGCTCCAATTACATAGAGAATATAATTCACTGTTTCTTTCCAAAGCCATTTATGTTTCCAGGGAAGTTGTGCAAATACATTTCATGGAGGATTTCCCTTGTAGTATATTCTTTGTTCAAGAAAATAGAATTACACAGAAAAGAAAAATAATGTGCCTTCCATCCTTTGAGGAGTCCTATAAGCACCTCAGAATTGCATGAAAATATATAGCCTTGTGTTTTGAGAAAATGCTCTATTTTTGGTATACTTTTTTCCCCAAGATTGAATGCTGATGCTATTTCACCATGGGGTAGCCATTTCTCAGCAAGGAGGCAATATGTGATAATGATAATTTTAAAACCACCTTTAGCGTGTCAAAATGCTTTCATACATGTTTAAAAGATTACAGCATATTAAAAATTCCATTCCCTTCATTTTCCAAGAACAGTGTGAAAATTAGCAGGTAGTTATTTACATATGGACATTTGTGTAGTTGGTGGCAGAACCCAGATTCTTGATCTCTATTACCTTATTATTATATACTGCAGGATTTTATTTGTCTAGTCTTTTTAAATAAGTGAATTGAGATAAAATGTCATTACAGGAACTTTTCTACCCTTGATGGAGTTATTTCCTACAAAATCCATTGGAATATCGTAAGTCGAAATTTCATTTAATATAGCTAACCTAGCAAATATAAGATTCCAGCAACACAGTACAGGAGAGAATGAAAATTATTTATCCTTATAATCTTCTGGCTGATGGCAACTTGTAGGTTGTTGTCACTGTACAGCTACTTTAGGGTCATCTTTGCATATTGCTAGAATAGAAGAATGTAAAATGCTGGAAGACTTTGTTGGCTGGAAGAGGTTAGCGTCTATCATAGCCTGGCAGCTCTCACTAAGCTCATCAATATGAAAACTCCTTCCGGCCCCCGGAAAGCTTCCTGCTTTCTACCCAGCTTTATTTGGAAGATGTCTATAGGATGCCTGACTTATCTCAAGGGTGACCACTGACACAGTTACCTGAAAAAGCTCTTCCCCTAATAACCTACATGGTAATTAGGCAACTGCTCTAGCCATTTTGATATGACCCTACTGCCACATAAAAGCCTTGTGATAGGAGCATGCCACTTAATGCAAATTAGGGTTTGTCCCCAAGCTTCTGAATCCTATATATTCCTTATACCTGGAATACAGTTGAGCTGATTCACCAAAGTCTATCTCCTAGAGAACTGTTTCTCTTTGTGCTCATGGGCTGTACAAATCCTTCTGTTGCTACTATTGCCTCTTGCCCTCTCAATCTGATTGCCAACAGGCTGAGAAGGAATGAGGACCCCCTGCACAGTAAGAGTTCAATGTATGTATGAGGTGGTTGGAGTACAAATGGCCCCAATAAACTTGTAAGTTTGAATACTTGGTTCCTAGTTGGTAGAACTATTTGGGAAGGATCAGGAGGTGTGGCCCTGCTGGAGGAAGTATGTGATTGGGGGAGGTCTCAGATTTTTCAAAAACCCATGCCATTTCTCACTATCTCTCTCTGCTTGATGCATGAGGATGAAGATGTAAGCTCCCAGTTACTTGTTCAGTGTCTTGCCTGTCTGTGTGGTACCATCCTCTCCACCATGATGACCATGGACGCACCCTCTGAAACTATAAGCACCAAACAAACCGTTTTTCTATAAGTTGCCTTGATCATGAAAGCAGATTAAGACAAATGGGGTCTATTGAGTGTACATTACTTTCTCTTCATGAAAAGACGAAGTATCACAAAGTAATCATGAGATAAATACTGTGTTGGTTTTCTGTGTGTGTGTCTGTGTGTGTGTGTGTGTGGTTGAATTATTTTTAAAAAATATTATTCAAAAAAGAATTCCATGCATTACTGAAGCCTTTTATCACTTCAGCAATTCCACTTTTAGGCATATGCTAAAGCAGAATATTATATACATGTACAATTTGCACACAAATATCTGTAGCAATGTGAGTCATAATACCTAAAGTTTGAACAGAGCTCAAATGGTCATTTTAATTAATGAATAGGTTAAAAACATATGTCTACACAATGTGTTATTTTCATTTAAGAGTCGAAAGCAATGATCCATGAATATATTTTACAATATAGAAGAAAGTGTGAAAAGCTAGATCACAAAGGTCATACTATATGATTCCATTTATATAAAATACCCACAGTTGGTAAGTCTTCAGAGCCAAAAGGTGGATCACTGGCTGGTTAGGACTGTGGAGACTGAGGGAATGGGGAATGGGGAATGACTTCTAAAGGGCATGGGGATTTTCTCTGGAATAAGGAAAATGTTCTAAAATTCACTGGGGTAAAAATTGCATAGTTTAAGTATGTTCTTTAAATGGGTCAATTTTTGGGGCATGAATTATATCTTTATAATCTATTTTCAACCAAAAAAGAGAGTCTTTCTTGATGAGGTTAGAGGCCAGGGTATAATTTAAAAGTGGTACACATCCCCAGTGTCCACCAGCATATGAATAGATAATGAAATTGTGCTATATGTACACAATGTGATTTTATCAACTGAAAAAAAGAGGGATTTTAGATAAGTGGATAGAAGTGAGAAAAATGTATTGAGTATAATAACCCATACCCAGAAAGACTGATCTGCCTTCTAGAATTTTATACTACAGGAAGTAGAGAAGGGCCATTGAGACAGGTATGCTTTAAGGTAGGGGGCATTGCAGAGAACAGGTGATAAAATAGAGACAAGGATATTTGATTCGGGGTGGTGTAGCAGGGTAGGGAGGAAATGGAGAAAGGAAGAAGAGTCCGCCTAAATGCAGGGCACATGAAAATGCCATAGAGACACATACTACTTCATAATCCAAGGACAGAATTAGAAAGGACATATTGTGTAGGGCTAGTAATGATGTGTCTAAAGCCGTGTCCAGGGAGGCTACAGCTCTCTGGCCCCCAGATATGTAGTCTCTTGTCATTCCTCTTAGATGTCCACTTTATCTAGTTTATAAAACGTATTGCTAAAGATGTCACATACTCCGATAGCAACACACAGATACAATGTGGAGTAGAGCTGGACTCTTCCTCCTGTCGGCTAGGGTTCACAATGCTGAAAAGTGCTATGAAGGCTGTTGAGTCTTACTCATCTGTGTGAACCCTACAAATTTCAAGACTAGCCTAACAGGCAAGATATACACACTGGGACAATAGTGATAAGGCAATTGTGGAAGCAACAACTCTTTAATTAGGTATGAGGCCCAATCCATATGAAAGAACTCATGCCTGGCACTATCAAAAACCCACGGATCAGTAAGTCTTGGGGCTCATGGAGAAATTTATTAGCACTGTTTACCTGAACTCTTATGGTGCCAAAAGTTGCTTCTGTATACCCACAAACAAATGCTAATCAGAGAAGCTTTTCTTGCAGTAAACAGAAATGCATAACTGCTTGGTACTTAGAACAAGTGATGCTTGAGTGCTTAGCCCGGAATATGACACTTATATTGCTCCTTGCCTGTGGCTTAAGAAACATGTTGTGGGAGCAATAAAAAAAAAGCAAGAAGATAGAACAGCTGTGAAACACTGTCTTCTGGCAATAACATGGACAATGAAATCATGATCCTTCAGCAGATGAGGCTACCAGAAATGGCCTACCCCACACTGTGTGATCCACAGTCAATTGTAGGATACAAGGGCTCAGAGTGCCCAATCCCTCTCTGCTGAACTATTGGCTGCCCATGGTTCTGTGGGAGGGGTGGATAGTGTTTTCAGTTTTATATCCACCTATGAGCCCCATTAGATGCCAATGGACAGCTCCAAACTCATGGCCACAGAGGCCCTCATTAAACGTAAGAAGTCACAAAGGGAATGAAAAGGAGAAAGGGACTTGGAGGGAAAAAGAAGGAAGGTAAAACAACAGCGATAGAGAGTAAAGTGTGACAATAACGAGAATGCATTACATTTATGGAATTGCCAAAGAAACCATCATTAAAAGTTATTTTTCAAATGAAAGAATATTTATAAGGTTTCAATTATTTCCCAGTTTTCTCCAATGGTAGTATGTGATCGATTGCTTAAAGGGGAAATTAGGTCTGTGTAGATGGGTGGGCCAAACTCCTAAGTCCTTAAGCTGGAGATTACGTGGCTTTAAGTGTCAATTCAAAAGCTACATGAGGGACTATGTCACGTTTGATTTATAAGTGTCACTTTAAAGACAATGCAAAGAAGGCACGGCCTCTGTTGCTTTTTAAATAATCGTGAAATGCATTTTCTTATGAAAAGCACACTGTGGTAAAACGACACATAGGGAAGGGGCTCTTTGAGTCTGGGTATTGGGTTTTGTAAAGTATCCAGTGTTCTTTAAGTGAAAGCTGCTCTGGGCACAGATTACACCCTTGCCTCACTTTTCCATGCCTCGAACCTTCTGGGAATACTCTGGCTCACACGGTTATTCAATGTAGTGTGGTCTTTTGGTCATTCCACACTTCAAGAACCATCCTGAAATTCCAGTTCTAATTCTCAGAGATAGTCATTTTTGTAGAAGAAACAGTTGGTTTATGTTTGTTTCGGTTTTTAAAACCTGTCTCTATAATCTCAGGTGGACCACACATATCCAGAATTATCTTGAAATGTGAAGTAAGGAGACCCTGGTGTAAGTAGCAGTAGTCACATCAGCAGCACTGGGAATTTGTTACGGATGGGGAAGGTTGATTCTCTCAGACTTGTTTGGTCAGGGTGTGTATTTAATGTGATCTCCAGGTCATTGAGATAGAATAAGCTCTACTCTTGAGATTCACTATGCAGGGTGAGAGCATCCATGTCCAAAATTACTATGTATAATGTAATCCCATGTGATCCTGATGTATTATGGTGATTTTCTTCAGCTAGTTGTGGAAGTAGACTATTATCTATTAATTATATTGTTTCTACCATATTTATTGTGCTATACAATATTAAATGAGTGGTGATAATGAACAAGATGATAAGACAAAAAACAACTAACACTACTCCTACTAGAGTGAGCCAACATGTTTGAGTACAGCAGGGTCCACTTGAACTATTTTTGTGTGTATTTGTATGTGTGTGTCTGTGTTTGTGTGTAGTCTCCCTCTCTGTCCCTCTCTCTATGTGTGTGTGTGTGTGTGTGTGTGTGTGTGTGTGTGTGTGTGTGTGTGCATACTTGGGCCCAAGCAGGTACATGTGCTTTTGCATGTGTGTGCACATGCATGCAAAGGCTAAAGGTCAACACTCATCGGTGTTTTCCTCAAACATTATTATCCACCTTATTATCTGAAGCAGAGCCTTTCACACTGAGCCTGAGGCTCCAATTTGACTAGAATGGCTGGCAAGTGAGTTCTAGGGACTCCCCTGCTCCCAAAGGGACATCTCCTTAGATTTTCAGTTGCATGCTGACACTCATGGCATTTTTATATTGGGCCTGTGTGACAAGCACTTTAATAACTAAGTCTTCTCTCTACATTCATTTTTATTGTTTTATGAAAGATTTTTTCCATTTATTTAATACATGAATGTACTGAGGTTTGAAATTCACTAGCAAAGGAGTATAAAAATCAGTCACTCTCAGAGCCTGAGTAAAACTCATCGTGTTCTGCGTCTGAAGCTCACTGTGCCAAGCATCTACTTCTTTAGGTCAAAGAGTCACCTTACCATTTCATCATGGAAAAGAGAATCAGTCAAAAGCAGCACACATGCAATAATTCATGTAATTAAGAATAATGTTGACTTGTGCACCCGAGACTTGAAAGAAGAGGCCTATGAACTGGAAAGTGGAAAAAGTAGAGGGAGTCTTGAATGAGACAGTATTAAGCTTGCAACCTGTGGCCAATAAAGTTAATAAGGTGAAACCCCATATTTTAAACTCACATTAACCATATGCACTTATGAAATTATACCTCACAGATCCCTTCTGCTCCAGCAAATCTCAGCTGAACACCAAAATATATTTAACGTACATGGCATACAATGATTAAATTGGGAAAGTTGATGTTAGAACTATAATGCATAAAAATCACCCAGGAGTGACATGTAAAACAGATTCGGGGAGCCATCTCTAGGCTGACTAGAACTCAGGAGAATGTACTGTAACAGCCACCCCTGGAGGCTCGCATGGCGCCTTATTCTCTTGATGCAACGACTAACTGTAGCTCTGACCTAAATCTATCATAGGCAGAATGACTCCAGGGGAAAAAGAAATCGCTATATGTGGCCGATGTGTGGACATTGCTAGTTATGAAAGTTGATTATTATACCTGCTTTTCTGCCCTAGTTTTCTCTTTTTCTGTTTATCTGGGCTATTCATCTGATTGTTCCTCCAAACCCACTCCAGAGTTTAATTCACTAAGTCATATAATAGGGTGAAATCCTACTATGATGTTTAGAAGGCACATTTTAGTAAGTTATTAAGGTTAGGTAAAGCCATTAGAAAGCAGTGCCATAGTAGAATCTTTGTGGACATGAAACATGGACACTCATGCTGCCTTTGCCATGTGCCACTTGGTCTGCCAAGCCAAGAGGCAGTTGAGGAATCTAGAATTTGCATATCCAAAACTGTGAGCCTGAAAACAAATGCTTCTTTTTCTTTATAAAGTAACTTGCCTTGGGTATTCCATCACAGTCATAAACAATAGGCTAATGCAGTCACCCTGGCCTTAGCCACTCCTTTATCGCATCACTACTGGGTCATTGAATAATATGTCATTAGAGATCCCGAAAATATTCTTTTAATGCATCATTTAACCTGCTGCAGGATGACTAACCTTCCCACATTAATTTCATTCCCTTCCGTACAAAATGCTTGTTTACTTAAGAGTTGAAAGCCAGGTCATTAACTTGCCATTTGAACACCTCTGAAATCTAATCTTTCTTTATACTCCAGGGTTATTTTCTTCACTTTGCTTAAGACTAGCTTCTGCAGAAGTATATTATGAGCTGTGTGATTGTTGATAAGCCAGAGAAAAGGGAGGGCACACCCACTTTCATCTCTCTCCATTTACTCTCCAACACAGCAAGGTGGGGAGGCAGTGCCTAATAGGAGGTTAAGGGGGCTCTGTCCTTCTGAATGGGCCAACACTGTCGTAACGTAACAGGGTCTCCAGCTGATGAGAACTTGACTTGATCTCTTGCTGCCCTCACAAGTTTTCTTACTGCTGTGGGTGATAGTTTATGCCTGTAGACTTTCCAAGCAGAAGATGAATACATTTTTATTATATATCAATTACCCAGTCCTTGTGAATCATCTACAACAATAAAAATGGACTAAGAAAGGCAGAATGTCCTTTTATCATCAGTGATGAGTATATTTGACTAAAATCTCTGCATTTGGGAGAGCAGAATATTTGTTCAAATGCAAGATTTCTTTTTGTTAGATTTTTGCTCTATAGGCATGCAGCCCTTGTCAGGGATCTGGAGAGGAGGGCATGTGATAGTTCTTTGTTTACGTCTCAACATGGACAGTTTCTTGTCTGTATTTCAACTCTCATCCACAATGAAAGTCCAGATTAATTACTAATTCCTCCCCTCCCCACATGCCACCTCTGTAGCCTACAATTGAGTTAATCTCCATTTTTGCAAAACGCTGTGACAGCATACTTTAAAGCAGTGACTGCCACCTCTCAGTTCCTTGTGTCTTTCTATATTTTGGCATGCTGACTTCCTTGAAAATATTTCAATTATCTGCGTAGAATTTCTGTAGTATTATAGATGATGGTTTTCAAGCTCTTCCGCAGGCTTTCTTTACTTGTTGGAACCTACATTTCAGAGAGCCTGGGTAGATGAAGGAGCCACTTCTTTTCCAAGCCAGGAGTCAGGAACCTCAGCTACCTTACTTTCCCATCCTTGATTATGCCTGACATCCAACTTCTACAACTCAAAGCTGTTAAGAATCTGGAGATGACTCAGCTATTGTCCTGGTGGCAGTGTTCCCAAAGAGCAAACATTGAATAACTGGGAGGGGAGGGAACTGTTCCTCCAGCATCTTAAGTAATTAGGGTACAATCTTCTCGCTGGGTCTCTCTAAATTATTTGAAATGCTTTGCCCTGTGGTCAGTACCCTGAGCAGGCTCCTTTCTTTTCAGACGTGTGTAGCTGTGTAGCTTAATCAAAATAACTCTTACCTATTGCAAACCACATCCTTTCCAGGAAGACAAGGGAAGGAAGAGGGAACAGGTGAGGAAGGAGCTGCAGGTTCTCTTCTCTGTCTTCTGAAAGTTAGGGGTGAGAACACATTTCTACACCCATTGTGAGCTCACTGGAAAGCAATGCTTCACAGTGTAGGAATTTGGACTGTTCTCTATCCACTGCCAGATCATTTCCTTCACAACACAAGACTTCTTTTGTTTTGAGGAGAGAGATGTCTGAGACATGGTGGCTAACTCCAAACTTTTCATGGACTGATATTTTATCTAGGGATGATGCCCTTCCAAGCAGAACCTGCACATGTAGACTGGAACTCAGTGGGAAAAGGTTGGAACATGGTTGTTTGTCTAACCCTTCATCCACGGGACACATGCAAGGCAATGAGTACACCTTTAATGACAACAAGGGCCGACTCCAGAGCCTAGAGATGTTGACACTTCAGTATCACTTTTAGTTAGGGTCCTCGGGTTGATGCAGACATGCACCTTAAGTGGGTCATGCTCTCTTGCTGAAACTGAACTCATCTCCCTCTGGTGTTTCTCTTTGCTGTTCAGTGCAACAAACAAGCTGACGCTGCCTCCTTCTTCTGTCATGAGTTTGGTCTCTCAGTTACTCAGTCGCTGGCTGCGGTAGCTAATAAAACCAGTCTTCTCGGTGTTTGTGGCCTCTTCAAAACTTCAACAATTAGATCCATTCACTAGCTTTTATTCCCTGGCTGTGCACCATCCTCCCCCATGATGCTCTTGACATAATATTTGTACATAAGCATTTGCTCAACAAACTGGGTGAAGTGAGGAGAGGAGAAAGCCAGCAGAAAGGAAATTTCTCTTGAGTTCTTAAAGCAAGGGACAGTTTATCTCTTAAATGAACCTTCTCTCTTTGGGAGGCTCTTGTGGCTATGCTCATTAAAAACTAAAGTTATAAGCATACCATAAAGCAGGTAAAATGTCTCAGTGTGATCCTTGCAAAGGTATCAGATTTGAGAATCAACAGAGGAGTGTGGGGACCAAGATGGGAAACCTAGGCCCGTATTGATCTGTGGATCTCTCCCTCTAGAATCAGCACAACATACTCCCAGGAAGAGACAGAGAAGTAAATAACTCATACTCTTTATCTTAGAAAACATTGTGATTCATTAATCTTGAAAATTAGCATTTTTATCTATATAAGGAACTATAGAAACTAGATACACGAGTAGGACTAAAATAAAACATGACATTGTTTTATTGTAAATAAAATGTGCTCAATTGTGCTGGTAGAAAAGAAATTAGAATATGATCCCAGGATGTATTCAGTTGCAGGATGTGGTTAGCCAAATATGACTGGTGACTTATAGATGTGCAAAGTGGAATAGGCATTTTGAATATAGAAACATTAAAACAAATGAAGTGGCAATTTACTTTTACTTATATAATTTTATATGTTTATATGTGTGGACCACATGTGTGAAGATGCCCAGAGGGCACTGGAGTCCCTGGAAATAGAGTTATCAGTGGTTGTGAGCCACTAGATGTGGGTGCTGGGAATTGAACTTGGGTCCTCCACAAGAGCAGTAAGAGCTCTTAACTACTGAACCATCTTTCCAGCCCATAAAATTAAAGTTATATTTTAACTGAGAGAATAATGTCATCCCTGAAACATACATACAAGTAATGTTATATAGACTAAGATATATATATATATATATATATGTATATATATATATATATATATTATCTAACAACAATTAATGAAAAAGAGGCCATGGATCCATGGATTTGAAAGAGAGCAAGGGAGTATGGGAAGATTTGGAGGGGAGAAAGGGAAGAGGGGAATGATGTAATTATGCTATAATCTTAAAACAATAACTTAATTAGACAAAGAATGACTTCTACCATTATATAAGAGGTCATATATTGCTATGAATTATAAAAATCAAGACCAGATGGGGTCCTTGTTTTATAATAATAGGACAGAAGTAATAAAATGAAAAAGATGAAATCTGGTATTAGCAATCATATGAGAAAACATATGGGAATTTAAAGTGGGTCAGTTTGGAAAGAAGTTTGACAGTTTAAAAAACTAAATGTAAAGTTAGTATATGATATTGCAATTCTACCCCTAAATGAATACCCAAAATAACTGAAAAGAGGCATTTCATAGACACATGTAGATTTGTAATCATAGTAGCAGATTATCATCCATATAGTCATATATGCAATCATAGGGGCTTATTATTTACAGCAGAATAAAACAGGGAAAGGCCCAAATATCTATCCAAACATGAATGGACAGGGAAATTGTGATACCAGTCAATGTGGATTTTTACCTATCTAAGAATAAATGAAATTAAATGAGTGTTACAATGAGCAAAAGCTCTAATTTTTATGTTTAATGATTAAAAAGCCAGAAAAAACTCACATATGTTCTATTCCATTTATACAACAACTTCCAGAATAGGTAAGTATAAATAAGCAGAACTCAGTTTGGTGGCTTCTGGAGGGTGAGGAGGAATGTTAATTGGGTAATAATCTGTTTGAGGTTGATGTAAATATATTGGAAGTACTTAGTTGTGGTAATTGACAATAAACTGTTCACTTTAGACTGTTAAATTTATGTTGTATGCATTTCATTTTAATACATTTCGTGTGCATGCAATAATGTGTGTGTGTGTAGTGTGTGTGTATATGTAGTGTGTGTGTATGTAGTGTGTGTGTAGTGTGTGTGTGGTGTGTGTGTGTGTAGTGTGTGATGTAGTGTGTGTGTGTGTGGTGTGTGTGTGTGGTGTGTGTGTGTAGTATGTGGGTAGTGTGTGTGTATATGTAGTGTGTGTATGTAGTGTGTGTGTGTAGTGTGTGTGTATATGTAGTGTGTGTGTATGTAGTGTGTGTGTAGTGTGTGTGTGGTGTGTGTGTGTGTAGTGTGTGATGTAGTGTGTGTGTGTGTGGTGTGGGTGTGTGTGGTGTGTGTGTGGTGTGTGTGTGTAGTATGTGTGTAGTGTGTGTAGTGTGTGTGTATATGTAGTGTGTGTATGTAGTGTGTGTGTATAGTGTGTGTGTTTGTAGTGTGTGTGTGTAGTGTGTGTGTGTAGTGTGTGTGCGTAGTGTGTGTGTACAGTGTGTGTATAGTGTGTGTAGTGTGTGTAGTGTGTGTGTACAGTGTGTGTATAGTGTGTGTAGTGTGTGTAGTGTGTGTGTGTAGTGTGTGTGCGTAGTGTGTGTGTACAGTGTGTGTATAGTGTGTGTAGTGTGTGTAGTGTGTGTGTAGTGTGTGAAGTGTGTGTGTGTAGTATGTGTGTGTAGTGTGTGTGTGTAGTGTACACGTGTGTGTGTGTGTGTGTGTGTGTGCAAGTGCACACTCCTGAGCAAATGAGTGGAGTACGGAGGATGATGTCTGGTGTTGAGTGTTACCATTATCTAGCTGACCCTTGGGGCAGGGTCTCTCAGTGAATTTGGAGCAAGGCTGGCGGCATCACGCACCTGTTATCCCAGTCCTGTGGTCCGCACGCCTCCCTGGGGCTACACATTCAGCAGTGCCCAGCTTACATTGGGTTCTAAGGGTTTGAAACCAAGTATTCAGTATGTATAATAAGTACTCATGCCTACTGAGCTACCCTTCAGCCATTTACCTCAGTAAAAATTTCAACAATACTAAATGCTAGTAAAAAGTAACGTATGCCTTCAATGTTATGCTGTACAGCTGGCCTTGTATAATAAAACAGAATCTTGGTTTATCTACTAGATAAATTGTAGGTCCTATGGATATCCAAGTGTCCATAAGACTTTGAAAACTGTTTCGGAGTTCAAAATACATTTAAAAAGAAAAACTCAAATAGGTTGAGGAAATCTAAGTGAATCAATGTCAAATATGAAATATTGTGAAATATTGCAGACTGGAAGGGTTGGGACTTAAATGGCCATCATATTAGATAAACGGGTGACTTGGTGTAGTAGGAGTCTGGACTCCAAGAACAAAATTAGTTTCTCTGAAGACAGGGTGATAACAACCATTCAAAGTGAAGCATAGAGAGAAAAGAAATGGAACTCCTGGAATCCAGCTGCAGGGAGGGAGGAGCGATGTAGGAGTCTGGACTCCAAGAACAAAATTAGTTTCTCTGAAGACAGGGTGATAACAACCATTCAAAGTGAAGCATAGAGAGAAAAGAAATGGAACTCCTGGAATCCAGCTGCAGGGAGGGAGGAGCGATGAGCAAAGGGGTCAAGACCAGGCTGGAGAAACCTGAACAAGGGGATCTCAACTGGGAAACCAGCATGGAACCGACCCAGAACCCCTGAATGTGGGTCTCAGTTAGGAGGCCTGGGCAGTCTACGGAACCTCTGGCAGTGGAACCGGGATGTATCCCTGGTGCACGAAAGGACTTTGGGAGCATATTCCCCATGAAGGGATACTCCCTTAGCCTAGAGACACAGGGGAGGGCCTAGGTCCTATTCCAAATATCTTGGCAGATTTTGATGACCCCTCCTGGAAGACCTCACCCTCCCTGGGGAGTGGGTGGGGAATGGCATGAGAGAGGGTGGTCAGTGGGGGGGCATGGGAGGATTGGATCCATATGTAAAATTAGAAAAAAATTAAATAATAATAAAAATATATGAAAAATTCAGAAAAAAATTAGCGGCTAGCTGGGAAATTGATATAAACGAATAGGCTTCTTCTCCTTTTAAAGTTTGTTACCGCTGGGAAGTTAGGCAATTAGGAGTACTACAGTTGAACCATGTATGAACTCATGGAATTTGGGGTGGAAACATAAATTCAAAGATTGTGTTTTATTATGGGCATCAGACCAATGACTTAATCAGGAGCTCAGTACATTGATGCAGGTCTTTGAAAAATACTGTTGCTATAGCAGTATACTTTCTAAATGTATACTTTCTAAAAATAATACATGGCATGATCTTTGGCTTCTTATCATGCTCTTTTGTGAATTTATGAGATTATTTACTTAAAGTATTTTATTTTTCAAATGAATTGTTTTACAAGTTAAATTCCCAGGTAGAACTGTTGTTCTATCTTATGAAAAAAAATTGTTACATTGGCTTTTGTTCTTACCCTACAAATGATTTATGCTGAATCTCCCTTATCTTTTTAGAGTATTTTTTTTTATTTCTCTGGCAAGGAAGCTTATTATTTCTCGTATCTTGTAATGTTGAGTGATAGAGTGCTCAGATAGACCTTACCCTCCATTCAGAAAGAATGTTTTATTTATTATGGCCTTCTGAGTTCAGGTAATCAAAACTGAAGGCAGTAGTTGGGAAAAGCCTTTGATAATTTATGTATAATGTTCTCTATATTCTGTCCTCAATAACAGTTTAAATTTTGTTTATCTATCCTTGAACCACTCTTGTGTACAAACAAATTTTATTTTTCTTTTTGGCCTGGAGCTTATGCATCTAATGCTAAAACATGAGCTGAGCAATAATTAAATCATTCCTTACAGTGAAAAAAGAAGAAGAAGAAGAAGAAGAACAAGAAGAAGAAGAAGAAGAAGAAGAAGAAGAATAAGAAGAAGAAATGAAGTACTCCTCCATTGCTTAAAGAGCAAAGAGCAATCTAAAATCATTGTAATGTATGTGCATTTGGAGTCTCTAGTGGCATCTAGACAAAAGTATTTGGACAGAGAAGCATTTTCAGAAACTCAACTGCATCCCCAAATCAAATGAAAACAAAAGCAACATTCAGGTTAAAGAGCCTCATGCAGGATAAGCAGAAAGTAAATCACAATAGAGTTTCCTTTTCAAATACTTGAAAAAATGAAGATAATCAGGAAATCTTTAAATCAGTCAATGACAAAAAAAGCCACAGAATGAGCAACAGCAAGGATGTAAACTCATTTTGGAGCAGGAAGACGACCAGTCAGAAGACAATAGAAAGACATCTTCGGTGCCCTTAAATGAAAAATACAAACACCAACTTAAATTTTTATGTCTACAAAACCTTCCTTTGAAAGTGAAGTCAAAATTTCCAAACTAACAAAAATGGAGAGACCAATACTGTGGAGATGACCCAGGGAGGCTGATTTTCAGTCTGCAGAGAAAGCTGACAAGTGGGTACCATAAAAGCATATATTAATTAAGGAAGCAGGAAAGAGGAACACAAATATATGCTTGTAAGTTTCTTATACTGGACATGAAGTATTATCTCAATTCAAGGTAGAATTCATAAATTAAGAAGGCAAAGAGTAAATTCTCTAAAGAACTAAAAGGAGTATATAAAATTGAGCAGAAAGTAGAGTAGAAAAATTAAAACTTTTCAATTATTTTTCAAAATACTAGAAGAGAATTTTTTAAAAGGAAAATGTAGGGCTGGAAAGAAGATGGTTCAACTGTTAAGAGTGCTTGCTCTTTCCAACTTTCTTTTTTAGCAGGTTCGATGTAACTGGATTTATAGCAGATCTTCAATCTACTTGGATTTGGGTTTTGTTCAGGGTATTGGATATGGTTCTATTTGGATTCTTCTACATGCAAACATCCAGTTATCCCAATCTCACTTGTGGAAGATGTGTTCTTTTTTCCATAAATTTGGTTTCTTTTTCAAAAATTGGACATCCACAGGTATGCTGATTTATGTCAGAGTTTTCTATTAGTTTGCATTGATCCACCTGTCTGTTTTTATGCTAATACTGTAATGTTTTTATTACTATAGCTCTATAGTAGAGCATGAAATCAGGGATGCTGATAGCTCTGGATGTTCCTTTATTTTAGCTATACTGGATATTTTGTTTTCCATATGATATTGAGTAGTGTTCTTTCAAGGTCTGTAAAGGATGTTGTTGGACTTTTGATGGGGATTGAATTGAATATGTAGATTGCTTTTGGTTAGATAGACACTTTTACTATGTTACTATCACTGATCCATGAAAGTGGGAAAGAGCCTTGAACACAATGGCACAAGAGACACATTCCTGATAGAACACCAGAGTAGCACAGATACTGAGATTAAGAACTAATAAATTGGACCTCATGAAACTGGTAAGCTTTTGTAAAGCAAAGGACACTGTTAATAAGACATAATGACAGCCTACAGAATGGGAAAAGATCTTCACCACCTCCACATTTGACAGAGGACTGATCTCCAAAATATATATAGAATTCAAGAGACTAGACATCAAAAAGAGAACAATCTAATTTAAAAATGGGGTATAGATCTAAACGTAAAATTCTCAAAAGAAGAACTTCAACTGGCCGAGAAACACTTAAGGAGATATTCAACATCCTTTGCCATCAGGGAAATACAAATCAAAATGACTCTGAGTTCTATCTCACACCAGTTAGAATGGCTAAGATAGAAAACAATAATGATATCTCATGCTGGACAGTCACTGCTGGTGAGAATGCAAACTTATACATCCACTTTGGAAATTGCTGTGGTGGTTTCTCAGAAAATTGATCATAATCTACTAGAAGACCCAGCTATAGCGTGCTTGGGCATATTCCCAAAGAATGCTTAATCATACCCAAGGATACTTGCTCAACTGTGTTTATGGCAGCATTATTCATAATAGCCAGAATCTGTGAAACAACCTAGATGCCACTCACAAGTATACACACATGATTGATATGTACCTATGTACACACACACACACACACACACACACACACACACACACACACGTATAATAGCTTAATAGTTTAATTGTAATTAGCCTACACAGAGGATTCTGCTCATACCAGAAACTAGAGGTTGCCAAATAAAAGACTAAATGTCACCAGTGGAAGACCTCCCTTCACGTTATTGGTCAAGGGTGATCTGGAGACTCCCAAAACAATATAGGATATTGACATTGCTCTTGGTTTTGCACTACAACATGATGGGTCAGAAGATCCTATTGCTGAAGACATAAGTCATTTTGTTCCCACAGCATGTAGAAATCTGTAGAAATCAGGTTAATACTGACCAGGGAGCTTTCTCCCTGCTAGTTAGATTTCTGTACTGGATGGTGCTAAGAAGGTTATTAGGGATTCTGGGAATGGAAGGAACTAAAGTCCCCTTTTGAGCCATATGTGTTCTGAACAACCAAGCTATCTCTCCATTTCAGGCTACATGTCTTGGTCTGAGTAGCTTTTACAGTGAGTGGATTTACTGAGAGTCCCTCATCAACTTTGACTTCTGACTTGCGCCTTTGCACACGTGATATGTTCTAAGTGAAAGCTAAAGCTTTTGATTTTTGCCACTAAATAAAAAAATTAAAGTGTCTGATTTTAACATACATTTTGATTCTGAAAAGTAATTTTAAAATTCTTTCTTTATTTCTTAATTAAAGCGATGAATCTATTTTTAATGCAAAATGTTAAAAATTGCATGAAGGCATATATTTAGCTTTAAGCAACTGAGCGGTAAGGACCTTTGATGGCATCTACCTTCCAATGGAGAAACAACCCTATGAGATGACATTTCAGGTATCACCATCAACAGTTTCACTTGAGGTGCTGATGAAAACTAGAGCAAGACTCCAGTCTGCTGATTTTATGTCCTGAGCCTCTATAGTCCTTCATTTGTTCACCCTTCCATCCTTATGTGCACAGTATACTGGAGGAGATGCCTCCTTCTCAAACAACTGGCTTATAAATCTCCATCCGTTCATTCAGTTATCCTAGTTTCCCTCTTAAATGAATGGAGAACTTTCCCCTTCATTTCCAGTAGTGGAGTTATTAAATTTGATGCCCTTGACATTGCCTTTGATATTTTGGCAATGATACAGTGAAAGAACCATCTTGTACACCCAACAGTAGGTTCTTTCTAGGGTTGCCATTCACCTTCCCAGTCTAATAGATTATGCTGCTTACTCTATTTGAGGATGTGCTTTCTTGGAGCAATGTAAATATATAGAATAGATGGATGGGGTGGGGAATAAGCACAAACGGTCACTCTGGTGACTTTAAGTGGCAGAAATTTATTGTTTCATGCTCTGGAGGCTAAAAAGAAACATCAAGGTGATAAGGGAATTGATGTCTAAGAACTCTTTCCTTGTTTAGCAATGGGTCTTCCCATGGTCTTCCTTCCGTGTGTCTGTGTTCTAAGCCTCTCATCTCATGTTAATAGCAATTATATTAGATGAAGTCCCCACGAATGACCTCATTTTCACATTATCTTTATAAAGAACATATCTCCAAAAACACTCCAAGGTTCTGAAGGCCTAGTAATACCTGTAATTTCTTTGTAGAAGGCATATTAGCATTCTGGATGGTTTTTAAAACTAGATACATTTTAATGAACTTAGTTATTTGCAAAAGCTTTATAAAGTAAGTTATAAAATAGGAGCGACTAAAGCACTGCTTTGTCCCTTTCTCCTTTGTTCAGTCATATGGTAACACATGCTAATGTAGAGGGATATTAAAAATTAATGACCCTCAGAGTCAAAGTGAATAAATTGAACTCATCCTATTGGCCATCAAATCTGTTCTTCCCTCATTCTATCTAATAGTAACACTACTTAGCTGCCACCTAGAGTTCCATTAAGTATTTGATTGCCTCTCTTCTTTCTCTTTTGAAGAAAACAACAGAACAATTGGGGTCAGACATACCTTGGTTCAAAATCCAGGTTTGCTTTTGTCTAGCTGACTTTGACATGGCCTTATCTTCTCTCCTTTAAACATTCTCATTTATAAAACATGGGATGAAGAAACTATTTTATAGAGTTGTTGAGGGATCCAAGGGATGAAAAGCTTATGTATGCAAACAGTAGATGCCTAGGGAACGTTCCCAATGATTTCTATTATTATAATCAGTACTAAATGTATCTGGTACTCAACTTTAAAACTATCATTGCTGCATTTTGTTTTAATTTACACTGCTAATATTCTAACTTGGGAGTGTCTTTTGCTGATACCCTGGATTTTTGCAGATATAATCCAACCTATTATTTGTAACTACTTTCCCCAAAGATTCTGCTCTTGTTTGATCTTGTTGTCTAAAAACAATAGCAACAAACTCAATAAAACAAAACCCCCTGATAACTGTGTCTCTTAATACTCTGAGCATGTCCTCATTATAGAAACAGTGTAACACAGGACAGGGTGGAGCACTTTTAATCCCAGTTCTTGGGAGGCTAAGGAATGCAGACACTTGAGATTGAGGCTGGCTTGTTCTCAAAGCAAGTTCCAGGAAGTTCAGGGCTACACAGAGATACATTGTCTCAAAAAACCAAACCCAAAATCAGACCAAAACAAAACAAAACATGATAGTGGAACACATGAAAGATGTATAAAGTACATCAGTAGTAGAGGAACATCCTGACTTTTTATGTAGGTATAAGAGTGTGAACACTACCTAGGTTAAAATATGAAACGTGTGGAACCTAGACATGTTCATTTATACATCCTCCAGTGGCAAACAACCTCATTGCAGCATGTTTCCTTTTACCAGTCCGCACTGGGTGAATTTCTAATTCAGATGAAGAAGTAGATTGAAGAAATCCCCAATGCTGTGCTAATTTAGGTACTCTCTAGAAACACGTCTTTCTCCAGGCCCAGTCTCCTCTCTAACATGCAGCTCTGGCGGGTCTTCCTTTTCTCTGTTCATTACCACCTCGGACCTCATATTCTTTCCAGAATGTTTTTTTTTTTTTTTCAAGGAAGGCTGGACACGCAGAGCACTAACCGAAGACATCAAGTGTTCTAACTTTCCTTACATGCAGCCATTTATTGTGCAGTATCTGTGGCCAGGGGTACTTTATCTCTTAAACTAATTCTCATAATTGAGACCTAACTATAGATATGTTACTATTGGCCATTTTTCTTTGCTAGAATATGCCTCTGCCGGTTGAGGTTTATAAAATATTCTTTATTTATATCCTCAAAGTAATAATGAATATTGTCTCTCTCTCTCTTTTTAAATCTCAGTCTCTCAAAAACCACTCATAGATGCTCTAAGATTTTTATTTTCTAATCCTTAGAACCAGCATTCTTTGTGCTTCAGCAGGGATTTGAAGGATACTCTGTAGTTGAGAATAGCTAGTAGGAAATTTGTGCTGTACATTAAGAGAACTTCTGGGACAGTAATGCCAAAGTTCCATCCTATGAGGATGTCCATGTTCACAGAACCAGCTTCCTGAACTTGCAACCTGTGTCATGTCATTGGGCCCTTGGTCACATGCTCCGTATTGGCTTATTGCTTTATTGGTACTATCTCACAATTGTTAATATTTTTGAACATTCCCATTGGATTGCATAAAGTAGGAATCCTGGTTCTGCCTTTCTTATTGTACTGCACTGTCTAATACCTCACTTTAAATTTTTTTTCCTAACACTCCTGATAGAGAGCTTTAAGGATATGTTATATTTTATACTCTTGTATTTATATCAAAAACTTTTCTTTAGAACCATAAACATGAATTATTTTCTTTCTTTTTCTTTTTTTAAAATCATACAGTTAAGTGAATTGACAAGTTTTTTCACTTCATTCATTCATTAGGAATGAATCTGGGCTAGCGCATATCTTGTGACTTCAACTTCAACATTTGTTACCTAAAAGCACTTTTTTTTTTGTTTTGTTTTGTTTTCAGGAAAAAGCTGTGCCTCAGATTCCTACTGTTCAAGTTGAATGGCCCAGACTTATTAACTTCTAGGGTTCCTGTAGTTTCCTCTTAGTCCAGTCTCTAGGAATGTGCTCCAGCTTGACACCCATTTTGCTGACTCATATTTAATGAGAGTGGCCTTTATTTTTTCCTCAGGTCATTTACTCATAATTGCTCAGTGCGCTCTTAACTGATGATTGCAGACCTTTTTTTTTCTACTTCAAGTGAATTAGCCTGAGCTTGCATTTTTTTTTTTTAAGTCATCCCAGGTTAAATTTGAGAGAATTCCAATGCGATCTCATTTTTCCTCCCTCTCTCGATTATGGTTCTGATCTACAGCTAATCTTCAGATCATTAAGGACGCTTCAGTAATTGGAAAGAAATCTGCATGTTTTTTTCATTAAGTGCTCTTACAACTTGCCAAGGGATGCTAAACTAACTTAAGTTGCTGAGTCTCGCCTTATTTGACCAGAAGAAATTTAAAGCAATTCTATGAAATGGTGGCTTCATTTGCAATTATATTAGTGAGGGGAGAGGAAATAGAGTATAATGTAACAAGGTCATGATGACCATCTTCATATGGAAGGCTGATAGAGGCATGAAGCATTATCACTGCCTTTCCTCCACGCACTGCACAATTTTAAACCCAGTAAGCCATCTCATTCAAGTGAAAATGTCCAGTCTTCCAGTGAGGATGCTTTTTGGGATCTGCTTGCTTGAGAACTTAGTCTTGGGTATTCTCATTCCATATTATCTGGTATAGTCTACCAAAGTGATTTCTTAGCTTCCTGTAATAAAAATAAAGGGGTCGGTTATAGTGATTGAATTCCCTTTCATCTGTATAACATTTTTGAGTGAGGACCAGCCCCATCTAAGAAAGAAGATTCCAGTAGCCTACTAAGTCACTTAACTAGTCATTCCATCTTCGATAATGTCCCACCACCCTCCCCGTTTACAAATTTAAAGACGCATCACCTTTCTTCCTTCTTTTTTTTTTTTTTTTTTTTTTTTTTTTTGGATTTTTTTAAATTTAATTTTATATAACAAAGTCCAATTAAATGAAAACAAACATTTACATTTATACACAATATTTGGGAATTTGGGCGTCGTTCTTTCCAAACTACTTCCTGCTGGTAAGGGGGCTGTCTTGGGGGATTCGAAGAAGATTCAGATATCCTGGCTGTAGTCTGTAGGGCTGTTTTGTCCAGCTGTTTTGAATGTAGGATCAGCTTGTACTCTGTTTCAGGTGGTCTGGCATGATTAAACCACATTAGTCTGGAAGGAATCCACATCTTTTCATTTTCTGTGGAAACAAAAATAGACAAAGAGGCAGAGAAAGAAATCAGAGAAACATCATCCTTTACAATAGCCACAAGCAACATAAAGTATCTTGGTGTAACGCTTACCAAACAAGTAAAAGACCTATATAATAAGAACTTTGTGACTCTAAAGAAAGAAATTAAAGAAGATACCAGAAAATGGAAAGATCTCCCATGCTCTTGGTTAGGTAGGATTAACATAGTAAAAATGGCAATCTTACCAAAAGCAATCTACAGATTCAATGCAATCCCCATTAAAATCCCACCACAATTCTTCACCGACCTTGAAAGGATAATAATCAACTTTATATGGAAAAACAAAAGACCCAGGATAGCCAAAACAACCCTATACAATAAAAGAACGTCAGGAGGCATCACCATTCCTGACTTTAAGCTCTACTACAGAGCTATAGTTCTGAAAATAGCCTGGTATTGGCATAAAAATAGACAGGTAGACCAATGGAATCGAATTGAAAATCCTGATATTAATCCACGCACCTATGAACACCTGATTTTCGACAAAACAGCTAAAATTATACAATGGGTCGAGGGCCATTATACAAATGCTGCTGGCACAATTGGATGAGGGTGTGTAGAAGACTGCAGATAGACCCATGTCTGTCGCCATGCACAAAACTCAAGTCCAAATGGATCAAAGACCTCAACATCAATCCAGCCACATTGAACCTCTTAGAAGAGAAAGTAGGAAGTACCCTTGAACAAATTGGTATAGGAGACCGCTTCTTGAACATAACTCCAGGGGCACAGACACTGAAAGAAACAATTAATAAATGGGACCTCTTCAAACTTAGAAGCTTCTGTAAGGCAAAGGACACAGTGGACAAGACCAAACGGCAGCTCACAGACTGGGAAAAGATTTTCACCAATCCTATATCCGACAAAGGGCTGATCTCCAAAATACACAAAGAACTCAGGAAACTAGTCATCAAAACACCAAATAACCCTATTAAAAAATGGGGTACAGAACTGAAGAAAGAATTCTCAATGGAGGAAATCAAAAAGGCTGAAAGACACTTAAGAAAATGCTCCACATCCTTAGCTATCAGGGAAATGCAAATCAAAACAACTTTGAGATACCATCTTACCCCTGCCAGAATGGCTAAAATTAGAAACACCAGTGATGACTTATGTTGGAGAGGATGTGGAGAAAGTGGAACACTCCTCCACTGCTGGGGGAGTGCAAACTCATACAGCCATTTTGGAGATCAGTATGGCGGTTCCTCAGGAAAATGGGAATTAGTTTACCACAGGACCCGGCAATCCCCCTCTTAGGCATATACCCAAAGGATTCACATCCATGCAACAAAGACATCTGTTCAACTATGTTCATACCAGCATTATTTGTAATAGCAAGAACCTGGAAGCAACCTAGATGCCCCTCAATTGAAGAATGGTTAATGAAGATGTGGCACATCTACACAATGGAATACTACTCTGCAGAAAAAAACAATGGTATCTTGAAATTCGCAGGCAAGTGGATGGCACTTGAAGAAACCATCCTGAATGAGGTAACCCAGTCACAAAAAGAGGAACACAGTATGTACTCACTCATATATGGATTTTAGACCTAGATCAAATGATCACCGGCCTATAATTCACATCACCAGACAAACTAGGATACAAGGTGTATTCTAAGAGATTCATATAAAGTCCCTCACAGAACTGGGAAGGGACAAGTCCCCCAGAGCTCAGGTGAAGTGGGGGAGGACAGCGAATGGAGAGAAAAGTAGGAGAAAATGAGGGGGAGGAAAAGGAAAACATGTGCGACCAGGAGGTTTGAGCCTGGTTAGGAATGGAAGATAGGAAAGAGAGAGACAGAGATAGAGAGAGAGAACATAAAAGAGGGAGCCAATATTGCTTTGAAGATAAAATTGAACACAAAGAAAGGTCGAGAGAACTACAAGACTGCTCCCAACCTTTCTTCCTTCTTATCTTTTGTTTAATTGATAATACTTAGCTAAATGCATCTCTATACTATATACTAAACATACACTACATGAACATACTACACTTACAACCTATAGCTCAGTTTAACACCTATTCTCAGCTGTCATCATAACTGGTTCTTCTGGTCACTCTATAACACAGCCTTTTTGCCTTTTAAGTAATATAAATCAATTATTCAATCATTTGATTACAATTCCAGCATAATTCTACATTCTTTAATTCTACTTTTCTAAATAGTAGTAATACAGACATATTTTTCATGTATATAGTTTCCCTCTGCTTCCCCTATCTTAGCATGAAATAAACAAAGAACCCTTTTGTTTAGTTCATCATTTATTTCCCATACTTGTAAGAGTAATGGCATCTAGGGATGGCTGGATGGTTCAGTGGTTGAAGAGACTTGTTACCAAAGCTGACAATCTGAGTTCAATCTCAGGAACCCACACATGGTGGCAGGAGGGAACTGAATCCTGTAAGTTTTCTCCAACTTATACATGCATGTGTATGTGTGTCTGAGCACACACACACACACACACACACACACACACACACACACACTTGCGTGTGCACGCACGCACGCACACACACAATCATAATTATTTTTATAAAAAGAGCAATGACATCTAGCAGATGTTTAAATTATGTGTTGATTAATTGACTGAGCCTGTGAGATAAGGCTGACCTACAGTCTGCCTTTATTTCTGATCTTTCTTCCAGTATTCCATTTTTAACAGCAATACTTATAAACTATTAGCTTCTTTAGATGGGGTGGAATTGAATCTCTTCTTGCCTGTTGTATTTAGTGGTAGCCATAACTCGAATTCTTAATACAGTCCTACCTCCTTTCTCCTTGTTCTCTTCTGCTTTCTCATTATCTCGTTATCAGTATAACTCCAGGAGAAATTATTCCCCCTGTCAGCAATCAGAACAGGGTGAGCTACAAACTTTCCATCTGTTCTTTTGCTGTAGCCATATTGAATGAGACACCATTCCACTTTGCTCTGCCGTAGACCCTCAATGAGCCAATCAATGTTTGTAAAACAGCACATACATTTTAAATCCACCATGGTTCGGGGGATCCCAATGAAACATGCTTGGTGGGACTTAACCAGATGAATGCCTTGTTTGAACACAAACTTAGAAAAATGTTTTCTTTAAGTTGAGCCTTGCGAGGCTTCAGTGTATGAAAATAACCACGTGTTTCATTAGAAATGCAGGTATATTTGTGCTTACTGGGTCTGCCTATGAATCTGTGGTAAAAACACTAGTGCTTACAGCTGATCTTGAATTATTACCCACTGTTCTCTCATCTTAAGACATAGACATTCACTTAGAAGTGAAGAAGGATTGCAAGAAGCAGCTGTCGGGGGAACCCTAATGACTGAGATGGGACGTTGAGCACAATGGCTGCCATTTTCACTATTTTGAAATGCTTGGTTGCAACTGTCACTTTCATAAGGCTTTTGTGAAGAGTAATAATATAGAAAAAGACCATCTTTCAGTGACTGAACTCAGTAAGTGTTAGCACAAAGCAGGAGAAGAGAAGAAAATATGTTCCTTCCATGCCCATTTCTGTTTTCATTTTGTATTTATTTATTTGAGTGTGTTTGAGAGAGCACGTGTCTGTGTCAGATATATGAAGCTGTCTGGGGAGATAAGAAGAGGACATGAGGTGAACAGGAATTGTACTTTACAGGCAGCATGAAATGTCTGTCCCACATGTGTGCTGGAAACAAAACTCAGTCCTCTGAAAGAATAGCAAGTGCTCTTTAATAATTGATCCATATTTCCAGGCATCCTCTCCCTCTCTCTTTCTGTATTTCTAGTCATTCTCTCCCTCTCCCTCTCCCTCTCTCTCTCTCTCCCTCTCTCTCCTCTCTCTCTCCCTCTCTCTCTCTCACACACTCTCTCTCTTTCTGTATTTCCAGTCGTTCTCTCTCCCTCTCTCTCTCTCCCTCTCTCTCTCTCCCTCTCTCCCTCTCCCTCTCTCTCTCTCTTTCTGTATTTCCAGTCATTCTCTCTCTCCCTCCCTCTCTCTCTCTTTCTGTATTTCTAGTCATTCTCTCTCTCCCTCTCTCTCTCTCTCTTTCTGTATTTCCAGTCATTCTCTCTCTCTCTCTCTCTCTCTCTCTCTCTCTCTCTCTCTCTTTCTGTTTTTGTTTTTGTTTTTTTCCAAGACTTTGGAGCCTGTCTGTAAACCAGGCTGGCCTTGAACTCACACAGATCTGCCTGCCCATGCCTGCCAAGTGCTGGGATTAAAGGCATGTACTCCTATCGCCCAGCTCGTCATTATTTCTCATCTTTAAAAATACACATTTCCTTAATTTGAATGAAGTTATGCTACTTGGGGTGAGAATGTTCTCCAAAGTATAATAAACAAACTAACAAAAACCTTAATGCTGGGCATAGGAAATTTCCTGAAAGCAGAGTCCTAGAGATCTAATAAAATACTGGAGATTATTGTTGCCCTGGTTGTCTCCCAGAACTTGAAGGTAGGGCTGTAGTGCTAAATACATGGCACTCCGGATGCAGGGTTTTGAGAAATGGAGGTGGAACTGGCCTAGAGACCTCCTTTCTATGGACCAAGTGTAATGGCTCTGAGCAGGGCCCCAGAATGTAGGTCGGAAATAGGTCCATGCTCCCATGAGTCAAAGTGGGACTAGGGCGCTGGCAGACTCCTGAATAGGCCTGTTCATGGCTGCTTTTAAGGTAAAAATTATGGGAATAGTAAAAACATACAATTCAAAACAAAAATTATATATTTCTATTCCATGACATTGTTATAATTAACCATCATTAATTAGATATATCCATACATGTGTGTAACTTTATATGTGATTCTGCAAACAAAGGCTGCCATGTGTAAAGTTGAAGTGTCTCAGGGAGAAGACAGTTGTGAATTAAACTAGAACTAAAGGCACTTTTGAGAAAGTTGTAGCAGTGTTTTTTTTTAATCTTCATATTTTTGATAATTTTTAAATTTAAATTTGAAAAAAGTTTGTTTTACATGTCAATCCCAGTTTCCTCTCCCTCACTTCCTCCCCTTCCAACCCCCATCCCATCCCCTTTCTGCTCCCCAGGGAGGGTGAGGCCTTCCATGTGGAGTCTTCAAAGTCTGCCATATCATTTGGAGCAGGGCCTAGGTCCTCCCCCATGTGTCTAGGCTAAAAGAGTATCCCTCTATGTGGAATGGGTTCCCAAAGTCCATTCGTATACTAGGGATAAAAATTGATCCACTACCAGAGGTCCCATAGACTTCCCAGTCCTCCTAACTAACACCCACATTCAAGGGGTTGGGGTCCATCCTATGCTGGTTTCTCAGCTATCAGACTGGGGTCCATGAACTCCCCCTTATTCAGGTCAGCCGTTTCTGTGTCTGTGGGTTTCTCTAGCTTGGTCTTGACCCCTTTACTCATCACTTCTCCCTCTCTTCAACTGTATTTCAGGAATTTGGCTCAGTGTTTAGCTGTTGGTGTCTACTTCTGCTTCCATCAGCTACTGGATGAAGGCTGTAGGATAGCATATAAGATAGTCATCAACCTTATTATCTCAGGGAAGGGCATTTAACGTAGCCTCTCCACTATTGCTTAGATTGTTAGTTGGGATCATCCTTGTAGATCTCTGGACATTTCCCTAGTGTAGCAGTGTTTTTCCTGGAGAAATAATTCATACATAGATAAAGGAAAGTATGACACTTGGTATCTAAAACAACCTTCAATGAAGAAGGTTCTTTTGTGTATTGTATTATTGTTTTTTGAGACATGTTCTTGCATTGTAAAACCTGGTACCTCCTTCTTTAACCTGACAACTTCTGGGATTACAGATATTTAGGATGAAATTTTGATAAAGTAAAGACATACAATTCTTAGAACAAAACTTAGAAATTGGTTCTTCTAAGATAAACCCAAAGGAGATCAAGAAATAATATAAAAAATAAATTGTACTTCATTAAACACAAAGTGTCTGTAAAACAGTACACAGCATTCATAGATTGTGTATTAGACAAGGGTCTAATATCAAGAACACACAAAGAACCATTTACGGCAAAAGATAATCCAGCTCAACTCATGAAATTCCATGAGGTAGGGAGAAGAAGAAAGGTTGCATGTGTTCGTTCCCACAGCTCCCCAAAGACTATTGTTTACCAGCTCCGTTTTCTTCAGCCTCTTGAATCCGGTGAGACCTTGACAGAGGTTTCCTAGACAATCTATGACTTCCTGGGAGGACCCACTCTCTGATGGAAGTCTGTGGAAACAAAGAGCAGTTGTGGACACTGGACTGACTTACAAGGGACTGCCTGTGAGCTGCAGTTTCCTGTTATATATAAGATGTGTGGGGGAAAAAGTTGAGGATGCGGAGGCTCCTCACTGTTGAGCCAGCCCTATTGGCTATGCGAATATGTTACCGTGTCAGCCACTGAGGACTGAGGGCAGATGCTCCTGAACACTGCAGGGTAGTTTCACTGGTATCTGCCCCGCTGTTCATTGCCCTGTCTAAGGCGTCATAGTTTGAATGTGAAATGCCCGCAGGGGCTCATCTTTGAACATTGTGTTCACACTGTTGCTGCTCTTTCGGAAGGCTGGAGAACTTTTAGGAGGCGGACTCTCACTATAGCTAGTGTGTCCCTGGGGACGTGCAGCCAGCCTTATGGCCAGGCCTCACTTCCTGCTCAGTTCTGCTTCGTAAGAGTGATGCTATGTGGTCAGTCAGTCCCCTGGTTCTGTCATCGTGCTTTCTGTTTGCTGCCCCGCCCGTCTATCCCATCGTGGAGAGCTGTATCTCTCAGGCACTTAAAACAGATTAAAGTGATCAACAAAATCTGTCAAGTCATTTGGGAGTGTGCTCTCAAAGTCCTTTTGTGCATCCTGGTTCCACTGTCAGAGGTCTCTTAGACTGCCCAGGCCTTCTAATTGAGACCCATTTTTGCTGATCACTCCTGGAAGGCATCACCCTCCCTGTGGAATGGGGGAGGGAGGAATGGGATGGAGGGCAGGGAGAGGGAACTGGGATCGATATTTAAAATAAGAAATAATAATAATAAATTTTTTGCCTATCGTAAAAACAACAATAACAACCTCAACAACAACAAAATAGATTAAAGCCTTTTTCCCTTCAAGTTGCTTTTTTTCAGGTTATTTTATCACAACAACAAGAAAGTAACTATAAAGCCTCAATCACCCCCCACTGACTAATTCGGGCTTCCTTCAGCAAGGCTCCACCTCCTAAAGGTGCAGCAACCTCTCCAGAGAGCACCATCACTTGGGGAACAAGTGATCAAATGCACGAGCCTGTTGGGGGCATTTTACATTTACGTACCTGCTTTATATTTCTATTCCATAATTTAAATAGAATACTGACATTCTTTCTTTCTAACACAGATGGCCACAGAGAATCTGATAATATTTGTGAAAATGCTTTGGGAGCCATAGACATTATTTTTCATAACCATAGACCTGGTCAGCTTCCTGGTTTTTGTTTGTTTGTTTGTTTGTTTTTCTTCATTTTTATCATATGGAGATCAATAAACATTGAGACTCTTTGCTCTGTTGTGTGACAAACTGTTTTCTGTTGTGCGACAACCCAACACTCATGCCTACTCACCCCAGACAGGGAACCCATGACCAAAGTATGGAGACCACTAAGTCCAACTAGGAGAGCCAGTAAGTTGCATTTGGGTTGCCCACAGGTATATGAGTGAGGAGTTACTGATAGGAGCAGCTGCATCAGCAAAGCCCACCCAGCATGGGGGACAGCTCATAGACCTGGGAACCTGGAGCACACACCACAGCCTGCAGGCCACTCAACAGGTTGGAGGGTATCCTTTCCAAAAGCCTCTTCCAGGCAGCTAAGATGGTTTCTGCTTCTTCCAGGCAGCTGGTCAGATCACAGCCTTTTCTGCACCATGGCACTGGTCTTCTGAGAGGGACTCAGCTTTTATTCTTACTCACTAGGGCCGGTCTCAGTGAATTTGGTCATTGTCAGGGACTCCCTGACAGTATTTCGAATTGTGTGCCTTCCTGCTTTAGAAACTTCCCTAAAGCACTGACTGTTGTTAATACCAGAAGAAACTGTTATACAATACCTGCCTTGAGAGATTTCTGGAGGTAGGCAGATTTGTATGCATATTATGTGTGTGTATAAGTGACTGAGTGAATGTATGTGTGTATAGTGTGTATGTGTATATTTGTGTGTATATGAGACTATATATCTATATGAATGTGTATGTGTGAATATGTTTGTGTGTATGTGCATGTATTTGTGTATGAATGTGTATGTGTGCATATATATGAGTGTGATTGTGCATATATTTGTATGTATGTGTTTGTATGCATGTATGGGTATGAGACTATGTGTATCTACAGGAGTGTGAATATATGAGTGTTTGTGTATATGTGAATATGTAGATGTGGGTATGTTTATCTGTATGTATGTGGTTGTGTGTCTATGTGACTGCACATGACTATATGAGTGTGTATGTGTATATATTTGCATGTATATGATTGTGTGTATTTATGTGCATATGTGAGTGTGTTTGTATGTATGTATATGACTATCTGTGTGTGTGTACACACAGAAGAAAATATTCTGATGCCCTAAATATCATCACAGGGCTGGTAGCAGTAAGTTGCAAGCTGTCTTCTGTTCACACTTTTAAAAAAGTCTTCACAATAAGCTTTTCCATGTGATCACAGGGTTGGTAATGTTTTGCAAATCCCGCTGCTCCCAGTTATAATCCCCTCCATTCCATGTTTACCTCAAGTTTGCCTGCATGACTCCTCCATTCTGAAGGGTACAGGGGGGATGATTTCACTGGTGGTGGCTTCCTGCGCAAGCCTTCTAGTGGTTTCTTTCTCAAACCACGCTGAGTTAATTTTGTCATTAGCATTTCAGAAAACACCCAGAGGCATTTTAAGTAAAAATACAAATTAGAAAACTCTGCTGGTTTAGTTACTCTTTTCTCCAAAATTTGAAAAGAAATCACTATCAAATTACCCGAGTCCCATTTTCCCTTTCGAAACTCCCAGAGCTGGTGTCCTTGTTCTCTGAAACTCTGTTTCTTGCCCTTAGGTAGAAACTTCTCTGGAGCAACAATGCAGAAAACCCGAAGTGCTGTGTGCTTAGGAAAGAAAAGCACAGAGGAAAACTTCTTAGCGCTCGGCTCCCACTTCTGCTGCTTTGCCTCCTGTAGTTCTCAACGTGCAAATTTATGTTGTACCTGTACCGTTTCACTTAGAGTAAGCAATCGGCCAGATTCAGTGCTAACCGATGGAGGACCACTCACGTCTTCACATTTGGAGAAAGTCATTCTTACCCTCCGATCCATCTTTCTGGGTCCTTTTCTCTTCATTTCTTTCTTTCTTCACTATGCTCAGCATAATGAATACATTAACTCCATCTTCTACTGTATTATTCCAGGAGGTAGTGACCATTACAATAGGGAATTTACCAGGAAAGCAACATATTGAAAGAAGTAGTTAGGACTTCATACAGAGGAAGAATCCCATTAACTATTAATTAACTTAGTCTTAATTAATTAATGGGATACATTTGTACATATGTTTCACTTCACCTGGGAAATCTTCCCAGCATGAAACCAAACAGCAAATCTCAAGCCTTTATACTATGTCAAGTACTAAGATGTAATTTAATTAATTATTGAATTTGACTCTACTAATTGGCACAAGCAGCAACTTATTATTGATATTGGAAGATATAAAAACCTAAGCTAAGAACTTTGAAGGAGTAAATCTCAGATTAGAGAGCCCATGGCCAATTAGTCTCTACAGTCAAATCAGAGAGCTGAGCCCTGTGGTTCTGTATTTCAAAATTGCACTATAACCTGCAAGGAAATTCACAGCACTGGCAAAAACTGACCTTCAATCATCCAATATCACTGAATTTCCATTTGTCCCTGCATAAAGAAGGAGCTGTGGTGTTGCCACCAGACTCATGTGGTTTATATGAATTGTGTGGCTATTGACAGGAAGTGTCTTCTACAGGAAGCCAGTCTCAAAGTGTCATGGTAAATTATATATTTTCTCACATAACAATGCAACAAAAATCAAGTCACTAAAACCAAAATAAATTTACCTTTAATGGTTACTTGATTTTTATCAAATGGATGGATTATGATTTAGCAATTATTTTTTCTTCTACTTACTAAGTACTGTTTATCTATGAGGCAAAGTCTGGTTTACTGGAGTTAACATAATCCCACATTAAACATGCCATTGTCATAGGTCTTAAAAATTAGAAAGGTTGCTAAAAGTAAACTGTGGGCTTTGGCCATTTCAAGTACTATGATGCTCATTATAAACCTTTTTCCCAAACATTCTTTACCAATTTCTCTCATTGATGACAGGCACACCAGGCTTTAATGTCAGGTATGGAACTAAAATGTGAAAAATATCTGCTATTTATATTTCTATCACATTATGAAAATGTGTGCTTGTTTGACGAACTATGAGATAAGGTAATTTTGTTGCAAACACTTTTCAGCATCTCAATCATTGACAGTTGTGCAATTACATTTTTTTCCCAGTGAAAGTTTGAAAAACTTTTTGAATTACTTTTAAACTGTATTGTACAGATTTAGAGGAGTGAGTATGATATCTTTCATATGTATTCAACAGTATCGGGTCAGAAACAGACTGTAGCCAGTGACCAAATCAGAGCAATAACATTTACCGTCTCAAATATTTAAAATCTTTTGATTGACACATAATAAATGTACTTACATGGCATAGTAATACATGCGTATGTATATATGATGTGTGTATATACACAGATTTGCATATGTGTGGACATTGTTTGCTTGTTTGAAGACCAGCTATCAGTTTATAGCCAAGGCTGGAGTGGAGTTCTCTGTGTAACCCCAGCAGGAAATCATGAGTCTTCCGCTGCAGGCTCCTGAGTGTTGGGATTCTAGACATGTACCACAGTACCTGCTTTAGTATGATTTAATTTGTTCTGATTAAATCACAGTAATTAATGCTTCCCTTTCTTTATCATCACTTTGTGCTTAGCTCCGCACTGTGTGTAAATGTGAACTGTTACAGCCTCACAATTCTATAGAATATGAGGACTTGTTATTTCTAGCTGTGCCTTGGTACATTTAATCTCATCTCCTTCAATCTCTCCTCTCCTTTCCCTTCTCAGAATCTAGAAATTTCTGTTATATATTCTAATCAACACTACAATATCTATGTATGAAAGAAAATAGGTGCTAGTGATAATTCTGTCTGATTTTACTTAACATAATGACCCGCACTTCATTCCATTTTGCTGCAAATGAAAGCTGTGGTCTGGATCATAACTGTCCTCTGAAGATCTATGGATTAGTGCTTTCTCTGCAAATGAAAGCTGCAGCCACGATCGTATCTGTCCTCCAAAGATCTATGTACTAAAACTTCCCCGGCAGAGCAGTGCTACCCAGGAACCTTTAAGAGATCTATAATGGGAAATCTCCAGGAAGGTGGAGTCGTATCTTTTAGGGGTCATTTGAACCTAAGCCCCTTCTTCCTGTCTTTTGCTTTCTGGCCTTGAGGTGCATGGCATTGCTCCCCTTTGTGTGCTATTACGATGTGATGTATATCACCAAGCACCACAGTTTCAGAGCATTGGATCCAATTGAGTATGGCTGAAGTCTACATCTATGTGAGCGAAAATGGGCCCTTTCCTCTTTATAAATTGTCTTATGCATTAGGTTCAAAGTGGATCACCACCCTTTGGTGCTCAGAGATAATTTCCAGGGGCGTAGTCAGAAGAAGGGTAGCTAGCTGCTGTAGTATTCCCACGTTGTTTTCCTCAATGGCACTGCTAATTTATGCTTCTACCAACAGTTGGAAACAACTTTTCCTCTACTCTCTTTTCAGCATTAGTTTTCTGTAAACAAACTTTTAAATATCTGTAAAATTTGTAATAGCCATCCTAACAAATACCTCATGTGGTTCACATTATAATTCCCTAGAGGCAAATGAGATTGAGTATCCTTCTTTTTTTTTTTAATAAATCTGTTGGCCATTTGAATTTCTTAATTTGAGAAATGTGTTATAATTTTTTGAGAGTATAATGCACTTGCAAGATTTCCTCATTCCCTTCCTCCCTACAAAGCCTCCCATACCACCTCTACGCTATTTTAATTATAGCTTCTGTTTTTCCTTGTTATTATACATGCCTATGTACATACATATATTCTTTTTATTTTCTCCTTTGAGTATTAGGTTTTTTACATATAATATTTATTTAAACTTGAAGCAAGCTTGTTTTACATATCAATCCCAGTTCTGCCACCCTCCCATTCTCCCCATTCCCTCCACAAGGCCTCATCCCATCCCCTTTCTGCTCCCCAGGGAGGGTGAGGTCTGCCATGGGGAATCTTCAAAGTCTGTCATAGCATTTGGAGCAGGGCTCAGACCCTTCCCTATGTGCCTAGGCTGAGGGAGTATCCCTCTATGTGGAATGGGCTCCCAAAGTCCATTCGTATACTAGGAATAAATACTGATCCACTACCAGAGGACCCATAAATTGCCCAGTCCTCCCAACTAACACCACATTTGGTCCTGTGCTGGTTTACCAGCTATCAGTCTAGAGTCCATGATCTATTCCCTGTTCAGGTCAACAGTTTCTATGGGTTTCTCCAGCCTGGTCATGACCCCTTTGCTCATCATTCCTCCCACTCTGCAACTGGATATTAGTGACCATTGATTGTTAATTCTTGTTTGATTTGGATTTGTTTTTTGTTGTGGTATCGTGTGTGGATTCCCCGCCCCCATTTTTCTTTTGGCCATTGGTAATGTGGGATTATCTGTTTCCTATGTTTTTGTGGATGTAGTTAGCTTCCTTAGGTTGGTCTTTTCATGGTATGCCATATTTCCTGGACATTTTGTGTTAGGGATTTGTTGGACTTAATATTTTCTTTGGTGTATGAATCTATTTCTCCTAGTGTATCTCCAATACATGGGATTCTCTCTTCCATCTCTTGTATTCTCTTGAGTATGCTTGCATCTGTAGTTACTGATCATTTACCTAGCTTTTCTATTTCCATCATTCCCTCAGACTTTTTTTTTTTTTTGTCTCTATTTCAGCTTTCAAATCTTGCACTGTTTGAATTGTTTCTTGCAATTTTTGGTTTGTCTTTTCCTCAATTTCTTTGTTTTATTTGTTTTTTTCTTCCATTACTTTAAGGGATTTTCTCATTACCTCTTTGAGGAGCTCTACTACCATCATAAAGTTGTTTTTAGGATTGTTCTCTCCTGATTCATCTGTGTTAGGATGTTGGGTCTTGCTGCTGTGGAGTCCCCCCCTAGACTCTGGTGGCATCATATTGATCTTTCTGTTGTTGATTGTGTTTTATACTGTTGTCTACCCATCCCTTCTTCCACTGTGTACCGGTGGGGCCTCTTTCTCTCTGGATGAGTATGGGATCAATGTTCTCTTCCAGCAGGACTGGTACTCCTATGGTTCTTTTCCAGTGGGTGGAGGAGGTACTAGGATGTTGGCAGACTCTGGATGAGCTGGTCTTCTGGGAAAGGTTACCTTGTGCAGAGTCCCCAGGCCTCAGGAGGCTTCATGCAGGCACCAGAAGGTGGGCTCCTTCAGTGGATGGAGGCAGGAGTAAGATGCTGGCTGCTGCCCAACTTTATAGGCTTAAATGCTTTGTGACTGAAGCACTCATTTCTTGCTCTAAAGAAATGAAGGGAATGTCTTTTTTTTTGCCTAAAACAATGCCAAAACAAGATGCTGATTGATGATGACAATGATGATGATGGTGATGAATATAATGCCCATCTTGGTACTTTAGTCAGGATTCTTCATAAAAGCCGGAGCGACAGAACATGTGCAGAGAAGAAGACTTAAGGTTTTAAAAAGAAGTTTAAGCTTTCAAAATGATTTTAAAAGAGCATTTTTATATATTTGACAATTTCATACTGGTAATGCAGTGTTTATTTATTTTTACCAATCCCACCCCTCTTTCTTCCTTCTGATTCCTCCAACATCTGTGCCTCTTCTCCCTCCCAGCTTCGTGTACTTTAAGAAGTATTAGGTGGACTCCATGCACTAGGGAGTTATTTTAAGGAATTAACTAACAATTACAGAGGCTTGGCAAGTTCTATGCAGGGCAAGAAACAGACAGGAGTCCCAGGAAAGAGATTTGCAGTGTAATTCCTTGGGGTTCAAGGGAGATCACTTTTTTCTATCTGCTAATGCCTTCCACTGATTGCATGAAGCAATCTTGCTTTACGGATCTGTTTTACCCAGGCCCCACTAATTTAAATGTTAATCTCATCCAAAATAGAAACATTTATAATAGTGTTTGAAGAATCTTCAGAACTGAGTATCTGGTCACCACAGTTAAACCAATTTGACTCATGAAGTTAGCTATTTCACACAGTTAAGACTAATCAAAGTTTGTGGCTAGGAGAGGTTAATCAGTACGTAAGGGCTTTTGCAGTACAACTATGGGAACCCAAGTTTAGATCCAAGAATCCGTGTTAATATGTGGGACATAACCTCATGCACCATCTGGAGCCCCAATCCTGTGGGAGGCAGAGGCAGGAAGATTGAAGCTCTCTGGTCACCAGCAAAGTTCTCGGTCCAATGAGAGTCTCTGCCTCAGAGAAATAAGCCAGTAATGATAGAGCAGGCCACTCACTGTCTTTTTCTGTCCCCATTGTTCTGTGCATGCACTCAGGCCTACCATAAGTGGGCATGCGCACACCCACGCATGCGCGCATGCACATGCACGCACTAGTATTTAATTGAAAGTAAGTAAAATGATCTGATTTTATAGCACTATTTCTTACTTGAGGGTTTTTCTAGGATACTGTCTCTCCCTTTTCCCTCTCCAGTTTTTGTTAGCGTCAGTGACATCACTCCCTACCTTCCTACCTTGACTTGACCAAGACCAGAAGTGTAGACTATGGAGCATAAGGGGTTTGCTACTTGGTCAGAGAGCTTAAAAACCTGTTTTCCACAAAGATATAATAGTCTTCCTCCTTTCTTCCCTTAGCTGTGGCTTTCGTACCTCTTTATTTCAAGTTCAGCAGCCACAATGAAATTAAAATGATAGACAAGGCAGGAAAATTTTCTGGTTCAGATACGATTATACTCTTTTTGGTGGCTTATTTTTTTTATTTTAGTAAATATTCATTTAGCAGCCTCACACAGCAGAACTAATGATTATAATTTTGTCTCAAACAAAAGGAGGAGACAAATACTGTAATTATATAAAGTACAAATCAAATCACCTAATTAAACAGAGAAAGAAAATCTGCAATAATCACCCAGGTAGAGGCCAGGTAACAATGTATAATAAAGTAGCACATAATTTTAAGAGACACAGTTATGCCTGATTTATTAAGAAGTAAATGCAATAGACAGGTGCATTTTTACATGAATATATACAGGCTGCATTTATACTAAATTAACCTCAAATGACCCCTCAAGTGTCTGAATGCAGATTTTGAACTTTATATTTCTTTAGAGAATAGAAAGACATAAATTTCAGTTATTTATTCTAGGTGAAAAGAACATTAATGCTAATTTGTGGCAATTTAAATACATCTATGCTCATATCTGAATTCCCAGAAAGCATTTATAATTATACCCTGGTCAAGGTATCTATAACATAAGAAAAAACTCAGTTCTCAAGTCTTGGTTTATGTTAGTTTCTCAAGCACAGTGGGTAATAAAATTACAGTTATGAAGTAGTAACAAAATAATTTTATGGTTGGTGTTCACTACAACAAGAACTATATTAAAGGATTGCATAATTAAGAAGGTTGAGAATCACTGCCCCAATCAATGAATTTATGAGTGACCCTGAACTAACTCTCTAGTTACTTCCATGAGTGCTAAGGTGGGCTGTCCACCAAAACAGAAACTGTACCTTTATCCTTCCTATGCCATATTTAAAACAAGTGTGTGTGTGTGTGTGTGTGTGTGTGTGTGTGTGTGTGTGTGTCGGGGGGTTATACTGCTCTGTGTGATAAAGATGGAAGGACTCACTTGGCAGTCTCTCTGGAAGTGTATTAGAGCTTAAAAGTTTATTTCATAGCATTATGGAATTTATACTGTAGCTTAGGCTATCATAAGATATGGTCAATACTCAAATGTTTGTAAATGACATACCGTATTAGTTTCTTTGTCATTGCTTGAAAAACACATTTCAAAGAAACATTGGTTGAAGGAAGAAGGAAAAAGAAAAGAAGGAAGGAAGAAGGGAGGAGAAGAGCAAGGAAGCAGGGAGGGCAGGTTTTGGCTCAGGGTTTAGAGGGTCCTTGCCTTTCAGAAGTGAAGACTACTTTCTTACATTCAAATAAAAATCAGAAAGCACATGGAGTGTGATTTCTGCTTTGTTTAATTGGAACACCTTTAAAATATCGGAGAGGTCGCCGAGAGCAACAGCTCTGAATGCTTTGGTGACAAATTCTCCATGCAGAAGTCAGAAAAGGCCACACTTCCTTCCTCCCTGCAGTGATGCGCTTTGTTTCGATCCCATCGCTACGTCCGAGAAGATAGTACTTACGATCGCTCCTGTATTTATGCACCCTGCAAATTGCTGTCGGGACATTTTGGTTCTGTGCAGAGAATCTTGATTTTGTCATGTCACAAATATCCGTAACACCTAGGTGAGTCCACATTGTAGCCACACTGACACCATAAGCTCTGTTATGGCTAGAATGTTTGGGAATTATCTGAAGAAAGAGAAAGATGTGACAATTTAGTTTTCCCTTACTGATGAAACTGCCTTTCCCTGTGACCCCGTTGTACTGAGAAATGGGAAAGTAGTGCAGTTTTGTTCACCTCTGGCAACATGGGCGTGGTCTTGAAGTATTCTCCACTTTGAGAAGTTTTTCTGGGCACAGAAGGATGTTTCTGAGCATCCTTGTCTCTCTGTAGATGTCAGTAGCAGCTCCACCTCATTTAAATGATGAAAATCTGTGTCTAAGTTACTCTTCACCGAGAACTGCTAATTTGAAGGATAATTATGTAATTCTAGACTCTTTAGGCAAATACCATGCTTTCCCTCTAGCAGATGTAACTTTTGGAATACTGTTTGAACTCTTGGTACATTGTGTGTGTGTGTGTGTGTGTGTGTGTGTGTGTGTGTGTGTGAGAGAGAGAGAGAGAGAGAGAGAGAGAGAGGAGAGAGAGAGAGAGAGAGTGAGAGAGACTGTGTGTGTGTCTATACAAATGTGTGTGCCTTGGTACAAGTGTGAAGGACGACTTGGAGGAGTATATTCTCCCATTCCACCATGCAGGGCTCGAGGATTTAACTCAGGTAGTCACTCTTGGCAACAGGTGCCTCTACCTACTGGGCCACCTCTCCAGCTTTATTTGACTTCTTGATTTCCTTATTTATCAAATCAAACCATTATTTACACTACCTGGTGTTCCATCATCCAATGATGATGCCTGGTGCTTAATAAACACTCAGATATACGAACTATTATCTGATGGAGATGTCATTCTGTATATGTTTCTCATACTGGTTAATAATAAAGCACTGTTGGCCAATAGGAAAGGAAGATAGGAGGGACTAGGAGACAAGGAGGAAATAGGAAGTAGGAAGGAGGAGTCGAGATGGAGAGTCTGGAGAGAGCTGGACGCCAGCCGCCTCCCTGGTAAGAGAAGGCCATGTGAAAATACATAGATCAGCAGAAATGGGTTAATAATTAAAGGCAGAGCTAGCCGATAAGAAACAAGTACAGGGCCAACAGTATAATATCAAATACAGAGTCTCTGTGTATTATTTGGGGCTGGCGCGGCAGCAGGACAAGACCAGGCGGCGGCAGGCAGAAAAACCATACACCTTACAATTATCAATATCAGTTGTTTCTTTAACATAACATTCACCTTATAGACTTTTTAAGGAAGGCATAAGAACAAACAGATAAACAAAAAAAGGAATAGGCTGCTCTCCTCAGCTGTTATGTCTGTCTAATACTGTTAAGGACGGCTCTATGATGGGCCATAGACACAACACAAATGCAGTTTTTCCTTTTGTTTCTTCTTCTTTTGGCCAGGGGAAAGCTTTCTCTTTGTTCCATCACATTCTCCTTTAAAGAATCCTACCATCTACAACATAAGGTCACCTTTTAAGGATGTACCAACTCATATAAACTTGTAAAACAAAACAACTCTTTCCTTACATTGATTTCTTTGCTCTACATGCTCACATTTTCACACTTGCACAAGCAAACATACCTGCACATACATGTGTGCATATACACCAACCACACACAAAAACCAAAAAGGAACTCAGACCTCCAGGTAGTGAACAGATTCGTGGCTCTGCCTAACTTGAGTTAATATCGAAACAGACTGGAGAATTATCAAAGAATTTTATAACGTTTTATGTAGGAAATATTGGAGACTTTATAAAGGCGAAGTTAAAAGTAGAGTTTTTAATTTAATATAAATGCATGATTATTTGAGAAACTTGGAAAAGACAGTGTTTTCCAAGGCATCTCCAGACTTTAATCATTGGGGCAGTCTTGGTATGACAGAATCTATAGAGAACACCATAGAATCAGAGAACATGGAACTGATATGGAAATATTGAATGGGCCAGGAGGCTAATGCTGGACACCCAGGGGCCATGAGCTAACACAAAATGGCTGATACATGATGTCTAGTGAAGCCAAAAGCAAATGGTGATGCAATCTGTCATTTCAGCTAGAGTACCACATTTGTTTGGTTTGTACAAATGATCTTGAGATCAGGAATAAGTACCTTTGCCTTTGTTAGCCTATCTCTGTGTGTGTCTGTTTATAGGCTTGTGTTCACAGCCCCATGTGTCCTGTTTGCTGGGTGACAATGTGTATCTGTGTGCAACCTGTGTGTGCTATGGAGCCAGCAGACAGCTGTTCATCTAGAACCCTTTGCACAGTCAATGTAGTATAGCTTATCTGCGTGTGACTCCTCCCATTCTCTTCGATCTCTTGACCTCCCCTGACACTCCTTTCTTCCTGTCATCTGACCTTGTACCTTATACTCTCCTTCCCTAAACTTCCTGGAAAGACACATTGATAAATTTTATTTCAAATAGAAATCGTTATGGTTTATTGACTATGTCTGTTTTTCCTTAAAAATAAAAAAAGTTATATCTTCAGCCTTTCCAAAATATTTCTGGAAAGATCTCCTTTTCCTTTCACCCTTACTTTCTAGTTAAGTGTAGAAGCCAAGGTTATTTTGACGGTTTGTAAGCTATGGATAATTGGGTTCCAGGTGCTTAAGTGAGAGTGGGGTCAAGGTTAATGGAGAATGGAGAACATCTGAAGCTAAACTAGCTGATGAGTTTGACTTTGCCTTCTGAACTCATAAGTCTGAATGAGTTTGAAGCCTTAAGGAGACCAGTAGAGGCCCAGTGAAGACAGATAGAGATGCCATGTAGCCATAGTCAGTTGCTTGAAGTCTTGATGGTAGAATTTACACCCATGTGCTTACCTAGTCCACTTCTGACATAGAGCAAATTGTCTTAGTGGTGAAGGATAACGGGTCTCTCCTTGCCTGCAATTACACTATTGCCATTGCTTTCTTTTAAAGATAAGTACTTTGAAGTTTCTGCATACTGCTATCTTTCTAGTTTTTAAATTTTTTTTTGACAATTTCTGCATTGTAGAGTGCATTGTGATCATATTAACTTTTCATTACCCTCTCCAACTCCCGATGAATCTTTTCTTTTCCCAACTACTCCCCTTCCTACTTCCATCTCTTTTTGTGGGTGTTAAGGTGATGAATCAAAGAATAAAGACCAGTGAGAATTTCCTTCATAATCCACTCGCATTTTTTTTTCTTCTGCGTTGTCTCTGAAGAAAGTTACTGGAGTTCAGAAATGTTAGATTTAAGTGGGATTATTTTCTCATTTGAGGTGGGGCAGTAAGAGACAAGCTAACTTTTAACTCCTGCTTTCTACATGGAAACGAATAAAGAAAAAAGAAAAATGTGGATTGTTAAGAGCAATTGCTGTTCTTGCAGAAGACACGGATTAGGTTTCTAGCACTCCCATCATAGCTCACAACCATGTTACTTTATTTTCTGTCTTCATGGGCAACAGAGCTGTATATGCTACACAGATTTACATGTAAAAACAACACCCGTATACATAAAGTACAAATGGCTGAATAAATAACTTAAGGGAGGCATAAAATAAGCATCCCTAGAGCATGATCTTAACAGGGGTAAAGAGACGCCAGATGCTACTTTATTCATCTATTTTACAGTAGTTTTTACAAGATTTTATTTTTTATTTATGTGTATGTCTGTGTATATGAATGCATGTACCTGTTAGTGAAAGTACTTGAGGAGGCCAGAGGAGGATGTTGAATCCCTGAGGCTGGAGTTACAGGCATTTGTGAGCCACATGACTGGTATCTTAGGCTTTTTATTGCTGTGAAGAGACATCATGACCACAGAAACTCTTATAAAGGGAAACATTTAATTGGGGCTGGCTTACTGTTCCAAGGTTTATCCCATTACCATCATGGGAAACATGGCGGCATGCAGGCAGGAATGGTGTTGGAGAAGTAGTTGAGAGTTCTGCATCTGGATCTGTAGGCACCAGGAAGTGACAGTGACACAGTTCTGAGACCGCAAAGCTTGTCCTCTACTGACACACTTCCTCCAACAAAGCCACACTTCTCTCCACAAGGCCACACCTACTATAATTGCCACTCACTTCATATGGGCCTGTGGAGGCCATTTGTATTTGAATCACCAGAGGTGGTGAGAACAAACCTTAGGTCTCTGAAAGAGCAGAAAGTGTTCTCTGCAGCTCTTCTACTATTTCTGAATAATAATAATAATAAATCTCTCTTTCTACCTACCTATGTGTATGTCTGTTTATTTATCTGAATGTCTTCTCAGGGGACTGATTTTGAAGTCCATGATTATTGGATTAAAATGGGGTGAACATTTTGAAATGTGTAGTACTTATTACATGCATATTAAGCAGTGTTTATGCAGAAGTTTTAAACCTACCAGTTGTATAGGCAGAAAACCTAAGCCCGGGGGTGGGGGTGGGTGGGGGTGGGTGGGGGTGGGTGGGGGTGGGTGGGGGTGGGTGGGGGTGGGTGGGGGTGGGTGGGGGTGGGTGGGGGTGGGTGGGGGTGGGTGGTGTTGGCTTCTGACTGTCTAGGATCACAAAGTTAGAGTGAAAATTTAACAGTTTCTTATTAAGGGTCATTAGGTACCAGGATTCAAGTCTTGAGATGCTGGTGAGTTCTCACATGTTATGCACGTTCTCATGTAGGCTGTGCTGACTTAATAGAGGAAGGGATGCTGAGCTTGTACTTCCAACCTCACCCTTCCCTCAGTCCTTCGGTGTCTCCTCCTTCCAGCTGCAGTTCCCAGGCTCTCCGTGGCTCCCAATTGGAAATGACTGCTCTGTGAAAGGTATTAACAGCTGGAGTTCCATCTGGGTCTTCCTCTTTATTTTCCTCTTCTGAAGGTAAAGTTTTCAGGATTTTTAAGTACAGCCCATGTGAGACACTTTTGGCTTCTACTTAGCCATACCCAATGTGATTGAAACAGTGTGACATTTGTTAGCGGATTAGTGGAATATTAAGCGAATATGTTTTTGCACAAGAAAATTTGAATTGATTATATACTAAATACTTTAAGTACACATCGTTATCTTCTTTGATGACATTGCCATGCTTGTATAAACATCTCCGTGTCGGAAACTAACATAAAATCCAATTGTGTGTTTTGTAAATAAGAGTCATGACTAATTTGCAGTATAATTAATTGTAAGAAAGTGTACATTTAGTAACGTCTACACAACCACTTTAACTGTCACTCGGACTAACTTGAAAATGCTTGTTCTATTAATAATTGTCTTTATTCTCCCCTCAGTTTACTAAAATCTAGTCGTCATGACAACTGTGATATGTTTGCTATTACACATATAATAACAACTGCGATTATATTATATATAATATTGTATATGCATCATGGTAAAGTTAATATTATCACCAGGCAAACCATGTGTTCTTATTCCCTTTCAGCAAACAAAAGCCCCTTTTGGTACTGAAGCAATATACTTTAAAAGGTGCCAGTCATAGTTAAAATGTCAAAACTAGAAGGAATGCATTGATATTTAATATTTTTCCCAAATAAGACAGGATGTGAGAGAACTAGCCTTCATTTTATAGTAAGGAGTAACTCCCCCCGCCAGGGGCACCTTTTAACGTGCTCATGGACCGATCAAGGAACAAATGTTCAAAAGCATCATGTAAATCCTGAAACATGTATGTCTCCCCACATATTTCTAAATTACAAATGTGAATTAAAAGGGTTAATGAATATTAGAAGGATATGAGAGTAGAGTAGAATAAAGTTTGTCAGTTGGTTTGGATACTGATGTGCAGTTCTTACTTAAAAAAAAAAAAAAAAAAAAAAAAACCTGCTTTTAGTTATCTTTGTTTAATCAGCCAGAAGGACTGAGCAGTCTAAGGGATCTCAGGCAGTGGAGCCAGGATGTATCCCTGGTGCACAAAAGGACCTTGCGAACACATCCCCCATGGAGGGATAACTGCCTTAACCTAGAGACAGGAGAGAAGCCCTAGTCCCTACTTCACATGACCTGTCAGACCTACATGACCCCTACTGGATGACATTCCCCTACATGTGGAATTGGGGTGGGGGGATGGGAGGGGAGGGTGGTTAGGGTGCATGTGAGAGGGCAGAGAGGGTAAAAGGGAGGGAGGGAGAGGGAACTGGGATCGACATGTAAAATAATAAATTAAATTAAAAAAATGCTTTGACTCCAAAATTTAAGTTCAAGGACAAGTTACTGGGGTAAAGGATTTCTATTTTTGTTTCCACAGAAAATGAAAACCTATGGATTCCTTCCAGCTTAATGTGGTTTGAGCAAGCCAGACCGCCTGAAACAGAGTACCAGGTGATCCTACATTCAAAACAGCTGGACAAAGCAGCCTTGCAGACTACAGCCAGGATTTCTGCATCTTCTTAGAATCCCTCATGACAGCGCCTCTTACCAGCAGGAAGTAGTTTGGAAAGAACGATGCCCAAATTCCCAAATATTGTCTATAAATGTTTGTTTTCATTTAAATGGACTTGGTTATATAAAAAAAAATCACCCAGTTGGAAGTTCTTGCCTTTAGTGTTGTCTTACGGAGGTGAAAGGGGGTGTGAGTCATCTTTCCCACACCCTTTCCTTTAACTAGCAATGCCATGAGATTGCTGCTATCTGAGCTGTACTAACTGGGGAGGTCCAGGGAGGAGCTTCCTCTCCTCATTCAGTGATGTGTTCACTCACAGGGTGTTGCAGGGTCCCAGTGGCTGTCCCTTGTGGGTGGAGGAACATAGACACAACACCAATGACACATAAGCTCGGGAACAAGTTGAAACAACAAGCTCAGTTTATTCCAGGAAGGGGTGAGCCTTACATCCCCTGCCCCTGCCCCAGGGGAGGAGTCCACCGACCTGGCACCCGCTAAGTGATGTGGTCACTGTCCACGTCATACCTCATCAGACTCGGCTGCTGTTGTCAAGGCCCTCTGGCAGACCCAGGCTGGCTGTCAGGAAATAGCTGCTGCACATGCTCTTATTATCAGTCTAGGCCAGCTGTCAGGCCCGTTGAGGCATACTTATTCCTTAACGTGGTGCTTTGCTTGTGCCTTTATTACTCTGGCCTTGAGAAAATGTGGTTTTCTGTTATAAACAAAGAATGCACTTTTCCCTCTTCACAGGGATTAGAAAGGAAAAGCAACCACAGACACAAACACTGGAGTTTTGGGGGAAATTCACTCTGACATCCTAATTGAGGGCTCCTCTGATGAATTTGAGTATGGGGTAGGGGTTGTAGTACAAATTATGTCACAATCCCTGATATAAGAATTTTTTTTTAAAGTTTTTCCTTTTTTAAAAATTTAAATTTGAAGCAAGGTTGTTTTACATGTCAATCCCAGTTCCCTCACCCTCCCATCCTCCTGTTTCACACCCACCAAACCGGAGCCCAAGGAGGGTGAGGCCTTCCCTGGGCAACCTTCAAAGTCTGATATAAGAATTTTAATACATGAAATCGTTCATCCTGTGGGCAGGCAATAGAGTCTTCCTTTTAAAGGTGAGGAAACTGAGCCTTAAAGAGTTAACTTAAATTAGCTCACCTATCACATGACTTTAGGGACATAATTTAGGCCAAAGCCCCTACTTAATCAGGTTGTCATGGTTGGAAGGCAGCTCTCTCTCTCTCCCCTGCCCTGGGAAAGTTATTTAACCTGTATAGAAACCAGATTTTGCTTCTAGAAATGGGTTGTTTCCACGTTTAAGAAACATATTACATCTAAAACAGCATTTTTGGTACCTAGCAAGAAGAAGCGTTTAGGAGATGGTGGCTGCTATTCACAAGCACACAATCAAAGGACCGCCAGAATTAGCATGATGCTTTGTTTCATTTATTTTCCTACTGTATGGTGATGGAGGGGCCCCCATTCTTTGTCTTACATTCTTGGTACTACCCTCTGAAAATCCCTTAGGAATTTTGGTGTTGATAGTAGTTGATAGTAGAACTAGTCAGTTCTAGTGGAAGACATTTGCCTTCCTCAAAACCATACTACATTGGCTATGTAGTGCATAGCAAAAGTTGAATCCATGGGAGGAGGAAGCTTTTGGTTCTAGTAATGTTCAGTTGATTTAAAGGCACAATTGAATAATCTGAACATATTGATAATTCTGTTTTCCTCCCCCAGAGTTAGGACTTTTACTTCTTTCTTTCCTAATACTTTAGGTAGCAGCTGCAGTTCAGACATAATAAAAACTTACTTTGCTTTACTATTTTTTAGTTATTTTTTTTCCAAGATAAAGTGTCTCTGTGCAGTCCAGGCTCTCTCTGCCTTCTGAGTGCTGGAATTAAAGGTGTGGTAGTGCCTCCACATCCACATGTGCTACACGGGTGCCTAGTGCCTTCCTGGAAAGAGAGCAAGGGTATCAGATCCCTGCACCTGCAGCGTTGGGTGACTGGGAGCCACATGTGGATGTTGGGACTTGAGCCTCAGTCCTGCCCAAGAGCAACAAATGCTCTTAACTGCTGAGCCATCTTTCTAGCTTCATCTTTTCTGCTCTCTGTTTATACTTTTTGTGTTGTGTTGTTTAGTTATTTCCTGAATACCCTCCATATCTTACATCTGATCTATGCCTGTCCTATGCAGCTGTCAGACCAGTTCAAATGTTACCCTGGCAACTCTTTCCAGCCAGAGCTACAAGTGATTTCAAACTGGAGTAATTTTTTCCTCTAAGGAGATGTTTAGTAATGTCTAAAGCTAGCATCAGTTGTCCTAATTGTGGTTGACCATGTAGAAGTTACCTAGTAAGTAAAAGGATTGAGTCCTATGATATAGAGGGTAGACTGGTCTGTGAAGATCTGCCCAGCCCACCTGTCAAAGAAAGACCTACAGAGCATGGGCCCTATGCTCCAAGTCAGGAAACCCCAAATCACTCATGAGAAGAGGTCTTGATGCAACAGCATGAGGTCATTTATATTCCAAGTGCACTGGGGTTCACAGTCATACGCCACACATGGGTAGAGGACTGAGGACCCCAAGTACAGAATTGAGACAGCTTTTATAGGGTTTACAACAAAGCCCGCACATCATAAACCAATCATCTCATAGCATCCAGAGCCCACACACTGCAGGCCAATCAATTTAAGCCATCCAAGCCCTTACTTTATATAGACCAATCCATTTTCTATAGCCCTGGAGGTCTGCATTTGCACAGGCTCCTAGGTGGGGTGACAAAGTACATTTTCTGTTATCCTACGAGGCCAGGATCACATACTCAAGGTCCTGTCACAAACAGCAAGGAATGTGAACTTCCCCCTATTTACTGCCAGAGGATACGGTCTGGAATTTAAGGAAGTTAGGGCTTTTTAAAATTTCTAGTTTCATGTGGTCATTGGAGAGTTAGGCTGTATTTTTCCACCCTTACATTCCCCACTTCTTCTCTTGTTAATAGTTCTAATCTTAGAACTGGGAGGACTAAGGGTCAGCCTCCTCTTGGCTCACAAGGTTCTGGTACTGTTGTTTCAGTACCATAATCTGGACAGCACTCACTCATTCCCTAACAAGAGTAACAATTTCCCAACAGTAAGCAACAAGAGAGGAATACAATGACTGCTGGAGCAGTTGTAAGAGGCTGTCCCTGGGTCCTATAACCTCGAGTGGCATGGGAGTGGGTCCAGGGGAAGAGGAGGACATATTGTGAACCAGCCACAAAGTTGGCCTTTTCATCTAGTCTCAAGATTTCCTGCACGGTGATGGCTAATATAGACCAAATCTCCTAATTGGAAGTAATGTGGTTCTTCCAAGTCTCCTTCCGCCAAGTAGGCCTCCTGGAGCTGCTTTTACACTTGCAATCTCACCCATTCGAGCACCTTGAGCCTAGCAAACAGAGGCTGGGAGAACAGCACATCAGCACTATGTACAGAGGGGATTTCCACCAATGGATTCCCCCCCCCCCCATAGAGCCAGTAGTAGGGCGTCAGCCCAAACAGTCCAGGGGTGTTTCTAACCCTGAAAAACACAAAAGGTAGGAAGGAGAGCTAGCCAATCATTAACGCCAATTTGCCAATGTCAATTTAGTGAGGGCTTGTTAATGGTTTTATTTATCCTTTCTATCTGAGCTTTGGGGTCTGTATGTACAATGTAATTTTCAATCGATCCCCAATGTCTTGGCCAATCCCTGACTTTCCTGGGCAACAAAAGCTGGACCACTGTCTGATCCTACTACCTTAGGAATTCCTAATCTTTGGAAAATTTTCTTCAGTATTTTTTAGCCACCATGGTTGAGGCAGTCCCCTTTTTTATGGATAGCCCCGTGCACAGGTACAGTTGCAAAAGCATGCCTGCTGCCCGTGTAGATGTTTATGAACTTTTCTTCGGCCAGCTGCAGATTTGAGTAAGGGCCATGAGCACAGCTTTTTGTGCTGTGGTTCCTTCCAGCAGTCTGCTGGCCCAGACCGTGCAGGTTCCATCCACCATTGCCACCCAGTCCTTCTTTCACCTTTTAGCATGTAACTGCTCCCATCAGTGAACCAGGTCAATGCCTCCCAGGCCAGTAGGATGTCAGTAAGATTTTGAGAACCCCAGTCTCTTCAACCAACACTTGATGGCAGTCATGAGTCACTGGTTCATCAGTATCCTCAGGCAGAAGAGTGGAGGGGGTTGAGGGTGGCTGGTGGAGGGAATATTATCCTCTCTGTGAGAAGCAGGCTTTGGTAGTGAGTCATGTGGCCATTGGTCCTCCATCAGACTAGGTGCCGCCATACAATGCTCTCCAATGCATGGGGGGCTATTATAATTACTTTATACCACAAAGAGAACTTGTCAGCTTCTTTGACCAGATCTGCTACTGCCGCGATAGCTTTTAGACAGCCAGGCCATCCAGGGGCCACAGGACAAGATTCTTTGACAGATAAGCAATGGATCTGTTCCATGGCCCTAGGGATTGGCTCAAACTTCCCAGGCTGCCCTTTAAGCTCCTCCACATAAAGGGTAAAAGGTTTAGTTACATTAGGAGGGCTAGAGCAGGTACACTCAGCAGGGCTTTTTTAATGGCATCAATCCCTCCTGATGCCCTGGGGCCCAGGAGAATGTTCATTTTTCTTTAGTCACTGGGTAGAGTGGAGCTGCTAAGGTCACGAACCCCAGGGATCCATAGCCAGCAAAAACCAGTTGTCCCCAGATATTCCCTTACTTGCCTGGCTGTGGTTGAGGCCAGTATCTGGACAACATTTCCCTTCCGAGACTCCTTCATCCATCATTGCCAGTCCTGTAGACTGTACCCAGGTACTTTACATCTCTTCAGCAAATCTGGGCTTTTTAGCGGAAGCTCCATATCGTAGGTCAGAGAATTCCAGCAGCAATGCTTTTGTTCCTTCCAAGCAGTACTGATGGGAGACTCCCACTACATGTAGGTCATCCACACACTGGAGGAGGGTTACCTGGGCGTGTTGGATCCTGAAGCTGGCCAGATCTTTATGAAGGGCCTCATCAAAGAGAGTCTGGGAGCTTTTGAACCCTTGGGGCAGATGGGCCAGGTGAGCTAACCAGTTCTGCCCTTGTCGAGGTCCCTCTATTCAAAGTCAAAGTGCAGTTGGCTGGTGGGAATTAACATCGAATGAGTGGGATACCCAGCCCACGCCAAGGTCCACTGTTCTTCGGTAGTCCATGAATACTGCCATCGCCCTGTGGCAACCATTACCCAAGATATTTTGTCTTTTAATTTTTCTAATGGCTGTATTATCACTGAATGCCCCGCTCTGGTATCCATGAAAAGTTTAACTGCTTGCCCCTCCACTTTCAAAGTCACCTTGGGCTTGGGGAGTGGGTCCAAAGCCCGTCTCCCTTAATCTTTATCTTTACCCAGGGCTAGAACTTTCGATCTCTTATTTGTGTGCTTGGAGAAGTCCTTTGCCCAGTGTCCTTTCTCTTTACAATATGTACACTGGTCCTCGGAGAGTGGGGATCTGTTGCCCAGGTTTCCTGGCTGTCTAGGACCTGTTTTTACTTCGCTCTCTCTCTCTCTCTATATATATATATATTTACTGTCTTTCCCGACAAACACTGCGGCCAATATATTAGTCAGATTCTTTTCCTGTCTACTGTCACACCTTCCCTCTCTCTCTTCTCTCTCCTTCTCTTTTCTCTGTCTCTTTCTCTCTGTCTTTTCTCACTCTCTCTCTCGATTTTTTCTCTTTCTCTTCCTCAGTCTCCCATTTGTAATATACTTTCTCTGTCTTTTTCACTTAATCACATAACTCAGCTTCCTCTGTAACCCTTCCAGTCCCTGGAGGGTGTTTTTGTATATTCATAGGCCAATTGACCTGTGAAGGGCAGCAACACCGAAGCTGTCTGTACTTCCGAGGTAGGGTCAAAAGGAGCACTCTCTTTACCCTAGGCAAACTGGTGTGCCATCTCGCTGCACCTCATATACCCCACATTAGAGCCTGGCGATTGATTTTCAAGCTCTCTCCAGCTTTAGCGGTGTTGAAATCCCAACCAGCTTGAATCAATGGGAATCCCAAGTTAATCTTGTTTTGCAGCATCATGGGCCACCCATCGGACCCAGGGACATTATTTTCTAGCCTCTAGCAGCAGCTGTTGACAATCATCTCAAATAGGCTGATTGGAGAACATAAGGGACTCCACCAACCACGGAAGGCATTTGGGATCATCTGAGACATGGGGGTTGTTCGTTTTCCAATTGTAAAGATCTGAGGAGGAGAAGGGCCGGTATTGGAGGCTGTGTTCTGGACACTCGACACTGTCGGGGCCAAATGTGCACAGCAGTGGAGACATACCCGTCCGTCCATCCAGTGCAGCATGGCTCCTCTCCGGCCTTCACCAGAGTGTGAGCTACAGGGGGGGGCTGAGATCCCGCTGGGGGCATCCAGGTGAAGGATCAGAACTGTATCAAGAATGACTTTGAGAGACACTGAGGAAGGATAGCAGTAGCCTCTTGTCCGCTACCTCACTGGGGCCAGAGTGGGGAGGCAACCCAAAGTTCACCCGCCGACCCGGCCCACCCACCTCGGCTGAGGCTTGGCCCTGGTGGCTCTGGCATCCCTGCCTTACTTCTGCTGGCCACAGAGGGGTGTACTCCCAGTCTTGCTGTTTCTGCCAGGCCAGAAGTTGGCCCCATGCAAGTCAGAGCTCATGGGTGATGGGTTGGAATGAGAACCACGTCCGGTCTGTAAAATAGTTACCTTAACTGTTTGGGTAATCTCAGAATTAAAAGGGTTCCCTCTGGAAGCCATGCCGACCACTCAGAGGTATAAAAAGTTTGTCAGATCTCTTGTTAACCTCAACAGACAAAGAAAAGACATCAGAAACACACAGAAGGAAAAGGCACGAAACAGAAACTAACAGATTCAGACACAGGCGACCAGCCCGCGTATTCCACCAGCAGGCAAAGGAATCAGATGGCCATAGGGAGGAAGCTTCTGCTTCAACAACAGAGCTTGGTCCTACCAACCCACAGAAGGAGCCCACAGGCGTCCCTGGCCTCCCAGACCTCCAGGGGCATCCCCCAGGGCAGCAGCCTGTGATTCCCCTAGATTGTCTGCTGATCGCAGTCCTCTGGTCCATACAGCCCAAGAGTACAGCTACAAACTGAATCCAAAAAGGCTCCTTCTAGAAACAGATACCTGGATACCAGAAAACAGATATTCAGAACAGAGATGCCACCCGAGACAAACATACAGACATACAGATACATACACACATACACACATACACACCAGGTGGATCCCTTACCTCCATGTAGGTTCTCAGGGGTAGTCACGGATTCCCAGGAAATGCACCAAATGAATGACCCACAGAGCATGGATCCTCATGCTTCAACTCAGGAAAAGCAACACCCAAAATCACTCACGAGAAACAGTCTTGAAGCAAACTGCCTGAGGTCTTGTTTATTCCAAGTGCACTGGGGTCCACAGTCATGCGCCACACAGGGGTAGAGCCACACAGGGGTAGAGAACTGAGGACCACGAGTACAGAATTCAGACAGCTTTTATAGGGTTACAACAAAGCCCCCACATCATAAATCAATCATCTCATAGCATCAGGAGCCCTGCTGGTGCGGGCCAATCAATTTAAACCATCCAAGCCCGCCCTCTATACACCAATCAGTTTTCTATCGCCTCAGAGGTCTGCTTTTGCACGGGCGCCTAGGTGGGGTGAAAAATGGCAGTTAGGTTAGGTCACTGGGGTGGGGGTTTCACAAGCCATTTACAAAGTCACATAAGCCAAAAGGAATGTGACCTTTCACCTATTTACTGGCTGTGGACACAGTCTGGAATTTAAGGTATTTAGTATTTTTAAACTTCTAGCTTCCTGGGGTCACTGGAGAGTTAGGCTGCATTTTTCCATCCTCACTAAACCACCACAGTATACCACCATCACTTGCTGGAGCATCGTCGTCATATCATTACATTCACACTCAAAACACTTGCCTAGTTCTAGCTTCTCAATCCAATGCAGCCTTATGAGTTACTTACCTGCATTCGTGATATTTGTGTAGTGCTAGCATTCACTGGAAAAAGAAACATGAAGTGGAAAGGATTTATTAAGGCCTACAGTTCCAGAGGAGGTGATACAGTGCATTATGACAACATGGACAGGGATAATGATAGCTAATGATACCGAATCCACTCTAGGGGAACAGAAGTGGCAGTAAACAGGCCCAGGCCTATCCCCAGTGACAAGCACCCTACAGCAAGACTCCCAAAGGTTCTATAACTTTCTCAAACAGTACCACGGACTGGGGACAAAGTGTTCAACTACATGGGCCTACAGGGGACATTTCATGTTCTAACTGCAAGACCCTTGCTGTGAGTTGCTACTGTTCCAAAATCTTGATTTTTCCATTGACTACTCAGCATCCTAAGTAAAGGAAGAAGACTGTTGATGACTACACCATATTTGTATGAAAGTTAATAAAGTGCTGGGAGATGACCCTGCAGTATTGTTCTCAGTATCCTCATTAGGAAGCTTACAATAACCTGTAGCCCAGCTCCATGGATCCTCAAACACTCTCCTGGCCTCTCCAGGCATATATATGCATGCACAGACACATGGGCATACAAATAATCCAAAGTGGAACATTAAAAAACAAAAAACTAATGAATTTGAAAGACAGCAAGATGAATGCACGGAAGATTTTGAAGGAAGAACAGAGAGGAATAAATAATGTCATTATGATTTCAAAATAAAACTAAAACGATTAAACAACAAACGGTAGCAAGTCTGAACCTCTGTAAGCATAACCTAAGCAAATGCAGCATGACCTAGCAGCAGGGTTGACAGGGGGCACAGAGCCACATCCAGGATTGACCCACCGTGTGCACTGCCCCCTGCTCTGCAATTGCTCTCTCTCAGGCCGTGTTCCTTTACACCTACGCCCACACTCCCTGCACTTGACAATTGGCACATTTCTCAAGCCAATGAGGAGACCTCTATGAATGTTTTGCCAACGCCGAGTTAGGAAAACATGTAGACTACAGAAAATGTTCTTTACTTGAGGTACAGGAATTATTCTTGACTTATCTTGAACCAGCATGATCAATGTAAGAACAGGTGTTTGCCAAAACAGCTCTCTACAAAGATGCAAACAGAAGGGAAGAGTATCTGGAGAGGGCTTTTGAATCATTTGAATCACCAGGTGGATCGAATCACAACAGCCCACAGTGAAGAACAAGACTACAGAAAGTGGGTGGAGAAGCCATGATAATTCTCACGAGGCCCAGGGATTGTGCCTTTTTCTCAAAGACTGGCATAACAAATGTTTCCAGTATTTGTTTTTTCAAATGGACATTTTAGTACTGTTAGCCAAAACAGTTTATGTTGGTATGACGACTTGATTTCTTTCATTTCTTCTCATGTAAGGCCTGACAGCATATATGGATACCCCAAACATGATGAAAATGATTGTGTGGAGGCTGTGAAATAATTTTCTAATCTCTGTTTTAATTTCCTTAAGTGTGAGTGTTATATAACAGTTTCCCACAAGCCTGAAAAATCTCCATCCTGCCTGAAAGTTCCTCAGGCAGGAAGGTAAACAACTATGAAGAGACTCAGAAAGTCCCTGAAACAGACAAGATGCTTCATGGTCAGCCTCCCTGCTGGAGTAAGCAGTGAAGACAGTAAAGAGGGCTGAGTCACTCAAGACAAGCAAAGCTGCAAGGGAGACTCTGAGGCTCACCCAGCTGCCTGGGAGGAGCAGAAATGAGCTGAGCTGCCCAAAAGAGGAGGCTTAGACAAACTGAGTCCTTGTAAAGGACATGCTTCAACCTGTTGAGCTGCCTGCAGGCTCTTTGGTGTGCTTCAGGTTCCCAGCTGCTGTGAGCTGTCACTCGTGCTGGGGTGTGCTTTGGTTGATAAAGTCCTTTCTGTATTTGAGTCAATCTCACTCCTATAAATAACCCCTCAACTGTATCTGGTAAATAACCCAGTAAAACGTATTGGTTCATCAGGTAGAACTTTGATGGTATCTGTATTTTGGTCTGGTGTGAGCTCCTTAACTGGGGTGAGTAAATGTGTGTTGAATTTCCCTAGGAACAGTCTTGTCACACAAACAGCAATACAAGAAAATTGTCCAGTAGCCTCACAAAAGCCCATCATACTCTGGGGGAGTCCAGTCCTTTCCTTTGATCACATCATGATTTGCAGTTATATTAATGAATAGTTCACATCACAAAGAGTGAAATAGTTTTGCTATAAATGAGTGTGAGTTTGGGTTCCCAGAACTCCTGTGGGAACCATATGCAACGGAGCAGGTGTCTGTAACCCGAGGGTCCCTACGACAGGGTGGCAGATGAAGACAGGAAGAGCCCTGGAAGTTCAAGGGACAGCTTTTATTTATCACTAAAAATAAGCATAAAAATTCAGCTATTTAGAGAATGATAGTTCTAACTGTACATCTGTGTAATATTTATTTACTGCGACCTTATGTGTACACAGTATGTGTGTGTGCACGTACATGATCATTTATAAGTACATGCACATTCATGGCCCCCTTGTGCAGTGGTCTGAGAACAGTCTCCAGTATTTCTTTTCACCTTTATTCACACTTGAGGCAGAGTCTCATCACTTTCCTGTAAGCCAGGTTAGATGACCCTTGAACTTCCCGGGCTCTTCCTGTCTTCATCTGCCACCCTGTCGTAGGGACCCTCGGGTTACAGACACCTGCTCCGTTGCATATGGTTCCCACAGGAGTTCTGGGAACCCAAACTCACACTCATTTATAGCAAAACTATTTCACTCTTTGTGATGTGAACTATTCATTAATATAACTGCAAATCATGATGTGATCAAAGGAAAGGACTGGACTCCCCCAGAGTATGATGGGCTTTTGTGAGGCTACTGGACAATTTTCTTGTATTGCTGTTTGTGTGACAAGACTGTTCCTAGGGAAATTCAACACACATTTACTCACCCCAGTTAAGGAGCTCACACCAGACCAAAATACAGATACCATCAAAGTTCTACCTGATGAACCAATACGTTTTACTGGGTTATTTACCAGATACAGTTGAGGGGTTATTTATAGGAGTGAGATTGACTCAAATACAGAAAGGACTTTATCAACCAAAGCACACCCCAGCACGAGTGACAGCTCACAGCAGCTGGGAACCTGAAGCACACCAAAGAGCCTGCAGGCAGCTCAACAGGTTGAAGCATGTCCTTTACAAGGACTCAGTTTGTCTAAGCCTCCTCTTTTGGGCAGCTCAGCTCATTTCTGCTCCTCCCAGGCAGCTGGGTGAGCCTCAGAGTCTCCCTTGCAGCTTTGCTTGTCTTGAGTGACTCAGCCCTCTTTACTGTCTTCACTGCTTACTCCAGCAGGGAGGCTGACCATGAAGCATCTTGTCTGTTTCAGGGACTTTCTGAGTCTCTTCATAGTTGTTTACCTTCCTGCCTGAGGAACTTTCAGGCAGGATGGAGATTTTTCAGGCTTGTGGGAAACTGTTATATAACACTCACACTTAAGGAAATTAAAACAGAGATTAGAAAATTATTTCACAGCCTCCACACAATCATTTTCATCATGTTTGGGGTATCCATATATGCTGTCAGGCCTTACATGAGAAGAAATGAAAGAAATCAAGTCGTCATACCAACATAAACTGTTTTGGCTAACAGTACTAAAATGTCCATTTGAAAAAACAAATACTGGAAACATTTGTTATGCCAGTCTTTGAGAAAAAGGCACAATCCCTGGGCCTCGTGAGAATTATCATGGCTTCTCCACCCACTTTCTGTAGTCTTGTTCTTCACTGTGGGCTGTTGTGATTCGATCCACCTGGTGATTCAAATGATTCAAAAGCCCTCTCCAGATACTCTTCCCTTCTGTTTGCATCTTTGTAGAGAGCTGTTTTGGCAAACACCTGTTCTTACATTGATCATGCTGGTTCAAGATAAGTCAAGAATAATTCCTGTACCTCAAGTAAAGAACATTTTCTGTAGTCTACATGTTTTCCTAACTCGGCGTTGGCAAAACATTCATAGAGGTCTCCTCATTGGCTTGAGAAATGTGCCAATTGTCAAGTGCAGGGAGTGTGGGCGTAGGTGTAAAGGAACACGGCCTGAGAGAGAGCAATTGCAGAGCAGGGGCAGTGCACACGGTGGGTCAATCCTGGATGTGGCTCTGTGCCCCCTGTCAACCCTGCTGCTAGGTCATGCTGCATTTGCTTAGGTTATGCTTACAGAGGTTCAGACTTGCTACCGTTTGTTGTTTAATCGTTTTAGTTTTATTTTGAAATCATAATGACATTATTTATTCCTCTCTGTTCTTCCTTCAAAATCTTCCGTGCATTCATCTTGCTGTCTTTCAAATTCATTAGTTTTTTGTTTTTTAATGTTCCACTTTGGATTATTTGTATGCCCATGTGTCTGTGCATGCATATATATGCCTGGAGAGGCCAGGAGAGTGTTTGAGGATCCATGGAGCTGGGCTACAGGTTATTGTAAGCTTCCTAATGAGGATACTGAGAACAATACTGCAGGGTCATCTCCCAGCACTTTATTAACTTTCATACAAATATGGTGTAGTCATCAACAGTCTTCTTCCTTTACTTAGGATGCTGAGTAGTCAATGGAAAAATCAAGATTTTGGAACAGTAGCAACTCACAGCAAGGGTCTTGCAGTTAGAACATGAAATGTCCCCTGTAGGCCCATGTAGTTGAACACTTTGTCCCCAGTCCGTGGTACTGTTTGAGAAAGTTATAGAACCTTTGGGAGTCTTGCTGTCGGGTGCTTGTCACTGGGGATAGGCCGGGGCCTGTTTACTGCCGCTTCTGTTCCCCTCGAGTGGATTCTGTATCATTAGCTATCATTATCCCTGTCCCTGTTGTCATAATGCACTGTATCACCTCCTCTGGAACTGTAGGCCTTAATAAATCCTTTCCACTTCATGTTTCTTTTTCCAGTGAATGCTAGCACTACACAAATATCACGAATGCAGGTAAGTAACTCATAAGGCTGCATTGGATTGAGAAGCTAGAACTAGGCAAGTGTTTTGAGTGTGAATGTAATGACATGACGACGATGCTCGAGCAAGTGATGGTGGTATACTGTGGTGGTTTAGTGAGGATGGAAAAATGCAGCCTAACTCTCCAGTGACCCCAGGAAGCTAGAAGTTTAAAAATACTAAATACCTTAAATTCCAGACTGTGTCCACAGCCAGTAAATAGGTGAAAGGTCACATTCCTTTTGGCTTATGTGACTTTGTAAATGGCTTGTGAAACCCCCACCCCAGTGACCTAACCTAACTGCCATTTTTCACCCCACCTAGGCGCCCGTGCAAAAGCAGACCTCTGAGGGGATAGAAAACTGATTGGTGTATAGAGGGCGGGCTTGGATGGTTTAAATTGATTGGCCCGCACCAGCAGGGCTCCTGATGCTATGAGAGAATTGATTTATGATGTGGGGGCTTTGTTGTAACCCTATAAAAGCTGTCTGAATTCTGTACTCGTGGTCCTCAGTTCTCTACCCCTGTGTGGCATAGGACTGTGGACCCCAGTGCACTTGGAATAAACAAGACCTCAGGCAGTTTGCATCAAGACTGTTTTTCGTGAGTGATTTTGGGTGTTGCTTTTCCTGAGTTGAAGCATGAGGATCCACGCTCTGCGGGTCATTCATTTGGTGCATTTCCTGGGAATCCGTGACTACCCCTGAGAACCTACATGGGGATAAGGGATCCACCTGGTGTGTGTGCGTGTATGTGTGTATGTATCTGTATGTCTGTATGTTTGTCTCGGGTGGCATCTCTGTTCTGAATATCTGTTTTCTGGTATCCAGGTATCTGTTTCTAGAAGGAGTCTTTTTGGATTCAGTTTGTAGCTGTACTCTTGGGCTGTATGGACCCGAGGACTGCGATCAGCAGACAATCTAGGGGAATCACAGGCTGCTACCCTGGGGGATGCCCCTGGAGGTCTGGGAGGCCAGGGACGCCTGTGGGCTCCTTCTGTGGGTTGGTAGGACCAAGCTCTGTTGTTGAAGCAGAAGCTTCCTCCCTATGGCCATCTGATTCCTTTGCCTGCTGGTGGAATACGCGGGCTGGTCGCCTGTGTCTGAATCTGTTAGTTTCTGTTTCGTGCCTTTTCCTTCTGTGTGTTTTTGATGTCTTTTCTTTGTCTGTTGAGGTTAACAGGAGATCTGACAAACTTTTTATACCTCTGAGTGGTCGGCATGGCTTCCAGAGGGAACCCTTTTAATTCTGAGATTACCCAAACAGTTAAGGTAACTGTTTTACAGACTGGACTTTGCTCTCATACCAACCCATCACCCATGAGCTCTAACTTGCATGGAGCCAACTTCTGGGCTGGCAGAAACAGCAAGACTGGGAGTACACCCCTCTGTGGCCAGCAGAAGTAAGGCAGGGATGCCAGAGCCACCAGGGCCAAGCCTCAGCCGAGGTGGGTGGGCCGTGTTGGTGGTAAACTTTGGGTTGCCTCCCCACTCTGGCACCAGTGAGGTAGCGGACAAGAGGCTACTGCTATCCTTCCTCAGTGTCTCTCAAAGTCATTCTTGATACAGTTCTGATCCTTCACCTGGATGCCCCCAGCGGGATCTCAGCCCCCCCCTGTAGCTCACACTCTGGTGAAGGCCGGAGAGGAGCCATGCTGCACTGGACGGACGGACGGGTATGTCTCCACTGCTGTGCACATTTGGCCCCCACAGTGTTGAGTGTCCAGATTGCAGCCTCCACTACCGGCCCTTCTCCTCCTCAGATCTTTATAATTGGAAAACGAACCACCCCCATGTCTCAGATGATCCCAAATGCCTTCCGTGGTTGGTGGAGTCCCTTATGTTCTCCAATCAGCCTATTTGAGATGATTGTCAACAGCTGCTGCTAGAGGCTAGAAAATAATGTCCCTGGGTCCGATGGGTGGCCCATGATGCTGCAAAACAAGATTAACTTGGGATTCCCATTGATTCAAGCTGGTTGGGATTTCAACACCGCTAAAGCTGGAGAGAGCTTGAAAATCAATCGCCAGGCTCTAATGTGGGGTATATGAGGTGCAGCGAGATGGCACACCAGTTTGCCTAGGGTAAAGAGAGTGCTCCTTTTGACCCTACCTCAGAAGTACAGACAGCTTCGGTGTTGCTGCCCTTCACAGGTCAATTGGCCTATGAATATACAAAAAACCCTGCAGGGACTGGAAGGGTTAGAGAGGAAGCTGAGTTATGTGATTAAGTGAAAAAGACAGAGAAAGTATATTACAAATGGGAGACTGAGGAAGAGAAAGAGAAAAAATCGAGAGAGAGAGTGAGAAAAGACAGAGAGAAAGAGACAGAGAAAAGAGAAGGAGAGAGAAGAGAGAGAGGGAAGGTGTGACAGTAGACAGGAAAAGAATCTGACTAATATCTTGGCCGCAGTGTTTGTCGGGAAAGACAGTAAATATATATATATATATATAGAGAGAGAGAGAGAGCAAAGTAAAAACAGGTCCTAGACAGCCAGGAAACCTGGGCAACAGATCCCCACTCTCCGAGGACCAGTGTACATATTGTAAAGAGAAAGGACACTGGGCAAAGGACTTCTCCAAGCACACAAATAAGAGATCGAAAGTTCTAGCCCTGGGTAAAGATAAAGATTAAGGGAGACGGGCTTTGGACCCACTCCCCAAGCCCAAGGTGACTTTGAAAGTGGAGGGGCAAGCAGTTAAACTTTTCATGGATACCAGAGCGGGGCATTCAGTGATAATACAGCCATTAGAAAAATTAAAAGACAAAATATCTTGGGTAATGGTTGCCACAGGGCGATGGCAGTATTCATGGACTACCGAAGAACAGTGGACCTTGGCGTGGGCTGGGTATCCCACTCATTCGATGTTAATTCCCACCAGCCAACTGCACTTTGCCTTTGAATAGAGGGACCTCGACAAGGGCAGAACTGGTTAGCTCACCTGGCCCATCTGCCCCAAGGGTTCAAAAGCTCCCAGACTCTCTTTGATGAGGCCCTTCATAAAGATCTGGCCAGCTTCAGGATCCAACACGCCCAGGTAACCCTCCTCCAGTGTGTGGATGACCTACATGTAGTGGGAGTCTCCCATCAGTACTGCTTGGAAGGAACAAAAGCATTGCTGCTGGAATTCTCTGACCTACGATATGGAGCTTCCGCTAAAAAGCCCAGATTTGCTGAAGAGATGTAAAGTACCTGGGTACAGTCTACAGGACTGGCAATGATGGATGAAGGAGTCTCGGAAGGGAAATGTTGTCCAGATACTGGCCTCAACCACAGCCAGGCAAGTAAGGGAATATCTGGGGACAACTGGTTTTTGCTGGCTATGGATCCCTGGGGTTCGTGACCTTAGCAGCTCCACTCTACCCAGTGACTAAAGAAAAATGAACATTCTCCTGGGCCCCAGGGCATCAGGAGGGATTGATGCCATTAAAAAAGCCCTGCTGAGTGTACCTGCTCTAGCCCTCCTAATGTAACTAAACCTTTTACCCTTTATGTGGAGGAGCTTAAAGGGCAGCCTGGGAAGTTTGAGCCAATCCCTAGGGCCATGGAACAGATCCATTGCTTATCTGTCAAAGAATCTTGTCCTGTGGCCCCTGGATGGCCTGGCTGTCTAAAAGCTATCGCGGCAGTAGCAGATCTGGTCAAAGAAGCTGACAAGTTCACTTTGTGGTATAAAGTAATTATAATAGCCCCCCATGCATTGGAGAGCATTGTATGGCGGCACCTAATCTGATGGAGGACCAATGGCCACATGACTCACTACCAAAGCCTGCTTCTCACAGAGAGGATAATATTCCCTCCACCAGCCACCCTCAACCCCTCCACTCTTCTGCCTGAGGATACTGATGAACCAGTGACTCATGACTGCCATCAAGTGTTGGTTGAAGAGACTGGGGTTCTCAAAATCTTACTGACATCCCACTGGCCTGGGAGGCATTGACCTGGTTCACTGATGGGAGCAGTTACATGCTAAAAGGTGAAAGAAGGACTGGGTGGCAATGGTGGACGGAACCTGCACGGTCTGGGCCAGCAGACTGCTGGAAGGAACCACAGCACAAAAAGCTGTGCTCATGGACCTTACTCAAATCTGCAGCTGGCCGAAGAAAAGTTCATAAACATCTACACGGGCAGCAGGCATGCTTTTGCAACTGTACCTGTGCACGGGGCTATCCATAAAAAAGGGGACTGCCTCAACCATGGTGGCTAAAAAATACTGAAGAAAATTTTCCAAAGATTAGGAATTCCTAAGGTAGTAGGATCAGACAGTGGTCCAGCTTTTGTTGCCCAGGAAAGTCAGGGATTGGCCAAGACATTGGGGATTGATTGAAAATTACATTGTACATACAGACCCCAAAGCTCAGATAGAAAGGATAAATAAAACCATTAACAAGCCCTCACTAAATTGACATTGGCAAATTGGCGTTAATGATTGGCTAGCTCTCCTTCCTACCTTTTGTGTTTTTCAGGGTTAGAAACACCCCTGGACTGTTTGGGCTGACGCCCTACTACTGGCTCTATGGGGGGGGGGAATCCATTGGTGGAAATCCCCTCTGTACATAGTGCTGATGTGCTGTTCTCCCAGCCTCTGTTTGCTAGGCTCAAGGTGCTCGAATGGGTGAGATTGCAAGTGTAAAAGCAGCTCCAGGAGGCCTACTTGGCGGAAGGAGACTTGGAAGAACCACATTACTTCCAATTAGGAGATTTGGTCTATATTAGCCATCACCGTGCAGGAAATCTTGAGACTAGAAGAAAAGGCCAACTTTGTGGCTGGTTCACAATATGTCCTCCTCTTCCCCTGGACCCACTCCCATGCCACTCGAGGTTATAGGACCCAGGGACAGCCTCTTACAACTGCTCCAGCAGTCATTGTATTCCTCTCTTGTTGCTTACTGTTGGGAAATTGTTACTCTTGTTAGGGAATGAGTGAGTGCTGTCCAGATTATGGTACTGAAACAACAGTACCAGAACCTTCTGAGCCAAGAGGAGGCTGACCCTTAGTCCTCCCAGTTCTAAGATTAGAACTATTAACAAGAGAAGAAGTGGGAAATATAAGGGTGGAAAAATACAGCCTAACTTCCCATTGACCAGAGGAAGCTAGAAATTTTAAAAAAAGCCCTAAATGCCTAAATTCCAGACCATGTCCTCTGGCAGTAAATAGAGGAGTGGACACATTCCTTGCTGTTTATGCCAGGACCTTGGGTATGTGATCCTTGCCTGGTAAAATAACATGAAGTGAGCTTTGCCACCCCACCTGGGAGTCTGTGCAAATACAGACCTCTGGTGCTATAGGAAACTGATTGGTCTATAAAGCTTGGGCTTGGATGGTTTGAATTGATTGGCCCACACTGTATGGGCTCCTGTTGCTATGAGATGATTGGGTTATGATATGCGGGCTTTTTTGTAAACCCTATAAAAGCTGTCTCAATTCTGTACATGGGGTCCTCATGCCTCTACCTGTAAGGAGTAAGGTTTTTCCACCCATCGCTGTTCCTGTCCTGCTGCCGCACCAGCCTCAAATAACACACAGAGACTCTTTATTTGATATAATGCTGTTGACCAGGTACTAGTTTCTTATAGGCTAGCTCTGTCTTAAGTATTAACCCATTTCTGCTAATCTAAGTATTTCCACGTGGTCTCCTCTTACCCTCGAAGAGCCAGCTGGCATCTAGCTCTCTCCAGACTCTCCATCTTGTCTCCTCCTCCCTACTTCTTCTTTCCTCCTTGTCTATCTAGCTTTCCTATTGGCCAACAGTGCTTTATTCATTAACCTGTATGAGAAACATATACAGAATGACATCTCCCTTCATCCACTCTTTTCTGTCTAAAATAAAAAGAAGGGTTTTAACCTTAACATAGCAAAATATATTACACAACAGTCATCATGGAAGAATCACAGTTAACAATATTTGGTCCATTAACATTTAGCAAGATTTAACAAAACATCCCATCATCTCTTCAATCTTTGTGAGTCTAAAGACCAATATGTAACTTATCTTTAAGCCTAACTAAGGAAAACTATAACCATAACTATCTGTCTTCAACTCCATCAAGGACCACAGAAGGATAATATATAAACTCTAGAAATGACAGAGACATTTTGCCTCGTCAGTCACCTGAAGTTCTTCTGTAATCTTCCATCTTCAGCCTATAGGCCATAGTGTGTCTGGCAGACTCCTCAGCAAAGCAGGAAACTTTAAACTTTCTTCTTGTATTGGCAGTTTGCCAGTCACTTTCCTCTGTGTCCTGCAGACTGTCTGGCAGACACTTCCATGAAGCAGGAACTCTGTAGCAATGTCCATCTTCAATCAGCAGTCACGTTTCTGTGGGTCCTGCATGTCCAGTTTATATAGCATAAAGTCAAACAGTCCAGACAAGAGCAGTATCTTGTCCACATGGCTAGTCTTGCCATATTGGAGGCAAACTCCATAACGTGTTTCTTTAATGTCCATCTTCCTTTCTGACGCAGGTGGTGTTGCCAGGAGCAGTTATGTCTCACTGTCAAGAAAAACCCTAAACCATTTTAAATGCCATATTCTGTAGGTCTTTGAAAGGTTTGAAGAATGCCTATCCTTCTCAAATACATGTCTATATATAAAGAAAACCTAACTCACCTAGCTATAAGTTTTGACTATTATAAGGAACTATCTAAAATATGAACTAAATTATACATTACATTTTAAAATGAGCTATGCAAACACAATATCTAAACAAAAGGAGAAATATACACATCACAAAATTGATCAATAATTGAAAATCCATTCCAATACAAAGTATTCATATCTATAACATAATTCCCTTTTTACCTTTAAAAAGATTTGGCTGTGATCATTAACCATTCATAAGCAACCCCATTTAAATGAAAACAAACATTTATAGATAATATTTGGGAATTTGGGCGTCGTTCTTTCCAAACTACTTCCTGCTGATAGGGGGCTCTGTCATGGGGGATTTGAAGAAGTTGCAAAATTCCTGGCTGTAGTCTGTAAGGCTGCTTTGTCCAGCTGTTTTGAATGTAGGATCCCCTGGTACTCTGTTTCAGGGGGTCTGGCTTGCTCAAACCACATTAGTCTGGAAGGAATCCACAGCTTTTCATTTTCTGTGGAAACAAAAATAGCAATCCTTTTCCCCAGTAACTTGTCCTTAGACTTAAATTTTTGAGTCAAAGCATTTTTAAAATATATAAATTGGATTGATCCAGCAGCATTTGTTTTAACAGTTGTTATTTCCTCAGTAGTCAAACAATACAAAGACAATATAATACCATACAGTATCCAGATTCTCTCTGAGCTTTCCATCTTTACGTGGCTTTATTATTACTCTGCTTCTTTTACTTTTTATTTTTTCATTTTTTGAGACAGGGTTTCTCTGTGTAACTCTTATCTGTCCTGGAATTCACTCTGCATACCAGGTTTACTTTGCAATCACAGAGATCTGCTTGCCTCTGTCTCCTGAGTGCTGGGATTAAAGGTGCGTGCCACCAAACTCAGCTCCTCTCTGTCTATTTAAAACCATTTTATTTCTTTTCTCTCCCAAGCCTACATATATTTTAGAACACACTGTAAACCTGTAGTGTTTTTTTTTTTAATGTGAATTTGTGTTTACTGTAAATCTTTATCTTTTTCTGGCCATGAGTCTTTTATCTGTTAAACAACAACATTGCTAAAATGAAAGTCATAGTTGTTTCTGCCACGGTTTATCAAAGATGGCAATGGCTACATTTACCGCCAGCACTGAGAGATGTGGTCACTGCCTTGGTCTGCGCTGCCCTCCAGCAAGCATGCTGCCGGCTTGGAGATGTGGTCACTGCCATTGCCATCTCTCATACACACCAATAAATTGTTAGCAGAGTTATTTAATAGCCTTGTTGTTTTTTGCCGCTTATGCTGAGTCAGGAAACCTCCCTTAAAGGAGCCGTGCAAATATCTGCTTGTCTCTTGCAAAGCAGAGTCCCACCGAAAAAAAATGCTGCTACCGAGAAACCTTGCTTGTCTCTGTTCTTTTGTTTCTAACACCCTTTTTTAAGCTTTTGTTAAATTTTAAGTGGAAGTTCTTTTTAGCCACATGGGTGCCATATGTAAGGAGTAAGTTTTTCCTGCCCGCCGCTGGTCTTGTCCCGTTGCCGCACCAGCCCCAAATAACACACAGAGACTCTGTATTTGATATAATGCTGTTGGCCAGGTACTAGCTTCTTATAGGCTAGCTCTGTCTTAAGTATTAACCCATTTCTGCTAACCTATGTATTTCCACGTGGTCTCCTCTTACCCTTGGAGAGCCAGCTGGCATCTAGCTCTCTCCAGACTCTCCATCTTGTCTCCTCCTCCCTACTTCTTCTTTCCTCCTCATCTCCTAGTCCCGCCTATCTAGCTTTTTTATTGGCCAACAGTGCTTTATTCATTAACCAGTATGAGAAACATATACAGAATAACATCTCCCAACATAACAGGAAATGAGCTTTGTCACCCCACCTAGGAGCCCGTGCAAATGCAGACTTCTGGGGCTTCAGAAAACTGATTGGTCTATAGAGCTCGGGCTTGGATTGTTTAAATCGATTGGCCTGCACTGCATGGGCTTCTGTTGCTATGAGATGATTGGTTTATGATGTGCGGGCTTTGTTGTAAACCCTATAAAAGCTGTGTCAATTCTGTACATGGGGGTCCTCAGGCCTCTACCCCTGCGTAGCATATGACTGTGGACCCCAGTGTACTTGGAATAAAGAAGACCCCATGCAGTTTGCATTAAGACCGCCTCTTGTGAGTGATTTGGGTTGTCGTCTTTCTTGAGTCGGATCATGAGGGTCCATGCTCTGTGGATCTTTCAGTTTGAATGATAAATTTTCCCTTTACACTCTGACATAGGAACATTGGCTTCCAGTTGATGTCAGTGTTTGGGGAGATGTTGGTTGTTGTTGCTGTGCTGGATGAAGTTTGTCCCTGGGGATGGAGTTTGAGATAGAGCCTCTCAGTTCAGTCTTTCTGCTTTGTGCTTGTGGTTGATGTGTGGTTTCTCAGTGTCCTGCTTCAGCCACCATCCTCCTGGTCACTGCTATGTCTCCCTGACATGACAGAGTGTTATCCCTCGGAACCATGAGCCCAACATTTGTCTCTTCCTTAAGTTACTTTTGGTCGTGGTGTTTTATTACAGCAACAGAAAAATAACTTGTACAAGTACTTGTTTCTGACAGGAATGGATGTGGACTCTGATGTGTTCTCAAAACTGAGTAAGAAGATGATGGTAAGGATAGATATTATAGCACTTAGCGGGAAAAGTAGACATAGCTGGAGAGCCACGCTGTAGAATACTGAGCCTACGTGGAGACTGAGTCAGTAGGTAGGCAGAACACCAGCATGATAAAATGTTTCCAACATGTGACTTTTCTGTTGTAACTCCCTACTCAATCTTTTGGCAGAACCCAGCAATTCCAAGTGAGTGATGTTCAACCTCTCTTAAAGACGCCAACAAATCACATTTCATAGTGGGCTCCAGGGTTGGTTTCACTTTCCCATTTATAGACGTGCTCATTTCATTTTTCATCAGGTTCTTTAAGGATAAAATTGCCATTTTCACTAGAAATATACATAGCCATGAGAGACCTGTGGTGGGTTGGGCCTGGTGACTGAGAACTGTATATTAGGGAGTGGAGAGTTTGAGGTAGCAAGAGCCCAAGCTCATTGCCATGGTGAGACTATCTCAAAATAAAAGTAAGGGAAAATAAAAAGAGAGCTAGGGATAAAGCTCATTGATAGACAACTTGTGTAGTGTGCTCAAACCCTGTTTTTATTTTTAGTATTAGGACACAGGACAATTTCTGAGAACGTTTCCTGAAAGGAATATGCACTATTAAGTAAAGAATAACTATTTTTAATACAGAGACACTGAAATGCTTGAAGTGAAATTTTTCCTGGATTATGTCATCTGGAAGCCTCTGTGATCCTCTGTGTTGAACAGAACTGAGTTATGGCTTTATTATTTTCCAGAGGACAGGTAATATATCTATATGTGGAGGATCTTAACAGGCACCTTTCCCATACCTACTCACAATTCTTCACCTGAGACCATTTTATTCCCCTGGCAAATTCCTTGCCTTGAGACATTTAATTTGTTATGTACCCTGGTTGTGGTTTTATGAAGCTGTAAATGCCAGTAACCCATCTATCAGGAGATTCACTGAAGGGGGAGACTGGTATTTAGGAAATAATAAGAAATACATCATTAGTACAAAATGTTCAATTGCAGGTTCTTTCACATCTGAAAACCTAAGGCATGAATTGCTCAGTTCTTTACAGAACAAAATGAGAGGAGAGGAAGCATGCCAGAGGGCGTTGTCTAATATTTAATAGTGTTTGGGTGGGAGGCTTTGCTCAGGGATAGCTAAGTCTCTCAGATGATGTGACCAGAAGGTTTACTACACAGAGGGAGCGAACATGAGGGCATGGAGGGTCTCTAGGGCTGGGCTTATCCAAACCTTAGGACAGTTCTCAGGATCAAGATCCCTAAAAGAAGGAGGCAGGCAGCAGAGAAGGAATACAAATACACAAACCTATTTGGTTGCTCATTTCATGCACTATTGGCCAATGAAAGTTCAATATAATCATTGCTTCTAGAACTTTTGGTAGGCAGAGTTTCCTTCAGTCCACTGTTAATTGTAACTACTTTAGCTTATGCCTCCTTAGGAGTGAAGACCATTTTTTTTTTTTTTTTACATTTGGGAAGACTGAAAGTTTTAATAAAAGAGAGAGTGCTGTTTAGTCTAACACTATCAATTGGAACGAACATGAAATTATCAGTCAGATGACTGAGGCCTACTCATGCGATTGACAGCTTAGTAGTAGGTAGTAGGGATTTGGAACCCTCCTGCAGATTCAGAGTGTGGCTTTTCTCCCTGAGCAGCTTTGGAAAACTACCTCATGACAGCCCTCACACTTAAAGGTAAAACCACAGCAGCTGAGATACAGTGGAGGTTTACGAGTGGATTGGGAAAAGATGGAGAAAGTCCTGCATCTGACCCACCGTTAGTGATTAACGCATCTAGTCTGCCACTAGTTGATTAATCTCCGAGTTACTCAACTAAATCACTGATTCCAACAAAGACTCTAATTACATAAGATCTAATTTAGGTAGCTGCCAAAGCAATGAGGCTGTTAGGGCTCCCTGTGCTGCACCTGCAGTTAGGGGGACACTCAAGTGCCGCGGGACCATCATGGCTCTGTAGTTTCAAAATTGCATTCTTTTTTCATTGACTCAACTCAGTCTCGTGAAGAAAATGGCAGTATCCGAGCACCTTCAATACTCAGAATTCAATACTTGCTTTAAAAAGTCCTTGAAAAGCCATGTTGTCAAGGGTGAAGAAAGTTGATGTACCCTGAACTAATCTATAGCTTTGTTCAGTCTACTTTGCTGGTCCAGCCAGCAAATCAATTGATATTTATTTAATCACTTTCCATTTCTAGGTAGTGGAACATAAGGAAGTGCATGGATCTGCCTTACTTTTAACTCGGAAAGTGGCAGAAAACTTTGTATCTGTCATGGTAACTCCAATTGCTGTTCAAACAAGTGTAGATATTTCTAATCCAGTGGTAGCTTTCAGGGTCATGTGACCAACTCAACCTGAGCCACACCAGGAAATTTGATGTCAGTGCTTTTACTATTTACCTCCTGCTGCTCTTTCTAATTTTTCTTGCTTTGCCTACTGGCAAATGCTCCATGTGCATTTCTCCCTGTTTCTGAGTTAAAATAAGGAAAGTCATATGCCCATTGATTTGTCTCTTGGAATCTAGTCAGAGAAGACATGAGCAAGTGCTGACGGACATGCCATTTCCTGTGCCAGAAACATCGGCTGAATGGGGCAGTATAAACCCAGAGTTACATGCTTTCTCAACTCCTGCCATCACAGTCGATTGCACGTCACATTCTTTTCCTACTGTTGGATTTCCTGTCCAGCACATGCTTTCCTCTGCAGCCTGAGAACTTCTTTGTAAATATCATTTGATTAGAGCCCTAACTATACCCTGACTTTTGCTCTTGAAATATTCTTTTTGTTTTAAGATTTACCTGGGGGAGGGCTAGATAGATAGCTAAGAAGTAAAGAATGCTGGTGCTCTTTTGGAGGATCCATGTGGGAGTTCACAATCCTCTCATTCCAGTTCTAAGGGATCTGGTGCTCTCTTATGACCTTCTTGGGTATCAGGCTATGAACCTGGTGGAACACACACATATGTGGGCAAAACACTTATATACATAATATAAAGTAAGATTTATTTCTTACATTTATTTATATGCATGCATGCTGCCTCTCTCTGTGTGTATGTGCATGAATTTGTAGGTACCTATAGAGGCCAAGAGAGTGTGTTAGATCTCCTGGAACTAGAGTTGCAATGGCTGTGAGCTGGTATACATGGGTGCTGGGTACTGAACCTATGTCCCTGGAGAGCATCAAGGGCTTTTACCTCTGAGCCATCTCTCCAGCCCCAACAGGATCTCCTTTGGACCCATAGTTTATGAAGCACTGCTGTGAGTGGGGTCTTCTCTATCATTACACTGCTGATATTTACTAAGTTTTGTAAATACCATGGCCTAAAATAACTTCTCCTTGACTTTATCAGCTCACTGGCTTTGGAGCACATCTGTCAATCTCAATATGAATCAAACATTAGTTGCCAGAATACAAGTTCTGGTGCATACTAGTAGACATACTTTTATATGCTTAGGAAAACTGCTCCAGACTTTCTCAGTGCTTTTGTGTATAAGTGTGTGTATAAGTGTGTGTGTGTGTGCGCACGCTTGTTAAATGGGCACATGTTCGTTTCTTCTTTATTCTGTTCCATGCTGTTCCCTTCCATTCTACCTGTATCAGTGTGTTCTACAGGGGAATCATAGCATTTAGGAGAATATATGCTTCCCTCTGGCCACATGTTAGTATAGTAGCATTTTAACTCGTACCCTGCACAGGTGACTAGTACATGCTGAATTCCTTCCCTTATTAGTGGTTCATGTAGTGCTAGAATTGTGTCTGAAAGAGAAAGATGATGCTCAATTCAGTTTTATTTTCTTACCCTTGGACTGAGTAACTTTGTTTTGAACAGTATCTGACATGCATTGTGCACTCAATTTAAGCTCATTTTCATCTCTATATGTGAGTACTTAAGATGCACTATGTGCTCTCTGCAGGTTCAATTCCTCCTCATTAGAGTCAATAATTTTACAGTAGAATAGTAGCAGGCATTTATTAGAAGTTCAGGGACTGCTTAGATCTTTCTACTCCTATCAAGTAGATTGGTATTGCAAAAGTATCTGTTATGTGTCAGGCACTTAAACAAGTCTTACATGCTTCACTGACACATGCATGGGTAACGGTGTGTAAAAAAGTTCCTGGAATATATGAAGTGCTCAATGAATGCACATACATACATACATACATACATACATACATACATATATATATTCTTATTTAGAGTATCTTTTTATGACCTAAGCATGAATAATCATGTTGTATCAAATGATATAAAAAGTGAGTACCTGTCTTCTATTCCTACCCTGACTCAATCTTCCTAGTCGCATGAGCTTTCCTCTCCTCCCCCTCTCTTTCTCCTATTTCTCTCTCCATTCACTGCCTCCCACTTCCCCTGTGCTCTGGGGGACTTGTCCCTTCCCCTTTCTGTGAGGGACTTTATATGAATCTCTTAGAATACACCTTGAAGAGAGAAAGAGAGAGAGAACATAAAAGAGGGAGCCATTATTGGTTTGAAGAGAAAACTAAACCTAAAGAAAGGTCTAGAGACCTACAAGACTACTGCCAACTAACAATTTGAGCAATCGTGGAAAGGCTACCATAAATGCCCTTCCCAGATAGTGAGATTAACAACTAACTTATCCATGGAGCCCTCATCTAATACCTGTTGGAAACAGAAGCAAACGCCCATACCTAAACACTGAGTCAAACTAGAATCCAGATGCAGACAGAGAGGACAAGACCAGGTTGCAGAAACACATAGAGACAGCTGACCTGAACAAGGAGGAGCTATTAGGCCCCAGACTGATAGCTGGGAATCCAGCATGGGACTGACTCAGGCCCCCTGAATATGGGTCTCATCTAGAAGGACTGAGCAGTCTAAGGGACCTCAGACAGTGGAACCAGGATGTATCCCTGGTGCACAAAAGGACCTTGCTAACACATCCCCCATGGAGGGATACTGCCTTAACCTAGAGACAGGAGAGAAGCCCTAGTCACTACTTCACATGACCTGTCAGATCTACATGACTAAAGATAACGTTGACTTTGGAGCTGCAACATTCCAACATGCCACAGTCATAAAACCCAATTAATTGTTTTTTTTTTTTTTTCATCTCAAGACAGATATGGATATTTTTTTGGAACTTCATTTTACATTTGGGATACTATCTTTTGGACTAAGTATAAACTAAGAATGTATAGGTTAAAATAAAAAAATGCATTCTTATATGTTTCATGGACATGGTAGTTTAAGATTGAAAAATCCTCCAGTGATAACATGAGCTCATTGGACGCCATGTTTTGTGGATAAGGTAAAGGCCATTAGATGACAAAAGCGTAAATACGGTTACCTTCTGTCTCACTTTGTAATTTAAAATAAATGTTGTTTTCGCATATATATCCCTCCCCTCTAGTCCTCCCAGTTCCTCTCCATCACATCCTCCCTTCCAGATCCACCTCCTTTCAGCCTTCCATTAGAAAATACAAAGACATCTGAGGAAGAATCCTAAAATAAAATAAATACAATGATAGAAAACAAACACTGACACTTGGAAATTGGACAAAATGAACAGAAGGAAAAGAGGCCAAGATAAAGCAGAATAAAGAGAGACGCATTTGCCTGCACACTCAGAAGTCTCATAAACACAGTAAGCTGAAAGCCATAATATATACGTGGAGGTATGGTAGGTCTGAAAGAGCAAAAGAGAAATAAAAATAAACATGAAAAATGAGAAGCTTAAAAAAATGCCCTGACATGACATCATAACACAAGGAGCCTCCAACAATGCCATTGAGTTCATTTGCATTTGGCCATCTACTGCTTGCTGGACATTGCTTTTCCAGTGAGACTCCTATGGAGGAAACTAAATTTTCATTTGCAAGGTGTCATCACCTGGACATTGTGTCTGTCTTAGCAGTGGGAGCATGTGTCCACTCCTTTCAGCTCTGTTACTCCCTGTGGGCTCCGTGCATTCTCCAGCAGTTTCTGTAAGTTTAGATATGCCCCAACCCTGTTGTGTATAGAGACCTTGACTTCTTCTTGTCCCCATCCTCTCTGGCCCATGCACCTCTTTCCACACTCTCTTCTCTGAGCCCCACAGGGAGAGATTTGACTGCGACACCCCTTTTAGGGCTGAGTGTTCTGGGTATTCTCACACTGCATTTTGTGATGAGCCTCCGTATTTGTTTCCATCTGCATTAGGACGCTTCTGGTGATGACCGCTGAGCAAGGCATGGACCTATAAATATAGCAGAATGATGTGAGGTGCCATTTTGTTCCTATGATCTTATGAGCAGAATGGTAGTATTTGGTCGGCCCCTAGTCAATGGGCTCTCTTGTCTCAGATCACCCAAGCTGTGTGGGGATGGGTTTCATCTTGTGGAGTGGGCCTTCAGTCAAATCAGATATTGACTATTCCCACAAACTTTATGCCACTGTTGCACTTGCAGGCAGGACAGGTTGTAGTTCAAAGGGTTTATGGCTTGTGTTTATGTTTCTCCTTTGGTAGCATGCAGAGTACCTTTCTGTACTCAAATCGCTAGGGGTGAAGGCTCTACGTAGGTACCAGCTCCATGCCCTCATGTTCAATTAATGTGTAGGTATTCTCTGGAACAATGGGGACTTGATGTCAGTTTATGGACAGTAACCTATAATCTTAGCAACAGCCTGGGTTGTTTAAGGCTTCCCATAGGACCCCTTTGACCAATAGCTCAATTAGTTGTAACTTAATCCCAATATGGAAAAATTAATTTTAGTAAAAAGAGATGAGTGTATGGGGCTCTATTTCCCCAGATATTTGGTGATTTAATTTAGATAATTAATATAATTTATAATGAAGTTTCATATATATATATGTATATATATATATACATATATAAAGCTTTTACTATTAGTTTCCATACTACCCCTCAAAATTGCCTTTAATTTTAGCTGTCTCTCTTCCTATTCGTATGCATTTAATACCAAGAATATCACAGGGACTTTTTCACACAGGGAGAAAGGAAATAAGACCACATGCCTCATCTAGCACAGACAAAGCTGTGTGCTAGAACAATCATATTCACATAAAGGGAAATAAAGAAAACATGGATCAAAGTGCCTCTCACCTGCTATTCTAACCTAACCTTATACACTCGGGGGTCAATGGGAGGGTATAAGTACTTGTTTAGTACCTAACATGTAGCAGCTATTACTCTAGTATAATCTATCCATTCAGAAGCAAAAACTAAGACAGACATTAAAGTATCTGATACTATTCACTGCTATTTTTAATATATCACAGCCCACAGTGAGAAGAAAGGAAATCACAGATCATTAAATACTAGCATATGCCTTGCATATAATAAGTCATGCACCCACACCCAGCACCTAATTTGAGTGTTGTTCTATGTTGTACTTAACACATGCATAGAGGATGAATGCCACCTTCCTATTTATGAGAGATGTGTCTACTCTCTCCATCTTCCTTCTATAAGTTATGCTTTATGAGAATACAGTTCAAACATGCTATTTACTCTATCCGTTCATTTCTCTGTGTATATCATTTTGTGCATAATAGGATCTGGCACTTACAAGGTGCCTGTTACATGCTCCTGCCATTCTGCTCTGTGTTAGTGAGTTTGTAATTAATAACACGGTATGTATGCTAGACTGGATACATGATCACTTAACTCCACTGTGTGTGAACAACATTATTCCTGGCTTACACCAGGTAGGCCATCCAAGCTCATTTTCTTTCCCTATATGTGAGTAATATACTAGAATGGGCCGTGGATGATTTTTGAATGATCCATTCATGTCCTTCCATTCATGTGTAAATGATGCCATAAAGTATTAGAACCTGAAATAGATCAAGAGCATATTGAACACATTTTTCTTGCTTCTCTGTGTGATTTGCACTGTGTTAGAGCAGCCTGAATGATGCATGATAATGAGATACTAGGCAGCCTTTCAGACATTCTAGCAGAACCTTACTGTTGTACCAGAAAAGGAAATAAGCATCCGTGAGAGTAATGATTGCTGGCACGTGTGTGAGCAGTGCCTGGCACGAGCTCTTTTCCTTGCCCTCGGAGTGAGTGATGGTGTGCTAGCGTGTTACCTGGCCTCTGGTAAGCACCAGAAGCACCTTGCCTCTTTTTCTTTATGTGCAATAATGTTGCATTTTCTATATAGAGGCTGCTGAGTGGTTTATTCCCCCCCCCTTTATGCAAGCGAATAAAATTGGAATAGAATGCTGTCTGGCTTAACTAGATGCTAGGGCACTCCTGCCTTGTTCCCTTATGGTTAATTATCATTATACTGAAATATAATCCATTTAATATTAGGCATTCACAGCATGGTGGTGCTCTTTCATAAGTCCATTTTATGGTAGAATACTGTGTTCAATCCACTTTATCGTTAAAATCATTTGTACTTCACGTCGAGTGCAAGGCTAAGATACTCACACACAACCTCACATGCAGTGGCACTTGATAGACAATTTCTTCTTCCTGTGTGTGACTAACACTCTCCTGAATACCACTTGTTTGGGAACTGGTACTCTAATAGTATTAGAGTATTATTTTTTCATATTGATATTTTCATATTGATATTTTTCATATTGATATTGGCTGTTGGCTTACTTTTTCCCCCACTGTGTAGGTAATGTAGGTAATGTCTGGCCCATGCAACATCCTCCATTCGTGACTACATCTTTCTGCTTTTTGGTTGTAAATTTGAGTTTGAAAAGTACCTGTATCATTAAAAAGAAGCACATAATAATGGTTGCTTATTTTCTTCCATTGTAGGACTTTAGCTACCATTTTTAACAACCCTATTGCTTGCTTCCCTCTCTGCTTAAACAATCCTATACTAGAATAGCACTTGGCATATGCTTAGGCTCTTTGTCTCAGTAAGAACAAAATGATACAATAAATACTGGTGACATGAACAGATACCTAAAGCATACTTGCTGCTTTCACTGTAGTCCTAGAAGGGGTTGTACTCCTAGACTATGGTGACACTGGAGACTCCCTGCATGTCCATTTCCTCCTGGAATGATGTAACTGTGTCACAGCAGCACCTTGAAGATGCTGATGGCTCATTTCCCGTCTTTATGTTGAGCAACACTGTGGTAGTATATCATCTCTCCTTTTCTAGGTGATCAAAGTAGGCTCATTTCTTTCAGTTACATGTGGGTAGCATTAGCCTCGACAGCGCCTGGCCTGTCAGTCATGCTCAGTGCAGTCCTTTTTTCCTTTTCAGATGTGAATACTTTTACTAGAAAAGGAGTTGACATAAAATAGATACTCAGTGTGAGATTACTTTATATGTTTGTTCTACTAGAATGATTCCTAGTGTAGGCTAGGTGTTTTGTGTACCATGTCTCCTTACCCTACCTGCAGGTATGTAAGACTTTGCATGCTCCAGTGCTTAGTGGACTACTTACCCTTCCTTTTATATGTAAATAATGATAAGCCCCAGAGTGCTTACATGAGCTATCTCATTATATGTTCTTCCTTGGCTCTTATGTGAGGCATCTTCCTGGAAAAGACTAGATATATACATGCCTAAATATTTCCCATATATGGAGAAAAGATGGCCCTAAAATAGCATCTGCTTCGTGTCAGATATTTAATTCAAGTTTTTCCTTCCTTTGGCATATAACTGATGCTGTCGTGGAGTCATGCCTAACATATTCTAGCCACTCAAAGTCATCTTATTTATTTCTTCCAATTAACGATATTTCTATATTAAAGAGTATCTGGCCTAAACCGAATTTGTGTGTAGTTCTTTCTTTCCGAATTTGTGTGTAGTTATTTCATATGTTGTAATTGTATAGACATGTGGGTTTGCATGCTGGGATATCAATGCATGCATGTGTTGTTCTTATATACTTATTATCTATATAAGTTGGTAATAATATCCAGTATTGTTATCTGAGACTTTTCCTGGGAAGACAACACATACAGGCCTACTCACTACAGATAGAACTCACAACAGATCAAAGTAACAATTACAACAAAGTATAACTTGATGACTCAATGAGTACCCTGGAATTATTGTAGGAATGTATTAGTAAATTATCTTCCTTCTTCTTGGAAGTCAATATATCCTTATTTCCTCACCACCATTAGAGTGTTAGCCTAGATTACTTTTGGGTACACTGTATATTCATCCAGTTCTTCTGAACATAAATTAAATCCTAGCAAACACTGTCTGGGAGGTACCTGTGCTATATATGCTTGTTTTCCTTCACTTAACTTTAGTTATGTAGTAAGAGGAAAGTTCCAGTATATACAGTGTTCTTAAAGACGCACTATTCCTGCCTTATGGTGTGTGATTGTTACTGTAGTATGACAGTGGATGTGTAGCACATACTTTATAGCACTCCAATGCATAGGATTATTTATGAGCTGATGTTAAAATGGTGTCTAGCACAAATCAAGCCATCTACATAGTTTTGTTCCACTTTCATCGTAAGTTGTGTTTAAACAGTATATGAAATATACAAGGTATCCAGAGAATTTTATATTATTCACTTGTCTTATCACTGTGACTAAGTCAACAGACAGAAAGCAACTTCAAGGAAGAAGTAATTATTCTGACTCTCAGTCTGAGGAGGTAAATAGATCAAGGCATGGAAAGCATGGTAGCAGACAGGATCGGCTCATGTCCATGGCGCTTACATGCTGTCCCATGTCAGCATTTAGAAAGCAGAAAGAACTGGAGCTGTAACTCCTAGGCAGAGCCAACCTATAGTTCCTAAGACTACCCCCCCCAAGACATGACATGTATAAGGTATATGCTTACGCATCTGGAATTTATTAAATAGTTCCACCAGCTGGAGACCAAGGGTTCAAACATATGAGCCTGTAGGAAACATGGTCATTGCACCCACCACCCCTGGCATATCTTATGCAATCATCTTACTTTTTCTTCTTACACAAGATGAGTATTGTACTGATATCTTTCTGGTATATAAAAGGTGGTCATTAAATGCCTATTTGTTATATTATAGACATGAGTGATGTTACTCCAAGTTTTACCTTTAGAAGTTTTGACAACAGCATGACTTAGTATCAAAATGTATAGGTAGAGACATATAGTCACATAGAAGTAAATCATATCATACAGTCTATTGAGATATGATGAAGGGCTATCTTTGTCAGTAGGGATAGAATTGTTATACTTATGTTAATGAATATTGAGCTACCAGTAGACTACAATCTTTTTGGTTTTTTTGTTGTTTGGTTTTGTTTTTTCGAGACAGGGTTTCTCTGTGTAGCTTTGGCTGTCCTGGCACTTGCTCTGTAGACCAGGCTGGCATCGAACTCAGAGATCTGCCTGCCTTTGCCTCCCGAGTGCTGGGATTAAAGGCATGTGCCACCACTGCCCGGGTAGACTAGAATCTTAATGTGAAGGTTGCTGAATTTTAGACTCTTGCTATATAGATCTGAATATTATTGATCACATTCTCAGAACCTTTATAAATGCAAGGTAGGGGTAGAACCCTCGATCATGTCCAGTCTCAAGAGACGGAGGTAGGGGATCCACAGTGCAAACTAGCCATATCAGTGTGCTCAGGGTTTGACTGAAAAATTCTGATCCAATTATAAGATGGGAGAACAATAAGAGATGGTTTCTGACATTAACTTTCATATTCTACATGCAACATGTATATACAGGCAAATGCACTGGCACACAGGCATATGAACATATGTACGCACCAACATGTATACCTTATGCACGTGTACATTAGATGGGAGGCAAAGGTATGAAGAGGATTATACAGTTAGGGAACAGTGAGGTGGTAAAGCAGATGAGTTAGAACATGATAGTATCTGCAGGGATTTGAATGTAGAGACCTCCTGCCTTTGGCCCTCACTCTGGTTCCTTGCAGTACTGAGGATGTATTTCAACTCCTTGTTCTTAGTATTCTTTTGTAAAATTAAAATGAAACAACTTGAAAACATGATAGACAGAGAATCCTAATGTTGATCTCTAGTCTCACACACATGCACACATATGTATCAACACATATAAACATATAAAGATAGTAGATTAGAGAATACAGCACACACTTTAACTACTAAGTGACTGTTATACTCAAGATTAGATCACTTATATACATTAGAACATGTATATATGCATATATATATATATTTGTGCATGTACATAAACATATATAGTTGTAATATATATGTATTTGTAATATATATACTTCACACATAAATGTAATATATGTGCATATATAATATATACACATACATGTGTATATATAGTTGTATATATATGTACATATATATATATTTGTAGAATAAGCAGATGAACATATTTTGTCAATGTGACAAAATGAAAAATAGAGTTAAAAATATAGATGTGATGAGAGTGAGCTTGGGTAATATTATATATCAATGTGGGGTTTCTTTTTGCCTGTCCATTGAAGTCAAATGGTGATGCTTTCATCTTGGAGAAATCACTGCACTGGAAATTAAATGACCTCTGTGAAGCACTTAGCATTCTGTGGCTACTGGTCTATGAATAAGGGCCCTGAGATCATGAAGAACAAATAAGGAAATCAGGGTAAAATGATCACATTGTCTGGTCAAGGTATCACTAGATTTAAGCATACAACCTAGTGTCTGGGTTGGTAGAAGCATTTCTGTTTTCACTAAAGGAAACCAGACCAACTTGAAATCCTGACAAAACTACTTTTCAGCTGCACACTTTCCCAAGCACAATGAAACTGTCCTTTAGGAGGGAATAGCTGTCAGATCCTCCACTTGAAGTTGCCTTAAGATATGAATTTTGAATATTTGAGTTCATGGATTATGTTCTTAGCTGTAAAAGGCTTAGCATTCACCTCTCTACAAAATTCAAGGACTAGTTTTTTCCATGAAACCCTACAGATTCTGAGCTAAGGCACTGAGCTTGGGAATTAATAGAACAACTTGTGTGTATCCACATTATTCTTCTAATCAAGATACAAGACACTATTGTTTTCACTAGCTGAGTAATTCTCCATTGTGTAAATGTACCACACTTTCTTTATCCATTCTTTGGCTGAGGGACATCTGGGCTATTTCGAGTTTCTGGTTATTATGAACAGAACTGCAATGAACATAGTTGAAGAAGTGTCCTTGTGTTAGTATAGAGCATCCTTTGGGTATGTCCCCAAGAGTGCTACAGCTGGGTCTTGAGTTAGATCAACTGCCAGTTTTCTGAGGAATCACCATATTGATTTCTCTAGTGGCTATACAAGTTTGCTCTCCCACAAACAATGGAGGAGTGTTCCTCTTGCTCTACATCCTCTCCAGAATGAGCTATCACTTGTGTTTTTGATCTCAGCCATTCTGACAGATGTAAGATGAAATCTCAAAGTTTTGAATTGCATTTCTCTGATAGCTAGGGATTATTAATATTTCTTTAAGTGTTTCTCAGCCATTTGAGATTGCTCTGATGAGAATTCTATATTTAGATCTGCTTCCCATTTTTAAATTGGATTATTTGGTTTGTTGATATTTAGTTTCTGGAGTTTTTAAAACTCTGATGAATATGGGATTGATGAAGATCTTTTCCCATGCTGTAGCCTACCATTTTGTCCCATTGACAAGGTTCTTTGCCTTAGAGAAACTTTTCAGTTTCATTCAGTTTCATATTGATTGTTGATCTTAGTTCCTGTGCTAGGAAAAAAAAATCATCACGAGTGAGGTAAATCAGACCCAGAAAGAAAAATATGGCATATACTCACTTATAAGTGGACTTTAGCTGTTAAGTAAAAGACAATCATGCTACATTCCTTAGATGCAGAGAGGCTAAGTTACAAGGAAGGCTGGGAGAAGGAATACATGGATGTCTCTGGAAAGGAGAAACAGAATACAATTTTCAGATGGACTTGGGGTAGGGAGGGATGTGAACAGAAGGAAGCAGGCAGGGTGGGGAAGGAGAAATACTGGGAGAGATGACGGGAATTCAGGGGCATGTAAACTCCTACTGCAGTGGAATATTTGAGAGAGGACTCCTAGTAATGCGGGATACAGAGGCTAAACTGGTCATTTTCTATAATTAGGCAAGGCCCCGGATTGGGACATCAACACAGCCAGAAAATCCTTGACCTACAATATACCCAGCATACAAGATGTGCTGGAGTAAAGGTAATGCAGAACTTGTAGGAGTGGCCTACCAATGACTGGTCCAACTTGAGGTCCATGTCACAAGAGGCAACCTATACCAGACACTGCTTGGATAGTTAGAAGCAAGAGCCCGGAGAGCCAGAGGCCCAGGATGGAAACAAGCAAACACATTCAATGAAAAGATTTATAATGATATTCTGCTATATGTGATGATATATTATTTATGCGTTTTTAAAACTTCCTGGAGGATGCAAAAAACAAAGCCAGCCTCAAGCTATAGAGACCAGGCAGTGGTGATTCATACCTTTAATCCCGGCAGCCATAGAGCTAGCCGGTAGGGGCACACACCTTTAAGCCCAGGACTCAGGATGAAGAGGTAGATGTGTCTCTGAGTCCAAGACCACTCTGAGCTACTAGAGAGTGAATCAGAGCTCACACCTTTAATCCCAGGATTTGAGAGGTATAAAAGGTAGAGGTATTCAGTATGAGATCAGTCTCTAGCCATGTTGCAGAAAGCACAGCAATCTGAATGAATCTGAGGAGCAGTGAATTTGGGAGCAATTTCAGGATTGCTCCTTTGGTCTGAGCATAGGTAGAACTAGGGCCTGGCTGCTTTGATTCTCTGATCTTCAGCTTGAACCCCGGTATCTGTCTCTGGGTCCTTTAATGTTTTGTGCTGGAGCTATATTCATAGATCAGTGCCTAGCCCAATTGTCATCAGAGAAGCGTCCATCAGCTTATGCTAGCTGATGCAGAGACACTAGGCTAAACACTAGAAGGAGCCAGGGGAAGCCCACATAAGAGGACGGAGGATTACAATAGCCAGAAGAGTTGAGGACACCAGTAGAATGCAGCCCACAGAATAAACTAAGCAGGGCTCATAGAGGGGTCACAGAGATTGAGGTAACAATCACAGAGCCTGTAAGGGTTTAAACTAGGTCATTTGCATATACCTTATGGTCGTGTAGCTGGGTGATCTTGTAAGACTCTCAACAGTGGAAGTGGGGGTGTCTCGGACTCTTTTGCCTGCCCTTGGGATCCTTTTCCTATTACTGGGTTGCCAATTTCAGCCTTAATATGAGGGTTTGTGCCTAGTCCTGTTGCCTATTGCTGTTAATATTTCTGGAAGAGAAGCAGAAGAAGAGGGATGTGTGGAAGAGGAGAGGATGAGGAAGGACTTGAAAGAGTGGAGAGAGGGGAAACTGTGATCAGGATGTAACGTATGAGAGAAGACTAAAATAAAAAAAGGCAGATGGCAATAGTACTTTTCCTCTGTCCATTTCACAGGGGGGCTTTTTATCGGGAAGACAAAATGAAGAAAAAGACAGGGAAAAAGAAAACATACATGCAGAGAGGGAGGAGAAATGGGGACAAGACCAGGCTACAGAAACCGCTGGCCTGAACAAGGAGGAGCTAACGGGCCCCCAGAATGATAGCTGGGGAAGCCAGCATGGGACTGACTCAGACCCCCTGAACGTGGGTCTCAGTTAGAAGGCCTGAGCAGTCTAAGGGACCTCAGACAGTGGAGCCAGGATGTATCCCTGATGCACAAAAGGACTTTGGGAGCACATTCCCCATGGAGGGATACTCCGTTAGCCTAGAGGCAAGAGGGAGGGCCTAGTCCCTACTCCAAATGACTTGACAGATTTTGTTGACCCCTCCTGGAAGGCATCACCCTCCCTGTGGAGTGGGGGGGGGGTGGGTGGGATGGGAGAGAAGAAGGGAGAGAGGGAGGAAGGGAGAGGGAACTGGGATCGATATATAAAATAAGACACAACAACAACAACAAAAACATACAGTGGGAATCCATGGGATTTATCCATTTCTCAAGGGTAGGAAGCCGCAGATGTAACAGGAAGACGTGTGTTCTCTGAACAGCTCCTGAAGCTGTAGCCAGGATGGTGCTTTTACCTTCACTGGTTGAAAACAAGGGGTTTTGCTGAAGATTGCAATGGAAGGGTTTATTTCATTTGCAAATCCAAACACATAACAAGCTTAATCCAAATCGCTTTTATTCAAATGATTTTTCAGGATACGTTGTGCGTATACAAATTGAATAGAAATGTGACCCAGGGTCCAAAGGTATACTTGGACATATGCCTTATACATAGTATGGAGTAATTAGCTCAGGGGCCTTTGAACAACATACATTTCTTGTTGTTTCAGTGTCATCTAAAAATGAATATTATAATTATATTTTTATGAATAGTGATTTTTTTTCCTACCCAGAACTCTTCCCTGAACAACTTTTGTGTCTGTGTTAGCAGATCAATATTTTTAATGACAGCTCCTTTAGTTGGCATAGCATGAAACAACCATACTTTAATTTGTCCTTTTATTTTACTATAGGTATAGTAATACATAGACTCTGATGCTTTTAAGCATCTCTACAACGTTTAAGAAGTGGGCTTGTTCAAGAAATAAACACACTCAGTTTGTTTTGGAGCAATCCTGCACTTAACAAAATAGCTGTTATGTATGGCACGAACAAAACATTTCCATGCAGTGTTGTGTACTGCTCATTTAGTATGTGATTCCTTAAAAACAAAATGGTGTGTTTTCCTTACAGGGATACTTTGCAGTCATTCATATCAGCAAGTTAAAATTAGCACATTGCTTCTATCTAATCCTTAGACCATTGTAATAATTGCCTCAGGATAATGCATTTTTTATAAAAATATTTATTTTGGAGCCAAGCATTACATTTAATTATAATTTTTTTTGTTATCCATCCCTGGGAAAAAAATTCCATTTCTATGAATTTTATGACCTTGACATTTTAAACAAAGCATCTAACAATTAATTTGCAGTGTATCTTTCAAGTTGAGCTGTGAAATGTCTCTTTATGACTACAGTAATGTTATGCAGATTTGGCAGGGTCATTATGAAAGTCATGTTGCATAGCAACCATTAGGAAGTTCAGGACTTCAATTCCTGTTACCTCTGATGATGCTAACTTTGATCATTTCATGACTAGACTCTCTCAGACTTTTCCATTTTGATGTTTCTTCTTCATTTGCTACTGTGAAGTATTTGTTTGGGACAATTTTAAAGTTATTTTTAAGATTCATTTTTTAATTTATGCATATGTGTATTTGTCTACATGTAAATACACCACATGTCTTCATATATCCCTGAAACTCAAGTTATGAGCACAGAAACGTACTTGGCCCTTCTGCAAGAGCACAAATGCTCTTAAACTCTCAAGTCATCCCCTAGTCCTGAAGAGATCCTCTCAGAACTATGTAGCCATCTTATTTCCTGTAGTTTGTTTTTGAATATGTTTGAGTGTTTGGCCTGCATGTAGGTCTGTGCACCACACGATCGACTTGTACTTATGGAGGTTAGATAAAGGTCTCAGATCCCATGCTTCTGGGGTTATAGATAGATATGAGCAATCCTTTTGGTGTGGGAATTGAAACCAAGTCCTCTGGAAGAGCATCAGTTGTTCTTAACTGCAGATCCAGCTCTCCATCCCTAATTTGTATTGCTTCTTTAAAAAATGCACATTCCAAAGACATGAAGTCAGTTTATGAAAAGGCACTGGTATGTCACTGCAAGAATCTCCCTGTAGCACTGTGCAAATCTAGATTCACATCAACATACAAAGACACCATGACAAACACAACACACAGTGGAATAGTGTTCAAAATCAAGAAAGAGCAATAATAAAATCATCTCATTTTCAGAGAAATTATTGGAACTGAAGGATGAGAATCAAGTAAAGAATCCAGACATAGAAATCAACTCCTCTCACTCATTCTCACATGTAGAAAATAAAAATACTCTTCAAACTAGACATGTGAGTGTGTGGAATCAAGAACCGTGCGGAATGAGAGGAGGTGGTGATTGAAGAAGGGTAGTTGGAGGTGCTAATACATACTGTGATTATGGAATTATCACACTGAACCCCCGGGACAGTTAGGATATTATTAAAATGTGCTCTAAATGGCTCTGTTTATAACACACATCAAAATGTGCACACGGTGGTCAAGTACAACTTGTGGTAGTTATTTTTTTGCCTTCATACCACATGGACTCTGGGGATCAAACCCAGGTTGTCAAGTTTGACGGAAGGTGTCCATACCTGCTGAGAAATCTCCCCCATCTCTTCTGTAACTTTTTACAAGAGTTAGGGTTCCCCATGTAGTACAGGTCTCTCCTGTAGCATAATACTCTCCACCCTCCATCAAGTGTGCTGGGGCTGTAGTGTGTAAACCATCTCCTATTGCTGCTACAAGACTTTCATGAGAAATCTTCTCCGTCCTGCTGCAGATCCAAACTCCATTAGATTTACAAAGAACTGAGCAGATACAGGTTTTAATGTAGATGACTTGGTGATGGCAGGTTCCATGAGAAGTCAATTCTAGTCATTTTGTTTTGGATAGTTACATAGAGTAGACAACTGAAATTAAGTGAGACATCAACCCACACCTTTAATCATAGTACTCAGGAGGTAGCGACAGGCAGAACTCTGGGAGTTTGAGGATAGTCTGCTCTACAGAGCAAGCTCATGAACACCCAGGAATACACACAGGGAAATCCTGTCTCAAAAAAAAAAAAAAAAAAGATGACACATGAAATGCATAATATTAATGACATTCAACATATAACACATCTTAAGGAGACACACAGAGAAAATCATAACTCCAGACAAAAGTTAATTTAAGAGAAATAACCACACTGTTAGAAAATTCACAATAGAAGTCATGGATAAATTTTGGAGGAGGTAGTGGTTAGTTGGCTTGCTTTACAAACATGATGACTGAATTTGATCCCCAAAACTCATTGTAGGAGAGAACTAATTCTTCATAGTTGTTTCTTGATCTCCACAAGTGCACTATGGCATGCTCATGTCACACACACACACACACAACACACACACACACACACACACACACACACAGATAATAGTAGTAATTAATAATAATGAAAAATCAAGTTAAAAACAAAATTATGCTTTTCTTCAGCATAAACAGCCACACGCCAATCAAAGCACACAGAGTCACACTTTGACTCTGTTCCCTGGAAATTCTCAGTTCTTCTGAGGCAGAGCTGAGGGCGTGGGGGGTGGCTCAGCATCAAGCTTCTTTTATTTGCACAACTTTCATTCTCTGTGGAAGTGACCACAAAAGAGACCACTACATTCAGTTTGACAGGGTGCTCTGTGGTGTCTGAGCAGCCCAATAATACATATTTAAAATGTTCTTTTTGAGTTTTGAGAATGTTCTGTAACATATTTTGATCACATGTCCTCCACATATACTCTCAACTCTTTCAATCCACCTTCATCTCCTACCTCCTCATCTCCCTAGTGTAGCCTCCTTTTTGCTGATCATTTACTGCTGGGTGTTGGGTCATCCATTGCTAAATGCACATAATATTTTCATTTAATTATAAATTGTCTAAATAACATCAATATCTACATGGCAGTTGCAGAAACTCTTACCTTCCACATAGTTTTAAATTTCCCCAAAGAACCTACTGTTCAGGTAAATATGTCAAGTTTTCAGACATCATAGAAATTCTGTTCTATTTCTTACATGCTATCTTCATATTCATTTCACACTTAGAATCCCAAAGATCCTTGAACTTTTTCTCCCTTGGGATATGGAAAAAGCTGAAAACCTGTCATTATCCTCATCTCCAAATGTGCCAAGGGCACTTATAAGAATGTCATGGTTTATATATGCATTTCTTTCAGTTCAGCTTGACACCTGCAACCATTCACTGGATTCAATATTTATTGAGCACCTGTTATGGTCCAGGCAATGATCCAATTGCCAAAAGAGGAAGAACTGTGCTGGTGTGCAATGCATCAAGTGTATATGAGATGTCTTAGGCGCTGAATCATGTATGCACGCTGCCCTCCAGGAGATTACAACAATTCACAGAGGGTAAAACTAGCACATAAATAATTTTGAAAAAAATGAAAGGCTAAGCGTGCAACCTTTGAGAGGTGTTTGATTAAAAACAAAGTCTAAAGCAAGATGGGCTTGGTGAGCTACTACTTGTTGGAGACAAAAATCAGATGGGCTGCAGAGAGCAGAAAAGTAGGCCGTGTATACTTACGAGAGACAGCTGGAAAATGGAGCGCATTGAAAATGCTTTCAAATATAACTACCCTTAACTTATTTCAGTTATAGTCTTTTTAATGGTAAAGTGTAACTCACAACATATATACATGACACACACACACACACACACACACACACACACACACACACACACACACTTTCCTCTCTCTACCTTCTCCCAATTCCTTCCTTTGTCATCAGCATCCACCCCCTGCTCCACAAATCTCTTCCCTATGTACTGATTTGGGTTTGGTTTTGTGTCTCACAGAGTTTAATTAGAACCATCTGTGTAATCCCAAGTTTGGAACTAAGTCCCAGGTCCTGGTGAGCTCACCGGAATGGAGTAAATCCAATCAAGAGCGTTTTAAGTGTGGAAACAACAGAGTAGAATGGAGAGTAGGCATGGTACGGAGACCTTGTGCTTCTAATCCTAACATTGCATTCTTCTAGGCCTTCTCTGTCTCACCCAGCACTTACCATGTCCACCCCTAACAGCACACAGAATTTTTCAGAAGCTCAGTTTCCATATGATAATTTAAAATGCAGCCTTGAGCAGGAGAATATTAAGGTTTAAGGCTCTTTTCTCAGAATGAAGACACAGTAAAGGAATATAACCTTTCAATATTTTCACATCTTGGCAAACCAGGGGAAGTTCATAGAAAAAAAATAATACCTGAGACTAGAGAGATGGCTAAGTGATTCCAAGCACTTTCTGGCCTTTTGAGATCTTCTGAGTTCAGTTCCAAGAACTCATGAAAAAAAAAAATGTAGGCTCTTATTGTTATTGAATCTGGTTCCATCTTGACTTAAGGTCAGAGAGTTCAAATCTATTCTTGCTTCTGAAGGTTGAATGACAGGGTGTTTATCCTACAGTGTGACTACCAGATGTCTTGACCCTCAAGACCAAATTACAGGATGTTTGGCTTAGGGCATGGTGATTGGATGTTTTGGGTTTTGGGAAGGTAGTTACATTTGTTTATTCCTTGTATCATGGTGAGGAAGTCTTTCCCCCTCCCCTTTTGTTTGGGGTATATATGTGCAATGAGTAATAAGCTTGGGGCATCTGCAATATTCACTGAGTGCCCTCCCGACTGTCTTCTGTTTCTTTTCTCAGTCCTCATTCCCCCTTCCAGGTATGGTCAAACTTGTCTGCTGAAACCAACACAAAATAGGTCAAAATCATCCTTAACTCCAGATTCAGGTGATGTACCAAATTATTCTGGCCCCTTTGGCCACCTGAATGCATATCATACGGTACACATAAACTCATACAGGCACACTTATATAAACATTGTTTTCTTAAAAGAATTGCCAATGAAAAACTATGCTAAAGTCATTTTTTGTTTGTTTATAGTTATTTACCTGTTTATGTATTTGATATATCTCATAGTAAAATCATATTAAAAAGATGCATGTGACTTTTTCACATATATATTTTGTTATATTTAAGACAGGTTACATATACCTGTTTCTCAATCACCTACTGTTGCTTCGTTGTGGGAACATCCAGAAATCTTTTCCCTTGGCTCGTTTGAGCTTGCAGAACATGAGGCAACTTGGCCAGACACCCCAGAGACTCACATTAGCATCAGCTTGACTTAGTGCCCTCCCCTTTCTTGCTAGCCACTGTTCTCAGCTTCTGAGAGGTAAACATTTTTATGTTACACATGTGACTCAGATCATGCGATACTCATTTTCCAGTGCCTGGCTTCTTTCAATTGTAGGCAAACTTGAACAAGATCCCCAAAGCACGGGAAATGAGAACAAAGAGGCTAGTGGACTTTCACCTGGCTACGTGGTTCTGCTTAGTAAAGAAGACAATCCAGGAAAAAGAAAGTCATTACATCTATTTATTTTACAACCTCACCCTAGTCATCCCTTCTTCATCTCCTCCCAATTCATCCTGCCTCCTCCTCTCTGCCTCCACCAAGAAATCCTCCTCTGCTTCTGTCCAGAAAGGGGCAGACCTCCCATGGTTATCAACAGCGTGGCATACCAAGTTGCAGAAAGATTCAGAACCTCCCCTTGTATTAAGGCTGGGCAAGGCAACTCAGTATGAGAAATAGGTTCCCAAAAGCCAAGTCAGAGACAGTTCCTGTTCTAGGCATTACAAGTCCCACACATAGACCAAGCTGTCACATACATGTAGAGGGCCTATGTCAGGTCCTTATAGGATCCCTGGTGGTTGGTTCAGTAAAGTCTACTTTTTGTTTTGGTTTGTTTTTTAATTTAAATTAGGAACAATCTTCAAATCTCTTTTTCTGTATAAATTGGCGAAAGTTGGGATCCTGTCAAAAGCCACAGGTTTATACCTCTCCTTTTAACAAAGTTTCCTTACTCTGTGACTCTTCCATATTGCTATTATTACATTTTAAAGTCCACGGACTGTGATGCATTTCAGGATAATTTTCTTTCAATGGCTTAAACTAATAGTAAGTAAATGATGCAGTGGTAGCATGAAAGAGAGAAGACTGATCATTGCTTACAGAAAGCCTTATTATGTGGGACAAGTGTTGTGTGGGGCAATCAGTGTTAGTGCACAGACGTTCTTCTGTTTCAAAATGATTTTTTTTCTAATATGATTGTGATCCTCTTATTAGCACTTGCATTTTCATATTTGTGTTGAGCTTGTTTTTAGCAAGGCTTCTAAGTGTGCATTTTCGCATTTTCTAACCCAGTAAAACCATTTGAAAGGAGCCAGTGGGAAAAGCACTTCCCACTTGATCTGACTGAATTTGATGCCAGGGTATCACTGTGGCTGAGCCTTACATATGCTTCATGGCACTAGGATGCCCTCACACATGCACATCCTACTCATAATCATAGTACCAGCAGTAGTATATAACACACACATAATACATACACAGTGATATAAAGTACATATTAAATTATATAAATATAAAATAAAATACAAACTATGTCAAAGGACCAAGTATCTTCCAATTTACAGGTGGAGGCAGGGAGGCTTTGGGAGAGCCACAGCCATGTTCACAGCCCTGGGACATTGCAGGCCAGCCAAGACCTCCTCCAGGGTTAGTCCTTTCTCAGGACAACCTTACCCATGTTGGAATTCCATTTATCAAGGGCAAATGGATGTCAGGAAGGTAATGACATGAAATAAGCTGCTCATACTCTGAGCTTGAAGCAACTAAGAATAGGGACATAGGACGGCAATCCAGAAGAGAATGACCAGAGTCTCCTTCATCCTTCCATAGAATGGGGTTTCTCTGCCTCAAGCGCAAACCCGGTCACGAGCATACACTGTGAGTGAGAAGCTTGGCATGAAGGGGTGTCATTCATTCTGCTCACAACCCTCTTACTTCACCACTATCTCAGGAGAGAAGTGGCCACAGATGGAAAGGACATTACTTTAGTATAAAACTGGACTAATTGGTCCTGCTCCCCTCTTTGAAGTGATTTGAAATACACACAGCACTACTGAGGATATTACAAATTATTGCTTTTAATGGATCTTGCAGCATAAAGTGCAGTGTGCTTGAACTCAAACTTGTGTCATGCTTTGCTGAATATTTTATGAATTGTAAAATTAAAAAGTAAGTTGCGATCCAAAAGTGGCTACTGGCTCCACCAACTGATAAATCCTATTTAGGATTAGTATGTGCTATCCCTTTTAAGACCCATTCATTTCTTTTTATGGCATTTAACTGAAAAACCAATAAAAGAGAGGAAATTTCATCCATGTATCTTTGCAGCTTCCTTGTTATATTACCCAGTTGTTCCAACTTTCTCTTTCTTCTTATTGAGGACAAGCATTCCAAAATGTCAGCTGTATTTTCTAGGTTGCCCTGTTATTGACAATAAATGGCTCCATATACATGCTCAAAGTGTTTATTAACCCAAGTAGAATTGGTATATAATACCTGAGCGAAAGAATTGACAGCCTTCTCCCTATAAATGGAGAAAAGGAAAGCTTACAAACAAAATAACCAGTGTTAATTCTTTCAGAACTCTGGTAATTAATTAACTGAAGTTCACTGAAGATGCTCTATCAAAGACAAATGCTGAATTAGTAAAGGCAGTCCATACAGTGCTATCTTCATCTGCTGTTTTTCCTTCTGATCTTTACATTTCAAGCCTGTGTAGCCAAAACCTGGAGGTGGTCTAGACACTGTAAAGACCAAACCTCTCCTGAAATTCCATTCACAAACCTTCAAATTTAATATTTTTATGTTTTTCTTTATTTTTTGAGGATTTTATACATGTGTAAAATGATATGACCACTGCTTCCCTCTCCAAAACCTACTAATTCTCCCCTTTCTAACTTCATCCCTTCTTCATTGGTTGTTTTGTAATCCACCACTTAGTCTTACCTATGGGTGTCCACTGCAGAATAAGAAATCTACCAGTGGTCATACCGGAAAAAAAAAATCAAATCAAAACAAAACAAGATCTAAAGAGAATGATGTTCCCTGTTCAGCCAATGACTCCTCAGGAGGTGATGGATCACAGAGATCATCTCTCCTACTCTCATGGTGTGTGGGGGAAATAGCCCACATATTCTCAGGCATTTGAACATGTGTGAAGGAGTTTAGCAGGTCAGGGTTTGCTAGAGGAACTAGAAGTGAGATTTGGGAGAGCTTGGCTGCCCTGTGCTATAAGCTTTTTGTCCATGTTTTCGGTTAAGAGATGAAATCTCGCAGTCTCCAGCTTCTGCGGCCATGACTACCAGCCAAGGCTCAGCTTTCTTACCGTGATAGACTCTTACCTCTCTAGAACCATACACCCAAATAAACCTTTCTTCTGTAAGTTTCCTTGCTCCATGGTGTTTTGCTACAACACTGAAAAGTAACAAACCCAGCAGACCTATCTGAGAATGGGGATGGCATGATGATACTGCAGGTTTCCAGAACTCTTGAGTCCATTACTGAAGTAGCCATATCATGTTCAAAGGACAACATTTCACAGCATTTCTGCCCATCCTCTAGCTCTTACCTTCTTCCCTTGATTCTGTGTAAATTTCTTGTTCCTGGGGTATTTCTAATCTTGGGTGTTGGTTTGAATCACTCAGAGAATGTGTCAATAGGAATTGGACCACTTTTCTGAGAATATATGTAATAAAGAAACGAAAACCTTAGAATAAATCAGAATTTATATTCATGTATACAAAGTAATAAAAAAAAATCCCAACAGAAAACACCCTAGGGGACAGATTTTTAGACTTAGTAGAGAACTTTAAATGACCGTGTTAGTATTCAAATTCACTTTAAGAACTTCCGAAAGTGATGAGTAGCAAATGAAAATGTGACTGTCTTCATTTTGTCCTTCGGTCACAGAATGCCCTTAATAGGTAGGCCTGCCAGTTTGCTCTTTCAGAAAAATTTAAAAAGAGTTTTCAAATACTCTTGCTTGGATTTTGACAGACTGTCCAGTGGATCTACAGGTTAGTCTGAGCAGGCTTTGGAAACTGAGCATCCCGATCCTCTGAGAAAATGTGATCTTTCATCACTTAATGATTTCACCTCACTCAAAACGCCTTGTCGATTTTGAAATGGAGATCTTTTCACTCTTAGTTACTTATCAGCATGATAATAGGTGGCTTAATCATTTTAAATTGACTTTCTCTTCTGGTTGCATACAAAGATAAAACTGGTAAGTGTTACTAACATGTTTTATTATCTTTTTCGAAAGCTTGATCCAGCCCCTACCAAACGTTGGAACGTTGACATCAGCAACAAATCCAAATGCATAGACAATGGATGTGAGGTACACGGATGTTTGTGTGTGAGCATGCATGTTTGGTTGAGAGATGACTGCATATTAGCAAGTTATTTTTATTTCTAGATGAATAGACTTGAAAGTTGCTTGATGATCCAGGCGCCTAGACATCAGTGATCTTAGTGCCCCGATTAGAGCTGGAACTCTTCCTGGTTCACACTCACTAGAAGTGAGTAATATTGTCTTGTTTCCCCAAGTCTAATCATGTGAGTTCTTTTGATACAGTATTCTATGAACTTTGTTCTCTTTTATCAATTCCATCACCTTCCTAACCTCCCTTGATTCCTGCGTTGTTCATTCCCCCTTATCAACTTCAGTAACTATTACACTCCAGAAAAATGTTAACATTTGTCCAAGACTGTAATCTGGTGTTCTTGCAATTTTCTTTTAGCACCACTAGAAATCTTATCTCTTTTGGAAATTCGACAACCATTGTATCTTGAGAACTTCTCCATCTCATTCTATTGTCTGTCGGACGGCGGGGTTTTGTTCCTCCTGCTTATCACTTCTGCTTCTTATATTCTGCCAATGTCTACAGTTACATGTGAGCTTTCAGAAATCTGCTGCACTAGTAATTTATTTGACCAGAGCTCTTTCTAGTCTACTATTTGAAAATCTACAGTTTCTTTTAACATGTTCATTTCGAGCCATGCATGCATACAGACATAGATGAACTGCAGATTACAAACAAATATGGCTTATTTTTAAATATAACTCATACTTGCATTCGTTTTCCTCTGCTTTGTATTTTGAAAAATTTTTAGGTCCACTTTTAAAAGCCACTTCTTCTTTTGACTAGTAAGTTTATTTTTGATATTATAATATAACTATAACTACAACATTTCTTCCTTTCCCCCTTCAACCTTCCTATATACACCTTCTTGCTCCTTCAATTTCATGATCTTTTTCATTGTTATTACACACACACACACGCACACACACACACACTCACACTTCTAAATTTACCCTTCTCTGTGTGTATAATGTTACTTGTATGCATCTTTTCATGTCAACTCCTTGAGGTGTGACTTCGGAAGACTAGTGAAGTGGCAAAGAACCACTCTGAATTATTCCCACATATAGTGTACATCTTTTTAGTCTATTCCTGTCATATTTGATTATTTAAGGGATAAAAGCACTGACCTTGCACTATGGATAGAATCAAGTATGGTCTTCTAGCTACTTCCTCACACATACAAGCTACCTTATGTTTTTAATATAGTGTGAAAAAGAGATTTCTGTTTGGTAGAATATTACTTTTTAGAGATTCTAAACATTGATTTCATCTGAAGTCTTAGTTAAATTTGGGAATTAAATTTCCTCTTGTAACCTTCCTCAATTGAGCATTAGCAGGATCTCTGGATTGTCTTGATCGATGGTATCTTGCCAGACAGAAATCATTTTTCTACTTATGTTATCAGAGAGTTATGTTCTATTAACTACCACCCCTCCACTCCACTGGAAAAGAAAGCCAAGTCCAGTTTTTTCATAATAGAATATTTGTGTAATGTTACTTACTAAAACATTTATATACTTATGTCAATGGGATTAACAACAAATAGTTTTATTACCCTTTCCAGGAATATATAATGTGTCTTAGCTTTGGCTATCAGAACAAGATACCAGAGTGGTGGCTCAAAAGATTTATTTTCAATAGTTCTGAAAGCTGAAAATTCCAGTGGGTATAAGGATTGCTTAAAGGCAGATAGTACCCTTATGCTATGTCTTTACATGATAAAGGCAGGATGCTCCACTGTCCCCTTCTTATATACAAAGTCACCTTGGGGACTCTACTCTTAGGACTAATCTAAACCCAGTTACTTCCCAAAGAGTCCCTTTAAACTTCAACACACAAGGTATTATGTCTTCAGATGCAAACTCTCAGCTACTGCTCCAACACCATGTCTCTTGCCCTGTTTCCCACTATGACTCATCCTCTGAAACTGTAAGCAAGCTGCCAACTAAATGCTTCCTTTTGTAAGTTGCCTTGGTCATGGCACTTTTTCACAGAAATAGAAAAATAGACAAATATGGACTGTCATTTAGTAACTTGCTAAGGCCAGACACAGAAAGGAATAGGACTAGAACATGTGTTAGTTTTCTTTTGATACCATAATGAATTTTCTTCCAAGTGGATAGCTTAACATCATGTATTCATGCTATAGTTTTGTAGGTCAGAAGTCTGATGGTTTTCTCACTGGGCTGAGTTCAAGGCACGGGCAAAGCTGTGTTCTGGAGGTTCAATGGGAAAACCTGGTTCCTTTCATTGTAATTTTGAAGGAATTTAGATCCATGAATTCCAAAATTCTTTGCTGGGTGTTGTTCTGAGATGCTGCCTCAATTTCTAGAGTTCCATTTGAGGTACTCAGGCCCTATATTACCAACAGCAAGATATTCAGTCTTTTCATGTTACAGTCTGTCTTGATTACTTTTTGTCTTATTCTCCCATGTTTATATACTTGTGATATTAAATGGGGTTAACTCAGATTATCTAATGTAAGGTATATGCATTTTTAGGGGTCAGCTAGTCTGCTAACCAAAGGGACAACCCTATTTATTTCTTCCCATCTTCTTTCTCTCCTCTCTTCTTTTACATTTGCCCTTTTTCCTCTCCAATCTTCCACCTATGCAGACCTCCCCACTCTCTCCTCTCCCTCAGTATCTCTCTTGTCCATTTTCATGGCCCTTTCATCCCTTTACCCCTATAGTCCTGCCTCTATCTATCTATCCATCCATCCATCCATCCATCTACCTACCTGCCATCTCTATCTTTCTTTTTCATTCTTTTCTGTTAGGGCCATTTAAGACATCGCCTAATGAGTACACTCAAGTCCAAGGCCACTATCTTGACTTTTAGCTCACTGATGGCCTTAGTTTTATTCCACTGATGATTTAGTTTCTTTTCAGAATGCCTTTTGTAGCTTAAAAGCCCCGGAAGTGTTTCTTTATTGCAAAATATCAGCATTAAAACTAAAAGGACAGACCTAAGATAGGTTTTGGAGAAGCTGCTTGACTTTCCAGGGTCTGAGGACACAAAAGTCTCTACAAAATGTTCACTGTGTTAGAACAATGTCTGTCCTGCACAATATGAATCAAGAAACTCCAAGCAACTTGCTTCTTTTCATGGGTGAAAAGCAGAAACAAAGACAAAGAGGCCTGTATGTATGTATGTATGTATATATATATGTATGTATGTATGCATTTTCTTCTACTTTGGTCCTCTAATAAACTGCTCTGTGGGTTTGTGAATTGCCATTTGTTTATAGAAGACTTAGGATTGAGGACAAAGTTCCTAGCATATACAAAGCCCTAGGTTGGATTACCCAGCTCAGGGGAAAAATACAACAAATCAGAGCTATTTATAGATAATTTATTTCTAAAACTCACTAGTAATAAAACCTGGAGACAGAAATTGCTTTAATTATTTTGCATGTAAGTTAATCTTTATTTTATTCACATCAAGTTTTAATAAACTAAGGGTTAAGAATCCACATTGGGGATGTGGCTTAGGCAGGTTTTGCAATAACAGTAGCTTCCAGTCAAACATTTGTTATGTCTGACTACAAAATACATCCCTTTCAAGCTGCATGTTCCACTGTGTGAGAAAACCCATCTCTTCTGATTCCAATGTGGCATAAATATTTCACCCATTTTTTTTTCTTAGAAGAGCCAGGGTTTCTCAGCAATCTTTAACTGAGAATGAAGAGATCTGTTTCTTGGAATGTTTAACTTGATTTTCTAGGATAAACCAAGTAAGGGCTAACAACATCAAACAGCTGTCTTGCACATTGAAGAGAAAATAAAGATGTTTTGAGCCCTTGAGTGCAGAGAATTTGCTTCCTTCATCTTACATCTGTTTTCACCCATATCACGCTTATTAAACTTCACCATTGTTTATGTGACAGCCTCCAACATACATTCCTCAGCCATAGTTTGGACAAATAAAATTTTAAATAAAATAATTTTTTAAAATAAATATTTTATCCCAGTTAGAGGCTTTGTTTCCTTTTATTAATCTTTCCCTTGGCAGCACAGGCTGTGGTGTGTGTGTGTGTGTGTGTGTGTGTGTGTGTGTGTGTGCTTATGATTACCAGGATGGCATTTGCTGAGCACTATTAAGAAACCGAGTTTGTTCACATGTCCAAATGCATCTGTGCTTTCTAACTTTTAAAAGGCTTTTTCTAAGCTTTTATGTGAAATTAGCATTGATCCACACCTTACAAATGAGGAAAATGATGCTCCAGAGACTCAGTAAATTGTATGAATTAGTTTGCAGCATTACTTTGCCAAGCAAATTGTTTCATAATATATTGACATTTGCTGTTGTCACGATTTTTTAGGAGGAGGAAGTAATACAGGGATTTAGGAAGGATATTGTTGGAATCTTCTGCCAGAAACCTTTTAGTATAGGCCCAAGGGAACATTTTGTGTTCAGTGAAGGAGATTTCCCTTTGGAGCTGGCTGGTGTAGTCATAAAGATCCAGTCATGGGGGCTGGAGAGACAGGTCTGATATTTAGAGCACCTGGTGCTCTTGCAGCGAACCAGAATTCAGTTCTGAGTGCCCTCATAGGGCAGTTCACAACCTCTGGAGACTCTACTTCCAGGGCATCAATTTCCCTCTCCTGACTTTCTGGGTACCCTCATCAACACATGCTTATTCTCAGTTACACACATACAGACACATGAAAAAAAATAAACAAAAGGAAAAATATTTAAATAAAGACCTTGGGTATGGTGCTGAGAGGTGTACATTTTATTTATTTATTTATGTATTTATTTTGGTTTTTTGAGACAGGGTTTCTCTGTGGGTTTGGAAACTGTCCTTGAACTATTTTGCTTGTAGATGAGGCTGGCTTCAAACTCACAGAGAGCAGCCTGCCTGCCTCTGCCTCCCGAGTGCTGGGATTAAAGGCATGTGCTACTACTGCCTGCTGGCTGGTTCTTGTAATTTTTTTTATAAATGTCTCTTATTAACTTTAATTATAATTTCTTGTGTGTGTGCATGCACACGTGTGTATGTGTATGTGCATGTATGTGTGCATGTGTGTGTGTTCATGTGTGTGCATGAGTGCATGTGTGTGTGCTTGAATGCATATGTGTATGTGTGCATGTGTGCATGTATGTGTGTGTGTGTGTGCGTGCATGTGTGGGTAAGCTGCATGAAAGCAGGTGCTGGGTGAATGCCCTTGCATGCTTTGTGTTACAAACATTGGAGACCTCTATTTTCTCTTCAGGTCACATAAAACTTTCACCCTTTGCAAAAATTGGGCAACAGCACACATAAAATATTAATATTTTTGATTATATAAGCAGAATATCCTACAATCTGCCAGAAACACAGTATTTGGAGTCTTCCACTTCTAATTAATTCCCTGTATTAACAGATACCCTATATTGTACTTCCAATGGCTTGGTTTATTGTCTTGCAGTTTTCTAACTCGATTTCAATATTGGAATTTAAAAACCAACCAGGAGCAATGTATTATGAGACTCACCTTTTCAATACACATTTCAGGTGGATCCAGCCAGCTTTATCAATAACTGTCCTCAGAGACTAAGTGCTTTACTGTGACAGATTTTATAGCCATTCAGGGAAAATTAAATGGCAAAGACAAGAAATCTTGACAAGAGAAAAAGGCTCAGATTTATTATCCACACTCAGATGGGATTGTACTTAAGCACTATCACTCTTTGTTACTTTCTCTGTAAAAATGCAGATGTAATCCTGAAAGATGGATTATGAAAGCCTGTGTTTAGAGACAAATGTGAACTTGTGTGTGTTTCAACTCATGGACGTTATGATGAATTGTTCCTTGCAAAGTACAATATCTAAACCTGTAAGATAAAACTTTTACCTGAATTACTTATGTTTTCTTATTTTAATTAATTAATTAATTAACTAATTAACGTGTACTGTGGAGGCAGTGAGACATATGAGTTAAGGTGAAGTTAGTTCTCCCCTGCTCCCATGTGAATCCCAGGTATCAAAATGAGATTCTCAGGCTTGGCAGCAAGCTCTTTTACCTGATCAGCAATGTAACCATAGCCTAATCGATTATATTTTTACCCATCCAGATTATCATTATAAGAGAGAATTTTGATGGGAGTGGATGGTGGTTAGAGTGCATGTGAGAGGGCAGAGAGGGTAAAAGGGAGGGAAGGAGGGAAGGAAGGAAGGAGGAAGGGAGGGAGGGAGGAAGGGAGGGAGAGGGAACTGGGATCGACATGTAAAATAATAAATTAAATTAAAAAAATGCTTTGACTCCAAAATTTAAGTTCAAGGACAAGTTACTGGGGAAAAGGATTTCTATTTTTGTTTCCACAGAAAATGAAAAGCTGTGGATTCCTTCCAGACTAATGTGGTTTGATCAAGCCAGACCACCTGAAACAGAGTACCAGATGATCCTACATTCAAAACAGCTGGACAAATCAGCCTTACAGACTACAGCCAGGATTTCTGAATCTTCTTCGAATCCACCATGACAGTGCCCCTTGCCAGCAGGAAGCAGTTTGGAAAGAACGATGCCCAAATTCCCAAATATTGTCTATAAATGTTTGTTTCATTTAAATGGACTTGGTTACATAAAATAAATAAATAAATAAATAAATTAAAAAGAATCCTTGTCTGGAAAAACCAGAAAAAAATATTAACCTTACTTCTGTTTTTATGTATGTGTGGACATGCATGCATCTCTGCTGGCATGTGAGAGAGAGTCAGAGGACAATCATTGGGAGGCAGCTTTCCCCTTTCACCATGTGGTTCACAGGGATGAATGCTCAGGTCAGTACACTTAGTGGCAAGCATCTTTATCACTGAACTGTCTTGCCAGCCCATAAAAGAGTTGTTGCTAAGTTTTATATGATGTCCTCCCTTCACTTATCAAGAGGATGAAGGGGTTTTTCTTCCTTCTGCATTATGATGATGCAAAATAATGTGTATTGATCTACATATGTTGAGTCATCCTTGCAACACTTAATGACAGTAAATAATATGCTCTGTTGGATTTTGTTGGAATTTTTATGAGTATTCTTACAAGTATGTTCATCGAGGATTTTAGAGTTATGTGGGTTTGATGTATGTGTGTGCATGAGTGCCTTTGTATGATTTTGGACCAGAGAAATGTTGGCCTCATAGAATATTTCAGTAATAATTCCCTACAATGCATTTTTTAAATAAAATAAGAATAAATAATCTTAGTTCTCAAAAAAAAGAGAGAGAGAGAGAGAGAGAGAGAGAGAGAGAGAGAGAGAATTTTAATGCCCTAACTCTGAACTGGTTAAGATCAGGACCAAGAATAATGTACTCATTAAATTTCCTGCAAAAATGTAGCTTAAGATTTACACATTTTAGAATGAACACTCACAACATTGAGGCTATGCAAGACAGATTCTGATGACAGATACATGAATGGAAGAATAATGCTTGTAACTTTACACTTACTTCTTCAACTCAAAGAAAACGTCAGACATTGTATCTGATCCCAAAGACTAGGGAACAAGGCCGGCTCATTCTCATTGGACCTGCTCCGTCTCCATTTCACCTCACACAGTCATATCTTCAAGTGGAGGGCCAGACTCTTCTGACCTTTTATAACTTGTATCAGTCCTTCCATCGCATCCAATTCCATTTTATAAGTCTCCTTTGGCGCAACAATTATAATTGCAGTGTATCTTAACTGTACAAAGAAATGAGCCTCATTTTGACATCAGCTTCTTTATGCCCACAGTGCACTTTACTTTGGTTGCCCCTATTCACTCTGATAGTCTTTATTGCCCGCTCTCCCCTTTCTATGACCCTTCTATATTTCTCGTATTTGGCCTCTTTACTTTGGGTCTTTCCTCCCTTTGCTGTTATATATGATGTATAGAGAGAGTTATACTTGAACATTCTATTTTGTTTTATCATAAATATGAATAACTGAACATAATTCCATTGATATTATGACAGTACAAACATCCAATAGGAAAACAGATATCTGGAAAATTTACAGGAAGATTTAACAAATTAATTAACAGTCCAGGTTGATAAAGGACTGACAAAGGCATAGTAAAGCTTAGTCCAGGTTTTGTAAGTATACTCTTTCATATTTCTGAGGAACAATGCTGGAGCTGGAGAGATGTCTCAGAGGTTAAGAGCACTGGCTGCTCTATCAGAGGAACGTTTGTTTGGTTCTCACACACAT